>NC_134416.1:1130799-1730799 GCF_030867145.1 Opisthocomus hoazin
CCTCTCAGCCTTCTCTTCTCCAGGCTGAACAAGCCCAGCTCCCTCAGCCTCTCCTCGTAGGGGAGATGCTCCAGTCCCCTCCTCATCCTCGTAGCCCTCCGCTGGACTCTCTCCAGTAGCAGACCCTCTGCTACCTGCAAAACCAGCACTCGTTAACTCCTCCTGACGGCCTCATCACGCGCCCCACGCCGTCGACCGGCGCCGCAATGGTTACATCACATCTCCTCTTCGCCGCGTCAGCCTGCTCACCTCCCCCTGACATTGCGAAGAAAGTCGGGTCCCCTCCCCATCAAAGCAGCGCGGCGTTAACACACGCAGCCGACGTCTCTTGCCCGCCGGAGATGGATTTTCTTTTTTTTTTTAATTTTCTTTTATTTGAAAAGGATGAACAAAGACTCGGGCCAACATGCGACTGATTCGCTCTGATGGGAAAGTTTATTTCCTGAGGTGGCTTTAGAGTTCAATCCCTGCCTTGTCAGCACTTTCCCCCTCGCTGAATTTACTGCAGACGCATGTCAGGACGGAGCAGAGGTCTTTGTTTGCTTTCTCCCACCATTCTGAAATAGCTATTGCCTAGCAGGGGACGCAGCGCTGCTGGCTGTCACGTGCTGGATTTCTCTCCAGATCCTCACAAGCTGCAAGGTTTGGGGTATTTATGTGGTTAAGGATCAAGGCCGGGAGCTGCTGGAGTATCGGGCTGGATCCTGAGCTCTGGATTTGCCTGATGCATCCCCCTCTCCGCGTATGGATGGATGGAAAATGGGATATGACCCGGCAGTGTGCGCTGGCAGCCCAGAAAACCAACTGTGCCCTGGGCTGCATCCCCAGCAGTGTGGGCACAGGGTGAGGGAGGGGATTCTGCCCCTCTGCCCCGCTCTGCTGAGACCCCCCCGGGAGTCCTGCGTCCAGCTCTGGAGTCCTCAGCACAGGACAGACCTGGAGCTGTGGGAGCAGGGCCAGAGGAGGCCCCAGCAATGCTCCAAGGGCTGGAACCCCTCTGCTGGGAGGAAAGGCTGGGAGAGCTGGGGCTGCTCAGCCTGGGGAGGAGAAGGTTTTGGGAGACCTCAGAGCAGCTGCCAGTGCCTGGAGGGGCTGCGAGAGAGCTGGAGAGGGGCTGTGACAAGGGCAGGGGGTGATGGGACAAGGGGTGATGGCTTTAGACTGAAAGAGGGGAGATTCAGATCAGATCTAAGGAAGAAATTCTTCGCCATGAGGGTGGTGAGGCCCTGGCCCAGGTTACCCAGAGAGGTGGGAGATGCCCCATCCCTGGGAACATCCCAGGCCAGGTTGGACGGGGCTCTGAGCACCCTGGGCTGGTGGAAGGTGTCCCTGTCCATGGTAGGGAGGTTGGGCTAGATGGCCTTCAGAGGTCCCTCCCAACCCAAACCATTCAATGATTCTAGGGGTAGACTCAAATGTTCCCAGTGCATCCAGAGACCTCCACCTGTTCAAAAGGCAGCAGCACAACCTACGTGCTGAAGTCTGCAGAGATGCAGGAGCGGTGGGTAAGTGCAGCTAGAGATGCCTGCTCTCACCTGACCTGCTTTATGCATCACAGCAGATGAAGGACTGTGTGCTTTTGAATCCATGGAATCAAACCACTGCTTGTAGAGAACTGATTTTTGTTTTAAAAACATCAATTATACAGAAACTGTTTCCTAAACTCACAGCTTTGGCACCTCAGAGACGGCTCTCAAAACCACCAAAGTGACTTTTCCAGATCAGTCCTCTGAACATAATCAGTAAATCCCAAAATTTCAAACTTTTTGCACGCAGCCATGTCCTTAAGCGCTCACTGAGTGCTCCCAGCATCTCCAGATTCAAACCATATTCTTTTCTGTGAAAAACCGTTTCTAATTTACCTGAGTAGGTTGGATGGAAAGGAACCATGGAAAAAAATAAAAAAGAAATAAAAGCAAGGTGCCAGAAATTTCAAGCTAATTTAAGAAATTGAAGCAGAGGAAGTTCCGTCTGAACACGAGGAAGAACTTCTTCACTCTGAGGGTGACAGAGCACTGGAACAGGCTGCCCAGGGAGGTTGTGGATTCTCCTTCTCTGGAGATATTCAAGACCCGCCTGGACAAGGTCCTGTGCAGCCTGCTCTGGGTGACCCTGCTTGGGCAGGAGGGTTGGACTGGGTGATCCCCAGAGGTCCCTTCCAACCCCTACCACTCTGTGATTCTGTGATTTAAGAAACCATGAAAAGCTGAGAAGAACAAAGATCACAGGGACATGATGTGGACACAGAGCTCGCTCCATACTACTGTAGAGCATTGAAGGACACCATAAGGATGCTCAGGAGCTCCTGAGGGAGCTCAGATGTCATCTCAGACTACTTGTATAACCCATAATCATGGTCCAGCATGGTTCTAATCGTACTCTCATCGCTCTACCTCCAGTGGTACTTCTTTTGTAGGATGAAGACTGGCACAAAGTAGACTTTCCCAGGTTCAGTCTCTCCTACCCTGCCAGCAGACCACTGCAAGCGGGAGGTTGGTCACTCTCCTCCCTACCACATACCATCTCCTTCTAGGCCAGACGATGAGCTTCAGGAAGAAGGAAGCCTTCCTATGAGTGTCAGAGACTATTCCACTTGACGCGACCCACAGATATTTTGTATTTATTAGATTGGAAGTCAGAATGGCTTTAGATTTTTTTAGAGTTGGATACGAGCTACACTGGGTACACAGACATGCCACAAAGTATTTCATTACCGTGTTCTCCAACAAGTTCGGGCTCTGGAGGGCATCGTGCCTTTCCACCAGAGTTGTCACCTTCAGTCTCCCAGACACCGTGCCCGAACTACTCCAAATTACTTCCTACCTTTGGGAGAGTGCCAGGATTTACACCAAGAAGTGATGACCATCACCGAGAATCACAGAATGGTCGCGGTTGGAAGGGACCTCTTGGGATCATCTAGTCCAACCCCCCTGCCCAAGCACGGTCACCCAGAGCAGGCTGCACAGGACCTTGTCCAGGGGGGTCTTGAATCTCCAGAGAAGGAGACTCCACAAACCCCCTGGGCAGCCTGGGCCAGGGCTCCATCACCCTCAGAGGGAAGAAGTTCTTCCTCATGTTCAGCTGGAACTTCCTCTGCTTCAGTTTGTGCCCGCTGCCCCTTGTCCTGTTGCTGGGCACCACTGAAAAGAGTCTGACCCCATCCTCCTGACCCCCACTCTGCAGATATTTAGAGGCATTTCTAAGGTCCCCTCGCAGCCTTCTCTTCTCCAGGCTGAACAAGCCCAGCTCCCTCAGCCTTTCCTCATAGGACAGATGCTCCAGTCCCCTCATCATCCTCATAGCCCTGCGCTGGACTCTCTCCAGTAGCTCCTCATCTTTCTTGAACTGAGGAGCCCAGAACTGGACACAGGACTCCAGATGGGGCCTCCCCAGGGCAGAGCAGAGGGGGAGGAGAACCTCCCTCAACCTGCTGCCCACACTCCTCCTCATGCACCCTAGGATCCCATTGGCCTTCTTGGCACTCAGGGCACGCTGCTGGCTCATGGTCACCCTGTTGTCCCCCAGCACTCCCAGTCCCTCTCCGCAGAGCTGCTCTCCAGCAGGTCAGCCCCAGCCTGTCCTGGTGCCTGGGGTTGTTCCTCCCCAGGTGCAGGACCCTGCCCTTGCCCCTGTTGAACTTCATCAGGTTAAAGAAGCATCCCCCTCCACGCGCACATCCCTTTCATGTTCAGAGGAAGCTCCAAGCAATTACTAGCACAACAGAGGCTCGTTAAAGAGAGCAACGCAGTGAGTCCTGATCCTGCCTACGGGTTTTTGGGACTGCTCGTAGGAAGGAGAGGCGTTCCTCGAGCGGTGGGATGCTGTGGGTGAGACGGCTTCGTGTGCCAGCCTCTGCAAACCCCAGCTCTCCTACGTCTCCATCAGTCTGCACACCCCTGCTGAAATATTACTGCCCTAGAAGATATTTTTGGGTCCAAGGACAGAGTGATCAATGTCTTGGAAAGAGAAGATGAAACTCTTGCCCCCAGGCTCGTTAAGTCTAACTGGGTACCTCCAGCTTTTGTTTCTGGTAATAAAGTGAACAAAAAAGACGTTCCAGGAAGAAACGGAGCCGCAGTTCTCCGCCCACAGCCGCGCTGGAGGAGGAAAGCACGCTGCAAGGTAGGGACAGAGTACAGAAATGTATAAATAACTTCTCCGAGTCGCACAACAACCACCTACTCTGTTCAGAAATTAAAAAAAGAAAAAAGAAAAAGAAATCTCGTACTCCCTCTCCAGCAGCGCGGTTCAACTTGCACCAGGAAAAAGGACCGGGAAAATGAGCGTAAATAAGCGATTCCCAGCAAACCCCGGCTTTTTCTCCTTCGTGCCCTCCAGCGAGCAAGCGCAGCTCCAGGGACTGGAGGAAGTGAGGCAGAGCTGGAAAGCCTGAGGGACTCGCTTGGGAAAACACGAGATGCCGCTCAGCAAGCAAGCATGGGAAAAACAATTCTCAGTTTAGCGGCGCTGAATCACGGTGTTTCACGGAATCATCGAAGGGTTTGGGTTGGGAATGACCATTCAAGGCCATCCAGTCCAACCCCCTGCCATAAGCAAGGATATCTTCAACTGGATCAGGTTGCTCAGAGCCCCGTCCAACCTGACCATGAATATTTCCAGGAACGGGGCATCTCCCACCTCCCAGTGACAGGACAAGGGGCAACGGGCACAAACTGAGGCACAGGAAGTTCCGTCTGAACATGAGGAAGAACTTCTTCCCTCTGAGGGTGACGGAGCACTGGAACAGGCTGCCCAGGGAGGTTGTGGAGTCTCCTTCTCTGGAGATATTCAAGACCCACCTGGACAAGGTCCTGTGCAGCTTGCTGTAGGTGACCCTGCTTCGGCAGGGGGGTTGGACTTGATGACCCACAGAGGTCCCTTCCAACCCCTACTATTCTGTGATTCTGTGATTCTGTGATTCTCTCTGGCCAACCTGGTCCAGGGCCCCACCACCCTCGTCACAAAAAATTTCTTCCTTGTATCTCGTCTGAATCTCCCCTCTTTTAGTTTAAAAGTTTAAAGCTTTAAACAAGCAGGGTCTTTTTCTTTTCAACGCCAGCCTGCTACACCATAACGCTGGGAGAGCTTTGAGGGTCCTTCTTCCTGCTGTGTGTGGGGTGCTTGAAAGCATCTCAGACACCTTTTGCTCGGGGCTGCACCATCCCGCCCATCCCCTTTGCTGCTTAAAGCCCGACGACAGCGCCGCGTGGAAAACCTCGGGGTATTTTAGTCCTTTGGAGGGAATCAGGCAGCTGAAAAATGAACGGCAGGACGCCGCGGACGGGTCGCCCTTCTGCAGACCACCAGCGAGCCAGGGTCGAGAGATGCCGTTTCGGACAACCACGCTCACAGAGCTGCTCTGGGAAGAGGTACGCACGCACGCAGGGGCAACACGGCGCGACAGAACCGACGCGGTGACTTCCCCCAAGCCACCCGGAGCCTGTTATGTGCTGGAGATACAAACACGAGGTCTGAGGCTCCGCAGTGATTTGCAATCTAAATTACAGACACCAAGTAATTCCCGGCCCCGGTTAAACTGGGGCAACGCGTATTCAGATCCGCCGTGGCTGCAGGCGCTTCTCTCGAAATGCTTTCTGAGAAAGCTCCTGGGCTGCTTGCTCCCAGGTAGCCAAGCTCTTCCTCGGAACTTCTGGAAGCCAAACCATGGAGGAGTATTTTTGCGTAGGGCTAAGCCTCCCAGCGATCTCCGCCAGCTTGACATGGGGAGCTGGAGCTCCTGCCAGCTCCTTTCTTTTCTGAAGAAAGACATATCTGGATAACCTGGAACGCCGCTTTTAAATATTAATATTACAAACACTATGGGAACTGCAGAGACCTTGCCTAAGCCTCTGCTTCTTTGCAAAGGTCTGCTCACGCCGCACAAGTGAAATTGGTCTTCCCTGTGAGAAAAACCTTGCAAAACGCAGAAGGAACAAACCTAAGTGCCGCTGTTTATTGAAGATTTGCACAGCAGCTGCCTTGCCCACGCTCTCCCTTCCGATGAAGGCAGAGCATCGTTTCAACGCGCCGCCTCCTCCTCACCACGAGCCGACTCCGCCAGGGACCCACGAGCTGAGACCTAAGAGGGACGTCTGATGTTCTCCAGCGTCCAACCGAGCCCTGTCTCAGAGCTCCCAAACCAGAAAGCTCATCCCTGTTGCAAGAGCCCACTTCCACGGGGAATCAAAACCCCTGAGATTAGGGATGAGATTCACCACCATTGCTCACAGAATCACAGAATGGTAGGGGTTGGAAGGGACCTCTGGGGATCATCTAGTCCAGCCCCCTGCTGAAGCAGGGTCACCCAGAGCAGGCTGCACAAGTCTTGCACTTGTCCAGGGGGGTCTTGAATATCTCCAGAGAAGGACACTCCACAGCCTCCCTGGGCAGCCTGTTCCAGTGCTCCGTCACCCTCAGAGGGAAGAAGTTCTTCCTCATGTTCAGATGGAGCTTCCTCTGCTTCAGTTTGTGCCCGTTGCCCCTTGTCCTGTCGCTGGGCACCACTGAAAAGAGTCCGGCCCCATCCTCCTGACCCCCACCCTGCAGATATTTAGAGGCATTTCTAAGGTGCCCTCTCAGCCTTCTCTTCTCCAGGCTGAACAAGCCCAGCTCCCTCAGCCTTTCCTCATAGGAGAGATGCTCCAGCCCCCTCCTCATCCTCGTAGCCCTCCGTTGGACTCTCTTCAGTGGCTCCTCATCTTTCTTGAACTGGGGAGCCCAGAACTGGACACAGTACTCCAGATGGGGCCTCACTAGGGCAGAGTAGAGGGGGAGGAGAACTCAGATCTCAGGCTCAAGAGCAAGGAACAGTTCCCAGGAGGGCAGGAGGCTGCCTCGCAAGTATTTCTGCCCGCAGACACTCCCACAGAGGTTTCCCAGCTCTTTTTGCCCCCGAGTGAAGATAAAGCAGGATATAACAACGTCGTGTCGGAACCCACCGCCTGACCCAACCCCATCGCCCGCTCAAACAAGACCTGCTGGGTGAAGCCAAGCATCAGCCGCTCTCAGCTACTGCACCACACACACGAAATACGTGTCCCGGTAGGAAGGCAGGAGTAGGTAGTTTCCATCTCTAGCTTTTCCTCTGTTCCCATAGAAACTAAAAATGGAGATGGTAAAAGGAAATTAAAGCTTCAATAAAGGGATCTACTAGGAAACGGGATGTGAGCGGGTGTAGGGAACAGCTGATGGATGAACAAGGAGAGAAAAAAAGCAACTGAAAATAAAGCCATAGCAGGAAGACTGAATTGAAGCATGAGGGACGTCCCCACACTAAAGTCTTACTTATCTGAGGATAAAACTGAATGAATCAACTATTTCAAACAGAAATGCCAGAAAAGAGAGCTTGAAGATGCCAGAGATGAAATGAACCGTAACAAGATGGCATCTGGTCAGGGGTTGAGGGTCTCCACACCTTGGTGGGAAGGCGGTGCTGAGGGTCTGCTGGGATCCCTAGAGGAACCCGCAAGTGCCACCTTCCCTATCCCAAGTGCCAGGAATTGTTGGGAAGGGATCAACAGGACAGAGACCGAAGTCCGCCAAGAAGCGCTCACATCTTGCCATGTTTGTGCCATCGCGGTCGTTTAAAAAAAAAAATCAAAATAAAATATGCGCTAGGCCTAGGAAAGGGCAGCCAGGACAATCTGGAACGTAAAAGTCCCCAAGGAGCGTAAAGCACAGCCAAAGACTATTTTAGATTGGCGGAGACATTGCTGAAAATCCATTTTCCCATTACTAAAAAGTAATGCAGAGGACTAGGAAACAATTACTCTGCTTTTTTTTTTTTTTTCCAGGATGCGTCTTACTGGTTGCTCTGGAGCTATCAGGCAGTAGCTTTAAAAGACAACTAAAGGAAATTGCTTTTCATAGCACGTAATTAAGCTGTGGAATGCATTCAGCAACGCAGCCAAACCCCATAAATAGGTTCAAAGGAGAATTAGACGAGTTCAAGGAGGACGAGCCCACTGGAAGTTATTAAATAGGGTATTCCAAGGTTAGGAAATCCCCAGAAGCAGCAAGGTCTTGCGGGGGGGGAAGGATCACCCAGCTCTGCCCTGGACATTTTTGCCCTTCCTGGGGGAATGTTGGCCACGGAGAGGAGAGCTGAAGCCGCGCGAAGCTTCTCCACCCCTCCCGTCGCCCAGCGTCCCATTTTGCATCGACGTCTTTGGCATCGTTACATCCCTTCCAGCTTCGAGGACACCGGGATCAGACACCAGCTCGCACACAGGAAAAAAAAACCCCACGGCTTCAAAAGACAGCTTCAGCAAGGGGATAGGATGGATCCGATTTCTTTCCCTCTTATCGGAGCAAGTTCGGCCGCTTTCTGGCGAGGAGCGATGCTCCCGGTGCAAACTTCACAGCGCGAGCGTTCGCTCTGCATGATCTCCTTTAAACTCCAAAAAAAAAAGAAGAAAAGAGCCTCGAAAGCTGCCAGAAGGCAGATAACACAAACGGGCAGAGACGAATCAAATACCGGCATGAAAAGCAGCACAAATTCGCCGGGTTGACCTCCAGCTTCTCAAAGCAGCTCGAGCATTTTAGCTGGAGGCGTGTGCGATCCCGTATCTCCCCGTACGCCAGCTAAATGACTTCTTTCCACTTGTCAGCTTGTTTCAGCCAAGTTGGAGGGGGTCAAGGTCTTGAGGATATCAGGCTCTTAGAGAAGTTTTGTTTTAAAGGAAAGCGGACGGCTGAGGAGAGAAGGACCCGAATCGTCTCTTTGCTGAGGACCGGAGAGCTCAGCCCGCATGGTGTGGAGGGGGCAGCAGCACCGAGCAGTTTGCTGACGTTGGCCGTACAAAAAGGGGAGCAGGGAGAGCTGGAGGGTGCCGAGGGACGAGCTAGAGAGGGAAAGGGCCGGCGCAGTTCCCGGAGAAGGGGCCAGAATATGCAGGAGACCCATCCACGCACCCAGGTACGCGCCCAGCAGCCTCTCCACGGTGCTAAGACAGCATCCCCAAAGCAACCATACACTGCTTTTGAAGCAACTTCTCCTTTGCTGAAGGGATCGTGCATTTCCATTCATCACAGCCCTCCGCTGAACACCCAGAAGATCCACCAGCCCAGCAGAACTTTATTATCAAGTATCCCTGTTGTTTTTTGTTTTCTAAACTCCAAGACCACACATGCTTCCAGCCAAACCGGATCCAAACTGGTGGATCCAAACCATGTCTTTCCAGTCAGACCAACCAGCAGGAGTCGAGGGAGGTTCTCCTCCCCCTCTGCTCTGCTCTGGGGAGGCCCCGTCTGCAGTGCTGCGTCCAGTTCTGGGCTCCTCAGTTCAAGAAAGATGAGGAGCTACTGGAGAGAGTCCAGTAGAGGGCTACGAGGATGAGGAGGGGACTGGAGCATCTCTCACATGAGGAAAGGCTGAGGGAGCTGGGCTTGTTCAGCCTGGATAAGAGAAGGATGAGAGGGGACCTTAGAAATGCTTCTAAATATCTGCAGGGTGGGGGTCAGGAGAACGGGGCCAGACTCTTTTCAGTGGTGCCCAGCGACAGGACAAGGGGCAACAGGCACAAACTGAAGCAGAGGAAGTTCCAGCTGAACATGAGGAAGAACTTCTTCCCTCTGAGGGTGACGGAGCACTGGAACAGGCTGCCCACGGAGGTTGTGGAGTCTCCTTCTCTGGAGATATTCCAGACCCTCCTGGACAAGGTCCTGTGCAGCCTGCTCTGGGTGACCCTGCTTCAGCAGGAGGGTTGGGCTGGGTGACCCACAGAGGTCCCTTCCAACCCCTAACATTCTGCGATTCTGTGACGCCTCGCGCTGACTTCTCTTACGCCTCAGTCACTTGGCGATGCCCTGGCGTTTTTGGGGTGGTTTCGGGACAGGCAGAATTATTTTTCCAGGGTGGCTCTCACCCAGCCTCCAAGGTGGGACCAAGCTAGGTGCTGTGTGAAGCCACATCTCCTCAAAGCAACGGAGCAGATGGTTTCCACCTTGAAGATGGATCATTCTGGATGGTGGCTTCATCTGCGCTGGCACTCCGAGAACACACCATATGTGTCTCCCCAGATCAGGTCTAGACATCAGTACAACTTTCGTGGCAGTGTTGTGTTCACAAACCCAAACTTTCAGTGCTGAAGCTTCTACAAATCCGACTGAAGATTACCCGAGCGCTGGGACTTGCCAACACTGACTTGAACACTTCTTAAAAAAAATAAAAAACTTTATTTTGCTTTTCCGATCGAAACCTTCAGAGGAAAGATGATTAATATGCTATTAATAGCAATAATCTCTTTGCAATATTGGAAGTGTGAAATACCGAGTGGAATGCTTTGAACTTCCAAGCCGTTTGCCACAAGGTTAATGAACAAGCAACAACCTGCAGCAATCCAGGAAAAATCGGGAGTGATCAGAAGCGAAGGCAGAAACTTACTCCCCGCCCCCCCCAAAATTTCTGCAAAAAGGTATCCTGCAACTCTCAAGAGCCCCGGTTCCAACTCCGAGAGCGTGAAAGCAAGCACATCAGGAGCTGTACATCAAACACCACAAATCTGAGCTCCCAGCCAGCAAAGTCGATAAAAATATTGGCAAGCACGTTATTTTTTTTTTTTTTATTCCCCCTCCCCCTCCCCAAAATCCCCGTGGCTGCATGCCCAGCTGCGCTGCTGCCCTGGCAGAGAGACTCGTGCAGGCAGAGCCGGTGCAGAAACGGATCCTAAGCTGGGTCTTTTCTTTTTCTCGCCTGGTTTTGCACAGCTTAACTCGGCTACGACGCTTGCTGTGCGCTCCGAAGCACTAGAGCTGGGATGTTCCTTGTTTGTCATGGTTTGATCCTAGGGGCACAGCAATGATCCGAGGGCTGGAGCCCCTCTGGTGGGAGGAAAGGCTGGGAGAGCTGGGGCTGTTCAGCCTGGAGAGGAGAAGGCTCTGGGGAGACCTTAGAGCAGCCTTCCAGCACCTGAAGAAGCCTGCGAGACAGCTGCAGAGGGGCTTGTCACAAGGGCCTGGAGTGATGGGACAAGGGGTGATGGCTTTAAACTGAAAGAGGGCAGGTTTAGATCAGATCTAAGGAAGGAATTCTTCCCCATGAGGGTGGTGAGGCCCTGGCCCACGTTGCCTGGAGAAACTGTGGCTGCCCCCTCCCTGGCAGGGTTCAAGACCAGGTTGGACAGGGCTCTGAGCACCCTGGGCTGGTGGAAGGGGACCCTGCCCATGGCTGGGGGGTTGGACTGGATGATCTATGAGGTCCCTTCCAACCCAAACCATTCTGTGATCCTATGATTCTATCCCAGGGCGCAGTGGTCCCGTCCTGTGTCTTATCTCAGCCCTGCAAGATCTGCTACCCTAAAAAAGTTTATTTTTTTTAAAAAAGCTAGAAAAACCCGCTAAAACCTGCTTTAGGATAAATAGAAAGTGACAAGGTACACAATGTGGATGGAGATAAGGAGGAAATTCTTTACTCTGAGGGTGGTGAGGCACTGGCCCAGGTGCCCAGAGAGGTGGGAGATGCCCCACCCCTGGAAACCTTCAAGGTCAGGTTGGACGGAGCAACCTGATCCAGTTGAAGATCTCCCTGCTCATGGTAGGGGGGTTAGACTGGATGAGCTTCAAAGGTCCCTTCCAACCCAAACCATTCTGGGATTCTGCGAGTGACATCCTTGAGCTCTGCGGACAGGCGGATCAGCATCGCTAAGGGAGGGGGCTGAAAAAATTTAGGGAAAATAAAGCCAAGTTTGGGGCAGGGGCAGAGCTGTCACCCGGCAGCTGGGCAGGCGGTGGCGGGCAGTAAGGGCGAGGAGCAGGCAGGCATTCCAGCATGAGCAGTCGCAGCTGCTGAATCCCAACCCTCCTCACCATGCGTGCGAGGCACCCTTTCCTTGAACTGCTGTTTTTTTAACTTGTTGATCAAAGAAAACTTCATCTCGATGCAGCTGTGTCCGATTTGACCCAGTCCTGAAGGAAAAAGACTCAATTTGAAACTAAACAACGATGGATGGATGGAAAAAAGCCCAAGTGCAGATGGAGATAGCAAGCCCAAGCACCACCGGTGACAATGGAACCGACCTTAAATGAGCAGGAAATTTATGACCATGAGCTGCTGTAAGGTCTCCAGGTCTGGGTTCTCCAGTTCAAGAAAGATGAGGAGCTACTGGAGAGAGACCAGTTCTGGGCTCCCCAGTTCAAGAAAGGTGAGGAGCTACTGGAGAGAGACCAGTTCTGGGCTCCCCAGTTCAAGAAAGATGAGGAGTTACTGGAGAGAGACCAGTTCTGGGCTCCCCACATCAAGAAAGATGAGGAGCTACTGGAGAGAGACCAGTTCTGGGCTCCCCAGGTCAAGAAAGATGAGGAGCTACTGGAGAGAGACCAGTGCTGGGCTCCCCACTTCAAGAAAGACGAGGAGCTACTGGAGAGAGTCCAGTAGAGGGCTACGAGGATGATGAGGGGACTGGAGCATCTCTCCTGTGAGGAAAGGCTGAGGGAGCTGGGCTTGTTCAGCCTGGAGAAGAGAAGGCTGTGAGGGGACCTTAGAAATGCCTCTAAATATCTGCAGGGTGGGGGTCAGGAGGATGGGGCCAAACTCTTTTCAGTGGTGCCCAGCGACAGGACAAGGGGCAATGGGCACAAACTGAAGCAGAGGAAGTTCCAGCTGAACAGGAGGAAGAACTTTTTCCCTCTGAGGGTGACGGAGCCCTGGCCCAGGCTGCCCAGAGGGGCTGTGGAGTCTCCTTCTCTGGAGATATTCAAGCCCCGCCTGGACGTGGTCCTGTGCAGCCTGCTCTGGGTGACCCTGCTTGGGCAGGGGGTTGGACTAGATGACCCCCAGAGGTCCCTTCCAACCCCGAACATTCTGTGATTCTGTGATTCTGTGACAGGGCAACGCCAGTGCCGCTGCGAGAGCGGGGTCCCCAGAGTCGCCGGGGTCTGAAGGCATCAGGAAAGGACAAAATTCCACCAAAACAGGAACATTTCACGCTTTCTCTCTGTGAATTCAAGCAGTATCGGAGCACAGGAGGTTAATACCTTTTTGCAGGTTTAACGTGGGGAAGTTAGAGCAGTTGACAGCATAGCCTGCAAACACACACTCTTAAATATTTAACTTCCAGCTGTGGTGTACCAGGATGGCAGCTGGTGCCAAGTTTGTCCCTTCATGAGAGTTCCCACGACAAAAATCATGGGGAGGAAAAGGAGAATATTTGATAACGCTGGAGAACAAGGAATAACCCACGATAAACTAATTTTATCTTCGTTGCATGGGCATCTGGAAAAACAGCTGTTTGCTCAGATTTGCTAAACCCAACCGCAAGGTGTGGAAAGCCAACCTGAAACCACGCCCTGTGCTTCTGAACTCCGAAACATTTATGAAACTGGAGGTCTGCAATGGACCGGGGGAACCGCGAACACCAGATCTGACACGCGGAGAAAAGAACGCGTCCCATCTGCGGGCTTGCCAGAGCGAGATTAAACGTTGGCGCGGCTCAGCTGGGGTCAAGCGCCCGCCTTGTGAATACCAAGCGGGGTCTTCCAGGATGGTTTTGCTTGGGGTGAGGCAGAAGGACCTCGTCCTAACTCACGCATGAGCCTCGGCGGTGGTGGAGCGGGGCTGGAAGCCGGCAGCTGCTCGCGAGCAGGTGATTCGCCCCGTTTTGCGGCCAAAAAAGCGGGGCATCTGTCGTGGGCATGACGTCGTTTGATTTCCCGTCGCGGCTGGGCTCGGGACGACGGGAGGAACTGAGGAGGAGGAGGAGGGACAGCGACTTGGGATGACTCACGCCAAGCTGGGGCTGCGGAAAGCCCGGGGATGAAAACAAGCAAATCCTTGTTCCCGGGGACGTCGGCTCCATTTAACGGTTGCAGTTGCTGCGTCCTGTAAACGCGGCGTCCGACCCTAAAAATCCCTGCCATGACTGGAGCAATTAGAGCCTGTAAGACGAGCCGACCTTCCCGAACAACGGCAGAGAGATTACCAGCAAGAGCCTGCTCCCGTCTAAATATCAGATAACCTCTTGGTCCTTCTCTGATAGGAAGGGAACATTAGGAAGCAGCACTCCCCGTCTTCCCGACAGCGATGCGGTGACATTTATAGGACTGGGAGATAACGCTGTAAAACACGAAGTGCTCGGTGCTTCAAAGCACCGAGACGGTAGCCTTAGACAGCAAATCTCATTTGCCAAAAGAATCCCCCCCCATCCTCCTCTGCCTCAAGCAGGGAGAAGCTTGCTGCACGCAGCTTGACCCAGGGCAGAATCCCTTCATCCCTTGCAGAAATGCAGGAGCAAAGTTTACGGCCGTCCGCTGGATCCGCTGCAGTTTCTGCTCCTCATCACTCATCTGCCTAAGCACGCACCGCATTTCGCCACCAGAACAAGGGGTAGAAAATCTGAAGAAGTTCAACCAGGGCAAGGGCAGGGTCCTGCACCTGGGGAGGAATAACCCCAGGCACCAGGACAGGCTGGGGCGGAGCTGCTGGAGAGCAGCTCTGCAGAGAGGGACTGGGAGTGCTGGGGGACGACAGGGTGACCATGAGCCAGCAGCGTGCCCTGGGTGCCAAGAAGGGCAGTGGGATCCTGGGGTGCATGAGGAGGAGTGTGGGCAGCAGGGCGAGGGAGGTTCTCCTCCCCCTCTGCTCTGCCCTGGGGAGGCCCCATCTGGAGTCCTGTGTCCAGTTCTGGGCTCCCCACTTCAAGAAAGATGAGGAGCTACTGGAGAGAGTCCAGCGGAGGGCTACAAGGATGAGGAGGGGACTGCAGCATCTCTCCCATGAGGAAAGGCTGAGGGAGCTGGGCTTGTTCAGCCTGGAGAAGAGAAGGCTGAGAGGGGATCTCATAAATGCCTCTAAATATCTGCAGGGTGGGGGTCAGGAGGATGGGGCCAAACTCTTTCCAGTGGTGCCCAGTGACAGGACAAGTGGCAACAGGCACAAACTGAGGCAGAGGAAGCTCCAGCTGAACATGAAGAAGAACTTCTTCACTCTGAGGGTGACGGAACACTGGAACAGGCTGCCCACAGGGGCTGTGGAGTCTCCTTCTCTGGAGATATTCCAGCCCCGCCTGGACACGGTGCTTTGCAGCCTGCTCTGGGTGACCCTGCTTCAGCAGGGGGTTGGGCTGGGGGACCCCCAGAGGTCCCTGCCACCCCCTACCATTCTGTGATTCTGTGAAAACAAAACGCCTTGGTCGTTGCTGCAGACACAAGCGCGGACAAAAAGCAGAGGCAAAACGGAGGGGAAATGTCTGCTGCCCGCGCTGAAACCTGGCCATGTGTTCTGCTGTTATAAATCACTCCTATAGAATGCCTCGTGCCCGGGCGCAGAATCCAACCACTCTGCACAGTTGGTGTGAAATCTGTCACTCAGTCTGCCAGGATGATTTAAAAGTGAGTTAGGAAAGCAGGTTGCCCCCCATTCCCCCCTTCGCCCAAACCTTCCCCCCATCTAGGAGAAAGACGGGTCCCCACCTTCCCAGCGGAGCCCCGAGCATCCAGCCATGATTCCTTACGTTACCCCTTCCCCTGCCCTGCCCCAGGACCATTCCTGCTCCACGGGGATGCAAATGCCTTTGCACTTCAAAAGTTAAGCTTAAAATTCTCCTGGTGGTTGCGCACACTTTGTGACTACTTGAAGGAGACACCCCGTGAGATCTCCTTCTCCTCCATCCTGTCATTACACCAGCTAGAATTAATGCAGCAGAATTATGGCACGAAGAGCATCTGTGCTATATAAGTCACAAAAGCCCAGGCAGTGAGAAGAAAACCATCTCTGATGGTCACTGAGACAGGCATGGAGGGAAACACAGCAAAACCAACATGCTGGTGTGAACCTCATGAGGTTTAACTAGACCAAGAGCAAGGTCCTGCACATGGGTTGGGGCAACCCTTGGTATCAATACAGGCTGGGGGATGAAGGGATGGAGAGCAGCCCTGCCGAGAAGGACTTGGGGGTGTTGGTGGGTGAAAAGCTGGACATAAGCCACCAATGTGTGCTGGCAGCCCAGAAGGCCAACCACGTCCTGGGCTGCAACCCCAGCAGCGTGGGCACAGGGTGAGGGAGGGGATTCTGCCCCTCTGCCCCGCTCCGCTGAGACCCCCTCGGGAGTCCTGCGTCCAGCTCTGGAGCCCTCAGCACAGGACAGACCTGGAGCTGTGGGAGCGGGGCCAGAGGAGGCCCTAGCAATGATGCGAGGGCTGGAACCCCTCTGCTGGGAGGAAAGGCTGGGAGAGCTGGGGCTGGTCAGCCTGGGGAAGGGAAGGCTGTGGGGAGACCTTAGAGCAGCTGCCAGTGCCTGGAGGGGCTGTGAGAGAGCTGGAGAGGGGCTGGGACAAGGGCATGGAGTGACAGGACAAAGGGTGATGGCTTTAAACTGAAAGAGAGGAGATTTAGATTGGGTACATGAAGAAATTCTTCCCTGTGAGGGTGGTGAGGCCCTGGCCCAGGTTACCCAGAGAGGTGGTTGATGCTCCATCCCTGGAAACATTCAGTACCAGGTTGGATGGGCCTCTGAGCAACCTGATCCACTTGAAGATGTCCCTGCTCACTGCAGAGGGGTTGGATTAGGATGATTTTCAAAGGTCCCTTCCAACCCAGACCATTCTGTGATTCTATGCTGCTGGTAAATCAGCAGCCTGAGCATCTGGAGTTTGTATCCAGAGCATTGTGCTTTGGGAGCCACCGACAGATTGATCTTCCATGAACGCACGTTGCACGTTGAGCCTGTTTCCTCCAGGACGCCGCAGAAACCATTCCTCTAAATATCAGCTATGGAGCTCAAAGAGTTCACACACGCGCTAATGGCAGCTTCCTCCAAAGTTTTGGAGGGGTCAATGGGCACAAACTGAAACAGAGGAAGTTCTGTCTGAACATGAGGAAGAACTTCTTCCCTCTGAGGGTGACGGAGCACTGGAACAGGCTGCCCAGGGAGGCTGTGGAGTCTCCTTCTCTGGAGATATTCAAGACCCGCCTGGACGCGGTCCTGTGCAGCCTGCTCTGGGTGACCCTGCTTCGGCAGGGGGATGGACTGGGTGATCCCCAGAGGTTCCTTCCAGCTCCTACCATTCTGTGTTTCTGTGAAGTTTTAAAGGCTGTTCAGATACGCCCAGTGTGGGACTAGACCAGATTATCATCTAAGAACAAGATGCCACGGATGCACAAAGGTACCGGGAAGAATCAATGGAACCAAGCGTTCCTGCTCAATCTGGATATCCAAGCTGTTATTTCTGACACGATAAAAGCATGCAAGGAAAGCAGTCCCACTCAGAACATGATTAACCTGTTCGGATGAAGGACGTACGGAAGAGTCCTGGATTCCTACCTCCGGCACGTGCACCTTCGCATGCCGTCTCGTAAAGCCCCTGCCTGAGTAAATAACTGAGCACAGCACTGAGAAACTGTTTTATTCCTTATAAAACAAGCTGAAAAGAAAGGGTCCCCTTCTGCACCACGTTTTCCAAGGTTCTCCCTTCTTCTATCAGCCCCACGCTCAATCAGTATGCTTTTATATAACGTAAACTACCCCAAAAAAAGTGCCACAGCAAAGCAGACCAGCCCTTTTCCAAGCTTTTCCACGAAGTGCTCTTGGATGAGATGACAAAGTCAGTTTTTATGAAGTCTACGCAGCGAAGGCCGTGAGCAAAACTGCATTATTCTTTCTCTTAAGGTAAAAAACGGAGCTGACCTTCAGGATAAACTGAAGAGTTGCAAGACAGGCGTAAATAACCTTGACTCTTAAAAAAAAAAAAAATAATGCCAGAAATAAATTTGGGGTTTTTTTTACCAGTCTGTGAACTAAAACTTTGATATTTAACTTTGAGAAGTAAATCAGGGATGTCAATAAACAACATTTGACCTAAAAGGGCTACTTTTATACAAAAATCACATCAAATGAACGCAATGAAACGCGACGCTTTCATGTTTCGCCAGTCCTTGGAACGAGCTTTGCAAAAGGAAACCAGCCCGAAGAGCAAAAAACCCCATCCCAAACCGAATAACCCACCACGAGAGAGTGACTTGGCAGGTGTGGGAGCATTTGCTGTTCCCAGAGACTCCTCTGGCAGAAGCAGCGGATTCCTGAGGCTCACGCCCTTCGGCAGGCCAACGCGACTGCTATAGGATAGTCCTCAAAACCGGCCTGGATGGTCAGCTGGGAAGAAGGTGGCCGCTCCCTGTTATAAATCTCAGATACTTCTAACACAGTAGCTTCTCGGAGGTCCCAATCTGCAAGGGGAAAGGAAATTTCTGCGTCCCAGCTGGAGCAAGGCTGCGCAGAAAAGGAGGAAGAAATTGAAGATGAGAACGCAGCAAGTTCTCTGCAACTAGGGAAAACAGTGTGCATCTTCCAAAAAAAAACCCCTGAAATAAAACCCCTAAATGAGCAAGAACACCCTCCATCCCTTCTCAAGGTCTTAGTCTGGACGGGAGATGGAAAGGTTGCAGCACAGGGGTTACCACCCAACATCATGTTTCCCTGGTTTTATAATATTTTAGGCTGGTGCAGACTTCTGGAGGTCACCTTGGCCACCTCCCCTTCCTCCCCCAAGTACAGGTAACATTGAAGTTATCCTACTCAGGGCCTTTTTCAGCCAAATTCTGAAAACTCCAAGGGATGGACATCTCACAGCCTCTCTAGGTGACCACTCTCGGCTAAAGACCTTGCAGATGACCAAACCGAGATGCGGCTGTGCATCGCCTCTCACCCTTCCTCTCCACACTATCCATGGAAGACCCCGGTCCCATCTTCACTACCACCCCATGAGGTAGGTGAAGGCGATGGTTGGATCCACCCTGAGCCTCCTCTCCAGGCTGAAGAAGCCCAGCTCTCGTTAAACGCTCACATTAATGCGATGCCCTCTAAGAAGACGCAGCGGACCCATCTGGTCCTCAGTGAGGAAGAGGCTCTCCCCCACACCAATTATTCAACGTTTGGGACGACGTTCCTGGAATGATGAGGCTGCAGCACCATCTGTTCGGTTACGCCGGGCTGTCTGGTGCCGCAGTAAAGCTTCGCTTGTGCACGACACTGCTTTCCAGAGCCTGGTCTGATGCTCCTTGCAGAAGCTGGGAGATCGCAAAGCTCTCGTGGCTTTTCCGTTCCAAGCACTGCAGATACCTTTCGGTGCTATATTTGCTAGGAACCAGCAGTACCGCACAGACGTCCGCTATCCAAAGACGTCCATATGTGGTTACGTTGTCCCAGCCCACTCCAGCGGAGAGAAAAGGAAGAAAAAAACCAGCAGCGACATCACTTCACGGCGCTTTGCAAAGCACCCAGATTGCACAACGCGCGGTGCAGCACAAGGAAGGCCGACCAAACACGCGAACAGTTCTGGCGTGCTTCACGCTCTCGGTTTCATGCCTTAGCCTTCTTTCCCATTTTGTGGGCAAGAATCCTATTTTGAGGATCAGAGCTGTCCTCTGCTGTCTCCAGCCCAGCCAAATTTGGCTTTTTTTTTTCCCCTCACTCACTTCTTCAGTGCTTAAGATGGTATCTGGCTGGTCAACTGAAGAAGAGTTGGGAAGACTTGCCATGGGCACAACCCCAAAGGACTGCGTGAGGTTGGACAAGCCCACCTTAGCTATCAAAGGGAATCATTGAATGGTTTGGGTTTGAAGGGACCTTTGAAAACCATCCTAATCCAACCCCCCCTGCAAGGAGCAGGGACAGCTTCAACTGGATCAGGTTGCTCAGAGCCCCATCCAATCTGACCTTGAAGGTTTCCAGGGATGGGGCATCTCCCACCTCTCTGGGCAACCTGGGCCAGGATTTCACCACCCTCATTGTAAAATCTTATTTATATATCCAGTCCACATCTCCCCTCTTTAAGTTTAAAACCATTACCTCATGTCCTATCACAACAGGCCCTGCTAAAAAGTCTGTTCCCATCTTTCTTACAAGCCCTTATTATATATTGCAAGGCCACAAGAAGGTCTCCCCGCAGTCTTCTCTTCCCCAGGCTGAGCAGCCCCAGCTCTCCCAGCCTTTCCTCCCAGGAGAGGTGTTCCAACCCTCGGATCATTTTTGTGATGAAGGAAGGAGAGGAACAGCTCCTACAGCAGCAAGCAGGCAGACTCTTCCATGTATCCCTCTGTCCTTGCTCCCTAGAGGGGTTGAGAACATCTTCTTCTTGTCAAACATCAAGTCTCCGGTTGTGCGGAAGAAATAATGAAACCTTCCCCTCTAAGAGATGTTCTGCAGCTCCTAGAGCAAGGCAGGAGGAGAGGTTAATGTGTTTCTGCCTTTAATCTCACGCGCCCGTGAAGTCTCAAGACCCGAGAAGGTGGCCACAGCCTCTTCTGGAGAGCGCAGAAGGAGGTGTTTCGTAAGAGCTTTGCCCTCCATCCCAGCTGTTGATGCCATTTATGGAGATTTTGCGTTCATCCTGCTCACAAGCACCGCCTGAATCGACAGGCCACATAAAACATTCAGCGTTTGACAGCTCTGAGGATCAAAATTCTTCCGAGGACTCGCTGCGTTATTTCCAGTCGGGGAAAAGCGCGGAAACCCGCCATTAAATCCTGTTCTCCGGGGCTGGAAGGTGGGCTGCGCATTGCCATAACTACAGGCCTATTTGTCAACAGCCACACGCTGGTTTCAAAATGATACACTGCTGGCCGCTCGCTTTTGTTCCTCCTCCTCCTCCCCCAAATTCTAGAAGAGCTACAGCCACACACAAAAGAGTGCCGTTTGCTAATTTGGTACTAAAACAAAAGGGAAAAAAATAAAAATACGGAGGCCTCAAATCTCCCAGCTTTTTCATTCAGCTTGAGCTATTCAGGGCTTTCAGCTCTGCCTGCTGCTGGGCACCCTCGGAGAAAAGCGCTCCCCGTATGCTGCCGAGCAAACCCGCCGTCGTTTCAGCCCCGAAAATCAGCGCTGCGGCCGCCCGCGCGCAGCGAGGTGGGGTACCCGCCCTTGCGATCGCATCTCCCGCGGCGACTCCAGCTCCTGCTGTCCTGGCTGGGCAAGAACCGCTCTCGTTTTGCTTTATAGAAGACGAACGGTGCCTCTGTTATCTTCCCAGGGAGGTTGTGGAGTCTCCTTCTCTGGAGATGTTCAGGACCCGCCTGGACGGGGTCCTGTGCGGCCTGCTCTGGGTGACCCTGCTTCAGCGGGGGGGTTGGACTAGATGACCCACAGAGGTCCCTTCCAACCCCTACCATTCTGTGAGTCTGTGAGTCTGTGAGATATTCAAGACCCGCCTGGACAAGGTCCTGTGCAGCCTGCTCTGGGTGACCCTGCTTGGGCAGGAGGGTTGGACTAGATGACCCACAGAGGTCCCTTCCAACCCCTACCACTCTGTGATTCTGTGATTCTGTGATTCCAAGAGGGGATCAGCAGCACTTGGTCGACCCTAAATGTGAAAAAGAATCCTTGCTGCGAAGCCTCGACTCCACGCTACGACGTTAAAGGCAAACGCTGATGAAATATAAACCCTGGGGTTTTGACCCTACCGTGGCACTAAAGGGCTAAAAACCTACGTCACGCTGCCTCCGCAACAATAATCGTCATCGTTGGCGGGCCCCGATTCGTTACAGCGAGGTGGCAGATAAGCAGGGTCCCATGGCAGGACACGTTATCGCGTAAGCTATTAACGATAACAATGTTTAATTACCTTAATCCCTTTAATAACACATTTTACTAAAATTAGCCAGATAAATGGCTCTGATAGTACTGTTTGAGCTGAATTACGCTCAGATTCCTGGTATCTAACCCACTTCTCCGGGTATCTGAATACAGAGCATAGCTGTTCGGGGCGGGAACGCGGAGGAATTCTTCTTCCCCAGCATCCGTAGATCGGCGAGGCGTCCTTCTAATCTCCTGAAAACCGTTCCAAACATTCCCTGGTCGCTAACAACTGGTTTTGTTCTTTGGCAAGACCAAAACGAGAAGAGTGAGCCCGCGCCAAGCTTCGTTTGCTCGGGACGAGGAGCTCAACAAGCGTCGACGAAGTGCCACACAACAACAGCTCCTGCTTTTGTTTACACAGCACACACTGGCCCGTCCGCAGCAACGGATGGAGCGTCTCCGCTCGGTTTCCAGCGGGAACAGATTGGTCTGGAAAACACTCCAGCGCTGGGTTTTCATTCGCCGGCGGAGCATCTTGAAGCACATGGCGTGGAGGATAGCCAGCTCCCCCAGACAGACGACTTGGGCAGCTGCCAGAGCATCTCTCAACGCCCCGTCGCCGGTATTCTGGTTTTTCCCTGGGTCTTCCCCCAAAACGCTGCTCTGGACCTCGTCGGGGTCACCTCGTGGTTTTACCGAGGTTGCATCCAAAGAGACATTTGCACGGAGGTCTGTGGCAAGATAAAGAACATCGATCCACTCTTCCTTTGCTGTTGCACAGATGGGGAACGACAAAAGAGAAGCCAGAAAACCTAGCTTCAGTCTTTGCAGCTTCATGAAATTTCCGTATCTTATTAGGCTGAGGCTAGGTCCTAGCAGCAAGGACTCAGCCATGCAGGAGACCCTGGTTTCATCACCTGGAAGCTGGACCAAAGAGGGCATTGAGCTGTTCAACAGATCTCACATCGTTACGAGTCTATTTTCTCAGCCATAAAGCCAGAGAACTGAGGACGTTAAGCGAGGAAGTAACCCGGAAGATGATCAGGATGATAAGATCTGGCTGAACACCGGCTCTTGGTTATCACCTGGAAGCTGGACCAAAGAGGGCATTCAGCTGTTCAACAGATCTCACATTGTTACGAGCCTATTTTCTCGGCCATAAAGCCAGAGAATTGAGGATGTTAAGCGAGGAAGTAACCCAGAAGATGATCAGCGTGACAAGATCTGGCTGAACACCGGCTCTTGGTCACTGTGAGAAGACCTAGAGATGCCGAAGCCCCGGATGTTTTCAGCCTCCGGAGCTATTTGCAGGCGGGCACAGCTCCCAGCTTGAACTCAGCCCATGCCCAGCAGGCAGGCGGTCCAAAAGAGCTGAAACACGGTGTCCTACTGCCTGTTCCCAGCATCTTGTACTGACTTGTAAGGCTTCCCCCACAATTTATGCATGCTCTTCGCCATCGCGTCAAAGCCGCAGTCTTCCAGTTCGCATTTAACCCTTTAGGAATCATATGGTGCAGGATGTAAACGGGCATACAGCTACATTTCAGAAGGATCTTTCTAGCAAAGCAATGCTAAACTTGAACACTCAAATTATTACAGAGTTATCTCTCAGAATCCTCACTTGGACTTCAGTCCCGTATTCCTATCGCACCCTTCCCTCCAGCATCTTTTTCAGACAGCCCGTGAGAGGGCACCTTAGCTCTGACAAAGGTCTTGCCACGCTTCCCTGCTCCGCTTTCCCCATGCCCTGTGGTTACTTCACTGAATTTTTTCAGCTAGCACCACTGTTTTCTCGCGCATTTGTCCTAGCCCTACATCAGCAGGCACAAATCTGCAGCCAGGTGATCAAGTCCAGAGAATCATTGAACGTCTGGGGTGGGAAGAGAGCTTTGAAGGCCATCTAGTCCAACCCCCCTACCATGGGCAGGGACATCGTCAACTGGATCAGGCTTCTCAGAGCCCTGTCCAATCTGACCTTGAATGCCTCCAGGGAGCGGGCATCTACCATCTCTCTGGGCAACCTGGGCCAGGGCCTCACCACCCTCACAGGGAAGAATTTCTTCATTATATCTAATCTAAATCTCCCCTCTTTCAGTTTCAAGCCATCACCCCTTGTCCTATCATTCCATACCCTTGTCACAGCACCTCTCCAGCTCTCTCACAGCCCATCCAGGCACTGACAGCTGCTCTAAGGTCTCCCTGGAGCCTTCTCTTCTCCAGGCTGAACAGCCCCAACTCTCTCAGCCTTTCCTCACAGGAGACGTGTTCCAGCCCTTGGACCCTTTTTGTGGCCAAGTAACCCCATCCCTGCACCTCTCCCGAAAAGAACATGCAATGACATTTGTTGTGATGCTCATGCAGTGACATTTGTTGACACAGAAGTTATCAGGACTAGCACGTCACAAAACTCATGAGCTGTACAAGAAAGAGCTCCCACATCGCCCAGCACCCAAAAGCACGAGTGGAATTACGTGAGTGCGGGAGACGGTAAGCTGGCCACAGTCTATCAGGAGGCTGAACCGACACAAGCGCAAAATTGATTTTATGCACTTTTCTTGGAGAATTCCAAGGTGGGGAGGAAAAACAGGTGACGTGAAGGTCTGCAAGGAAAGCAGTAATGGTAGCTGGAGGTGTTTTACTTTAATTATATTACAAGAAGAACTACATCCGACCACCCTGATTGCCAGAGAGCACAGAAGGTGGAGAGCAAAGTGGTTTATTCAAACGCTGAAATAAAAAAAAAAAATTTGTTGCATAGGAATGCAAACTGATACAAACCAAGTCTTTTCCACTTACATGAAGAGCCGTTTCTCCCTGGCAGAATGAGCATGGAAAAATACTTTCATATTTCACAAGGAAACATTTTTCATGATAACAGTCAAGCATTGCAATAGGGGCCCCGCGAGGCTGCAGAATCTGCTCTTGGAGACTTTCGAGACCCAACTGCACAAAGCCCTTTGTGGCCCAGATCAATTCAACGCTGACCCTGCCTTCAGCAGAGATTCAGGCTGTCCAACCTGAACACTTCTGAGACCACAGCACCCAGAAAGTCTTTGTATGGGGAGATGAGCCACCACGAAGGGTAACAGGAGAGCACAGCAGTGGCTGCAAGTGAAGGTGACGTTCAAGAAGGAAGGGTTGAGGGTAAGGAACTGTAGAATCACAGAAGGGATTGCGTTGGGAAGGACCTTAAAGATCATAGAATCAGAGAATGCTTTGGGTTGGAAGGGACCTTTAGAGGTCATCTAGCCCAGCCCCCTGCAGTGAGCAGGGACATCTTCAACTAGACCAGGTTGCACAGAGCCCCGTCCAACCTGGCCTTGAAGGTTTCCAGGGAGGGGGCATCTCCCACCTCTCTGGACACACTGGGCCAGGGTTTCATCATCCTCATGGTGAAGAATTTTTTCCTTATATCCAGTCTAAATCTTCCCTCTCTCAGTTCAAAGCCCTCACCCCTTGTCCCATCACCCCATGCCCTTGTCACAGCCCCTCTCCAGCTCTCTCGCAGCCCCTCCAGGCACTGGCAGCTGCTCTAAGGTCTCCCCGCAGCCTTCTCTTCCCCAGGCTGACCAGCCCCAGCTCTCCCAGCCTTTCCTCCCAGCAGAGGGGTTCCAGCCCTCACATCATTGCTGGGGCCTCCTCTGGCCCCACTCCCACAGCTCCAGGTCTGTCCTGTGCTGAGGGCTCCAGAGCTGGATGCAGGACTCCCGGGGGGGTCTCAGCAGAGCAGGGCAGAGGGGCAGAATCCCCTCCCTCGCCCTGTGCCCACGCTGCTGGGGATGCAGCCCAGGGCACGGTTGGTTTTCTGGGTTGTGAGTGCACATTGCGAGGCCATGTTGAGCTTCTTGTCCACCAACACCCTCAAGTTCTTTGAACCATACTTATAAATAGAGGAGATTTAGACTGGATATAAGGAAGAAATTGTTTACACTGAGGGTGGTGAAACGCTGGCACAGGTTGCCCAGAGAGGTTGTGGATGCCCCATCCCTGGAAACATTCAAGGTCAGGTTGGATGGGGCTCTGAGCAACCCGATCCAGTTGAAGCTGTCCTTGCCCATGGCAGGGGACTGGATGGCCTTTAAATGCCCCTTCCAAGCCAAACTATTCTATGATTCTCCTCAGAGCTGCTCTTAATCTGTTTTCCACCCAGCCTGCATTTGTGATTGCACTTTGCGTTGCTGAACTTCATGATGTCTGCACAGGCCCACCTCTCAAGCCTGTCCAGGTCCCTCAGGATGGCACTCCTTCCCTCCAACGTGCTGACTGTACCACACAGCCTTGTGTCATCGACAAACTTGCTCAGGGTGCACTCAATCCCACTGTCCACATCGCCGACAAAAGTGGTTAAACAGCACTGGTCCCTATATCGACCCCCAAGGAACGTCACTCATCACTGGTCTCCACAGATGAAGATGACAGCAGAACATAGATGTAAGTGAAGGTTGGCTAAATGTGATCGTCTGTTCCCGTGATTCCAAGGCTGGAACCAGAGGTGGGGAAGAAGCAGTTACAGGGACAATGTATAGAGTCCTTGGTGCAACTTGGAGGAACCAGTTCCTGTTCTCACTTCTCCCAGTTAGTGGGACGCTGTCCATTAGCATAGCACTACCTACTTCAGAACGGACTTACTGAAGGATCTCAACACGTCTTAAGGTGGTACAACATCTATTCCCATTCCTGCGTAGCTTTTCTGCAGCATTTAATTGTGTTTCACATTGCTTTCTACAGTGCTTCAGGGTCTCAGGGCACTTTGGTCCACCCACACAAAGCCAAATCCGCCCCCAGCCTCTTCAGGAGCCAACATACCTAAACAAAAAGAGACCACCCCTTTGCTGGGGTTCCCCCAGCTTTGCCACATCATTTAAGGCACATCAGTCCTCACGGAACCGACTCTGCCTTGTCTAAATACACTAAAGCAACTGTGCCTGTAGAGCAGCAAGCACGGCAGAGGTCCAGGATCAAGCTGTGCACTCCAGATTCACAGAATCACAGCATGGCAGGGGTTGGAAGTGACCTCGGTGGGTCACCCAGTCTAATCACCCTGCCCAAGCAGGGTCACCCAGAGCAGGCTGCACAGGACCTTGTCCAGGCGGGTCTTGAATATCTCCAGAGAAGGAGACTCCACAACTTCCCTGGGCAGCCTGTTCCAGGGCTCTGTCACCCTCAGAGTGAAGAAGTTCTTCATGTTCAGCTGGAGCTTCCTGTGCTTCAGTTTGTGCCTGTTGCCCCTTGTCCTGTCACTGGGCACCACTGAGAAGAGTCTGGCCCCATCCTCCTGACACCCACCCTGCAGATATTTAGAGGCATTTATAAGGTCCCCTCTCGGCCTTCTCTTCTTCAGGCTGAACAAGCCCAGCTCCCTCAGCCTCTCCTTGTAGGAGAGATGCTCCAGTCCCCCCATCATCCTCGTAGCCCTCCGCTGGACTCTCTCCAGTAGCTCCTCATGTTTCTTGAACTGGGGAGCCCAGAACTGGACACAGTGCTGCAGATGGGGCCTCCCCAGGGCAGAGCAGAGGGGGAGGAGAACCTCCCTTGCCCTGCTGCCCACACTCCTCCTCATGCACCCCAGGATCCCATTGGCCTTCTTGGCACCCAGGGCACGCTGCTGGCTCATGGTCACCCTGTTGTCCCCCAGCACTCCCAGTCCCTCTCCGCAGAGCTGCTCTCCAGCAGGTCTGCCCCAAGCCTGTACTGGTGCCTGGGGTTGTTCCTCCCTAGGTGCAGGACTCTACACTTGCCCTTGTTGAACTTCATCAGGTTCCTCTCTGTTCAGCTCTCCAGTACAGACCCCAGGGAACACCTCAAGCTACAGGCCTCCAGCTAGAGTCTGCACCACTGATAAAAACCCTCTGAGCTCTGCTATTCAGCCAGTTCTCAGTCCACCTTAGTGGACAGTGAGGTGGATTGAGGACTGGCTGGATGCCAGAGCTCAGAGGGCTGTGATCTTTCAAGAAAGAATTGTTGAAGCCAAATTTAGATCTAGCGCAGGAGCCAGTGAGCCGAGGAGGAACACAGAGGCAGTGGTAGGTATCTCTCATGTCCCTTGTTTCCCTTCCGTCATTTCTCACTGGTCCTACAACGAAGCCACACTACTGCATGTCACGGTGACATGCCCGGTACGAGACTGAAGTCTATCTCCTTGCTGTAGACACTGCAGGGGGAGAAACTGGGTCAGTCAGATCTCAGAGGAAAACAGCTACCAGCTGCCAGTGAAATGAATGTTTTAAAAAATGTGATCTCAGTAGTGGCACTGGTGAGGCCGCACCTCAAATATGGTTTTCAGTTTTGGGCCCCTCACTCCAAGAAGGACATTAAGGGGCTGGAGCGTGTCCAGAGAAGGGCAGCGAGGCTGGTGAGGGATCTGGGGAACAAGTCTCAAGAGGAGCAGCTGAGGGAACTGGGGTTGTTTAGTCTGGAGAAGAAGAGGCTGAGGGGAGACCTTCTTGCTCTCTACATCTGCCTCAAAGGAGGTTGTAGTGAAGCAAGGGTTGGTCTCTTCTCCCAGGTAACCAGCAATAGGACAAGAAGCAATGGCCTCAAGTTGTGTCAGGGGAGGTTCAGGTTGGATATTAGGAAGAATTTCTTTACTGCAAGAGTGGCCAGGCATTGGACCAGGCTGCCCAGGGCAGTGGTGGAGTCCCCATCCCTGGAGGGGTTCAAAAAAACGTTTGGACGTGGCGCTTCAGGACATGGCTTATTAGGCATGGCGGTGTTGGGTTAACTGTTGTACTTCATGATCTTACAGGTCTTTTCCAACCTTCATGATTCTATGATAACCAAAAACTCAAAACTTATCTCAGTCCGACCTTTTGTGTAGCACAGGCCTTCAGCTCTTCCTGAACTAGTTTTAACTTTAAAATATAAATGCTACGGCTTAAAGGGCTTTTCTTTGGAAAGGATGTCTTCCCTTTTAGATTTCGCAAATGGAAAACTTGAAAAAAACCTGACCTGAATCCAAAAATTTGAGCCCAGTTTCTAGTTCAGGTATTTCAGCCTCAATATTTAGACCCGGTTGTCCACCAGCCCAGCAAAGCAGAGCACCACGGATATTGGACAACCATCAGCTGCAGGAGTCTGGGTGCTGGTGAGCAGTGGACCCCGAAGTGCGAAGCACAGGAAGCCGTGAAAAAATACCCCACAGAAAAGAAATCACTTCTCCAGGTTCTCAAGTCCTGCCACCAGCAGCGGCAGTTTATCACGTAATGCAGGTCCATTTCTTTTTTCCTTGATTTATTTACCATTCGCCTTCAGTCCTCCCCGAGTTAAAACAACAGAAAAAAGCAGATCAGTTTTCCCTGTATCTGTCAGAATCGGCGGTCAATGTGACCCATAATCCACACACTCAACCTAACAGACCCCACAGTGCCATTAAATCTTTGTTAATTGTTTTCTACCCACCAACACATTGCTTTCCCCCCAAAAAAACGGGTTGTCAGGACAGTTCACAGAATCACAGAATCACAGAATGTTAGGGGTTGGAAGGGACCTCTGTGGGTCATCTAGTCCAACCCCCTGCCGAAGCAGGGTCACCTACAGCAGGCTGCACAGGACCTTGTCCAGGCGGGTCTTGAATACCTCCAGAGAAGGAGACTCCCCAGCCTCCCTGGGCAGCCTGTGCCAGGGCTCCGTCACCCTCAGAGGGAAGAAGTTCTTCCTCATGTTCAGACGGAACTTCCTCTGCTTCAGTTTGTGCCCGTTGCCCCTTGTCCTGTCACTGGGCACCACTGAAAAGAGCTTGGCCCCATCCTCCTGACACCCACCCTGCAGATATTTAAAAGCATTTATAAGGTCCCCTCACAGCCTTCTCTTCTTCAGGCTGAACAAGGCCAGCTCCCTCAGCCTCTCCTCGTAGGGGAGATGTTCCAGTCCCCTCATCATCCTCGCAGCCCTGCGCTGGACTCTCTCCAGTAGCTCTGGAGTAGTTACCTGGATCTTTCCATTTGCCCTTTTAATATATTGGCACAATATCAGCTTTTATCTACATCCTATGGTTTCCTCAATTTCCAAGACTCACTGAAAAAAATGATGCTCTGAAGAGCTATTCCTACAGTTATCCTTCCCACAAAAGGTTGGACAGGTGATCTTTTGAGGTCCCTTCCAACCTGGGCTATATACATGACACAAAACTGGGAGGAGTGGTGGATACACCGTCAGGCTGTGCTGCCATCCAGCGAGACCTGGACAGGCTGGAGACTTGGGCAGAGAGGAACCTGATGAAGTTCAACAAGGGCAAGGGCAGCGTCCTGCACCTGGGGAAGAACAACCCCATGCACCAGGACAGGCTGGGGCGGAGCTGCTGGAGAGCAGCTCTGCGGAGAGGGACCTGGGTGTCCTGGGGGACGACAGGGTGACCATGAGCCAGCAGCGTGCCCTGGGTGCCAAGAAGGCCAATGGGATCCTGGGGTGCGTGAGGAGGAGTGTGGGCAGCAGGGCAAGGGAGGGTCTCCTCCCCCTCTACTCTGCCCTGGGGAGGCCCCATCTGGAGTCCTGTGTCCAGTTCTGGGCTCCCCACTTCAAGAAAGATGAGGAGCTACTGGAGAGAGTCCAGCGGAGGGCTACGAGGATGAGGAGGGGACTGGAGCATCTCTCCTGTGAGGAGAGGCTGAGGGAGCTGGGCTTGTTTAGCCTGAAGAAGAGAAGGCTGAGAGGGGACCTTAGAAATATCTGCAGGGTGGGTGTCAGGAGGATGGGGCCAGACTCTTTTCAGTGGTGCCCAGTGACAGGACAAGGGGCAACGGGCACAAACTGAGGCACAGGAAGATCCGTCTGAACCCGAGGAAGAACTTCTTCCCTCTGAGGGTGACGGAGCACTGGAACTGGTTGCCCAGAGGGGCTGTGGAGTCTCCTTCTCTGGAGATATTCAAGACCCGCCTGGACGCGGTGCTGTGCAGCCTGCTCTGGGTGACCCTGCTTCGGCAGGGGGGGTTGGACTGGATGACCCACAGAGGTCCCTTCCAAGCCCTACCATGCTGTGATTCTGTGATTCTATTCTATCGTTCTATTTGCCGTAAATTATCGAATTTTTTTTAAATGCATCTAAACTTTACCATCTGTCTCTATTTCCCAAACGACGCTAGGATAAATTACATTAGGAGGCTGAGCTCGTCTGCATTTTTTGCATTACCGACAAGTACACCCCTTGCAGCGAATAATAGGCCCGTACGGCGGCTGAGAACAAGTTCTGCACACGTTGGCGAGCCACAGCGCTAAAATCTCAGCACTCCTTTCTCCCTCCACCAGTTCGATCTCCTGCGTCAGTACCTAATTGTTAATTTTGCCCTGTCATTTCTCCCTTCGTCCTGATCGCTACCTTTACTTCCGTAGTTAACATAGGTATTTTCCTTCTACGCCAGGCTGTTTTGTTGCAGCCCTCTCTTTTAAAGCTTTAAAACCATTTTTCCTGTTCGAACTGTCGTAGTCGCCCGACTGACACCAAACCTGCCGCCAGTTGGGTTTGCTCACCAAACACTGGAGCAGCTCCTGATCGCCTAAACCCAAAGCAACTACTCGTTAACTGATCGGCTCCTGCCTCAGTATCCATCCCGAGGAAGTCTTACAGGATTCCCAGGGACTAATTGGTTAATTTAGCCGTAATTTAGATATTCTGAGGATAGCGAGAAGCGTTTGGCACTTCCTGGGAGATGTGGCAAGGGAGGCTCTTCGCCCGTCTACTGTGGGTAGAACTGGTGTCTTCTGAGGCACGGGACCTCACGCACGGCAGCAGTCGGCAGACGAGCGAACGCCACTCGCCCATCCGTAGACGCCAACCCCTGCAGTCAGACGTACCAACCCCCCCTTCCAACATTTGCTACGAGTCGTCTTAAATTTGCTATCGCAACCCAAGCAGCGACCGCTACCCCCAAGGGAATGACGGAGGCGATTCATACTCATTTGTCGAAACCAGCTACTGAAGAACCTTGCACCCAGCTCCTGAAAGTGGTTGGGTTTATTTCTGTTTATTTGTTTTCGAAGGAGGCGGTTGGGGGAAAACCCTTCTTCCCCCAACAAACTTTGCTACCCACTGTGTGTTGGCTCCAGCGCTTAGCTCAGCTCCTCCGCTCCCACTGGGGAATAGAGGCGGAGGCAGCATTTTTCTGGCTCCCCAGCCTCACCCATGGGGCTAATTAATATTCCTTAAGCACCACACCCCTAATTACAATAGACTAAGCGAGCACAGAAGTGCTTTGGTCTCATAAGTTTGACTTGTAGTTTTCCCGTGAATTTACATCCGGCAAGAATACCCATTAAGTCCATGTTTTTAATTACGGCATCAAAACCTCTTGATTAGAGTACAAAAAACCATCGGCTCCAAAATTAGAGCACAAAAAAGCTCACCCGCCCCAAGTCCTGCAGCGGAGCAGTTCACCAAGAAGACATTTCTATCCCAAGCAAAGGATGCCACGTCCCAGACAGTGACACACACTCAGCCCCGCAGCGAAAGAGCTCGGATACGAGATGAAAGCTTATTAGAATAAATTAGGATAGAGCAGATTTAGCCCTGCTAGGGAGGACCCGGGGCAGCTCTCGACGTTGCAGGCTGCAGTATAATAGCTGGCCGGAGCTGCACAGCCCTTTTCAGATCACGGGTGATGGGCTTACGCCGTGCAACGCCTCCGGGACCGTCCCGCGTGCCCCGCTGCCGGCACAGACCGCGGCCGCATCCGCCGTCTGCGCAGGGCGTGGGACGGGAACAGAGCCGGCAGTGTTTCTCCGAGCCCCTTTGAGCGCTTCCACGCAGCAAGCGAGGATGGAAAGGAGCAATAAAGGGCAAGGCTGTCCCCCTGCCAGGGAACGCTGGCTCTCGATAGTCCTTCGCCGCTTCTTCAGCTCGCCGTTGCTATCGACAGTTGCTGGATAAAGGAGTTGGCCGCACGAGCGCAAACACTGAATGGGGAGCAAGGCGTACGCAGGAGGATTTGACATTCTGCTACTTCACTTCAAACACAAAACCCCAAACTCTGAATCTCATCAAACTAACGAAAAAAAAACCCCACGGAAACCAGATAATCAGCAACAGCAGGCAACTTTTGCTCTGCGAGAGTTTAAGCGCGGCAGAGAAGCTCCGTCCAGAAGCCCATCAGCCTCCGCTGTCAAAACTGCTGACAGATCTCCATCTGCCCAGGCAAAGAGACGCTGGATGTCCCCTCCCTCCACCGTCCCCGCTCTCCCCAAGGCTTTACAGCTCGGCTGTTGACAGCTTCTAAGAGGGAAGCCCGTGAATTACAACCCGCTCTTGCGACGAGCGGCACGGCACCAGGCAGCTTTTGGGGCGGCACGAAACCAAGAGAAGGTGAGTTTCCACGGGGTGTTTTATTCTCTAAGTTTCCACATCCGGAGCCCAGCGAAGCAAAAGAAAGTCACGTTCACGAAACGCACTCGTTCCAGACCTGCTCTTGGTGCCATCAGCGGCGTGAGGCTGGCGTATGTACGAGCCTGCTGCCCACCTCCTTCCGCAGAGACGTCCCGTCATCCCCTCACCCGCCATCTCACCGCATCCCTCCGGGCTGCTCGGGAGACGAGTCTTCAGGGCGACCTTCTTCTTCTTCTTCCTCCCGGCTGACGACGCATCCACCCGAAGGCTCTAATTCGGGGCGCTTCGCAGGCGGGCTGTGAGGCGAGTCGGTGCATGCCCGCCCGAGGAAGGAGAGTGGGCAGGCGAGCTCTGGAGGGCCTGGCAGAGAGCCCTCCCCTCCGAAGCCGTGTGGGTGATGGCACTGCCCTCCCCATCCAGCCTCCCCCCCCCCGGGGATTTTGCAACAGAAAGAACCACAGAGAAGCTGCTGGCTGGAGCCAGACGGCTCTTTCAGAAGAGCTTAATTAGTTGGGCTCCTAAATACCTGACGGGTAGATGGGAAACAAGGGGTTTCTTATTTTTTGTTGTTGTTGTTGTTGTTTGGGCTTTTCTTTCTTTTCTCCCCCCCTGAAAGTTTGCAGCCTACCCACTTCAGAGCCCATTCACGATACGCCTGCTACAAGAACCTGAGCAGAGTAATTATAAAGAGGAGGAGACCGCCCAGCAGCCACACGACTAATTTCCCTTATCTCTCCTACAAGGAGAGGCTGAGGGAGCTGGGCTTGTTCAGCCTGAGGAAGAGAAGGCTGAGACGGGACCTTAGAAATGCCTCTAAATATCTGCAGGGTGGGGGTCAGGAGGATGGGGCCAGACTCTTTTCAGTGGTGCCCAGTGACAGGACAAGGGGCAATGGGCACAAACCGAGGCACAGGAAGTTCCAGCTGAACATGAGGAAGAACTTCTTCCCTCTGAGGGTGACGGAGCCCTGGCCCAGGCTGCCCAGGGAGGTTGTGGAGTCTCCTTCTCTGGAGATATTCAAGACCTGCCTGGACGCGGTCCTCTACAGCCTACTGTAGGTGACCGTGCTTCGGCATGGGGGTTGGACTAGATGACCCACAGAGGTCCCTTCCAACCCCGACCATTCTGTGATTCTGTGATTCCCATACGCGTAGGGAGCCCTAATCCTGATGCTTTAGGACAACAGGACCTCAGATCTGCCTTATTTGAGAAACCCCCCCCCCACCAAAATTAAAAACAAAACAAAAAAGAAGCCTGACCTCACTGTACATTAGTTTTGAACTTGCAGCTGCAGCAGATGGCTGGCAAAGGGGATGAAGAATACTCCCGATTACAAAAGAAAGAGAAAAAAGGACCTGACACGAGCAGAGGTCCCTCCGCCGAGCCAGAAGCTTAACTCCAGACAAGGCAAAACCCCATTTTGCCCACCCAGAAGCAGTCTGGAGCAGACCTGAACAGCCTCAGAGCTGCGGTGCAATCAGCACGAGGTCTGGGCTTTAAATCCCACGTAATTAATATCTCAGGCAAGTAGTCAAGAAGTGACACTGTATAATCCGTTTTCAGTGCTCCATGCTCTTCTCCCCGATGCCACCTTCCGCCTTCAAAAATTTCCTGAGCAACAATTTATCCTGAGTTGTTTAATATTAAAGGAAAATTACAACAGAGGAGGGATTCTGAGCGTAGCGGTTCTACCAGCTAGAAATGCCTGTTTCATAAACGAGTTATTTTCTACTGATTGCTCTAGGACCGCTGAAAGAAGCTCTTTTAGTCCTTCAAGCCAGAGGCATGCCGAGGTGTCGATGCTGGACTGGGTTAGACACCGTGGCCTGTCAGCTGCTCTTTAAAAGCCACTGCTTTTTTCTCCCCTTCCCACGCAAGGACATCCCCCCATCCTACCTCACCCCGACTCTGTCCCCGTGAGACTGAGCGATGACCACCGACCTGCTGTCACTCAAACCAAGCTGCTTCTCCTCCTCTTAAATTTAATCCATTTTAAAAATTATTTTACTAGAGCATGTAGTCATAACACAAGTGGTGTTGGTTTCAAACTAAAAGAGGGGAGATTCAGCCTGGATATAAGGAAGAAATTTTTTTACGATGAGGGTGGTGAAACTCTGGCACAGGTTGCCCAGAGAGGTGGTCGGTGCCCCATACCCAGGAACATTCAAGGTTGGGTTGGATGGGGCTCTGAGCAACTTGATCCAGTTGAAGATGTCCCTGATCCTCGCAGGTGGGTTGGACTAGATGGCCTTCGAAGATCCCCTCCCACCCAAACCATTTGATGATTCTATGATTTAGGCCTGCAACTAGTGGGGTACCTCAGGGGTCAGTACTCAGCCCAGTCTTGTTCAACTTCTTCATCAATGACCTGGATGAAGAGTTAGAGCGTCCCCTCAGCAAGTTTGCTGATGACACCAAACTGGGAGGAGTGGTGGACACACCAGCAGGCTGTGCTGCCATTCAGCGAGACCTGGACAGGCTGGAGACTTGGGCAGAGAGGAACCTGATGAGGTTCAACAAGGGCAAGGGCAGGGTCCTGCACCTGGGGAGGAACAACCCCAGGCACCAGGACAGGCTTGGGGTGGCCCTGCTGGAGAGCAGCTCTGCAGAGAGGGACTGGGAGTGCTGGGGGACGACAGGGTGACCATGAGCCAGCAGCGTGCCCTGGATGCCAAGAAGGCCAATGGGATCCTGGGGTGCATGAGGAGGAGTGTGGGCAGCAGGACGAGGGAGGGTCTTCTCCCCCTCTGCTCTGCCCTGGAGAGGCCCCATCTGCAGCACTGTGTCCAGTTCTGGGCTCCCCACTTTAAGAAAGATGAGGAGCTACTGGAGAGAGTCCAGCGGAGGGCTACGAGGATGAGGAGGGGACTGGAGCATCTCTCCTGTGAGGAGAGGCTGAGGGAGCTGGGCTTGTTCAGCCTGGAGAAGAGAAGGCTGAGAGGAGACCTTAGAAATGCCTCTAAATATCTGCAGGGTGGGGGTCAGGAGGATGGGGCCAGACTCTTCTCAGTGGTGCCCAGTGACAGGACAAGGGGCAACGGGCAGAAACTGAAGCACAGGAAGCTCCAGCTGAACATGAGGAAGAACTTCTTCACTCTGAGGGTGACGGAGCCCTGGAACAGGCTGCCCAGGGAGGTTGTGGAGTCTCCTTCTCTGGAGATTCAAGACCCGCCTGGACAAGGTCCTGTGCAGCCTGCTGTAGGTGACCCTGCTTCGGCAGGAGGGTTGGACTGGATGACCCACAGAGGTCCCTTCCAACCCCTACCATGCTGTGATTCTGTGATTTCCACGCACCACAATCCCATAAGCTAGCTCTGTAAAGAGCAGCTTCTTAGTTCTTCTGAGCATAATGTTTGATGTCATGGTGATACCATGGTGATACTCCCGCCTTGCTGTTTTTTTCCACTGTGATCAAGCAAAAAAAATCCCAATTCAACAGTGACAGCCCAACCACCACAGCATTTTGGCTTATTTCCTCCTACGCGAAGCATCAGGTGGCATTTTCAGTAGCTTAAAATGCAGCAGGTAAGTTTGTCTCATTTTACGTAGCACCCTTTACTTCTTCAGGACCATGTCTCCGATCCTGCAGCTTCTACACTGCAGAATTCAGGAACGTGCCAATTTCTTTGCCAGGTATTGCCCAGATTTATTTTAATCGTGCTCCGATTAGGCCAAATGACTTATTACCACCCAAAACTTGTCTCGAGCTAATGCCTGAAACCACAGTTGTGCTTCCAGTTGTCTTCAACTCACCAAGCGAACTGGAGAAAGTCACTCTGAATAATGTCTCCGTTTCCCAAACTGTACAACTGGGAAAACCCTGACCTACTTGGCAGGAGCATGGAGAGCCTGCACTCTGTTATTTTTTTTTTTTTTTGCTTTTTAATGATTTAAGACAACCCAGATGCAAGGCACTGGAGAGAAGGGAATTCCACAGAGTCATTAACAGAGCACCAGAGGGACAGCTTGAAAGCCAGTTATCGGGATTTTTCTCCTGTAATCCAAAATCCCTCTATCAATTTGCCAAAAGCCTAATCAAACAAACTTTACATCGTGCTTTGACAGTTGCCCAACCGAGGTCTGTAGACGAGGAGAGGGCTCCGAATGAAAGGGGCTACTGCAACCAGCAGCAAAGGCAGGATGAGCATCTACCAGCCAACACGGCACAAATGTAGAGGAAAGCAGTTCTTTTCAGAAGAAGGTCACAGATCTTGAATTTAATCATGTTGGGAAATGCAGGTGGAGCCTCTTGCCTCCCCTCTCATCATGGGCTTCCACGTCCCAAACTAGCTGATCTGTCCAGACACCTTCAGGTGTGATAAATATGGATTGTACCTTCACGGAGCTACAATAAAAAGCGCACGAGTGCTGTCACAGAATCACAGAATAGTAGGGGTTGGAAGGGATCTCTGTGGGTCATCTAGTCCAACCCTCCTGCCGAAGCAGGGTCACCTACAGCAGGCTGCACAGAACCTTGTCCAGGCGGGTCTTGAATATCTCCAGAGAAGGAGACTCCACAACCTCCCTGGGCAGCCTGTTCCAGTGCTCCGTCACCCTCAGAGGGAAGAAGTTCTTCCTCATGTTCAGACGGGTAAGAAAATAGAGAGACCTGGAGGTTGTTCGTTTTTGGTCCTTCCTAAGCCATTGAGGGAAAGCAGGGGAAAAAAAAGAGGAGGAGAAGAGAGGAGAGGAGAGGAGAGGAGAGGAGAGGAGAGGAGAGGAGAGGAGAGGAGAGGAGAGGAGAGGAGAGGAGAGGAGAGGAGAGGAGAGGATGGAGTATTTTCAGTTGGAAGGCACCTACAATGACCATCTGGTCCAAATAAATCTCAACTACAGAGTAGCAGTGAATCTGTGCCTGTTCCTACCATAACGTTCTGGGACTTCACGAGGGTCTTCTGCTCTTTTATCCAAAGCAAAGCCAAGCCCGCTCGCTCACCGCATCGAGATTTAGTTTGGCTCCATTCTCAAGTGGTCGTGGCCCGCAGCACCCTACCGCTACCTCTCCCCCTTGTCCCACACACTGGATGCTTGAGCCCTCCGCCGGCCGCGTTGAAAAGGCTTCTCTCCCTTCAAAAGAAAGGGCTGTTTGTTCCCACACGGCGATGGCATTCAGCTTCAGGGCTGGAACCCTCTCCACAGGGATGGGCAGACAAAGGCTGAGCCAAGGCCCCCAGCTCGTCGCTGATGCCCACGTAACAACGTTACAGACCGATCTTGTTCTGGAGAATGGCAGCAAGTTCACGCTCTCGCGACTTGGAAAGGTCGCTGAGCTGAACGTCTGCCTGATGTACACTGACACTTTCGGGGGGGGGGGGGAGGCGGAAACAAGTGGGAGGATTTCAGGCATCCAGCTCCGACTTGCGTTCAACCTTCTTCCTCCTTCTAGAAAACAGAATCCTAGAATTACAGAATCATTTAAGTTGGAAAAGACCTTTACGATCATTGAGTTCAACCGCAAACTCAATGCTGCCAAGCCCACCACTAAACCATGTCCCCAAGCGCCACGTCTACACGTCTTTTAAAAACCTCCAAGGATGGTGACTCCACCACTTCCCTGGGCAGCCTGTTCCAGTGCTTGACAGCCCTTTTGGTCAAGAAATTTTTCCTAATATCCAGTCTAAACCTTCCTTGACATAACTTCAGGCTACTTCCTCTTGTCCTATCGCTTGTTCCTTGGGAGAAGAGACCAACCCCATGTTGCTACACCCTCCTTTCAGGTAGTTGTAGAGTGATAAGGTCTCCCCTCTGCCTCCTTTTCTCCAGACTAAACACCCCCAGCTCCCTCAGCTGCTCTTCCTAAATCTTGTTCTCTAGATCCTCCACCAGTTTCATTGCTCTTCTTCGGACCTGCTTTGAAAGCTCTGCAGACAAGGAGTCTCACCATAGGTTTGTCAGCACCTACTGCAATGGATTTCATCCTCCACTGGTACCTACTAATTGCTGAAGAGGAATGGACACATTAAAGTTCATTTGGAGAGAGCTTTACTGTCTGAGCTTTGCTCAGAAGGGGTTCTGCATTTGTTTGCCACAGTTTATTCATCTGTATAATAACAATATCCCCTATGGCATATGAGGGATAGTCACAAAATCCTCTAGCTGAAGGTCAGAAAAATGGTCCAGAGTCAATTGGTGTTGAAGACTGCCTATGAGCTGAACCAAGGAGTGTCACAGCTGAGGGACAAAGCCTTGGCTGATGCACAAAGCCAAGCCAGGCTCTCCAGATCCACTAACCTCGCAAGAAAGGTCAGCTGGCATCTGATTTTCCCATCCTGTCCCATTCTACTCCAGGCTACATCCTCCACAGTGGAGCTAGGAAGGAACAGCCTGACCTCAACCCCTACCACCCCAAGCCTGGGGAGGCTTGAAAAAACAAGGGCAGGGAGGATTTCTTTAGCTGTTAGTGAGCTGAGACCCAGATACCCCTTCCCCTCTTAAAGCAATTTAAAGCACAGGAAGCAACGTCTCAGAGATCACCAGCTCCTGGCTGTGCTGGTGACCCGGACCTTACGTGGTGCCTCTTATCCCCCTGGAACAAACATCCATTCAGCAGCCTCTCTGCTCATCTTCATGGGGCCTGGTAGCACACTGAAGACATTATAGAGCAGTAGATGGCTCCTGCTCTGAAGAACTTACGGCTTGAATAGAGAGGGTCAAGAAAGTGGAGATAAACCAAGCAAAATAACCAACACGGTTGTAGCTGTTGTGTTCTCTGGGATGCTTGTCTTGATAAATCTACTTGGTAGAGCCCATCCAGTGCTCTGGGAACTTGGAGAGCTGAAGGATGGGTAACAGCTCTGCCCCTTTGCAGATGGAAGTGGGCCAGGGACTTGGCAGTGGAGTTTTGGCAAATCAGGCACACGCTGCCTTCCAGCTCCCTGACCCGTTTCCAGCCCTGCTAGGACTGATGCTGCCTTATTTACCTTTATATAACCCTAACTCAACAAAATTATGGGCCAGAACCCCAGAAACCCCACAAAACACAGAATCACACAGAATCACAGAATGGTTGGGGTTGGAAGGGACCTCTGTGGGTCATCTAGTCCAACACCCCTGCACAGGCAGGGTCACCTAGAGCAGGCTGCACAGGACCGCGTCCAGGCAGGTCTTGAATATCTCCAGAGGAGACTCCACAACCTCCCTGGGCAGCCTGTTCCAGGGCTCCGTCACCCTCAGAGGGAAGAAGTTCTTCCTCATGTTCAGATGGAGTTTCCTGTGCTTCAGTTTGTGCCCGTTGCCCCTTGTCCTGTCACTGGGCACCACTGAGAAGGGTCTGGCCCCATCCTCCTGACACCCCCCCTTAAGGTATTTATAAGCATTTATAAGGTCCCCGAATAAATAAGCTGTTCTTTGAGGAATGTTTTTTTTGGTTTTCAGCAGAGACATTTTCCAAGCAACGTTCTACAATCTTAAATTCAGCTGACAAATTCAAAACTCCCTGATGTCTCTGCAATTAGCTGCAGACAGCTGACTTACAGCTTGACAAACATTGCTATATTTGCCCAGAACGGCTGCGCTCTGCACTGCTATTTAGCGTTATTCATTCTGAAGTACCATCCTTCGCCCCGGAAGCTCAAGCCGTGCAGACACCGAAAAGACTCTGCACTGCGCAGGATGGGGGTCAGCACTTTGCAATTTCCTGATCTTTTATTTCAGCTCTCCAAGCACGTGCCAGCGAGAGACAACGGGATCCAAATATCTCACTAATCCTTCACCATCCTCAGCCAAGGACTGCACCGCACGATGAGTTTACTGGAGGAAACCAGCTTCTCGGCAGGCATTTGACTAGAAGAAGCCAAGTTCTCCAGGGAGAACAGACTCTTGTTTCAGCACCTCTGTCCGTCCCTGTGCATGGTGCATCCTCACTGTCCAGGCAGCAGGGCACTACTCACCCCCTCCCTTCCCATTCCCAATTAAGAGGAGGTTGTGGAGTCTCCTTCTCTGGAGATATTCAGCACCCACCTGGACAAGGTCCTCTACAGCCTGCTGTAGGTGACCCTGCTTGGGCAGGAGGGTTGGACTAGATGACCCACCGAGGTCCCTTCCAACCCCTGCCATTCTGTGATTCTGTGTGATTCTGTGATTCTGTGAAGAGGAGCTGCATCATTTGTATGACCTATTTGCATGATGCGGTTGCATCTCAGTGTTCTAGCTGTTAGTAACTGCCCCTGATATCTTTTTTTACAGATAACCAGGATGGGGTTAATTCTTTCCCCCTCTCCACGTAAATGTCACAGGGTCAGCGAAGGGAGGGATGTGGTGGGATCATGGAATCATCGAATGGTTTGGGTTGGGAGGCACCTTTCAAGGACATCCAGTCCAACCCCCCTGCAAGGAGGAGGGACATCTTCCACTAGACCAGATTGCTCAGAGCCCCGTCCAACCTGACCTTGAAGGTTTCCAGGCATGGGGCATCGACCACCTCTCTGGGCAACCTAGGCCAGGGCCTCACCACCCTCATGGTGAAGAATTTCCTCCTTATATCTAATCTATATCTCCCCTCTTTCAGTTCAAAGCCCTCACCGCTTGTCCATTCACCCCATGCCCTTGTCACAAGCCCCTCTCCAGCTCTCTTGCAGCCCCTCCAGGCACTGGCAGCTGCTCTAAGGTCTCCCCACAGCCTTCTCTTCCCCAGGCTGACCAGCCCCAGCTCTCCCAGCCTTTCCTCCCAGCAGAGGGGTTCCAGCCCTTGCATCATTGCTGGGGCCTCCTCTGGCCCCGCTCCAACAGCTCCAGGTCTGACCTGTGCTGAGGGCTCCAGAGCTGGACGCAGGACTCCCGGGGGGGTCTCAGCAGAGCGGGGCAGAGGGGCAGAATCCCCTCCCCCGCCCTGTGCCCACACTGCTGGGGATGCAGCCTGGGAGATGGTTGGCCTTCTGGGCTGCAAGTGTCGCAGTGCCGTAGCTGCAAAGTTATTTCAAGACAAGGATGCTAACTGAAATCTCTACCACGTTAAGAGCACACGTGAACCTCATCTCGAACAGAAGAGTCCTTAGCATGGAGTACTATGTTCTGAGATTTAGTTGTCACGGACTGCAGAGCTCAGCTGCGGTCTCTTCACGGCAAGGACCAAAACAGGCTCTTAAAGCCAGCTATGGCCACGAGTCCAGCTCCGGGCCATTGCCAGCTCTCCCCCGGATAAGCAGAGGGCACCAACACCACCTCCAGCCAGGTGCCACTTCCTTGCTGCTCAGGTGGACCTCGCTGCTTTGCAGAGAGAATTTTAATTGCTTCAGGAGCTGCCCGGCTGGCTCAGCTGCCACCACAGCACATTGAGCAAGCACATACAAACCAGCAAGCCGCGGTTCGAGTTACAGCTCACGGACCAGAAGTTCGCTTCATCTGAGAGTATCTCCAGCTTAGCTTAGCTCTCCCAAGGGTCCTAAATGCTCAGGGAGAAAACAGTTCTCTGTCAGACCACTCAATATCCAGCCTTGCCGTAACCGCTGCTCCTCAGCATTCAGAGGATCGCCACAGTCACACAACGGCACAAATAAATCGATAACTGGAGTTTAAACTTGGTTGTTTCGTTACCGCGTAAGAGGTAGAACATCATGGGTCAGATTGAAGCTTGAGATAATGTTTCCCCCATCACTTTCTCAGAATCACAGAATCACAGAAAGTTCGGGGTTGGAAGGGACCTCTGTGGGTCACCCAGTCCAACCCCCCTGCCGAAGCAGGGTCACCCAGCGCAGGCTGCGCAGGACTGCGTCCAGGCGGGTCTTGAATATCTCCAGAGAAGGAGACTCCACAACCTCCCTGGGCAGCCTGGGCCAGGGCTCTGTCACCCTCAGAGGAAGAAGTTCTTCCTCATGTTTAGCTGGAACTTCCTCTGCTTCAGTTTGTGCCTGTTGTCCCTTGTCCTGTCGCTGGGCACCACTGCAAAGAGTCTGGCCCCATCCTTCTGACACCCACCCTGCAGATATTTATAGGCATTTATAAGGTCCCCTCACAGCCTTCTCTTCTCCAGGCTGAACAAGCCCAGCTCCCTCAGCCTCTCCTCGTAGGAGAGATGCTCCAGTCCCCTCATCATCCTTGTAGCCCTGCGCTGGACTCTCTCCAGTAGCTCCTCATCTTTCTTGAACTGGGGAGCCCAGAACTGGACAGAGTACTCCAGATGGGGCCTCCCCAGGGCAGTGTAGAGGGGAAAGAGAACCTCCCTCGACCTACGGGCCACACTCCTAATAAGAGGCTTAGCACTTACAATGTTTATATTGTTAAGCAAGTAGAATAACATGTGAATTCAACCACGCAGTTTAGGCTGCTGCACGTCGTAGGGATTCACAGGCGATCACAAACTCCAACTTCTCAAATTTGAATCTGTGACAGAAATTTGTATCAGAAGCAGGCAAAGACTAAATACAGCCGTCTCCACACAGAGCTTGCCTTAACCAGGACCGGCCCGACAGCCCGGGCAGGATTTCAATCAATCTGCCCCTAGCGCAGATGGGCAGATGCGCAGCAGTTTCTGCTCTCCGTGAGCCCAGCGTCATTCCAGAACAGCACCCTTGGGCATCAGAGGGAGGAAAGTCTGGATTCACGCATTCACACGGTCTTGTTTAAGTTCAAGATACTACAGATAGCATCTGCACAGGCTGAAGGGAGGAGTCACCTCCAAAGTCCCTACAGCTCAGCATCTGCCAGTCCACGCTTCATCCTTGGTGACAGAGAAGAGTCGTCATGACTCTGTGTGTGGAAGTCCACAGATGACAGAGCACGGGGGTATGAGGTTTGGGAGAAGCTATCACAAAGCTCTTCCCCCGCACTGACTCAGTCTTCATTGCTGATGTGAGAAAACTGGCATTGACAGACAGATTGGCCAGGGATGGTGAAGGAATCACCAAACGGTTTGAGTTGGAAGGGACCTTTCAAGGCCGTCTAGTCCAACCCCGTGCCATGGGCATGGACATCTTCAACTGGATCAGGTTGCTCAGAGCCCTGTCCAACCTGGCCTTGAAGGTTTCTAGGGATGGGGCATCTCCCGTGCTGTGGAGCAAGGCCTCTGGGCAACCTGGGCCAGGGCCTCACCACCCTCACTGTAAAAAATTTCTTCCTTATATCTTGTCTGAATGTCCCCTCTTTCAGTTTAAAACCATTCCTCCTTGTCCTACTGCAACGTGCCTTACCAAAAAGCCCATCCATCTTTCTTACAAGCCCCTCTTAAGTACCGAAAGGCCACAGTAAGGTCTCCCCACAGCCTTCTCTTCTCCAGGCTGACCAGCCCCAGCTCTCCCAGCCTTTCCTCCCAGCAGAGGGGTTCCAGCCCTTGCATCATTGCTGGGGCCTCCTCTGGCCTCGCTCCACCAGCTCCAGCTCTGTCCTGTGCTGGGGGCTCCAGAGCTGGACGCAGGACTCCCGGGGGGGTCTCAGCAGAGCAGGGGAGAGGGGCAGAACCCCCTCCCTCGCCCTGTGCCCACGTTGCTGCAGATGCAAAAGCTCTACCCTAGCAGCTAGGTGACCACAGATGACAGCCGACCTCCAGCTACTCAGGATATACCACTAATGAATCAGACCCTGGGAATCTCAGTGCTTGATATTACTTGCAGAAGTGACACGAGACCAAGCACAGCAATAAATCACAAGCCTAGCGCTTTATTTCTATCAATACTCACCGAATAAACGCTCAGGGTCATGATATCAATCCACTTAACCGTGGACTAAAATATTTCAGCACAGCTGAGTCCGCACCTGGATCCTCGTGACCTTCCTCCCATCTATCCATTCACTTAGATCACTCCGAATACTTCACATTTCTGCTTGATTGCCAGAGAAGATATTTGCTGCGTAACCCACGCTTTCGAATCCAAAGCACGGAACATGGATTTGGGTCACAGACATGCCAAAGTTCCTTCTGCTTTCCAGGTACAGCCATTACCCATCTGGCCAGCAGCCATGGGAGCAACACGCGTTTTCCTCCCATAGGCTATTACTGGAAAAGTCCACCAGAAATCACAGATTAATAGGAAAAAAAGAAAACCAGGAAAAACAGACTAACTTTTCGATATGAGGGATGCTGGGTATCAACATGAAGATTCCCCCCACCTGCCAAATGTCAGCTACGAAAGATGTGACTTACTGGTGGCACAAGTTTTCCCAGCCCAACTATGCCACCCAGACTTGGCGGGTCAAAGAGAGGGTCAGAACTGCTTCCAAAACTTTTATATAATGATTTAAGGAAGGCAATAAGCATTCTCAAGAGTTTTCAAAGATCCGATCCAATTTTTTGAGAAGATCAGGACTTTTTCCAAAGCCTGAAAATCCTCTGTAGGAACACATGATGTTCCTGATACGATGATGAACATGGTATCGTGAGTTTTCCTGATATATTCAGCACGCCTCGGTCAACACACCTTATCTTGACACAGCTTACATCCTTGCTGTAGCATGTCTGAACTCAACTGTTAAAAATACACGAAGGCTGTTTTGAAAAGCTCCTTCCCTTCCACATAATATATACAGGGCAGGATTGGAAGTTGGAGAGGTCAGAAAGCACTGGGCCACCCAAATGGAGAAGATTTTATTCATGCCCTTTGCATGACGTACTTCGGATTTCAGTGCTTGTAGAGCATCTTTCCCTGCAGAAGTTCCCAGGAAAAAAAAACTGTATTCACAGATGGCATAGGCCCTGAGGAAAACAGTCTTTTATTAACACCCATAACAGCGTCAGGGAGCGCATCTTTTAAGTTTTATTATGCAAAAATGCATCGTATTCTCATACCAGAGGGGTTAGGTTCTCCACGGCAGAGTTTACCAGTTCCATAATTTTATTTCCAGTCTTGCAACAGGAATTAAACACGTACTGCATGCTAAGAAACTGGAAGACAGACAGTCTTATGCAAAGAAATCAGAATGACAAAGAGCTGAAAGAAATCAGGTTTTCGAGGAACCCAAACAGTAACTAAGCACTAGGTCTGAGGAACCCCAAGCTTCTTCTGCGAGTCAGCGTGACCTTCCTGCCACAGAGCAAGCTCAGCCCAGACACCAGGTTATGATTATAGATGTAGGTATGTTTTCCAGACAGGGCTGCAATTACACACAAGGCTTTTTTTTTTTTTTTCCCCCCTGGATTTGCTGTTTCTAGATCCTAAGGAAGCCTCAGCTTTATTGGATGATAAAAAGAGGAGGGAACCCTCCTCTGGTGAGACCCCACCAGGAGTCCTGCGTCCAGCTCTGGAGCCCACAGCACAGGACAGACCTGGAGCTGGTGGAGCGGGGCCAGAGGAGGCCCCAGCAATGATGCGAGGGCTGGAACCCCTCTGCTGGGAGGAAAGGCTGGGAGAGCTGGGGCTGCTCAGCCTGGAGAAGAGAAGGGTCTGGGGAGACCTTAGAGCAGCTGCCAGTATCTGATGGGGCCTGTGAGAAAGCTGGAGAGGGGCTTGTGACAAGGGCATGGGGTGATGGGACAAGGGGTGATGGCTTTAAACTGAAAGAGGGGAGATTTAGACCAGATCTAAGGAAGAAATTCTTCACCATGAGGGTGGTGAGGCACTGGCCCAGGTTGCCCAGAGAAACTGTGGATGCCTCATACCTGACAGTGTTCAAGGTCAGGTTGGACGGGACTCTGAGCACCCTGGTCTGGTGGAAGGTGTCCCTGCCCATGGCAGGGGCCTGGAACTGGATGATCTACAAGGTCCCTCCCAACCCAAACCATTCAGTGATTCTATGACTCTATATGTAGCACCAGCCATGCTCCTGGCACGCAGTGCACACACTTCGGTTCCTTAGTGGCACATAACAGCGTCTATCGTACAACAGCCATGCTGACCTTCGGTTTAATATCGAGGTGAGATGGTTCCCCCCCAGATTAACAAAGCCAGCAAGCAGCTCAGACCCTGTGCTGGTCAAGCGAGAAGATTTCCTAAAGACAGGACCGTGCCGTGGCTATTTCAGCAGGTTATCGGGGATTAAAATCTCTACAGAGGGTTTGTGCTATCCTGAATTCTTTCTCCGGCTTTGGTCTGGCCAGGCAATTATGGACATGTTGCAAACACCTAATCCTTAAGCGAACGCAGTTCTGGTTTTTGCTTCCTGCAGAGCTGGGTGGGTGCCTCTCCTCCCTGCTGCGGCCATCAGCGGAGGAGCCGGTCGTATCGCATCGTGCCAGCAATGCCGAGACGTAGGCAAGCACTCAGCAAGCTGATGCCATCAAGCTATCAACTGCTCACCACGCTCTGAAGCCAGGAACACAAAATGGAAGCGTCAGCGTTCGATCTCACCCCTCGTTATCAAACCCGGAGCTGCCAGACAGGGACCAGGTCTTCGTTCCAGTCTTAACAAAGAGGCAGGGAGGGCCAAAGCCTAGTGACCATCCTATTTTCCGGCTGCTCGGTGGGACGTTACTAGCCTGAGCACATAAGCGTGGCAGTTTCAGGACTGCAGTAAAGCCACAGACTTGTTTTGATGCGATAAATCCCTTGAAAGAAAGAAAAGACAACTTTGGCTGGGAACTAATCTTCTCCGATAAGAATCAGTGTGGGAACTGGAAGCTCCAGTAACAACGAGTCAAAGTCTATTTACACAAGACATCCGTGCCAGAGATCTACAGGAGAACCGACATTCGAAAGTATGCGCAGAGAAAATCTCCACTAATACTCTCATTTCAGTAAACAAAGATTCAGAAAACACAGTTTCAGCGGTTTCACGACCCTCTGTCTAGAAACTGTTCTCTCACACTACGTTTCCGTCACTTAATTACGGCTTTTGGACTGCAACGATCTCTGTGACGGTGACGCCAACATCCGATTCTTTGGAAACAGGACGAGTTTTGCAGCCAAGCCCAGGTCTCGCACTGGGCGTCCATCCAGGGCTTTACCATGGGCTTGGGTGAACTCCAGGAACTCACCGCTTCGTCTTCGTTTCCACCCCTGTAAAGCGATGACGTCCACCCTCCCAGCACCCTTCGGACACTGGCTCAGCTTGGGAACGCAGCCAATCAGGCCTTGCAACTTCAAACCAAGGGAAGAAGATGAATTAGCAGGAGCTGAAAGTCAGAACCCCCGTAGTAGGCTAATTTAGGAGACAGAAAACCAGCAGGAAAGGGTACAAGCGCCTTTGACTCAGTTGATTAGGTACAGGTTTGTAGGTCGACCATTTAATAAAGAAAAGCAGAGATAGGTTTGAGTTCCTACATGAAGTAGTAGGAAGCTTGCTTCCAAAACTGGGAAGATTGGCCAGGGATGGTGAAGGAATCACCGAATGCTTTGGGTTGGAAGGGACCTTTCAAGGCCATCTAGTCCAGCCTCGTGCCGTGGGCAGGGAGATCTTCAACTAGACCAGATTGCTCAGAGCCCCATCCTATCTGGCCTTGAATATTTCCAGGGATGAGGCTTCCACTACCTCTGTGGGCAATCTGTTCTAGTGTTTCACCACCCTCATGGAAAAAAATTTCTTCCCTATATCTAGTCTAAACCTACCCCCCTTAAGTTTAAAGCCATTACCCCTTGTCCTATCACAACAGGGCATACTGAAAAGATTTTCCCCATCTTTCCTACAGGCCTCAAAAATGATCCGAGGGCTGGAACCCCTCTGCCGGGAGGAAAGGTTGGGAGAGCTGGGGCTGCTCAGCCTGAGGAAGAGAAGGCTCCAGGGAGACCTTAGAGCAGCTGCCAGGGCTTGCAGGGGCTGTGAGAGAGCTGGAGAGGGGCTGTGACAAGGGCCTGGAGTGATGGGACAAGGGGTGATGGCTTTAAACTGAAAGAGGAGAGATTTAGATGAGATGTAAGGAAGGAATTCTTCACTCTGAGGGTGGTGAGGCACTGGCCCAGGTTGCCCAGAGAAGCTGTGGCTGCCCCCTCCCTGGCAGCATTCAAGGCCAGGTTGGATGAGGCTCTGAGCAACGTGGTCCGGTGGAAGAGGTCCCCGCCCATGGCAGGGGGTTGGAATGAGATGAACTTTAAGGTCCCTTCCAACCCAAACAATTCTAAGTTTCTATGACTGTGGCCTTTAAGCTCGCACCAGAGCGTTCTCAGCACTAACCATGCCTTTATCCTCCTACATCTTTAACACCATGGGGACCACCTCCATTCCCAGCACACATCATCTCCAGCCATGCATGCCATGCACAGTGGTGCATGCCCTCGCTGCTCTCCTACGCGCTATCACAGAGCTTTCTGCAATGAGAAAAGCCACCCAGAAAGTCCAGCCAGTTGGACCAGCCACAAGAACTGCCTCGAGAGTCTTGCCTTTGGCTTTAGAGAGCTGCCGACTGCTTTGATTAGGCTTCCTCTGCCCACGCGAATCCCTTTCTCCCATCGTTTCTTCTTCCTTCAGGTAGATTTATCAAGGCAAGCATCCCAGAGAATGCAATAACTACAACTGTGTTAATCATTTTGCTCAATTTATCTCTACTTTCTTGCCCCTCTCCATTTAAGCCGTAAGTTCTTCGGAGCAGGAGCCATCTGCAATGTCTTAGCTGTGCTACACTGAGCTCCACACCCAGACACATCCATCGCTGACACAGTTAACAGCAACGACCTCCCACTGCAGCTCTTTGAATGTTATGAATAATAATTCAGATCATTGCTGAGGCAGACAATAATATTCCAGCTCTACCCCCTGCAGCTCCACCGTATTTCATTAGTAACTCAAAACATCACCTGCCTCTGAGCCAATTACTTTATTGTCAGTGTTAGCATCACAGAATCATCGAATGGTTCGGGTTGGAGGGGACCGTACAGACTACCTTGTTCCAACCCCCCAGCCATGGACAGGGACCCCTTCCACCAGCTCAGGGTGCTCAGAGCCCCGTCCAAACTGGCCTTGAACACTGCCAGGGAGGGGGCAGCCACAGTTTCTCTGGGCAACCTGGGCCAGGGCCTCACCACCCTCAGCGTGAAGAATTTCTTCCTTCTATCTAATCTAAATCTCCCCTCTTTCAGTTTAAAGCCATTCCCCCTTGTCCTATCCCTACATGTCCTTGTCATATGTCCCTCTCCAGCCTTCTTGCAGGCTCCTTCATATCCCTGCTTGGAGCTGAGCACACTTCAGGAGAACAGGCAAACTCAAATGGGTTCCTCAGTGCTAATATTTTCCTTTCTGGAAGTAGATCACCTCAAATTACGATACTGGACCTGATGAGAGAGTCATCCACAGAAAAGCTGAGAGACTTGGGGTTGTCGAGCCTGGAGAAGGTTCTGGGGACACCTTTTTGTGGCCTTTCAGTACTTAAAGGGGGCTTCTAAGAAAGTTGGGGAAAGGCTTTTTGGCAGGGCCTGTTGTGATAGGACAACAGAGAATGGTTTTAAACTAAAAGAGGGGAAATTTAGACTTGATAAAAGGAAGAAATTTTTTATGATGCGGGTGGCGAAACCCTGGCCCAGGTTGCCCAGAGAGGCAGAAGATGCCCCATCCCTGGAGACCTTCAATGTCAGGTTGGACGGGGCTCTGCGCAACCTGATCCAGTTGAAGATGTCCCTGCTCCTCGCAGGTGGGTTGGACTGGATGGCCTCGAAAAGTCCCTTCCAACCCAAACGATTCGATGATTCTCTTAAGTGACCCTTGCCACCTGGAACCTTTTGGGAAACTCTGGAGTTAGAATCATAGAATCATCAAATGGGTTGGGTTGGAAGAGACCTTTATAGAGAATCCAGTTCCAACCCTCTGCCGTGGGCAGGGACACCTTCCACTAGACCAGGTTGCCCAAAGCACCAGCTTTCAAGCGTAACCACCGAGTCTGCCAGGCTGGTCTGGAAATGGATTTCCATCACTCAGATTTCTGACACAGGACAGAATTTCCAGCAGTTCAGTCAACAGGACCAAAAATTTGAACGTGGTGATGGGACATTGGCGTGAGCAGGCTGCAGAAGGCAGCGATCCCCCCAACAGATCATGCTTTCCAGAAGCACTGACGTACCAAGAGGACATCACCTACAGCCCTGTGCTTTGGGAACCAACACTCCCTTTGAACCACTTTTCCACAGAGCAGAGGACAGCAGCCCAGATCGGAGATGTTAGCTGCAGAGGGCTTTCAGGCTGGATCCCACAGCTGAGCTTTCACACCATCCACGAGGGTTTGGGACCACTGCAAAGGAAGGGTCGCTGGAGAAATTCTCTACACAAAGAGAAGAGATTTTGATAAATTGTGAAGGTGATGCGTTAACAGCCACCGCCGTTGTTTCTGAGCACCTTTTAATTCTTTTCTACTGAAACGCGGAGAGAAAATTTACCTTTTATGACACATGAGCACACTTGGTTCACACTCAAAAAAATGACTGAGCTCCATCTGAATTTTAGGTATTTTTGACAAGAGCTCTACACTGTCATAAATCAATTCCAGCTACTAGTGATTCATCTTGATGTTTTGCTATTCCCTCTAAGCCTCACCACTCTTCTCCTGAAAGCCGCAACTTTTTGATCAACAAGTAGGGGCAAGATCACGTGCTTCTGGGCACAGAAGGGCCCTCAGCTCTAAAATAAGAGTTGTACCTTTAAAGCCAAAAATACGTTTAAAGTCTTCAATAATTTCAGGAGTCTCCAATATCAGGTAGGTGTTGCAAAAAAAAAAAAAAGCTTCAGATTCCTACTCTGCATTTAGGCTTTTAAACTTAAAATAAGATCTTCTTTTAGGCATATTTTGGTTTGGTGTTTCATTTGGGGATGAGAAGAGAGAGGAGTTGGAACACTCAGATCTAGGTTCCCTCGCACGCTTTATTAGCTGTATTCAGAATTCTCCTGAGCGAGGCTGGATCGAGCAGCTCCGCCGTAAAAATCGCTGTTTATTTCCCTGTTAAGTTGTGAATTAATAAAACTTCTTCCACTCGACCTTGATGCCGTGAATGGCAAGCGAGCTCCAAGGAATTAGCAGGAAATGGGGCTTGGATTCAATAATAAACCTCAAATAATCAAACACGAGTTCTGCACCAACATCTATTGTGAACTTAAAATTGCCCCAGACGTTCCCAAGCAGTCGCTATTTCAACGCTGCAGCATTTTCATAAGATCTCCGCAGGGCTGGGCTTTCCATCCTGCGTATGAAATGTTTCTTCTCCTGGACCTGCTCCTCAGGTGCTTACTGTTCTATTTATGACCATTCCTTCTCTGTACGTGCCTGGCACCGAACAAGGACCTCAAATCATAGACTCATAGAATCCCTAAGGTTGGAAAAGACCTCTAAGGTCATCAGGTCCAACCATCAACCCATCACCAAGCGCCATCTCTCCGTACAGCCAAATAGATTGTAGTCAGGTCTCCAAACAGCGAAGAAAAAGTCGCTGTGTGACTGTGTCAGAACCACTATAGGCTCAAATTTAGATTTTATTGTAAATGAGGGGGTTTTGTTCAGGGTTTTTTTTTTGTTTTTTTTGGGGGGGCAGTTTTTATTTTTAAATACAGAATAATTAGGTAGGATGAAACGATTAAACAAGTGTGAAAACTCTCTTACCAAAAACCCTTCCAACCTGAACCACTGTATGATTCTATGAAAATTTTATGTTATAAAAATTGAAGAAACTAATGAGACTACAGAAATTCTTTTTTTTACCAGAATTTTTAAACGATTTTTTTCCTAGATTTTTCATATCTCATAAAATTCTATGAAATGGCTAGATCCTTTAACTCTATTCTTACAGTTCAACAGCTGAAGACAGAATAAACCATTTTCTTCTTTTAAAGCTACTTCATTTTTAAGGGTAGCCTTTTTTACAATTAATTTCTTTTTTACCTTGACAGCTTCCAATTTTATTAGATATTAGCTGTTGAGAGACCACTTCGTCTCACAATTCACCTAAAGGAACGACGCAGGAGTTCTCGGAGAGCACAATAAAACTCTATTTCCAATTTAAAGGCCCAACTAACGGTACGAGGTGAGTAGCGCGCTCGCATTTCCACTCTAGGAGATATCTGGCAGCCGCGTCTCCTATCAACGAGCACAGCACCATCCTCCAAAGGAAGGCTGGAAGAAAGACCAAGCTGAAGCGTGCCGCTGTTGCACGCTTGGTCAATCTGTTGGGGTCCTTGGACTAAAGAGGAGTCACCGGTGGAAAAACTGCCCTCAGATGTGCAATCAGGAAGAGGTAACCACAAGACAAGCTTCAATTCTAAATCTCTGAAATGCCTAGGAAGGGGAAAAAAGGAAAGAAATCACCCTAAAAACCCTGCTAAATGAAACTTCAGCATAAGAAACGGACCCTCTTAGCATCTTACCATCCAAGCCCTCAGACACGTTGATACAACCCGACACACTGAATATTTTCTTGACCCAAGCGATCCAAGCATCCTTCTGGCTCGCACAGATCTCGAGGGTCACCCCTGGCTCAGTCGATTCTGGAAACTGTTAACTCAAGTACCCACGTGGCCTCTCGAACGTCTTCACGATCTTCACAGAAATGGAAACAAGAAGCTAAATTGAGAAATGCAAGACAGCAATCTGAACACTAACTTGGATGCCGAACAGATCCGGCACATCCAAATTATGGATTTAGCTAGTGTATTGGTGAAGATGAGACACACCCTCCTGGGCCACACCAGAGGTCCTGCTAGCCCCGGACTTTTCCAACGGTGGCACCAGGAGATGCTAGTTAGGCATGGGCTTTGTCATGGCTTTGTCGTGATGGTTTGGTCACCACCTCTGTCCCCTTGTACTCCCCCCCAGTCACTGCAGAGTTAGAGCAGACATCCCTCCCTGTTCCCACTGTTTCTAAATTCAAAAATCCATTTTGAACCTCCCGATGCAGTCTGTCTCCACAACCTTCTGCAGCGATAAAGGTCTAGAAATTCACCATCCATTCTAAGAGAAGTCCTCTCACCCACGCCAAACGCATTTCCTATAACTCATGTGAGGTTCCTGTGGTTCCAGTGCCGTGGGACTTTGGGCAGCCCTGCAGCCACCTTACCACCACCCTCCAGAGTCCGCAAAGATCCTATTTTCCCCCACCATCACCCAACTTCTCTGTAAATGGAGGAGCCCCAGCCTTTTCATGGTCTCTTCAGCCAGTTGCTTCACCCCCTCAGTAGTTCTCGTTACCATCCTCTGTAAAGACGGATCTCTAATAATTCGCTAAGAAAAGTGCAATTAAGCCCTTATGTGGATTTTTTATTGTGTTAATGTCCAATACTTCAATGCATCTATCTTGTATTTAATGTCTTCTCCATTTCAGGTAGAAACTGAATGCCATACATAAAATTCAAACTCTGTCCACTGTGCAAAAGTCAGGCCCGGACAATTCCTTTCGGTGGATGCACACACGATGCGCCAAGCAGAACAGGAGAGCTCCTGCCCAGGTTAAGATCAGTTTGAAGAGCTCATGCACCCAAAAAGAGTCCTGCACCCTAGAAGACCTTTTTCATAGAATGATGGAAGAATTGAGGTTATTAGGCCCCTCTGAAGATCACCTAGCCCAACTACCGGGCTCAAAGCAGGATCAGCCACAGCAGATGGCTCAGGATTGTGGCCACCTGGGTTTTGAACATCTCTAAGGATGGAGACTCCATGGCCTCTCTGAATTATTCATGAACACCTTCCATCAGGGTCTCTGCTGATGAGTAACATCGATAGGGATTATAGCATAGAATGGTTTGGGTTGGAAGGGAGCTTACAGATCATTTGGTTCCAACCCCCCTGCCATGAGCAGGGACATCTTCCACCAGCTCAGGTTGCTCAAAGCCGCGTCCAACCTGGCCTTGAACCCTGCCAGGGAGGGGGCAGCCACAGCTTCTCTGGGCAACCTGGGCCAGGGCCTCACCACCTTAAACAGAAGAATTTCTTCCTTATACCTGATCTGAATCTCCCCTCTTTCAGTCTAAAGCCATCACCGCTTGTCCTATCACTCCATGTCCTTGTCAAAAGTCCCTCTCCAGCTCTCTTGCAGGCCCCCATCAGGTACTGGCAGCTGCTCTAAGGTCTCCCCGCAGCCTTCTCTTCCCCAGGCTGAGCAGCCCCAGCTCTCTCAGCCTCTCCTCCCAGCAGAGGGGTTCCAGCCCTCGCATCATTGCTGGGGCCTCCTCTGGCCCCGCTCCACCAGCTCCAGCTCTGTCCTGTGCTGAGGGCTCCAGAGCTGGATGCAGGACTCCCCAGGGGTGTCTCGACACGACTTCCCATCTGAGACCTTCAGCTTCAAAGCACCCATAACAGCTTCACAGACAGATCTTCAAGACAAGTTACTTCGGTTTGTGGGAAGGAGTGAACTGTTGCATTATGTGGCACCTCTTTCACAGGTGTAGAGTGACAAAAGCTGGAACAAAACTTATCAAGTGAATTTAGCCATGAAAACCCGAGACCAGACTTGGTAGAAAACAAATGTTTGATAGAAATATCAGCTTTTAAGGGTTTCATAAATCCAACCCACACAACATTTTCCCTCCAAGCTTCACAACGGTAACTGAAGAGGGAATTAGCTTTCCCTTTTTCTCATCTCCACCTTGCACTTCTGACAGATTCAGGATATTGTTTCCCTCTTCCACAGTGGTTCCGCAGCTCGCAATCAGCCTCTATCTGCCTCCTTTTACTCTCTTCTGGGACTTCTCCTCCACCGACAAGCCTCCTATCCCAGGCGGCAGCTACGTCTGTCACCAAGAGCCTCCTCCCTTCCAGAGCTGCGCTGGATTTTGACAGGATCTCGGGCGCAGGAAAATGAAAGGGCTATTGACGAGGTCCCTGAAAACATGTGGCCGAGCACCCGCTCCCTCAATGACCCTCTTGTTTCATTCATCGCATCGTGCTCTGTGGTCCAGGCTGCACGCCGAGCCATTCCAAGTGGGTGAGGCAATATCTCAGAGCTTCACGAGTTCCTCCTTCTGTGCCCTTTGGCCCTGCTGCCTACTTGCCTCACATCCAAGAAAGGCTTCTAAGCTTTCATTTCGCCAACCAAGACTCGAGATATATTTTGAGACACTCGCTCGAGTGAGATCACAGCTAACATCTGAGCTGCAAATTTTAACCTTTCTACAGGGCCTCCCAGAGGGGAGCTCTCGAGTAACACAGCTTCCTCAGCCCAAGTTTCCTATTTGTTTCTGATCTCTGTTTAACCTCATGGTTGTAACAAGTTTTTCAGCCTGAAGAAGAGAAGGCTGCGAGGGGACCTTATAAATGCCTCTAAATATCTGCAGGGTGGGTGTCAGGAGGATGGGGCCAAGCTCTTTTCAGTGGTGCCCAGTGACAGGACAAGGGGCAATGGGCACAAACTGAGGCACAGGAAGTTCCATCTGAACATGAGGAAGAACTTCTTCACTCTGAGGGTGACGGAGCACTGGAACAGGCTGCCCAGGGAGGTTGTGGAGTCTCCTTCTCTGGAGATATTCAAGACCCGCCTGGACAAGGTCCTGTGCAGCCTGCTGTAGGTGACCCTACTTCGGCAGGGGGGTTGGACTGGGTGACCCACAGAGGTCCCTTCCAACCCCTACTATTCTGTGATTCTGTGAAGTGAAATGCTGAGAGGACAATGAATCAAATATTCAGCAGTGCCTTCTGTCTCCTCCCTCCCGTTAATGATCGCTGTTAATCACCACCACACCAGGAAACATCTAAAGAAGCTGGCATGGTCTCGTCTGTCCGTCCTGGGAAATACCAGTTCTATAAAAGGCGAGCTGTACCTTGGGCGCACTGGGGCTCGAGTTACCACTGTTGCTTGGCACCACGTCTTTATTTTGAGATAAATTCAGACCTTAGTTTAGACACAGAGATGCTTGGGGGGGTGGAATTAAAGTAGCATGCTGCTCTCTGATGTCACCCAACTCCACCGGCGGTGAGAACATGCCTCTCGTTGGCCGGTGCCTTCAAATTCCTTCTGCACTGCCCTTGTGTTCTGCTTCTTAGAATCAGAGAATCATTAAGGTTGGAAAAGACCTTAAGATCATCAAGTCCAACCATCAACCCAACACCATCACGCCTACTTCTTGCAGTCTCTCAACTGGGTCTCCGGACCCTGCGGCAGGTACCATCCGTTGTGACGCTGGTTAAAACAAAGCCATTCAAAGAGATATCGTGTGGCCCTGGAACCAAATCCAACTGCTCTGTGTCCAAAGCTCACGCTTTAAGCAAAAGCCTGCTCTCCCAGCGAGACCTCCACATCCACGGGTCTTGCATCAGCCTTCTGGCTGAATGGCAGAGCTCAGAGGGATGTCATCAGCGGCACTGAGTCTAGTTGGAGGCCCGTAACTAGTGGTGTCCCTCAGCGGTCAGTACTGGGCCCAGCCTTGTTTAACTTCTTCATAAATGACCTGGATGAAGAGTTAGAATGTACCCTCAGCAAGTTTGCTGATGACACCAAACTGGGAGGTGTGGTGCATACACCAGCAGGCTGTGCTGCCATTCAGTGTGACCTGGACAGGCTGGAGAGCTGGGCAGAGAGGAACCTGATGAGGTTCAACAAATGCAAATGCAGGGTCCTGCACCTGGGGAGGAACAACCCCAGGCACCAGTACAGGCTGGGGTGGACCTGCTGGAGAGCAGCTCTGCGGAGAGGGACCTGGGTGTCCTGGTGGATGACAGGTTAACCATGAGCCAGCAGTGTGCCCTGGCTGCCAAGAAGGCCAATGGTCTCCTGGGGTGCATCAAGAGATGTGTGGCCAGCAGGCCGAGGGACGTTCTCCTTCCCCGTCTACTCTGCCCTAGTGAGGCCCCATCTGCAGTGCTGTGTCCAGTGCTGGGCTCCCCACTTCAAGAAAGATGAGGAGCTACTGGAGAGAGTCCAGTGGAGGGCTATGAGGATGAGGAGGGGACTGGAGCATCTCTCCTCCGAGGAAAGGCTGAGGGAGCTGGGCTTGTTCAGCCTGGAGAAGAGAAGGCTGAGAGGGGACCTTAGAAATGCCTCTAAATATCTGAAGGGTGGGGGTCAGGAGGACGGGGCCAGACTCTTTCCAGTGGTGCCCAGTGATAGGACAAGGGGCAACGGGCACAAACTGAAGCACAGAAAGCTCCAGCTGAACATGAGGAAGAACTTCTTCACTCTGAGGGTGATGGAGCCCTGGCCCAGGCTGCCCAGGGAGGTTGTGGAGTCTCCTTCTCTGAGATATTCAAGACCTGCCTGGACACGGTCCTGTGCAGCTTGCTCTGGTGACCCTGCTTCGGCAGGGGGTTGGGCTGGGTGACCCACAGAAGTCCCTTCCAACCCCCACCACTCTGTGATCCTGTGTTTCTGTAATTCTTGTTGCTTTGGGCCACACACAGAGGTTAGAAGTTGAAGCCAGGCAAATGCCAACCACTGAACAAAGAGGAGATGCTACATGCATTTAGAGGCTGAACTGGATGATCCTGCGCACAGACCCGCCGTACATCATACCTGCGCCTGTGCCAGCTGAGACCACCAGCAACCCGGCTGATGGATACAGCAGACAGAGCTCAGCAGTGGCCCATATTTATCACCTGCCTGTTCCTACCAGTAAATTTCAGAGGCATCACCCAGTATCTTGGATACACGGATTCTTAGGTTAGGAAATCTGTTCAATTCCTTCCAACTACTACTTTAAGTGCCACAGCATGCGTGCGTGCGCACGCAGTAAATACCCAAGACCGGGGCTTAGTCACTAAAACAAAGGTCAGTCTGCACTGCGCGTGCCCGGGGCGTGGGTCTGGAGCAGCAGGGTTTAGCGATGCCAGGGCTGAGAGCTAGTCACCATCTGAGAGTTCTGCCCGTCCCTCGGAAGGATTCCTCCCTACTTCCAACTTCTTGGCTTCAAATATCAGCGGCGTAGCACCATTACATCATTTTGGCAGGTCACCGACTCAGCACCTGGTTTCCGTCCAGCAAGCAGCGCTCCCACACCGCTTTTAGAAAGCTGAAGTGGAAAAGGAAAGATAACAAAAAACATAAAGGATCGTTTTCTGCTGTTCCCCCGGTGATGAGGACCACCTCTCCGCTGCACAGCCTGCCGCCAGTCAAAAACAGCATTTGCAAGGAAAGGTGAAAACTCAGGACAAGTAAGGTAGAAAATCTGTCCAGAAGAACAGATTTTGGCTTTCAAGAATAATTTGCAAAGGCGCAGATTAGATACCAAAGGACTGACATAAGGGTATTTCCCCAGGGAAGCGCGTGCCGCTTCCACCACTGCTGATACCCAGGTTTTACCTTGGCTCATTCAACAAGATTCTCAATATTGAGCATCACCACAAGACAGCAAGGATGATGAGGAGGTTTCCACAGAAAGGAAGATTCTGCTTATACAACAGGAGCGACCGAAATAATTGTTTCAATTGAAGAAAATAAGTAAGGTGGACTAACAGCATTTTGGATTACATCTAATTTTCACAGAATCACAGAATGTTAGGAGTTGAAAGGGACCTCTGTAGGTCATCTGGTCCAACCCCCCTGCCAAAGCAGGGTCACCGAGAGCAGGCTGCACAGGACCGCGTCCAGGCAGGTCTTGAATATCTCCAGAGAAGGAGACTCCACAGCCCCTCTGGGCAGCCTGGGCCAGGGCTCCGTCACCCTCAGAGGGAAGAAGTTCTTCCTCGGGTTCAGCTGGAGCTTCCTCTGCTTCACTTTGTGCCCATTGCCCCTTGTCCTGTCGCTGGGCACTACTGAAAAGAGTCTGGCATTGTCCTCCTGACACCCATCCTTGAGATATTTAGAAGCATTTATTAGGTCCCTTCTTAACCTTCTCTTCTTCAGGCTGAAGAAGTCCAGCTCCCTCTGTCTTTTCTTATAAGACAGATGCTCCAGTCCCCTCATCATCCTCGTAGCCCTCCTCTGGACTCTCTCCAGTAGCTCCTCATCTTTCTTGAACTGGGGAGCCCAGAACTGGACACAGTACTCCAGATGGGGCCTCACTAGGGCAGAGTAGAGGGGAAGGAGAACCTCCCTCAACCTGCTGCCCACACTCCATGCACCCCAGGATCCCATTGGTCTTCTTGGCACCCAGGGCACGCTGCTGGCTCATGGTCACCCTGTCGTCCCCCAGCACTCCCAGTCCCTCTCCACAGAGCTGCTCTCCAGCAGGTCAGCCCCAGCCTGTACTGGTGCCTGGGGTTGTTCCTCCCCAGGTGCAGGACCCTACCCTTGCCCTTGTTGAACTTCATCAGGTTCCTTTCTGCCCAACCCTCCAGCCTGTCCAGGTCTCGCTGGATGGCCGCACAGCCTGACGGTGTATCCACCACTCCTCCCAGTTCTGTGTCATCAGCAAACTTTCCCTGTGATCCAGATACTTTTACTCCACTAGATTGCTTGCACAGGGGGAACTACCATGCAAAAAATAACAATAATAATAAATCCATAATCCTCAGTAGTGACCCACTCCTTAGGTATGTTTGTGACCATAAAGCCAATTTCCAACCTGAAGAGTTTCTCGGAAAATAGCAGGTCATGGGAACCACGACAGCTTGCAGATGACAAACGCTGTTTCAAACACGTTCCTTCAGCTGTGCCCGCTTGGCTCCTCGCAGAACTGTGATGCCAATGAGATGAGTTTAACCATGCAGATACCGCGCACAGGGAAGCGTGCTCGTATTTTTAGAAAGCACACGAGGACGTTAACACCTTTTTTTTTTTTCCTAAATTTTATTTTAAACTTTAGTTCACCCAACTGGAGGCACAGCTAAGAGATGCTACTCCGTAGAAGTTTATATGCACGCAGTATGGCATGGGTGGGTTGTGAAAGCGTTCTTGCAAGCACCACAGATTTACAGCATTACTCACAAAGGACAGAAACCCAAGTGATTCATGCTCATCTCTCTAGAAAAGCAGCTGAAGTTTCCTTCCCATCCTCACACATCTAGAACAACATGTTCAAGAAGGTCTCATTGCTTAACTCCACCTGCAGTGCTCATCAAAACTTCCGTCCAAGATCACAGAATCCCAGAATGGTTTGGGTTGGAAAGGACCTTAAAGATCATCTCGTTCCAAGCCCCTGCCACGGCCAGGGACCCCTTCCACCAGACCAGGTTGCTCAGAGCCCCGTCCAACCTGGCCTTGAACACTGCCAGGGAGGGGCAGCCACAGCTTCTCTGGGCAACCTGGGCCAGGGCCTCACCATGGCTTGGATTACTATCTGATGAGAAAATGATGAGCATTTTCTGGTGGAGATAAGCGTTCCTCAAAGAATCAGACTCAAAAAAAATCAGGTGTTAGTCAAGAATAGGTCAATCACATGACAAAACCAGCCTCATATTCCCGTTGTCCTTCAAGGCAAGTACTCACAACTTCATTTCGCAAGACCTTGAGCTCTGACTGAATCACCAGCCCCGCAAGAGCAGCCCCAACGCCGACGTGAGGGGCCCTGGCAGGTTTCCAGCACTGTGAGTCTTCCCATTGAGACACCCACCTTTGTTCCGGTCCTCACAGCCTTTGTTTGCTACCCTGCAGTATTTAAGCTTCTCTGATGTCGTACTGTGGGGCGTATATCACAGGGACAGAAAGGCAGCGTGATAAAGGCAATATTCATCTCCGAAGGTTGACAGGGCAGGAAACCCACTTGTCTGGTTGATTCCGGGAAAGCGTAGGACAGCAGTGAAAATGCTAAAGTTTACATTCATGAATTTCAAGTTCGGAGCCTACTCCTTCTACAACAGTAGTATCTTGTCACGCTGCTGTTTAAAATTCACAGACCACTTCCCAGACTCCAGTGAATTATTCGAGGTGAAGGTGGTAATTTTAGTTTGGTAAAATGCAGTTCGCTTCACCAACACCAAATAAAAAGCGACTCGAGAGAGCCAAAACAAAATACTTCAGATATATTAACGTGGAAGTCAACAGCAGATGACTCCGCCACGTTGCACCGGCCCTTTTCTCTGTCATCCTCTGGGAGGGACGGCTTCGTAAGAAAACTCTTAGTCAGAAAGAGACACGAGTGCTTCGCAATTACAAAAGCCGTATTACAAAACCTCCCAAAAAACAGGGAGGGGAGTAAGGCCCAGTCCACAGGCCGGAAGGATACCATGACTTCACTTCTTCTGAGAGATCATCGTAAAACCCTTCTTAATTAGGGCTTTAGGCTGCTAATTCTACTTAATAAAATCAGAGTTTATATTTGGTTCGGCACCTCATAAAAAGGGTACTGGGAGAAGCTCTTTCCGTCTCTGTAGGATCAAAACGGAGATGCAACTGCTGGAGCTAAGGGCTGAGAGCACACCAGCTAGCCAGGCGTTTTGTGCACCGGATCAGCTTCAGCGGTTGGGTTTTTCCTCAAAATAAAGGCCAATCCATCAGGATGCAGAAGTCCAGGACAAAAACTTCTGCTGTTGCTGGAAAAAAATCTTCACAGACATCTTCAATCATTGCATCAGTATCATCAGAAGAGACTTTACTCAGCCCCGAGACCTGTAATTTCCCACGGTCACTTCAAGCCAACAAATAACGGCCAAGAGAAGAGCAACCTCATGGCTTCTCTTCTTCCTTCCTCCCCCTATTCTCTTCATCACCAGGAGTCCCTTCTTACCCTGTCTCACCGGAGCACTAACAGTTTTTGTCAATTGATTTTTCAGCTGAATCCGGTCCCCAGCAGATGTACCGCTTCCTACACTAACATGAGCACATGGGACTGCTATTTGTCCTCCAGCCTCTGTAGGGTGGATTCAAGACATCTCGAGGCTGCAGCTTTTGGAAAACCAGGCCAAGGAGATCAAAACTTCCAGCAAGCCAAGCTCGTATCACTGGTGCTGGTATTCTGTCTGAAGTGGGACTACAAGAGAGCTGGAGAGGGACTTCTCACAAGGGCATGGAGTGATAGGACAAGGGGGAATGGGTTTAAACAGAAAGAGGGGAGATGTAGGTTAGACATAAGGAAGAAATTCTTCACTCTGAAGGTGGTGAGGCCCTGGCTCACGTTGCCCAGAGAAGCTATGGCTGCCCCCTCCCTGGCAGTGTTCAAGGCCAGGTTGGATGGGGCTTTGAGCAACCTGGGTTGGTGGAAGTTGTCCCTGCCCATGGTAGGGTGCTGGAACCAGATGTTCTATAAGTAAGCTCCCTTCCAACCTAAACCATGCTATGATTCTATGATCTTCAACAGAAGAAATAAACCCCAAACCAAAACGCAAACTGTTTTGTAGCCTCTGAGGTCTGCGGTCAAGAATAAGTGTCTCCAAGTGACTCTGTGTGTTTAGTCTCATTGAATGGCATCTGCCCTTTTTCTACTATCCTTCTATAACAAGAAAAATTCCCAAACTCCTGTGGCCCCAGCCTCCCGTCCACCATCACCAGATGCCCACTCACAGCTGCACTGTCCCTCTCAGCAGCGCTGGCCACTACTAAGGCAAAGAAGTTACAACCAAAAGCCAGGGTTTCCATGGCCGTTGGGTAGTCTGGTGCCGTTACCGGCCATTTTGGTTAAAGCCTGCCATACACGTTGCTCACTAGGGAGATTGTGCTGCTCTGGGGCTAAACGAAGCATCCCAACTCATCAAGCTCTGCACAAACCCCAATGGACATGGAGACAAATGCTCAATCCACCACCAATCCACCTCGCTCTACCAGACCTCTTCTGCTTAGGACATAGCTGCCGGGTCTCGAGCAGGAAACAAATGCAAGGGATAATTACAAGCTGCCAAAGAGTAATTTTAATTATGTCCTAGTAATCCATTAGCACTGCATTAGGACAGCCGGACAATGTCCTTTCCTTTCAGGGCCACCTGGAGTCCTGCTGGTTCAAGAAAAGCCATACAGCTCAGACCAGACTTCTCGTCCCAGGCTTCAAACCAAATAGATGCTTGTTTGCCCAAGGCAGAAAACTATTATCTCCCCACCTTAAATATTAGCTAGAAAGCACGCTGACCTTTACCGTTGCCATGACAGCTATGTAGGGAGAGTTAGGTCATATGCCATGACGGGGACACTTGCTAGAAATAGTTTAATATCATCAGTGTGTCAGATGCCTACTGCAGTTCTTCCGCTTCGCTTGGTACACGGGAGCTTGTCATCGCACGCTGGCCTCGGCCTTTGGCTGCTTTTTAAATAGAGGAGACGTGAGGCCCCATCTGCAGTATGGTGTCCAGTGCTGGGCTCCCCAGTTCAAGAAAGATGAGGAGCTACTGGAGAGAGTCCAGCGCAGGGCTACGAGGATGAGGAGGGGACTGGAGCATCTCTCCCATGAGGAAAGGCTGAGGGAGCTGGGCTTGTTCAGCCTGGAGAAGAGAAGGCTGAGAGGGGATCTCATAAATGCCTCTAAATATCTGCAGGGTGGGTGTCAGGAGGATGGGGCCAGACTCTTTTCAGTGGTGCCCAGTGACAGGACAAGGGGCAACGGGCACAAACTGAGGCAGAGGAAGCTCCAGCTGAACACGAGGAAGAACTTCTTCCCTCTGAGGGTGACGGAGCACTGGAACAGGCTGCCCAGGGAGGTTGTGGAGTCTCCTTCTCTGGAGATATTCAAGACCCGTCTGGACGCGGTGCTGTGCAGCCTGCTGTAGGTGACCCTGCTTCGGCAGGAGGGTTGGACTGGGTGACCCACAGAGGTCCCTTCCAACCCCCACCATTCTGTGATACTGTGATTCAGATGTCCACCAGGCCGACTTAACACCAGCCCCGCGGTCACTGCTGCAGGGCTCTTCCCAACCTTGGATCTCGCAGAACAGAGATATTCAGCGAGAAGAGTAGCAATATTTTGGTTATGAGGCAGTATGGCATCATTATCCCCCAGCAGAAGACACCACGTATTCAAGGCCAGGTTGGACGGGGCTTTGAGCAACCAGGTCTAGTGGAAGGTGTCCCTGGCCATGGCAGGGAGTTGGAACCAGATGATCTATAAGGTCCCTTCCAACCCAAACCATTTGATGATTCTGTGATCACCCAGCTTTTCCTCCCTCCGCTGTCATTTAACTCCTCCAAAACAGCATCGAGTTCCACTGGAGCCCTCAGCAAAACACTGCTGTTGCAATTTAAGAGCAGCTTTTCTTCAAACCAAGCTTTTCACAGAAAACATGAACGCTCCAGCAGGAGACGAGTCTGTCGGCCGCATTCCTTCATGTCAAGCCGGCGCTGGCAGAAGCCGTTGCTGCTGGGGACCACACCTCACCCGAGGGGTGGGAGCCCAGGTTCCACCACGCTGGAGAAGCCTCAGCAGAAGCGACGGCAAGTTGTGCCTCGACCAAATCCCAAGGCCAGGAGAATTCATCTTTTTAGAGAAAGACTGCCTGAACGAAGAGGTGGGGATAACGACTCCAGAGCACCGCCTGCTAACCTTAACAGAACAACTCGTTAAAGGGAGCCACAAAGGTTTCTTTCTGTGCCTTCTTTGTTCAGCCATCAAAACCAGGATACCCTCTGCCCGTATTTTTTTTCCCCCTAGTTTTTATTATTACCTAGAAAGATTGCTTAAGAAACTGAGCTGAGAACCAACGGAGGACTTAAGCACATGCTCCCAAGGGCATAAATTATCCTTTCATTTCCCTAAATTCAGTATTACACAAGACGACTTTCTGGAGAGCGGCTGAACTCCTACGGTTACGGCTTGCAGGCGGAAAAACAACATTGCACAATCTCACGGTTAGGCAGGGCCACCTTTCTAAGACGACACACAAACCTGATTTAAGACATTATGTGCAGTCAGGTACCTATTCAGCATGGCGTGTAACATCAGGAGAGCCAGCAAAGCAACTCCGCTGATACAGAAAAAAACCTCATTCCCAAAAGAAGAGCCACCCAGCCCACAACAAATCTTGTTTTCCTTCTTCATTCTTTAAGGTCAGATTGGCAACAGGCTAAGAGGAATGAAGAGGAAGCAGCATGAAAATCACAGAATCCCAGAACGGTTTGGGTTGCAAGGGACCTTAAAGATCATCTGGTTCCAACCCCCTGCCACGGGCAGGGACCCCTTCCACCAGACCAGGGTGCTCAGAGCCCCGTCCAACCTGGCCTTGAACACTGCCAGGGAGGGGGCAGCCACAGCTTCTCTGGGCAACCTGGGCCAGTGTTTCACCACCCTCAGAGGGAAGAATTTCTTCCTTAGATCTGGTCTAAATCTCCCCTCTTTCAGCTTAAAGCCATCACCCCTTGTCCCATGCCCCTCTCCAGCTCTCTCACAGCCCCTCCAGGCACTGGCAGCTGCTCTAAGGTCTCCCCGCAGCCTTCTCTTCCCCAGGCTGAACAGCCCCAGCTCTCCCAGCCTTTCCTCCCAGCAGAGGGGTTCCAGCCCTCGCATCATTGCTGGGGCCTCCTCTGGCCCCGTTCCAGCAGCTCCAGCTTTGTCCTGTGCTGAGGGCTCCAGAGCTGGACGCAGGACTCCCGGGTACTGCAACAACGACAAATGTAAGCACTCAAAGCTTTGGCCTGTGCAGACACAGCTAAATGTGCAACATTAGTTTTTATACCCAGGAGGTGTAGCAAGCAAGAAAAAAAGCATAGCCTCACGTGAAAGACCAAGGCAGAGCAAACAGTTCTGACGGCTTTGGAAGCCACAGTGGACACTTGCCAAATCCAGCTTGCTCGACGGTGGCTAGCTGTCCCCGAGTTGAGAGGCGCAGTGGTGGGATTCCATTTCCCTTCATCTACGAGATCAAGGGGAATCTGCCCAAACAACCATGCTCCGCACACGATCTCTGAAGGGCTGGAACCCTCCTCATCATTAGCCCTGCCGTGCAGACCTCCAGGGGGGGAACAAAACCAGCTCCGTCGCCTGGCGGGAGCAGCCCGTGGGTTTCCGAAGCGGAGGACATTGACGGCCATCTCCTACCACTCCAAGTCAGCAGGAAGCTTCCTGGCTGCTGACAACCCAAAGGAAGAGAGCGGATGCTGGGATCATGCCAAGACAAACCAAACAGGGTTGCTTAGAAACCTTTGAAAACCACATTAAAAATTCAGATTTCGATGAAGAACACCGCAGTGAAACAAGCAGAAGTTTTGCTTTGAATCAGCCTCTCCCAGAGCCTGTCTCCACCGTCTTCCCGCTCCCCTCCACCCCCGCTGCTTTCCAGGTCACCTTTGGGCCTGGATGCTTCAAGGTTTTCACAAGTTCGGTGGGCAAGCAGACAGCTGGGTACCTGCCACCAGTGGAAAGTTCTTTCTAGATGGTCAAAATCACCCAGCAGAATAATATTTCAGAATAAGACGGTGATATACGGGAGATACGCGCTGAAAACAAAAAGAACGAAGTTACCGTAGCGCGGTGCAGCCCTGGCATCTGATCAGGCAGACAGATGAAGGCAGCAATCTGTCTCCTTAAGATATGCACGTTTGATTTTTTTTATTGCTGCATAACTGTATCCGAAGATGCTCATGAAATGGCTGCAGCACGAGAGGGCTGCACCAGGAGCGTCCCTCCGCAATCGTGAGGGAAGTAATGAGATATTTCATCATTAGCAGTGTTTAATTGCCAGCAGCCAGAACACTCCTTCACCGCCGTTATTAACTGTCTAACCTACCTGCGGATCAGGATCGTAAACCAGGTTTTGCTTCAGAGCTTAAAATCCTGCTGCAGCCGTCATCGAGGGTGAGCTCAGCAAGTCACCTAAAACGTTACGCGCAGATCCGTCACCAAGCGCGGTTTGTGTGCTCCCCAGAACACAGCTGACCACGTTGGGTCGGACGCAGGAGCCCGTTTCTGCCCTCCCCAAGCGATCCTTCGGGTTACCTTCTGCACCAGATCATTCCACCTGGCTTGCAGTTACACTAGAGACTCTCCAGAAATAAATTATACAGAGACCGGTAGCCGGGCAAAACAACACTGACCATCAACGTACCAAGAGCAAATGGGGAACTCATCACCAGGTTCAGCGCAAGAATCCCAGCGACAGGACAAGGGGCAACGGGCACAAACTGAAACAGAGGAAGTTCTAGCTGAACACGAGGAAGAACTTCTTCCCTCTGAGGGTGACGGAGCACTGGAACAGGCTGCCCAGGGAGATTGTGGAGTCTCCTTCTCTGGAGATATTCAAGACCCACCTGGACGCGGTCCTGTGCAGCCTGCTTTAGGTGACCCTGCTTCAGCAGGGGGGTTGGACTAGATCATCCACAGAGGTCCCTTCCAAACCCTACCATTCTGCAATTCTGTGATCCAGTTGGAACTCCTCCTATCTTCAAGGCTCACAGCAACTCCACGCCAGCCTATGCCACTCTCCATTCCCTACCACATCAAACTCCGTCTCCTCCTACTCCCTGCTCTTTATTTTGGTTTCCTGCGTGCATCCCGTTCCCATCTCCATCGCGTGGAGCCGTGCCTTCCCCACATAAAATCCCAGAGCCAAAGAGCTGAACGACCCAAGTCTGCTCCAACCTACTCATTCCCTAAAACACCTCTCAAATCATAAGTTCCTCTGAGGAGGGATTATGGTAGTATTTTTCCCCCCAAGGCAAACGGGATGGAAGTTCATGGATAGGAGCCATTTGCAACCACTCTGATTGGTAGGGAGGGAGATCTTCAGCAAAGACTTTTTCGTGTGTGACCGTAACAAAAAATAACAGTGGATGAAATAGCAGAGCAGCAGTGAAAAGCTCATGTTTTTAAGAAATCTAGAAAATTTCACCCTACCAGCAAGAAGACACACATATAGACTCGCAGCTAAGAGAGCTCCGTCAAAAGCCCCACTTTGAAGGCACCTCACCCAGCAGGGACAGAGCCTCAAACCACCCTCCCAAGTGGCTCAGCAACCGTGTCACTCTCAAGGAAGCAAGCTCACGGCAAAGATTTTATCACCATTTTTCGTTTCTGTCAACCTTTTTTCAAGGCCAGGTTGGACCAGGCTTTGAGCAACCTGGTCTAGTGGAAGGTGTCCCTGCCCATGCAAGGGGGTTGGAATGAAATGACCTTTAAGGTCCCTTCCAACCCAAACCATTCTGGGATTCTATCATTTAATCACATTTGACCCAACCGAGAGCCATTTTACTGTAGCTCGAGTGCAGATCAGAGGACATTCTTCGCATAGCTCATGTTCTCACCGTGTTTTTTCCAAATCCCACACCCTGGATCTTTCTTTCAACCACTTGTTAACACTTGGTTAGAGCTCACAGCGGTCAAGCAACTCCCTCCACCCACTAAAACAGCCAGAAAAAAATGCAATTTTTTACAGGGATGAGCTGCTAGCAGCAGTCTCTCCGCACGCTGGTTAATTCCCGTTGGGATACAGCAGAGCTGTATCAACAATACGCCACCCGAACGACACAGCGAGGTACCGGCAGTACAAAGAAGACGTAAATAAGTTTGCGTATGCAGGCATCAAAGACTCCATGAGATCCTGAAGTGTGAAAACATCTTTTCCCTACCAGATATCAAAGGAATGGCTGCGAGACCGATGGCGGTGGGAGGACAGGAGGGAGAAAAAAAAACAGAAAAACACAAAAAATGTGAGTGTAGCAGCAGCTCAACACTTGGAGAAAACCCAAAGTAAGAGAACAGTAGGAACAGCAGCTCGAGCACGAGGAAAGCAGTCGTGCCAGGAGCATCGGGAAGAGCAATATTCAGGCACCTGCAGCGAGATGCAGGACAGCTCGTTCACAGAATGACCAAAAAAAATATCCCAGCCATACTGGAACCACTATGGTTTAATATCTTCATCAATGACACAGACAGTGGGATCGAGAGCACCCTCAGCAAGTCTGCAGATGACACCAAGCTGAGTGGTGCAGTCGACACCTGAGGGAAGGGATGCCATCCTGAGGGACCTGGACAGGCTGGAGAAACAGGCCTGTGTGTGAACACCATGAAGGTCAACAAGGCCAAGCACAAGGTCCTACACATGGGTCGGAGCAATCCCAAGCACAGATCCAGGCTGGGTGGAGAACGGATTGAGAGCAGCCCTGAGGAGAAGGACTTGGGGGTGTTGGTTGACGAGAAGCTCAGTATGATCTGGCAATGTGCGCTGGCAGCCCAGAAAGCCAACCGTGCCCTGGGCTGCATCCCCAGCAGTGTGGGCACAGGGTGAGGGAGGGGATTCTGCCCCTCTGCCCCGCTCTGCTGAGACCCCCCCGGGAGTCCTGCGTCCAGCTCTGGAGCCCTCAGCACAGGACAGAGCTGGAGCTGTGGGAGCGGGGCCAGAGGAGAACCCAGCAATGATGCGAGGGCTGGAACCCCTCTGCTGGGAGGAAAGGTTGGGAGAGCTGGGGCTGGTCAGCCTGGGGAAGAGAAGGCTGCGGGGAGACCTTAGAGCAGCTGCCAGTGCCTGGAGGGGCTGCGAGAGAGCTGGAGAGGGGCTGGGACAAGGGCATGGGGTGATGGGACAAAGGATGATGGCTTTAGACTGAAAGAGGGGAGGTTTAGATCAGATACAGAATCACAGAGTCACAGCATCATAGAATGCTTTGGGTTGGTTTTCATTATAGAATTCTGGGTTGGAAGGGACCTTTAGAGGTCGTCTAGCCCAACCTCCCTGCCACAAGCAGGGACATCTTCAACGGGATCAGGTTGCTCAGAGCCCCATCCAACCTGGCTTGGCATGTTTCCAGGGATGGGGCATCTCCCACCTCTCTGGGCAACCCGTTCCAATGTTATACCACCCTCACTGTAAAAAACTTCTTCCTTATACCTAGTCTAAATCTACCCTCCCTTACTTTAAAGCCAGTACTCCTTGTCCTATCACAACAGGCCATGCTAAAAGGCTTCTCCCCATCTTTCCTACAGGCCCACTCTAAGTACTGGAAGGCTGCTGTAAGGTCTCCCCACAGCATTCTCTGCTCCAGGCTGAACAGCCCCAAGGGTGGTGGGGCACTGGCCTGGGTTGTCCAGAGAGGTGGGAGATGCCCCATCCCTGGAAATCACAGAATCATAGAATGGTAGGGTTTGGAAGGGACCTCTGTGGGTCATCTAGTCCAACCCTCCTGCTGAAGCAGGGTCACCTACAGCAGGCTGCACAGGACCTTGTCCAGGCGGGTCTTGGGTATCTCCAGAGAAGGAGACTCCAAAACCTCCCTGGGCAGCCTGTTCCAGTGCTCCATCAAAAAATATGCAAGGCCAGGTTGGACGGGGCTTTGAGCAACCTGATCCAGTTGAAGATGTCCCTGCTCATGGCAGGTGGGTTGGACTGGATGGCATGGGAAGGTCCCTCCCAGCCCAAACCATTCCGTGATTCTACGAAAACGGTGGGAGGAGAAGCAAACCCACAAGGTTGTTCCCAGGGCAGTGGGACAGAGGCCCTCGTACTGCAAAACGAGAAGAAGCTTCACAAAGCCCTGCATCTGCAGATCGAGTTATCACACCTCTGCAACATCACTGGACTCCAGGAGCTTCAGAAAATGCAGCCAGAAGGTATTTTTTTCCTTAGTTTCTGCAGCTTTCTGCCAGAACACCAAGTCTCTTGTCCTCTCCACTTGAGAGGTTTCTGCTGGAGCTGAGGAGGAGGACGCAAAAGGTGCAAAAAAGCAAGAGAGTAGAAATGGAGCAGAAGGAAAAAGTGAGAAATAAAGACCGAAGGGGGGCAAATTCTCCAGCGAAGAAGTGAGAAATAAAGGCAGAAGAGGGCAAATTCTCCACCAAATCCCACCAGGCTGCCCAGTGAGTTTTTCAGATCTCCCTGGCCCCTTACAGCTCCAGGGACCGTCCGGCAAATCCTGGCTTAACGGCCACGTATACGCCAGGCAGGAGCAGCATTGAGTGGAACACTGCATTTTCAAGCCTCAGAAGGGGTAAGATGAAGAGAGGGAAAAAAAAAAAAGATAAAATATGATAATAAGGCAGAGCAAGGTCTTCAGGGAGAAGGAGCCCAGCAACAGTAACGAGTTTAAGAAAATTGCATCGTTGGTGGTGTTTGTAATGTCTGCTGCTGGATCAAGGCTGAGCTAACTGAGAGAAATATGTATCCCTGAGACTGTAATCCTGCACGGCGGACAGATATGACAGTTTATTCATTAGGGATTTTCCACGCAACGCTGACGTTCCAGACGAGGGTCTGGTTCCACAGCAAAACGACGCCATGATAGATCTGCCCAAGGTGGGAAGTTACCAAGAGTAAGGGCGACTCAGAAACCTTCCAGCAAAAGAGGATCTCAAAAAAGCAAGCTTCGGTCTAGGAAGCTGCTGGGCTTTTTACACCAGAGGTAAAGGCAGACTCCAGGCCAGGTTGGACCGGGCTTTGAGCAACGTGGTCCAGTGGAACGTGTCCCTGCCCATGGCATGGGGGTTGGAACTACATGATTACAGGTTGCCCAGGGAGGCTGTGGAGTCTCCTTCTCTGGAGATATTCAGAACCCGCCTGGACGAGGTCCTGTTCAACCTGCTGTAGGTGACCTTGCTTTGGTAGGGGGTTGGACTAATGATCCCCAGAAGTCCCTCCCAACCCCTACCATTCTGTGATCTACAAGGTCCCTTCCAACCCAAACCATTCGACGATTAACTTGAAGAGCTTACAACCTTGAGAACAGTACAACCTGGTATTCTTTACTGCAGTTGATCATCTCAAAACACGGTAACGAAGCCGCAGGCAGGTTAAGGGGTTGAGAGCGGGGACTGAGGGAGTCATGGCAGAGTACCTGAAACACCGTGGGCTTTAAGTTCAACTCGCTCCGCACGAGACAGACGAGAGGCCCTGTGCGTCGGTACGCACACAGGCTTGGATGAGTACTCACCATGGAGTACTGACCCTCCAGACCTTCAGGCTAGCTTGCCATTCCTTAAGTGCTTTTCAGGGCTGTATCATAGAATCATAGAATAGTTTGGGTTGGAAGAGACCTTACAGACCCCCAAGTCCAAACCCCCTGCCATGGGTAGGGACATCTTCCACCAGACCAGGCTGCTCCAAGCCCCATCCAACCTGGCCTTCAACACTGCCAGGGAGGGGACAGCCACAGCTTCTCTGGGCAACCTGGGCCAGTGCCTCACCACCCTCATGGCAAAGAATTTCTTCCTTATCTCTTATCTGAATCTCCCCTCTCTCAGTTTAAAGCCCTTCCCCCTTGTCCCATCACTCCATGTCCTTGTCACAAGCCCCTCTCCAGCTCTCTTGCAGGCCCCTTCAGGTACTGGAAGGCTGCTCTAAGGTCTCCACAGAGCCTTCTTGTCTCCAAGCTGAACAGCCCTGACTCTCTCAGTCCTTCCTCACAGGAGTCGTGTTCCAGCCCTCGGATCATTTTGTGGCCTTGCAGATATAGTGGCCCTGTATCTGCATGGCCCTGTATCCCAACAGACACAAACAGGTCCATGCAGTAGAAACACGCTGGCTAGAATCACAGAATGGTAGGGTTGGAAGGGACCTCTGTGGGTCATCTAGTCCAAACCCCCATGGTAGAATCCACCATTCAGGTTACAGCCCTACACACGCAAACTCCGAAAGAGCCTACAGCTCACCAAAAAACCGATAAAATTCAGGTTAGTAGAGACCGCATGGATAGACAAAGGGTGCAAAGAGTTTAAACCCTTCTCCCAGTTAAAAATGCACATCAAGCTGGGCTTGTTCAGCCTGAAGAAGAGAAGGGTGAGAGGGGACCTTAGAAATGCCTATGAATATCTGAAGGGTGGGGGTCAGGAGGATGGGGCCAGACTCTTTTCAGTGGTGCCCAGCGACAGGACAAGGGGCAACGGGCACAAACTGAAGCAGAGGAAGCTCCAGCTGAACACGAGGAAGAACTTCTTCCCTCTGAGGGTGACGGAGCCCTGGAACAGGCTGCCCAGAGGGAGGTTGTGGAGTCTCCTTCTCTGGAGATATTCAAGACCCGCCTGGACAAGGTCCTCTGCGGCCTGCTGTAGGTGACCCTGCTTCAGCGCGAGGGTTGGACTAGACGACCCACAGAGGTCCCTTCCAACCCCGAACATTCTGTGATTCTGTGATCTAGGTCTGCTATTCCAGCAAGGCATCCCAGTACCTGAGCACTTCTGGACCTACTGATCAAGTGCAGGATCTACACACCAGGCAGTTAAAACACGCCAGAGACTCAGCGCGTTTCCAGCTTTATGAACGTGCGGATGAGTAACACGTACACAAACACTTCTAGGTGTGCCCAGGAAATCCTGAGACCTCAGATCATAGCCCGACCATCATGGGACACAGGGGCATATTTCGTATCAGGGTTTTACTCACTCCTGGGCAAAGGAACGAGAGATCACCGGTGTCGTAACCTCACAGAAAGGCATGAGATAGGTAAGAGTAGTTGCGCTTAAAAAAACACATTCCTTGGGCATCCAGTGCTCACCTGAACTTGCAGAGACGTCAAACTACCAGAAGAATAGCGTCGGTCTGGCCAGAAGCCGCTCCAGCCAAAAGCAGGTGCCTACATCCTAGCAAGACTATGACAAGCATGTAGTAATTCTTAAATCCTACGCTAATGGAACAGGAAAAAACAAGGATAGGGCAAAATTTACAGGACATGAATAGTAAAGGAAAGAAGGGGGAAGAGCTGGCTGGCTAAGGCAGAGATTTGGTCTTCTACCATTTAATAGGAGGTGCCCTGGAAGCCACCACACAGCTGTCAGTCTGATGAATTGCTATTTATTCCGTGCCAGAGCAGGTAATGATTGCTGTGCTGGCAAGCGGGAAAGCCAAGCGAAGGGGAGTTGTGGGGGCAGAAATACTCCGGAGCCAGCAGAGATGAGGAGCTGACTCAGACCTTTGGGATTTGCGGTTAGAGTTGCAGGGTGGACGCTGGGCTGCAAGAGAGACCGCTGTGGGATAACCAAGCTGCCAAGCAAGGCGAGTCACTGAAATACCTGCAGTACCAGTCAAGTCAGGAGCTTCATTTTGCAGAGGGCATATTTAAATAGACATTTAAAAGTCTTTAGGACTCAAAGCAGGTTTTTAAGCTAGGCTACCACGCTGTTTTAAGGTGGCTTATCAGAGCAAAAAATTAAGTTGGCCAGCAGAGAGCAAATTCAAGCTGGTATCAATGGTGCCGGTTAACTCGGATCTTTGAAGGAAGAACAGGTTGACACAGAAGTCAGCGTGGTCTTGGGTGCTCATAAAGAGGATCCTTTAAATAAAACATTTTTAGCAACTCAGGTAGTGATGAGCTACTAAGCAGCAAAGCCAACAAGTGACTGCCCAGTACAGAGCCCACTTCCCTCGCCCCCGCTCCTTTTAAAATGGAATTATGGGCCTGCGTGAACTGCATGAAGTTCAACAAGGCCAAGTGCAGGGTCCTGCATGTGGGTCGGGGCAATCCCAAAAACAAGTACAGGCTGGGCGGAGAGTGGCTCGAGAGCAGCCCTGAGGAGAAGGACTTGGGGGTACTGGTGGACGAGAAGCTCAACATGAGCCAGCAATGTGCGCTTGCAGCCCAGAAAGCCAACCGTGCCCTGGGCTGCATCAGGAGAAGCGTGGGCAGCAGGGTGAGGGAGGGGATTCTGCCCCTTTACTCTGCTCTTGGGAGACCCCACCTGGAGTACCGCGTCAAGCTCTGGAGCCTCTAACATAAGAAGGACATGGATGTGTTGGAGTGGGTCCAGAGGAGGGCCACCAAGATGATCAGAGGGCTGGAGCACCTCTCCTATGAGGACAGGCTGAGGGAGTTGGGGCTGTTCAGCCTGGACAAGAGAAGGCTCTGGGGTGACCTAAGAGCAGACTTCCAGTGCCTGGAGGGGCCTACAGGAAGGGTGGAGAGGGGCTTTTCACAAGGGTGTGAAGTGATAGGACAAGGGGGAACGGCTCTAAGCTAAAGAGGGGAGATTTAGACCAGATCTAAGGAAGAAATTCTTCAATATGAGGGTGGTGAAACCCTGGCCCAGGTTGCCCAGAGAAGCTGTGGCTGCCCCGTCCCTGGCAGTGTTCAAGGCCAGGTTGGACGGAGCTCTGAGCAACCTGGGCTGGTGGAAGATGTCCCTGCTCATGGCAGGGGGGTTGGAATCAGATGATCTTTACGGACCCTTCCAACCCAAACCATTATATGATTCTATGAATTATTCCCTACCCAAAAGCCCGTAACTTGATTTTAAAGTGAAGTTATTCCTCGCCCATTTTTCCAGGCTTTCTCAAACTCCAACACCCCAACACAAACGCTTTAAGATGCAGACGGCCAAGCTCCATCACGTCAGACAACAAAAAACCAGGAGAGAAGCTGGTGTTGAACTGGAAGAGTTTCAGCCCAGCCCAGCTCTCGCTTACGTCTTTGAAGATCTGGAGCTCTGGACTAAAGAAACAGGGAAGTTCTTGTTACGAGAAGGATTAATTTTCCACAATGTCATTTTTTGAATGACAGCATTGAAACTTGTTACCTGTAAGAGCGATTTTAGTATCACGCAGCCAAAGACCGCTAGCAATTAGGATCCGGTTTTTATTACGTAGGACTGACAAACGACCCAAGTCTCAACTCCCACGTACTCTGCGCGGTGAGAAAGAAAGGACGACAGGCTAGCAAATCCTTCTTCTGAACCTGCTACCTTTTTATTCAAACCCTCCTACGTCTTTGTAAGAGCCCTCAGCGATCCACAGCACCCTCTCCTTCCAATCCCAGGTGCCTAGAACAAAGGACCAGAAAGGCTTGATTATACGAGCGATGCCTGACGCGAGCAAATCAGCCTTCGGGCCCTGTGGGAGGGCACAAATTTCTCTTCTAACCCTGTCATCCCTGCGACAGAATCACAGAATGTTTGGGGTTGGAAGGGACCTCTGTGGGTCATCTAGTCCAACCCTCCTGCCGAGGCAGGGTCACCCAGAGCAGGCTGTAGAGGACCTTGTCGAAGCGGGTCTTGAATATCTCCAGAGAAGGAGACTCCACAACCTCCCTGGGCAGCCTGTTCCAGTGCTCTGTCACCCTCAGAGGGAAGAAGTTCTTCCTTGGGTTCAGCTGGAGCTTCCTCTGCTTCAGTTTGTGCCCGTTGCCCCTTGTCCTGTCGCTGGGCACTACTGAAAAGAGTCTGACCCCATCCTCCTGACACCCACCCTGCAGATATTTGTAAGTATATATGAGGTCCCCTCGCAGCCTTCTCTTCTTCAGGCTAAATAAGCCCAGCTCCGTCAGCCTCTCCTCACAGGAGAGACAGCCAGGGAAAACAAGGCCGAGGAAGTGAAGGGATCCCTTTGAAAGGGCACAGAAAACCAGGTAACCAGCTCAAAAGGATGCTATGTAATGGAATTTTTCAGAACGACAGGAGAATTTGGACAGAACGGCCACATTTAATGCAATTCTCGGTGCAGCGGTGATTCAGGCTGGATGTTACTGAGTCGCAGGGACTCTCCACGGAAAGGCTCTTAACCTGCTGCACCACCGCGGCGACTCAAAGGGCTCAACAAGCGTCCTGTGGTTAAACAAACTCGCAGCACTCTGCTGCCAGAAAGCCGGCGCGCACGCCGCAGCAGCGCAGCTTTGATGGAGAAACGACTCCAACCGGCCGCTATTGTGAGCCCAAGCCTTGCGGTAAAGCCTTTAAGCCAGTAATACCACCCTAAAAAAAAAAAACCAACCCAAACCCAAACAAACCAAACTTTGTGAGCTTGCTTTCAAACGACGAAGCTGAGCAGGGCCCTCGAACCCGAGCAGCAAGACACCAAGATAAGCCACGGTCTGCAGAATCAGCCAGGCCTGCAATTTGCTCGCTGATTAGATCCCTCGAGCAGAGCAGCGCAGCAGGATAATTAGGCAAATCATCACCCAGACACTACTCAGCGACTGGAAGGAAACGCTGGCTGCTCCTCGCCTTTCAGGCTGAGCCATCTTACCGCAACGTTTCTCGGGAGCTCGGGGGACGACGGTTTTTATCGAGGCACAAACAAGACGCCGTCGTCTTCAGAAGTCGCTTCGCCCATCTTGCACAGTATGGGTTTCGGATGATGCTTGCAACTCACAATATCAAAGTGCTCTCCAGAAACATTTACCACCAGAAACCCTCAGGACTTTCAAAGTCTGAGCTGCTCTGGATGTTCTCCAAGCGAGTAAAGCAAGTTTACGTAAGGGTCTATGGAGAAGGTCTTGTGTCGACTACCCAAAGGCCACGGTTTCGGTTCTGAGATGGTTGAGAGAAAGTTTATCATCTAATGTGGAGGCAATCAAAGAACGTACTGCTTAGATAAACAACAAAATGAAAAAACATGTGCTGCTAGCCAACAATGGAAAGCAAAGCGAATAACTCTGTACACCTAAAAGGCTATTCTGGAAAAAAAGTAAAGCAAAAAGTCCCTTTGAAGTCGTAACAAAGTCACAGGAGCACAGAATGGCAGGGGTTGGAAGGGACCTCTCGGGATCATCTAGTCCAACCCCCCTGCCGAAGCCGGCTGCCCTACAGTAGGCTGCACAGGACCGCATCCAGGTGGGGTCTTGAATATCTCCAAAGAAGGAGACTCCACTGCCCCTCTGGGCAGCCTCTTCCAGTGCTTCATCACCCTCAGAGGGAAGAAGTTCTTCCTCCTGTTCAGATGGAGCTTCCTCTGCTTCCATTTGTGCCCGTTGCCCCTTGTCCTGTCGCTGGGTACCACTGAAAAGAGTCTGGCCCCATCCTCCTCACACCCTTCAGATATTTACACCCATTTATAAGGTCCCCTCTCAGCCTTCTTCAGGCTAAACAAGCCCAGCTCCCTCAGCTTTTCCTCGTAAGAGAGATGCTCCAGTAGCCTCTACTGCTCTGCTGTATTTTCATTCAAGCTTTGTACCATCTGGGCCTCCAGATCAGATCCTCAGCTCCTTTTATTGACTCATTCCTCAACATCTAGTAGCACGTTGGGACTATAAGTTCAACTCCGCATTCCATTTGCAGTAAATCTCGTTATCTGCTCTCCACCAGCAGCATCAGCCCCATCAGTCACTAAGCACAACTTCTTTAGAAGTGGCAGCAGCAGGAGACAAACATCTGCAGAGACAGGAGAACTTGATGGTGAAGTTACACACCCAGGGGGACAGACATCTTAGCAGGGCCTGTTGCTAGAGGACAAGGGCTAATGGTTTTAAATTAAAAGATGGGAGATTTAGACAAGATAAAAGGAAGAAATTCTTTATGCTTAGGGTGGTGAGACACTGGATAAGGTTGTCCAGAGAGGTGGGAGATGTCCCATCCCTGGAAACCTTCAAGGACAGGTTGGACAGAGCTCTGAGCAACCTGCTCTAGTTGAAGACGTCCATGTTCATGGCATGGGGCCTGGACTAGATGGCCTTGAAAGGTCCCTTCCAGCCAAACATTCAACGATTCTACGACTCAAAAGTTGGTGAGGAGCCAGAAGCAGCAGCATTAGCACATCCGAAGGGAGATCTGCTCTTGAGGCGGCGGCACTGCTGCCCAAGACCGATCAATGTTAATCAATGAGGAGTCTTTCTGTTGGTCAGAGAGCCTGGCTCCATGCTGGGTGATGAGACTTATCTTCTAGGCTCATTTGGATGTTGACAGATGCCAGGCAGGATACTGCTCGGTCTGAGGGATGCAGGCATCCTTCCAAAGAGAGCTCTGTCACCAGCTGATGTCTACCCCTGTCTGCTTACAAGAAGATGGGCTCCCTGGCCTGATTTTGGGGAGAATCCCTCTGCCCCCAAAGACACATTTAAGCGAGCAGAGTGTAGATGCAGTGAACAAGCTGCATCTGCCCTTTGATAAGAGGACATTTTGCTCCTCTGCAGTCTGCCCTTGAGAGAACTTTTATGCCTCCTAGCACTGCTTAACACCAGACGTGTGCCCAGAAAAAGGGGAAAATGGCATTTTATTTGCAACCCCAGAAGGGAAGGCAATGAAGGCTTCATCGCCAGGCAGTAATAAGCTACCAAGTGGCATCAGCTGCATTGGCCTTCAGAAGCTGGACCTCCCAGGCCCTGCATCTTTGCTAGACAACACCACGGACTGCTCCGTTGGTCTTCCACAAGCACACTGAACATGTTGGCTGTGCCCTCTACCCCATGGACACATTCAACACGGCCCAGTGTTTCAAGGGAATGGAAAGCTAGTCCTAACCCTCAACATCATCACAACCAAGATACCATAAATCCAAACGCTTGTGCTGAAAAGAGTAGAAACTTATCAAGAACCAAGCAAGGCTCTGCTCACAAGTTGAGGCTAAGACTGCTGGATGGGGTGCATTAGGAGGAGTGTGTCTAGCAGGACGAGGGAGGTTCTCCTTCCTCTCTACACTGCCTTAGTGAGGCCTCATCTGGAGTACTGTGTCCAGTTCTGGGCTCCCCACTTCAAGAAAGATGAAGAACTACTGGAGAGAGTCCAGCGGAGGGCTACGAGGATGGTGAGGGGACTGGAATATCTGTCCTACGAGGAGAGGCTGAGGGAGCTGGGCTTGTTCAGCCTGAAGAAGAGAAGGCTGAGAAGGGACCTTAGAAATGCTTCTAAATATCTGCAGGGTGGGGGTCAGGAGGATGGGGCCAAGCTCTTTTCAGTGGTGCCCAGCAACAGGACAAGGGGCAATGGGCACAAATGGAAGCAGAGGAAGTTACATCTGAACATGAGGAAGAACTTCTTCCCTCTGAGGGTGACGGAGCCCTGGAACAGGCTGCCCAGGGAGGTTGTGGAGTCTCCTTCTCTGGAGATATTCAAGACCCACCTGCACAAGGTCCTGTGCAGCCTGCTCAGGGTGACCCTGCTTCGGCAGGAGGGTTGGACTAGATGACCCACAGAGGTCCCTTCCAACCCCGACCATTCTGTGATTCTGTAATTCTGAGGGCGCTTCCTACACAGCCCTAAGCAATACGCTCACCGCCCTCAGTACCAGCAATCGCTTCGCCCAACGTGCCTGCTCCACTCAATTCAGCCTTTCCGGACATTAATTGCTCAGAGCAACATCAGAGCTGGAAGGGAGCCTGCCTGCCAATCTGAAAGTCAATGACCCGTGCTCTTCAAAGCCAGGGTCACACAGCCTAAATTGTAGCTAAAAATGAGGCAAGATAATGAGTAGAGAAGAGGAAAAAAATATCTTAAACATCACAGGGTTTTTTTGTCTACATTTATAATTTTTTTTTAGATGTATAATTTCTACTTTTATAATTTATTGCTACTTGGGCTGATAAATGGCACTAATAAAGAGTGCCATAACCAGAGGCAAGCCTGAGACAGATGTTTAGTATAAAAAACGTGCTTGTTCCCCGATAATCGAGCAAGGCTAGAATTTGAGGTGGGGAGACCGGGAGACATCCACTGCGATGCATCCTCAAGCAGGGTCCCCAAAGGGACCCTGCCCATTTTTCTCTTTGCACTTGAAACGTGAAAAATTAAGTCCCACGGTGGCTTTAAATAGAAATAAAATTGACACGCCATTAACAGCCAAAGCAGGCCGCGAGAGCCAGTAAGCGACTCTACTACGGTCCAGCCATTACTCCAAGTGCACTCTGTACGTCCTCAGAAATTTATTTATAAAGCATTTTCTTTTTCCTCCCTCCTTCTACAATGGACACAGAGCACGACAGCTTTTAAACGACAAATCAATACAGAGAGCTCTAAAACCCAAATCGTATTACAGCCGCATTAGAAATTTTCTTGGACTGCAGCTCATGAAGTATTGAGTATTTTCGACTACTCTTCTTTCTCCTTCTCCAGCTGACAGAAGTGTTCCCAAGTTGGATGTAAAAATCTGCTACAAACATTCTAACCCAACGGAGCAGTTTAAGGCTTTTTCTCCTTTTTAGCAGATAAAAGACAATTTGTGAGCAGTAAGCGAACCCAAACCAGTGGCCGCAGTAAGTGCCTCATGAAAAATCGGTTGACCAATTTGGATGAGTTTGCATTAACAGCATCCGTGCTCCAATTATCTCCAGGAGCAGGAAGAAAAGGCATCCCTTAGAAATACACTTCAGTAGGGTGGAATAAAGGGGTAGAAGCTAGAAACAACCGCACAGCTAAACTGGAGCTCCTTCCACCAATTTAAGAGCTGACCTGAGCTTAGGGAAGAGCGTTTCTTGACACCACCGAGGAGCATGGCTCAGGAAGGCAAAGATGGACTCACCTCCCCCGGAACCATGAAAACACAAGTCAGAGGGTGCAGGTCAGACTCCACCAAAGCAGCAATTCAAGCTGTATGTCAGATGTAAGCGTCTCCTCTCTTCCATTTTCCTCCTCTTCCTCAAAAATAGGCCACAAAAATGAACTGAGAGCTGGAACCCCTCTGCTGGGACGAAAGGCTGGGAGAGCTGGGGCTGTTCAGCCTGGAGAAGAGAAGGCTCCAGGGACACCTTACAGCAGCCTTCCAGTACCAGAAAGGGGCCTGTGAGAGAGCTGGAGAGGGACTTTTGACAAGGGCATGGAGTGATAGGACAAGGGGGAAGGGCTTGAAACTGAGAGAGGGGAGATTTTGGTTAGATATTAGGAAGAAATTCTTCACTGTGAGGGTGGTGAGGCCCTGGCCCAGGTTGCCCAGAGAAGATGTGGATGCCCCGTCCCTGGCATTGTTCATGGCCAGGTTGGACAGGGTTTTGAGCACCCTGGTCTGGTGAAGGTGTCCCTGTCCATGGCAGGGGGTTGGAATGAGATGGGGTTTAAGGTCCCTTCCAACCCAAAGCATTCCATGATTCTATGATCTTGCCTTAGCAGTCACCTCAGCAAGCTGGACACCCACAAGCATTTCCTTCCTCTCCCTGGAATCCTACCAGTTTTCTAAGCTTTAGGCTCTGAAAAGTATCAGAAGAGATTTCAAACTACCGATACACTGGAATTTTAATCTTTTATTTGATATACAGAGGCTCCTCAGAACCCCTCCCATCCCTTTTTTCATTTAAGGGATGCGCATCGAGCTGCCCTGCCATCTCACCAACAAGTCCCTAAAACAACGGGAATACTTGTAAGAAGATGGCTGGGAGATGAGATCCTCCCAACTTGGTCATTTCTGTGTCCAGCCACACTCAGATTTTAACTCGGGTTCTTAATGTCTTTTGATCTTCTGTATCAGATTACTGCATTAAGACTTCATCATCTTTCCCAGCAAAAAGTACTCCGAGTATCTCAACAGCTCCGCTATGAAAGGCAGCATTTAGTCTTCAGGAGACTTTCAGAAAGCAGCGCATCGCTTCAGCTATGAGCAACATTAGGAGAGCTTTGTTTTCATCTTCCTCCCTCACTAATATTGACCAGGATTTACAGCTGAGGCAGCAAGTGCAGAGCCCAACTCGTAATGAGCTCTACTTCGCCTGTCTAGTTAAGTTTTATTCATTTTGCCTTTGCAACGGTGCAATCACCGTAGGTTCGGTCTGATGGCTCTTCTAAAGCAGCAGAGATACTTAACCTTCAAATCACTCCCTTCACGTGACAGCCCTTTACTTTCCCCCCCTCCTTGCTCATCCTTGCAAACCCTTCAGTCAATGCTAAAAAAGCAGCGATAAAACGGACGGTGCTGCGCATTGCTTCCAAGCGTTCGATACACAGATGTTGCTTAACGCCGTCTTTCACCCCCCAACCACATCTGGCGTCCAATTTTTATCACCGAATACAAGCGCTGGGGTTTTTTGTGGTGGCTGGATACCATCACTTTGCTGCTTTCTAAAAATCCAGCTTTGAACACGCATAAAAGATTTCTAGGCAAAGCATTTCTTCTGTAATACAAAGGTCCATTCACCGAGGAGGATCGGGAACATCTGCCCCTGTTCTGCAGCATCCTCAGACCATCTTGTGGCACTTCATGACGACCAGCCGCTCTCTCTGGCACCTCGCCTCTCGACGCGCTGTTCCCTTCTCTTCCCAACCTCAAGTTTTCCCCTTTTTTTTTCCATTTTTGATTCCATGCAGCAGACAGAGCGAGAGCTCCAAGATCCTCAGATACAGCAGCTCAGATGAAAGAGCGAGGCAAGCGCCGAGAGCGCAGCTACTTCCCTGCTTCGGCGGGGGTGTTGGACTAGATGACCCACAAAGGTCCCTTCCAACCCCTACCATTCTGTGATTCTGTGTAAACACCCGCCACGCAGCCAAGCGGAGACGAGCATTTCACCCCGAGAAACAGAGCAGAGTTGGCCATGTTATTTCCACTCCCTTGAGTAGAAAATTGCAACCGCAAAGCAGGCGGCTAGCAGAGATATCGATTTGTTCAGCTGTACTACTCGCTGCTCAGACAGCTCTTCTTCATCTGTCACATGCAGAAACCTTCTAATACATTGACCAGCAGGTCGAGGGAGGTTCTCCTCCCCCTCTACACTGCCCTAGTGAGGCCCCATCTGCAGTCCTGTGTCCAGTTCTGGGCTCCCCAGTTCAAGAAAGATGAGGAGCCACTGGAGAGAGTCCAGCGGAGGGCTACGAGGATGGTGAGGGGACTGGAGCATCTCTCCTATGAGGAGAGGCTGAGGGAGCTGGGCTTGTTCAGCCTGGAGAAGAGAAGGCTGTGAGGGGACCTTAGAAATGCCTCTAAGTATCTTCAGGGTGGGTGTCAGGAGGACGGGGCCAGACTCTTTTCAGTGGTGCCCAGCGACAGGACAAGGGGCAATGGGCACAAACTGAAGCAGAGGAAGTTCCAGCTGAACATGAGGAAGAACTTCTTCCCTCTGAGGGTGATGGAGCACTGGAACAGGCTGCCCAGGGAGGCTGTGGAGTCTCCTTCTCTGGAGATATTCAAGACCCGCCTGGACAAGGTCCTGTGCAGCCTGCTCTGGGTGACCCTGCTTTGGCAGGGGGTTGGACTAGATGACCCACAGAGGTCCCTTCCAACCCCTACCATTCTGTGATTCTGTGAAGTCTTCCACTGCCTTCGTTTTTGCTTAACAAGAAATCATCCTTCGCATTATTTCTAAGCTAAGAGGACATTATCTTTCCTAAGACTGACTGCATGCGCAGCTGCAGAGAGCATTTGCTGAACAGTTTAAACATCACTTTGTGCAATTCACATGCCTCCACGTCACTGTCATCTCCAATCACCCCGTTAACCCAGGCCAAGGCTTCAGCCGGAGACTGTCTGCAGACCTCCGGGGCAGACAAAATGAGTTTTTTCGATAATTTTTCCTCCTACACCACCCCCGTTCACCCTTCCAGTTTTCACCAAGGTATAAGCTGTTCTTGCTCCAGCCGTTTCTGCTCTATATCTTCCTGCTGCAAAAAGGCGTACTATATAGATTTATGTTACCACAGCCAATATTTGCCACTATTCCAAAAAACCCACGCAAGCCTCTGGCCTACAAAGTTCGTCTGGTCCAGCCAGGATCCTACTGCTTCAGGCAAATCTCCAGGGCAGCAATTCTTAAGCTCGTTAGATCAGATATTAGGAAGAAATTCTTCCCTGTGAGGGTGGTGAGGCACTGGCCCAGGTTGACCAGAGAAGCTGTGGCTGCCCCCTCCCTGGCAGGGTTCAAGGCCAGGTTGGATGGAGCTCTGAGCAACCTGGTCTGGTGGAAGATGTCCCTGCTCATGGCAGGAGGGCTGGAACCAGATGATCTTTAAGGTCCCTTCCAACCCTTACCATGCTATGATTCTATGCTATGATTTCTGCGCTGCCCAACCAGATACCTTGAAGGCATTCCTAATTGTACGACTTTCCAGGACAAGAATGGCTAAAAAAAAAAAAAACAACCCAGAAGAGACATTAATTCTCTGTATATTCTCCCTAAATTAGGTTTTGCTGGAGTATTTTTACATTCCTGGCTTTCACTATTGTACCCAACCGATTTCTCGCAGAGCTGCGTTAAAGATGATGCACGAAACACAAGCATCGTTTAGGAAGCCAGCCGGCTCTTCGGAACTCAAGTGCTGTCCATGTCCTCATCGCAACCGCTTCCAGCTCCGCGGTGTCACCTGCGCCTGCCCTCAGCTTCTCTCCCCATCACTGTCACAAAGCCTCCACATGCCCCTCACCGCACGCGACTCTGACGCATAGCCTGGAGCATCCTCTCCCTCCTTCACATCCGTTCTTCTCCTCGCCAGTTGACGTCTCTCTGTATTATCACCACAGTCGTGCTGATTTTTCCCTGCATTTCTACACTGCCAATCAATCCCATTTCCCCAACACACCGCCTCGTCCCTACCAATTCTTACCCAGACAGGGCTGAAGTCATTTATTGCTCATTCCTTTCCGACCTTCCTACTTGCTGACCCCTGTTCTTTGATGGACCTCCGCAATTTTTGGCAGCTCTCTTGGACGTTTGCACCTTTATATCTCCAGTTTAAATGCTTCTTAGGGAGGTATTAGAAAGAAAATATGATTAGACAGCCCTGAAGTGGGTAGGTGACCCAGCACGCTCCAGTCAAAACAGGTCTAAAGTTACACGTAGCCTTGAGTTCTTACTAAGCTAACACCAGCTTAGTTAAAAGGTAACATCAGAAAACTAGCTCCAACATCCACGTCTTGCTGGGGGGCAAGGACAGATGTTCTTAGAGCTGCACAGTCCAGGGAGTGCAGCTTTTAATTGACTGCCATCGATCACCGCAGTTAATTGGATCTTGTCTTCCAGCAGCCAACTCCCTGCCTTCCTGGCAAGAGGGTTCATTTTATAACGTGGCGGGGGTAAATAGTATGAAAGACTCTCTGGATATACTTTTGAATGCCATGGGCTGAGTTACCTTGTCCATAACTTCGTTACAGCTGCTAGTTTGTGTCCACACTAGAGCTAACGAGGAAGGGAAGGTCTCCTTCGGCCTCCTGTGCCTTTGCCTCCCACCAATGCTGCCTTTACAAATCAGGAGATAACCAGCCTTTGTGTAGCTCCAGGATAAAGATCTTCCAGGAGTCTACTCACAGAAGAGCACGGCAATTATATTTCAGCAAACTGTAGGATTAACATCTCACTTAGGGAATGGGAAAATAAAGGATACTTAGCGGTATTTAAGATAGAGATATTTAAACTATTAGGAGATATTCACCTCAAAGATATTTAAGTTCATGCGCTCCCAACACAGCTCAGATGCATGAGGAGGAGCGTGGCCAGCAGGTCGAGGGAGGTTCTCCTCCCCCTCTACACTGCCCTGGGGAGGCCCCATCTGCAGTGCTGTGTCCAGTTCTGGGCTCCCCAGTTCAAGAAAGATGAGGAGCTGCTGGAGAGAGTCCAGCGAAGGGCTACGAGAGGATGATGAGGGGACAGGAGCATCTCTCCTATGAGGAAAGGCTGAGGGAGCTGGGCTTGTTCAGCCTGGAGAAGAGAAGGCTGAGAGGGGACCTTAGAAATGCCTCTAAATATCTGCAGGGTGGGGGTCAGGAGGACGGGGCCAAACTCTTCGCAGTGGTGCCCAGCGACAGGACAAGGGGCAATGGGCACAAACTGAAGCCGAGGAAGCTCCAGCTGAACATGAGGAAGAACTTCTTCCCTCTGAGGGTGACGGAGCACTGGAACAGGCTGCCCAGAGGGAGGTTGTGGAGTCTCCTTCTCTGGAGATATTCAAGACCTGCCTGCACAAGGTCCTGTGCAGCCTGCTGTAGGTGACCCTGCTTTGGCAGGGGGGTTGGACTGGGTGACCCACAGAGGTCCCTTCCAACCCCAAACATTCTGTGATTCTGTGACATACACAAGACCTTTGGCAAGAGGACACTAGGATCCACAAAAATGCTAGCCTTTTCTTTACACCATTGTGGCAGAGTCCAGCCCCCTCAAAAGCTCCACCATCACTCACAAAGCCCTTTGCAGAGACACCAAGTGATGGACGCCAAGCCATGGTTGCTACATACCTATCTCCCGGGACCACAGAAGGTGAGGATGGGGCCTACTGTCAGAAGAGTAAACTAGTAAACCTTTGCTAGCAAACCTTCGCTCCAGCTGGGTATAAACCATCCTATTTCGGCTCCTTTCCCTCCCGAATTCGCACGTGAGCTCAAGCCTAGGGCACCACGTCTCCAACACATCCCTCAAACAGATAAAGTGGGTTCACGCCCGTCCAGATTCCCAGCTCAAGTCAATCCCCAACGCAGCTGAGTGCTGTCACCGTACGATGTCCTCAGTCCCTGATACCTCCAGTCCCGTGGAGAGGGGTGGGAATCTGCAGCTGAAAAGCAGGGCTGCTGTTATTACCCCAAAAATCACACTTTATTCCCCATTCCAGGTCTGGTGTTCCATCTGGGGCACCGAACCTCAGGGTTTTAAGCTTCATTTTTTTAGGGTTTCACCACAATACACGGCAATTGGAGCGAGCTGTGTACCCAAATCATACAGGCGCACACTTACATACTCGAGAGACATTAATTTCAGTTTTGGTATCTTAGCATGGTATTAATACCTCTTTCAGTAATTGCATATAAACAGATCACCAGAAGACTTCTTGCCTTTCAAATCTCTGGCTAAAACACCATTTGATCTCTATTTGTAAAACAATCAGGGCAACGAGACCAAACGAGAATTTACCCCAAATATTGTTTTTAATTTCAGCTCCACGTTCTCAAGATGAACACACGCAGGTCTCTCATCGCTCCGGATAAATCCTCTGACTGTATTCAGAAGGGTTGGTCAGCGCTCTGAGAGCTGACTTTAAGTTGTCAATATACCAAAGAATCAAGGGGAAAAGAAGTATTCTAGAGCTAAGAGAGCATTTTGTTAAAAAAGTAGAGATTCTGCTGCTAGGCAAGATCCCAGCAGCCATGCGAAATTGAGTTGAATGACTGGAGACAAGGTGAAAGTGGTTGCACAAGAGCTGCTCTCCTGCCACGCCGATGCTACAGCCAATGGCCCACCTTGGGACGGGAGCTGGGAACGCCGAGATCATCCCGAGGGTTAAATGATTTCTGCCATCCAGGGTAGTCTGAAACTCATGCCAAAAAGAGGAAAAAAACACTCCTATCATCGAATGGGTCAGGTTGGAAGGGACCTCATAGATTATCCAGTTCTAATCCCCATGCCACGGGCAGGGACCCCTTCCACCAGCCCAGGGTGCTCGAAGCCCCATCCAACCTGGCCTTGAGCATTGCCAGGGAGGGGGCAGCCACAGCTTCTCTGGGCAACCTGGGCCAGGGCCTCACCACCCTCACAGGGAAGAATTTCTTCCTTAGATCCAGTTTAAATCTCCCCTCTTTCAGTTTAAAGCCATCACCCCTTGTCCCATCACCCCATGCCCTTGTCCCATGCCCCTCTCCAGGTCTCTCGCAGCCCCTCCAGGCACTGGCAGCTGCTCTAAGGTCTCCCCGCAGCCTTCTCCTCCCCAGGCTGAGCAGCCCCAGCTCTCCCAGCCTTTCCTCCCAGCAGAAGGTTTCCAGCCCTCGCATCATTGCTGGGGCCTCCTCTGGCGCCGCTCCCACAGCTCCAGCTCTGTCCTGTGCTGAGGGCTCCAGAGCTGGACGCAGGACTCCCCGGGGGGTCTCAGCAGAGCGGGGCAGATGGGCAGAATCCCCTCCCTCGCCCTGTGCCCACACTGCTGGGGATGCAGCCCAGGATGTGGTTGGCCTTCCAGACTGCAAGCGCACATTGCGGGCTCATGTTGAGCTTCTCATCAACCAGCACCCCTAAGTCCTTCTCCTCAGGGCTGCTCTCAATCCATTCTCCACCCAGCCTGGATTTGTGTTTGGGATTGACCTGACCCATGTGTAGGACCTTGCACTGGGCCTTGTTGAACTTCATGAGGTTCACACACAGGCCTGTTTCTCCAGCCCGTCCAGGTCCCTCAGGATGACATCCCTTCCCTCCAGCGTGTCGACCGCACCACACAGCTTGGTGTCATCTGCAGACCTGCTGAGGTTGCGCTCAGTCCCACTGTCCACGTCCCCGAGAAAGCTGTTAAATAATAATTCCAGTCCCACTGTGCACCCCTGAGGAACGCCACTCGTCACTGGTCTCCACTTGGCTATTGAGTTGCTGACTGCAACTCTTTAAGTGAGACCATCCAGCCAACTCCTTATCCATAGAGTGGTCCATCCGTCACACCCCTGTCTCTCCAATTTACATACAAGGAACTTGTGTGGGACAGTATCAAACGCTTTGCTCAAGTCCAGGTAGATCCTAGGTCCAGGTATCACAGTTATGCGGGTGGAAGGAGATACGGGAGTCATTAATAGCCTTTAATTACTTAGATGTGCAGATCTGTAGCCTTCTCTCAGAGGCTCTGGAGAAGCCCACGAGTTCTCCAGAATGAAACCAACACCAGGACATCTGTTCGTGGCACTAGCATACTAAATACACCGCTCTAGCCTCAGTTTTCCCCATTTAGGTGTTCTTCATCTTTCATTTCCATGAAAGAGAGCAAAGAAGGGACTCAGAATTCACACCTTCGCGGTGGGATCTGAATCGGAGAGTGACTACTCTTAAGCTCAGCCTATTTAGCTTTGAAACGAGCTTGTAGCATCTAACCCCGGAGTGCCAAAACGAAGTATTTTTGTTTTGGTTCTGACCGTACCAGCAGCTACGCCTCACGTTTGCAGTCCTCCCTGCTAATGCAAAGCGAGCACGCTTCCATTCTGAAGGCCCACCTCGCCATCAGCCCCTGGCAGGGTGCTGTGAAGCATGCGGTTATGCTACGACACGAGACTTCTCAGTAGTGCCTGAGTAGATTTGCTTTATAAGTAGGTATTCCTGCAAAATCATACCCCCACAAAGGCTGCTTTCTCCCTCTTTAAAAGTCTTAATGAAAGCTATTTGCGCTGCACAGGGGGAAAATTTATACAGCGTTATCTGCAAGCGTATTTTTAGCCACATCATCCGCGTGCTCCGAGTGCAGATGGAGAGACATCTGCCAGGAGGAGCCAAACGTACATATACAGATTTTTTTCTATTTTCCCTATCGCCAAAAGGACAGGCACCTCCAGACGAAAATTGCTACCGACCCCGCCATTTGCACGTTGGTTCACTGAAGTGACACGCTCGAGGAGCAGCCAAATCACGCCGCATGGGCAAGAGCTCATCAAAAGCTCGTCCATGTTCAGGTAAGACCAAGCAAGCCTGTTCCTCAGAACACGGCATCCGAAACAGATGGGCATTGCCCAGCAACTTCCCTCCATGTTTTGGAGCCCTACCTCTAACCATCTTCCCTCCATGTTTTGGAGCCCTACCTCTCACCATCTTCCCTCCGTGTTTTGGAGCCCTACCTCTCATCATCTTCCCTCCGTGTTTTGGAGCCCTACCTCTCATCATCTTCCCTCCGTGTTTTGGAGCCCTACCTCTCATCATCTTCCCTCCATGTTTTGGAGGCCTACCTCTCATCATCTTCCCTCCATGTTTTGGAGCCCTACCTCTCATCATCTTCCCTCCATGTTTTGGAGCCCTACCTCTAACCATCTTCCCTCCATGTTTTGGAGCCCTACCTCTAACCATCTTCCCTCCATGTTTTGGAGCCCTACCTCTCATCATCTTCCCTCCATGTTTTGGAGCCCTACCTCTAACCATCTTCCCTCCATGTTTTGGAGCCCTACCTCTCATCATCTTCCCTCCATGTTTTGGAGCCCTACCTCTCATCATCTTCGATCCGTTCCTGGAGCAACTTTTAACAGGTTTTTATTTAATAGACATGTTTCATAAGTACACTTATCGGTACTGGCCACAGGAAACGAGGCAGCCACGGCGAGACAAATATAACTTGCGGCTTACCGGTCCAGATCGGATGCTTCCTACGTAGAGAAGCAGCAGACAACAGAGGGTTCTGCTGCCAAACCTGTTCCTCCTGCACACCCAGCTTGGTTTCTACCTAGGGTTTGTGTTAGTCTCCTGTTTGCAGCACTATTTTTTTTACACAAGACAACCTGGGGGATTGGGGAGATGACAGAACAAGCCCTGGTTTCCCCCCAGCTGTGTTATCCTATGTTCCTCCTACAGTCTTCTCCATACAAGCCCTCCTCAACCTCATTCTGTACTCTGCTTTTTGAGTAGCAAACAGTCGACCCTGCTCCCAGACCTGATTTTTCATCCTCCAGCACAAGAACCCTCTTTTTGACCTATTAAGGGGATTCACAGAAAAGCCCCTTTTGTCAGGAGCCTCCCCTCCCCTTGGAAGCCCATCCCATGGGAACCCAAAGGAGCGGTGGAGAACATCAGCACGAGAAGCAGATCCTGCAGAGGTGCAGGGATTTGCCATGAAATCATTAATTCTTAAGAAAAAGCTACAATAAGAAGTTGTTGAATTTGTGGAGCGGATTTTGAGTAAGGCAGGCATCATACCTTTTTCAAGCCAGGTGGTTTTCAAACCCCGATCGATAAATTCAGAGCAAGGCTCTTCTCACAGAACCTATTCCCACCTGTGTCTAATGAAAAACCCTGTCCACGTACCTTCCGACCACAGAGGAAAGGTGCAGTGCTCAGGCGAGCTCAAGTTTGACAGGAAAATAATGACTGCAGAGGCACTTGTCATGGTTTGAAGTTCTAGGCACATTACTTACCTTGAAGGAAAACCTAGAGAAATGCCTATTAAAAAAAGAAATTTCTAAGATAGAAAGTGTGATAGGCTGTTCTCTGTTCTCTAAACCACAGGATTTGTTATTTTTTATTGGGAGGGGGGATATATTTTTTGAGCACATGCTCCACCTCCAATCCACCGCCCTGAACAGCCACGCTACCACACCAATTCCTCAAGGTGACATTCAGGAGATGTTAGATACGCAAGAACTGGAAGGGGAAAAAGGAAAGGGCTTCTAAATGAAAGCGGCATTGATGTGTTTGCTTGCATTTTTTCCTTACAGCAGCGCTGTTGGGAGCTCTGACAGATTTAACAGCGTCCCTTGAAAATGGCCCAGAAGGTGGAAGTAAGGAACCGAACGCTCTCTGTGGCCTCAGGTGTGGCAGGGGGTGGAACGAAAGTCCTTTCAGTCTGAAATTAAAAGAAAATAAGAGCTTTCTGCATGCTTTTGCTATCCCACTGCTCAGTTTCCTCAAGCCACACTCATTTAGGGACATATCCTGATGCAAGCTGCTCTGGTCCTGGCATCATCCGCAGTGTAGCCGTGTAAGACCCCCCACCACGGCCAACCCCACCATGGCCAACCCCACCACGGCCAACGCAGGCAAGAAACCAGCAAGCAGAGTTTCTCCTCCGCGCACGGCAGAGCCCATGTTGGGAAGCTCCATCGAGGTCCGGCACCGCACCATCAGCGCTGAGCAACTCCTGCACCGGAGCTGGAGCTCCAAGCTGGCTCAGAGCACGAGGACAGCCAACGTCTGCCTTAGCTCAGCCTTCTCCAGAAAGGGATGTGTGGTGGCCCAGTGTATAGCTCTGGATGGAGAGCCTTCTAAATTGCCACCTTCCAACACTTAAAAGGGGCTTGCAAGAAAGATGGGGGACCTGTAGCTATAGGACAACAGGTAATGGCTTGAAACTACAAGAGGGGAGATTTGGACTGGATACAAGCGAGAAATTCTTTGTGATGAGGGTGCTGAAACCCTGGCCCAGGTTGCTCAGAGAGGTGGGAGATGCCCCATCCCTGGGAACATTCGAGGTCAGGATGGACGGGGCTCTGAGCAACCTGACCCAGCTGAAGATGTCCCTGCCCATGGCAGTGGGTTGGACTGGATGGCCTTCAGAAGTCCTTTCTCACCCCAAACCATTCTATGATTCCAAATGGCATGTCCCAATGCAGAACTCCGGGTGGTGATCCTTCCCAATGGCAAGTCCTGCCTCACGCAAGGAAGCAAAGCAGCACCTTCCCTGCTCTCCCCAAAGCCAGGCAGAGGAAATAAAAACAAACCCGAGCTCTAACAACCCCAGTGCTTTGATATTAATTATTAACATTAATTATTTCCCCGAGCAGGCCTTAGGTAGACGTCAAAAAGTTGAAGGGAAGGTTTCTGAGGAACTGGAGAGGTAGAGGAAGTGTCGCCTTTCAAATAAGCATTGAGATCTATTGCCATGAAGGAGCAAGGCAAGAAACCCACCAGGGACATTGCAAAGGGGACTGGTTTCAAATCACTGGGACCTCAGTCTCCTTCCCACCTTGGAAAAGGAAAACCGCATTAAAAGGAAAGCCTGCCGCGTGAACGACTCCCTTGGGAGTCCAGCTACCAGCGCTGCAGATGTCAATCATAGAATCAGCAGATGGTTTGGGGTGGAGGGGACCTTGAAGGCCATCCAGTCCAACACCCTGCCATGGGCAGGGACCCCTTCCACCAGACCAGGGTGCTCCAAGCTCCATCCAACCTGGCCTTGAACCCTGCCAGGGAAGGGGGCAGCCACAGCTTCTCTGGGCAACCTCTGCCAGGGCCTCACCACCTTAAACAGAAGAATTTCTTCTTAATATTCAGTCTAAATCTCCCCTCTCTCAGTCTAAAGCCATCACCCCTTGTCCCATCACCCCATGCCCTTGTCACAAGCCCCTCTCCAGTGCTCTCGCAGCCCCTCCAGGCACTGGCAGCTGCTCTAAGGTCTCCCCACAGCCTTCTCTTCTCCAGGCTGAACAGCCCCAGCTCTCCCAGCCTTTCCTCCCAGCAGAGGGGTTCCAGCCCTCGCATCATTGCTGGGGCCTCCTCCGGCCCCGCTCCACCAGCTCCAGCTCTGTCCTGTGCTGAGGGCTCCGGAGCTGGACGCAGGGCTCCCAGGGGGGTCTCAGCAGAGCGGGGCAGAGGGGCAGAATCCCCTCCCTCACCCTGTGCCCACGCTGCTGGCGATGCAGGCCGGTAGGAGGTTGGCCTTCTGGGCTGCCAGCGCACACTGCCGGGTCACGTCCAGCTTTTCATCAAACACACCCTCGAGAGACAACCACCAGCAGCCCGCGGTAGCTCCTGCAGCTCAAGCAACCTCTTGTTCTCCTCCCCACGCTCTCTTTTTTGCGATGCCCACAGCAGCGCAGCGACGACCCCGCTCCCTTCTCCGCGCAGCCACCGGTTTTAACTCCGGCGAGGGCTGAAACACAATCTTCACTCCAAAAAAAACCCCAAAATAAAACACAAAGCCACACACCCCCGCAGCAGAGGTCACGCTCAGCCAAGCGGATGCAAAGCCGGGAATCCAGAGCCCAGCAGCCCCAGCAAACCGACTCCTCCGTGCCCGTCCTGTGCAGCCTGCTGTAGGTGACCCTGCTTCGGCAGGAGGGTTGGACTAGATGACCCACAGAGGTCCCTTCCAACCCCTACCATGCTGTGATTCTGTTTCACCCAAACCCAGCCGCTTTTCTGGGAAGCAGAAGAAAACCACAACCCGCCTCGCCAAGGGCCTGCCGATCTGGCCAGAGACACGCGCACGCAAATCCCTCAACTCCTCCGCTCCAAACTGTGAATTTTTTTCTGCCTGGTGGGTTGTCCCCCCCCCCCTTAATTCTTCCCAAATGTTCCTGACCACATTAAATGTCGCTGCAGTAAGAAACGCTTGTGCTTTTGTTATATTATCATTATTTTGTTACATTATTACATATCATGTTATATTATCGTTATTTTTTTAAAGCCTCAGCCACCGCAGCGCAGCAGGCGCTTGGGGAAGGCTCTCCTGCTTGGGAAGGGAGGTGGACGCACAGATGCACACGTTAGATTAAAGGGAGCCAAAGAAGCTTACGAAGCAGAAAAACAACAGCACCCACAAAGCCAACTGCGGGTCAGCAACAGGACTCAGAAAGTGCTTAAGCGAGGGCTTAATTGCTAATAAAACTGATGAGGCATCCGTCCACCCTCCAAAGCCTTGCGTGTGTGCTCAGCGCGCTGCTTGGCCGGCTTCAGACGTGTTCCTCAACTTGAATAATTTAACAGAGGGACACCAAAAAAACCACCCCCAAACCCCAACATACTGAACGGGAGAGAGACCGGCTCTCCAAGAAACGGCGTTTTCCCATTCGGGTCCCTGGAGTCCTGCGTCCAGCTCTGGAGCCCCCAACACAAGAAGGACATGGATGTGTTGGAGTGGGTCCAGAGGAGGGCCACCAAGATGATCGGAGGACTGGAGCACCTCTCCTGTGAGGACAGGCTGTGGGAGTTGGGGCTGTTCAGCCTGGAGAAGAGAAGGCTCTGGGGTGACCTTCTAGCAGCCTTCCAGTACCTGAAGGGGCCTACAGGAAGGATGGAGAGGGGCTTTTCGAGTGTGTAGTGATAGGACAAGGGGCAACCAAAAGTGGGCATATTTAGACAAGATATTAGGAAGAAATTCTTCACCATGAGGGTGGTGAGGCCCTGGCCCAGGCTGCCCAGAGAAGCTGTGGCTGCCTCCTCCCTGGCAGGGTTCAAGGCCAGGTTGGATGGAGCTCTGAGCACCCTGGTCTGGTGGAAGATGTCCCTGCTCACGGCAGGGGGGTTGGAACCAGATGATCTTTATGGTCCCTTCCAACCCAAACCATTCTAAGATTCTATGATCTGCCACGGACAGCGCATTGCTGGCTTCATTTCTAGTCTTTTAAAGGACTTGGACTTCAAAAGAGGGACTGTTTGTCTAAACCTCCTGCACAGACCGTGGGTTGACTCTAGTAACCCAAATCCCACCGTTATTTAATCCCACTCTACCATCCATCCTCCTCTTCGAGACACGGCCACACTGCAGTCAGCAAGCGATTGCACTTCTCCATCTCTCCCAACCGCGTGCGAAAAGCTCTCGGGCTTGCAAGAAGCGCTACAGAAACATCAATAAAAAAATAAAAATCATCATACTACAGCTTCAATTCGCAGAGTAAGTAACGTTTCTGGATGGCAGAAAGCTTGGGTTTCCAAACTCGTTGCCCGTAGAAGTCATTTACATTCAGGCAGAGCGCAGAGGGAAGATCAATAAAAACGCAACGAGGCAGACAGAGAAATGTCATCACCTCGGGAAGAGGCAGCCCAGGAACCGCACGCGCCCGGCAAGAGCACAAATGGACCAGGCACGTGCGGTTTCTGGAGGGGCTACACCCTAAGGAAGGCACCCAGCGTCAACTGAGAGATTTTATTTTTTTTTTTTCCCCTCCACTTCTCGGTGGTAAAGAGGAAGGCGACTGCATGGTTAAAACCAGCCACGGCCCAGAGAGCAGATATCCCAGGCTCCGGTGTTATTTTACTGCCTCGCTTTTGACACAGCAAGGTCTCTTCTCTTCCCATCTGTAAAATGGGAACGGCGCTGGGGCTGTTCAGCCTGGAGAAGAGAAGATTCTGAGGAGACCTTAGAGCAGCCTGCCCGTACCTGAAGGGGCCTGCGAGAGAGCTGGAGAGGGGCTTTTGACAAGGGTCCAGGGTGACAGGACAAAGAGTAATGGCTTCAAACTGATGGAGGGGAGATTTGGGTTAGATCTAAAGAAGAAATTCTCCATGAGGGTTGGGAAGCCCTGGCTCAGGTACGTTGTGGATGTCCCATCCCTGGAAACCTTCAAGGTCAGGTTGGACGGGGCTCTGAGCAACCTGATCCAGTTGAAGATGTCCCTACTGATTTCAGCAGGGTTGGTTGGGATTGACGGTTGCACTCCATGATCTTAGAGGTCTTTTTCAACCTTAATGATTCTATGACTAGGAAACATCCCTGCTAACCCAAAACATTCGATGATTCTGTATACCCGGACACAGAATATGCCCATCCTATGGCAAGGTCAGAAATCCCAAGTTTCTGCATGCAACGCTGCACTTTCTAGGCTCCCCAGTTCAAGAAAGACGAGGAGCTACTGGAGAGAGTCCAGCGCAGGGCTACGAGGATGAGGAGGGGACTGGAGCATCTCTCCTGTGAGGAGAGGCTGAGGGAGCTGGGCTTGTTCAGCCTGGAGAAGAGAAGGCTGAGAGGGGACCTTCGAAATGCCTCTAAATATCTGCAGGGTGGGGGTCAGGAGGACGGGGCCAGACTCTTTCCAGTGGTGCCCAGCGACAGGACAAGGGGCAACGGGCACAAACTGAAGCAGAGGAAGCTCCAGCTGAACATGAGGAAGAACTTCTTCCCTCTGAGGGTGACGGAGCCCTGGCACAGGCTGCCCAGGGAGGTTGTGGAGTCTCCTTCTCTGGAGATATTCAAGACCTGCCTGGACAAGGTCCTGTGCAGCCTGGTCTAGATAACCCTGCTTCGGCAGGGGGTTGGGCTGGGTGACCCACAGAGGTCCCTGCCAACCCCTAACGTTCTGTGATTCTGTTTGCTGAGGTTTTTACTCTAATTTACAACCACCTACGCACAGCAGTGTCATAGCAGAAAAGCAGCCTCCGAGGCACCTTCAGGTCAGGTATCAACTGACCCAGCGCTGGCGAAGCCACCGGTGACCGTCACGCCAGCTGGCCCCCAGGCACCTTTCCTCCACGCCACATTCAAGGCCAGATATCGCCAATCCCCTACTCCTCACACCCCTCCCTCCCTTCCAGCGAGGGCTTTCTCCCCAGTCAAACCGTGTTTTAAAACGGCAGCGCTAACGAGCAAACTTTAACATAAACCAGAAGTCAAAAAACAAAAAAAAAGCTTTGCTCCACACCAGAAACACAACTTGCAACCAACGTTCCACCCAGGAACAGAACCTCTGAGGATCACGTTGTCTGTAAAGCACAACGAGCAAAGCCTTCTCCCTCTGACAGTCCATTTCAGGCCTCATTTGCTGCAAGTTTTACGAGGTGTTCATCAACAATCAAAAATTCCCACGTCTTTCACGGCAGGAATAGCGGTTTCCGCTCTCTAAATTCCACCACTGGGCTACTGCACGTCGCAGTTAATGAGCCCTCTCCTTCCATCTCCTTCCCATTTATTGTTTAAAAATACTTTCACAATTCAAAAAGCAAGATTTCCACCCCCCCTTCATTTGAGAGCGCAGAGGTGAGGATACCCAGCTGCCTGCCAGTCAGCCAGGACACCCCCCTCTACTCTGCCCTAGTGAGGCCCCGTCTGAAGTCCTGCATCCTGCACCTGGGGAGGAACAGCCCCAGGCACCAGTACAGGCTGGGGCTGACCTGCTGGAGAGCAGCTCTGTGGAGAGGGACCTGGGAGTTTGGGTGGGCAACAAGTCAACCATGAGCCAGCAGTGTGCCCAGGGTGCCAAGAAGGCCAGTGGGATCCTGGGGTGCATGAGGAGGAGTGTGGGCAGCAGGGCGAGGGAGGTTCTCCTTCCCCTCTACTCTGCCTTAGTGAGGCCCCATCTGGAGTACTCTGTCCAGTTCTGGGCTCCCCAGTTCAAGAAAGATGAGGAGCTACTGGAGTCAGTCCAGTGGAGGGCTGCGAGGATGGTGAGGGGACTGGAGCATCTCCCCTACGAGGAGAGGCTGAGGGAGCTGGGTTTGTTCAGCCTGAAGAAGAGAAGGCTGAGAGGGGACCTTATCAATGCCTCTAAATATCTGCAGGGTGGGGGTCAGGAGGACGGGGCCAGACTCTTCCCAGTGGTGCCCAGCGACAGGACAAGGGGCAATGGGAACAAACTGAAGCAGAGGAAACTCCAGCTGAACACAAGGAAGAACTTCTTCACTCTGAGGGTGATGAAGCCCTGGAACAGGCTGCCCAGGGAGGCTGGGGAGTCTCCTTCTCCCCGCCCGGACAAGGTCCTGTGCAGCCTGCTGTAGGTGACCCTGCTTCAGCACGGTGGTTGGACTAGATGACCCACATAGGTCCCTTCCAACCCCTACCATTCTTTGATTCTGTGACAGCACCGCAAACCGGAGCGACGCATTTGGCTCCCTAAAAACTGGGCATCCGTAAGGACTGCCTCCGGCAGAGCTATTTGGGAGAACGCTCTTCAAGGGCAGGAGCGGTCCCAGCAGCAAGAGGAAGAAAATAAATCCAATCACCAGATCTATTAAGGCCAGAGAAACAATGAGGGCTGAAGAATTTCGAGAAGCGAGGCACCTCCCCTCGTAACAGCACAATGTGGTTCTTTCATGGCTGAGACAGGAGCCGGTAAACCGAGAAAACCAGCTTTGGGGAGGAGGTTCTTGCAACCTATTCAAGGAGCAACGATGAATTCCAAGGTGCAGATGCGATCTAGAGAGCGCTCCGCTTCTTCCCCCTCAACACCTGGAGTAGATTTATCCCTCCCTCGCTTCTCGGCAACTGGAATTAAAAATAGCCAGCCTGTATTCATTGCAAAGAGGGGGAAAAAAAGTATTACAGCAGAAATGTTTATTTTTCAAGACGGAGGAGGAAGAGGAAAGGTCTAAGTTCAATGCGTTATCTAGAGCATGTAAGGAAATAATCACTGAAGCAAAAATGCAGGAGGCTGCTGAAGACAGGAACAAGAAATTCATTTTTCAAAGGTACTGGAGGGAAGAGGTCATGGTAACCTTCGCCGCGATCTTAATCAGCAGCCAAAATGAAGTTCTCGCTGCTATTTATTGTCCGGGGCAAACGCGTCCAAATAAGCACGCCATAAAAACCCTGCTGTAGGGTGACAGTGGCTACGCCAAGCCTAAAAATCCAAGATCCGATGATTTACGATCCATCCCCCGGAGCCAGTCCCCTCCACTCGCGACCCTACGGGGTTTTACATAAATTTTACTGCTGGAATCAGCCCAGTCCCTTGAGACTTCTCAGCTGTGTTTAGTGGTTTCGTTTTGGTTTGTGGGTTTTTGTTTAAAGGTTGTTGGGTGGGGGGCTTTGTTTAGTTGTTTTTTTTTTTTTTTTTTAATTATGTATATGCACAAGTTCAAGGAGAGCTGCTAAAACCTTCATCTCTTGGAAAAGGAACACCACGCCACAAGACTTTGGTCTTCACATGATTGCCAGAATGGTTTGAGGACTTGAGCCTTGCCCAAACCGGTCTTCAACCAAGATACCTACTCATGAGACGCGGTGTCTGCTATCTAGATTATAGCTTACCTCGAAACTGAGCCTGAAAAACTTGCCCTGGATCTTCAACTTCACCTAAACACAGGTTGAGCAGCCGGAGGAGACTGACCCAGGAGGGATAATGGTCAGGTCGGTGGACCTGAAGAAGGAGAAGCCACAACAGGACGCTGCTGGACCCGGGAGTTAGGAAGCTGCTCCTATCCAAAGCGATTACTTTGCGGGGGGAAGTGGCCTACACCAACACGCTGCACGTTTCTACAGCTCAGGACTTCAACCCCACGAAACATTTCCTGGATGACGACCCTCAAGTGGCAGAAAGATCGAATGGTTTGGGTTGGAAGGGACCTTTGAAGGCCACCTAGTCCACCCCCCCTGCAAGAAGCAGGGATATGTTCAACTGGATCAGGTTGCTCAGAGCCCCGTCCAACCTGACCTTGAAGGTTTCCAGGGATAGGGCATCTCCCACTTCTCTGGGCAACCTGGGCCAGGGCCTCACCACCCTCAGAGTGCAGAGTTTCTTCCTTACATCTAATCTAAATCTGCCCTCTTTCAGCTTGAAGCCATCACTCCATGCCCTTGTCACAAGCCCCTCTCCAGCTCTCTTGCAAGCCCCTTCAAGTACTGGAAGGCTGCTGTAAGGTCTCCCTGGAGCCTTCTCTTCTCCAGGCTGACCAGGCCCAGCTCTCCCAGCCTGTCCTCACAGCAGAGGGGTTCCAGCCCTTGGGTCATTACTGTGGCCTCCTCTGGACCCACTCCACCAGATCTATGTCTTTCTTGTGCTGAGGGCTCCAGAGCTGGACGCAGGAGCTGATGGCATGCAGTTTAAGGACTTGTTCAAAGTAGGTCACATACAAATCCAGCTACAGAACTGTGCATTCACCTAATCCTCTGGGATAGCTCCTCAAAAAGCTTTAAACAACCACAAAGTTGTAACAACTCCTGCCCTGCAGCTCTCGGAGAACATCAGGTTTATCCTTAGAGAGGACCTACAGGCCTCCTCCACCTTCCTACCAAAGAATGATGAACGATGGCCCACAGGACAAGATTTTCTGATGCTTTGCCCAGTCTAAGCCGAAATAGTTCAGCAAACAAGACTCCATCATTTCTCTAGGAAGAAAGGTTTCACAGCAAAGTTCAGTCTGTCAGGAAGCGCCCAAGACGCAGCCTGGACAGCCCTTATCCCTCCCTGGAAAGGTTGAAAGCCACGCTGGACGGGGCTTTGAGCAACCTGGTCTAGTGGAAGGTGTCCCAGCCCATGGCAGGGGGGGCGTGGAACCAGATGATCTATAAAGGTCCCTTCGAACCCAAACTATCCAATGATTCCATGCTGCTGCCGGGACCGGCTTCAGGATTTTGGAGACTCAGAGTCCCCAGTGAAGGATGAGTTGCAGATATCACAGCCACAGGCAACAAGGAAGCTTTCAACCGTTGAAAGCCACAGCTCTAAAGATGAGAGTTACGCACAGAGAGGCTGCTGGGATTGTCCCAGATTTTTCCAGTTTGTTTGTTTGGGGTTTTTTTTAAGTATTAAAGAGGTGGAGCAGCAGCTCTGTAAACCAGCAAGCAAAATAAAGACCACAAGCACCAGATCCACAATCATGGGCACCGTGGTCCCAAGCGGCTCTGCCCTAACGCAGGGATGTTTCACAGAATCCCAGGATGGCACGGGTTGGAAGGGACCTCTGTGGGTCACCCAGTCCAAGCCCCCTCCTGAAGCAGGGTCACCCAGAGCAGGCTGCACAGGACCGCGTCCAGCTGGGTCTTGAATATCTCCAGAGAAGGAGACTCCACAGCCCCTCTGGGCAGCCTGGGCCAGGGCTCCGTCACCCTCAGAGGGAAGAAGTTCTTCCTCGGGTTCAGGTGGAGCTTCCTCTGCTTCAGTTTGTGCCCGTTGCCCCTTGTCCTGTCGCTGGGCACCACTGAAAAGAGTCTGGCCCTGTGCTCCTGACCCCCACCCTGCAGATATTTATAAGCATTTCTAAGGTCCCCATGTGTTTGGCAACACATGCCCAGGAGATCCGATGCCAAACCGACCACGCACGCACAGATTTCATTTTCCTGTTTTTCAGAAGCCAGGCATGCATTCCATAAAATACTTTTTTTTTAAAAAAATTATTAATTTGGACACAACCCAGGATTCAACTCCATCACCCAAAATGCCTGGAAACCCTACGAGTAGCTTCCCCAACCCACCAACTCTCTCAGCCACCAGGTCTAGGCGCTATATTCCTGCTCCAAGACGACGCCGTCCTACCACCGACACGGTCCTAATCCCTGATCGTGGGTCCGGAGTGCCCAATATAGTCTAGAAAGAAGGACGCAGAAGGAAAATAGTTTTAAATCAGAATAAAAAAAGCCAGCCGTGCTAGCCACACAACCTGCATCACCTGTCCGCTCTTCCGCTGCCAGGTTCATTAGCGTACGTTAATGTATCTTCGTTAATCTTCGTAAAGCCGGTCCAGAGCACGGCCAGCATCACTGTTCAACTTCACAGGGTATAGGGCTAACGGTAAAAATGACTTTGTGACTGCAGACAGGGTAGAAAGCAGATCCTGTTCCAACAGGACAGCAGCAAAAAAAAAAAAAACAACCACCAAAACCAACCCAAAAATCAAAATAAAAACTGTGCCTCCCACCAGTCGCACGCTCCCCGCCACCGGTATCGGGAAACGCAAGGATTTGGTCAACCTTCAGCGACGTGGATCGGAAGCAGCCTCCCTCTCCTCCTCCTCCTCCTCCCCAAGACCCTGCCGGCAACAAACCCTGCGGGCACACAACGCCGGGCCCCTCCAGCGACGACATTTCACCCGCGATTTATCCTCCCGCATCTCCGCACGCCGCGGAGCCCCGGGCTCTCGGCCAAGCGACCGCATCTCCCCTCCCTCCGAGCTGCAGGTGACAGGAGACCACGGCATCGCCGCTCCCCCGATTACCATCGTTAATGGCCTAATTTAAGCCGTACCCAGGAATTACAGTTATTGGCTCCTCAAATGAAGTTAACCGTAAATCGCAGAAATCCAGCTGCATGCACCTTTCTCTCAGCGATATTAATTTCACCGGGAGGACGGCAGGTTTGCTCCCTCCACTGTGTTTTTTTTTTTTAAGTCGCTGACGGATCTTGACGTCTTGCGAGCGGCCTCCTTGGGGAAAAAAAAGCTCCTTTGAACCCATCTCCAGCTCCTCTGGAAGGGAGCTGCACGGAGACATCTGGCTCGCAGGCGGCGTGGACCTGGGTTTCGTCTCGATCGGCAGCGGGAGGAAGGCGGCAATCATGGATTTCAGCGGAAAAAGCCCCGCCAGCGGCTCCCTTCGCAAAGTCGCTACAGATTGAGGGCCTCAACGTACGCCTTTCCCCCCAAAATTCACTCTCCCGGGGTGCTGGCGTCACTCAAGGCGTCGGGATCAACGTTAAAGAGTCATTTTGACTTCAAAGCCACCCCAGGCACCAGTGGAATGAGCCGCGCTGCCACCAGCGATTCAAACCCCAGCGCGGAGGTCGATTAATCCCGATTTTAGGTTTGGGAGAGAGCTCCCGCTCAGCCGAGCGTACGCAGCGGCCAAGAAAAGAAGTTACTGCTTGTTGACAGGCAAGGATCTACAAAACCGCCGTGGGAGATGTCTGCGCTTCCCTTTGACCCAGGATGGTCAAGTGATGGTGAGGATGGGTCCAGGATGGTCAAATGACGGTGAGGATGGGTCCAGGATGGTCAAATGACGGTGAGGATGGGTCCAGGATGGTCAAATGACGGTGAGGATGGGTAAATGACGGTGAGGATGGGTAGCACGGCTCAACGTCCCGCGCTCTCCCTCTTATCCCCATCTTAAGCGACGGGGAAGAAATATCTAGCTTCTCCTTTCCAAAAAAAATAAAGAAAAAAATCAAAACGCGTACGGGACGGAGAGATGCTCGGGACGAGGCGTTTATCAGCCAACGTGAGATGCCCGCATGGAAGCATAAGCCAAGATCTCACCTCCCCTAGCACCAAATCCCAAGCCCCCTCGGTCTCCCACCCCCCTCCCAATCCCGTTCGCGGCGGCCAGACGATGGAATCGCGAGGGGCTCCGTTTCCCCTCGCCCCCAAGAAATCGGCTCTCGACGCTGCTGCCACGGGTTCACAGCGAGGGGCAATCACGCTGTTTTTAATGATCTTGAGGTATATCAACATTCAGCCGCAGCTACTGCCCGGGCAGACCCGATCAACCGAGATGGCCAACGCTCCACGCCGAGGAGACCGCCATGGCCAAGCCCTCCGCGCCGAGGAGGCCAACGTGGTCAACCAAGCCCTCCATGCCGAGGAGACCGCCGTGGCCAACCAACCCCTTCGCGCCGAGGAGGCCGCCTTGGCCAACCCCTTCGCACCGAGGAGACCACCATGGCCAACCAAGCCCTCCGCGCCGAGGAGGCCGCCTTGGCCAACCCCTTCGCGCCGAGGAGGCCGCCGCGGCCAACCCCTCCGCGCCGAGGAGGCCGCCGTGGCCAACCCACCCCTCCGCGGCCAACCAAGCCCTCCGTGCTGAGGAGACCACCATGGCCAACCCCTTCGCACCGAAGACACCGCCTTGGCCAACCCCTTCGCACCGAGGAGACCACGGACGGTACGGTGACAGCACGGCCACCAACACTGGCCTGAAGCTCAGCATCGCACCAGATACACCAAGCCATGGGCACTCCACTCTCCACCTGCTGCTTGTGGTCCCCAAGAGCTCACACCCAGCTCCCCCATTTCATTAATTTTCTTTTAAAAACCTTTTTTTTTTTTTTTTGGTCCCACCCCCCCCCTCTTAAGCCCACCCAGCTGCATGTGCCAGGTGAGGAACCGGAGCCCAGCAGCTGCGGGTTTATCTGTAGAGGTCACTCAAGGGTTGATGCAAACTGCAATCGCCAAGGCAGCAGGAGGAAAAAAATTAAAAACAAAAAAATAAAATAATTTAAAATTTTCCCATCCTGCAGCCGGAGAATGCAGGGTCTGGGGAAGCAGCAGAGCGGCGCAGAGAAGGGAGGGGGGGGTGTGTGTGTGGAAACCCCCCCAAACCAGCAGCTTGCCATCCACCGCACACGCCAAATAAATAAACCCCGACCCAGCACAAACACCGCAGCTCAGCCATTTCTCCCCCCACCCCCCCCCAAAAAACAGTGCAGCCCCCCCCTCCTCCCCTGCTGCAGCCCTTCCCCCCCACCGTGCTCCCTGCATCCCCACCCACCCCCACGGCCCCCCCCTCGCCTTGCCACACCTTACACCTCCGTGAAAATCCCTTCCCCGGCTGCATCCCGTGGGGGGGGAAGAAATCCAGCCCGATTCATAGCCCCCCCCCCCCCCCCCAAGATCCTGCAGAGCACCCACAGGAAACAGGATGGGGGATCCAGCCCCTCCATAGCCCCCCATGGGGAGGAGGGGGGGTCCAGCCCCTACATAGCCCCCCAAAAAGGGAAAAGGGGGGATCCAGACCCTCCAAAGCCCCCCCAAGAAGGAGGAGGGGGGGGGATCCAGCCCCTCCATAGCCCTCCCCCAAAAAGGAGGGGGGGGGGATCCAGCCCCTCCATAGCCCCCCCAAAAAGGGAGGAGGAGGGGGGGATCCAGCCACTCCAAAGCCCCCCCAAAAAGGGAGGGGGGGGATCCAGCCGCTCCAACCCCCCCCCAAAAAGGGAGAAGGGGGGGGACCCAGCCCCTCCAAAGCCCCCCCCAAAAGGGAGAAGGGGGGGGACCCAGCCCCTCCAAAGCCCCCCCCAAAAGGGAGAAGGGGGGGGATCCAGCCCCTCCAAAGCCCCCCCCAAAAGGGAGAAGGGGGGGGGATCCAGCCCCTCCAAAGCCCCCCCCAAAAGGGAGAAGGGGGGGGATCCAGCCCCTCCAAAGCCCCCCCCAAAAGGGAGAAGGGGGGGATCCAGCCCCTCCAAAGCGGAGGAGGGGGGGGGATCCAGCCCCTCCAAAGCCCCCCCCTCAAAAGGGAGGAGGGAGGGGGGGATCCAGCCGCTCCAAAGCCCCCCCAAAAGGGAGGAGGGGGAGGGGGGGATCCAGAACCCCTATAGCCCCCCCAAAAGGGAGAAGGGGGGGGGATTCAGCCCCTCCAAAGCCCACCCAAAGGGAGAAGGGGGGGAATCCAGCCCCTGCAAAGCCCCCCCCAAAAGGGAGAAGGGGGGGGATCCAGCCCCTCCAAAGCGGAGGAGGGGGGGGGATCCAGCCCCTCCAAAGCCCCCCCCTCAAAAGGGAGGAGGGAGGGGGGGATCCAGCCGCTCCAAAGCCCCCCCAAAAGGGAGGAGGGGGAGGGGGGGATCCAGAACCCCTATAGCCCCCCCAAAAGGGAGAAGGGGGGGGGATTCAGCCCCTCCAAAGCCCACCCAAAGGGAGAAGGGGGGGAATCCAGCCCCTGCAAAGCCCCCCCCAAAAAGGGGAGAAGGAGGGGGGATCCAACCTCCCCACAGCCCCCCCAAAAGGAGGGGGTGTCCAACACCCCCATATCCCCCTTGAAGGAAGCAAGGAGGGGGGATCCAACCCCATCACAAGCAGCAGGGCGGGATCCACCCCCCCCCCCCAAACCAGGGCGGGGTTGAGACCCAACCCCCCCCCCCCCCCAATCTCCCTCCTCCCACCCCGAGCACCAAAAACAACTCGGGGGGGGGGGGGGGGGGGGGGGAAACACCCCTCGGGGCACCTCAAAGAGCGGGGGGGCACCCCCATAACCCCCCCACAGAGCTATATGGGGGGGGGAAAGGGGAAAGTCTCCCTCCAGGGGTGATAAAAAGGGGTCCAGGCTCCCCTCGGCGCCCCGGGGGGCCCCCGGGGCGCCGAGGGGGGCCTGGGCCCCTCAGAAGAGGGGGAGCAGCCCCCAACCGCCCCCCCCCCCCATAGGCCTCAAGCCCCCTCAGAGGGTTCAAGCCCCTCTCGGAGGGTTCAAGCCCCCCCCAACCCCACCCCGCGGCGCCGGTCCTCACCTCTCCGCCATCTTCCCGCCGTCCTATCACCGCCCGCCGGCGGCCCCGCTCCCGTTTCGGCCTCCCATGGCCCGGAGCGAGGAGGGAGCGACCGAACCCGCGGCCGCCCCGCCGCTGACTGAGGCCAAGCGAGCGGCCCCCGCCGCGTCCCGCCGTCACCCGGCGACAGGGGCGGCGCGGCCAATGGGGAGAGGAGGAGGAGGGGGGAGGCGTGGCCTGCTGGCCCCGCCCACCGCCTGGCTTTGGGCACCGCCTCCGGGCGGGGCGAGGAGCGAGGGGTGATGGGAGGGGCTGCGGGGCGGGGCGAGGGGAGGGTGCTGCGCCCACCCGCGCCCCACAGATCCCGTGGGTCATGTGACCGCTGCGCCCCACAGATCCCGTGGGTCATGTGATCACTGCACCCCATAGCCCCCGTGGGTCCTGTTCCCGACCCCCCCCCCCAGCTCCCGTGGGTCCTGCACCCCACAGCACCCCATATCGCCTGGTGGGTCCTGCGCCCACTGCACCCCACTGCTCCCGTGGGTCCTGCATCCCCCCACCCCGCAGCCCCCGTGGGTCCTCTGACCACCACACCCCACAGATCCCGTGGGTCCTGCACCCCACAGCACCCCACAGCGCCTGTGGGTCCTGTGCGCCCCACGTTCCACAGCACCCCACAGCCCCCATGGGTCCTGCATCCCTCCCATCCCACAGCACCCGTGGGTCCTGCACCCCACAGCACCCGTGGGTCCAGTGCCCACCCACACCCCTCCCCAACCTCCACCCGTCCCAGTGTACCCAGAACCTCCAAGGTGTCATCAGGATGGACGAGGATGGGGACCCCCAGACCGAGGGGACACCCCACCCCAGACCGTGGGCGTCCCCACCGCTGTTGTCCCCCCCAACCCCGACGACCTCAGCACCCCCAGGACGAAGCTCAGAACGGTGGGGGAGAACGTCCAGAACGTCCCATGGCGGCCACCTGGGTTGAGGCCACCAAGAGACCTTGGAGCTCCCCCGAATCCGTCAGGAATCTTCACCCAAGGAAAATGCTGAGTCAGGAGAACCAGCTTCTGGCTTCCGATCCGTCAGGAGAGGGGACGAATTTTGTCCTAAAACATGCACAAAACTTCCAATTCCCTTTGGAGCCCCAACGTCATTCCCAACTCATAAATTCCAAGGACACTGACCAACCGGGTGCCCCACCACGACGGCCTTGGCATCTCCATCCTGCGGCTCCTGGGTGTTCTTCGCCATGGCTGTAACGTCTCTCATTGATGTTCAACTGGTGGCTTTTTTGGGGGGGGCAGAAAGACTCCGGAGCGCCACATTTTCTACTCCAGGCTCCTCTGAGATGTTCCCGGTGCAGGACAGGACCTGGGAAATGGTGGGTTCTTAACGTTTTGGTGTTTTCCTGGTGGCTTCTTTCTCCTGCTGCTTCAGATTGACGTTGCTCTTTTGGGTTAGGTTTTTTTTTAAGTATTTAGTTTTGGAATATTATCAAATTTTTTCAATTTCATCTGATTTATAAAGAATCCCTTGCACACCCTGATCCAAGAAAGACCATGGCCATCATCTTCGCGCCCTGATCCTGCACATAGGCTGCTGGAAGCCCATGGGATTTGGTCCACGTGCTCTTCACCGCAACCTCGGGTGGGATCTGGTGAAGAAACCGGATTGAAACTGGATTAAAACCGGCCCCAAAACCCGGGCCTGGATGAGGTCACCGTGGATGTGTTGTGTGATGGGCCCGGCCGTGGAGCAGCTTTGTGGGACATCCCAGGTTCTGCTTCATCTTCAAACCACCAGCACTTCAGCAACGCGATGGGGTTTAGGCACCGAAGCATGGACTGACCTCAGCAACGGCTGCTCCAGTTACCCCAGGCTCTGCTCCAGTAACCACCAGTTCGCTGCTGTTCCTTGGAGGACCAGAATGGGCTTGGCAGACCACGCAAGGAAACCAAACTTGAAGCTCAGAAGAGCTTAGGGTTTACACAACTTCTCCCCACCCAACGTCATTCCTCCCATTCCTGGGGCACAAAGTTGTCCAGGACCTTTGTCCCCAACCCTTTGGAGCTGAGGGTCAAAAGCAGCTCCATGACACCCACCAAAACCTCAGGACAGCAGAGCCTGACGCGGGCAGGGTTGTCTTCTCCTCTGACTTGCTGCAGCGTGCGAGGAACAACCGTTAGCTGCAGCATTGACGTAGGACCTGGTGACCTGAATCATCGAATGGTTTGGGTTGGAAGGGACCTTGAAAATCATCAAGTCCAACCTCCTGCCATGGGCAGGGACACCTTCCACTAGACCAGGGCGCTCAAATTCCTGTCCAACCTGGCCTTGAACCCTGCCAGGGAGGAGACATCCACAGCTTCTCTGGGCAACATGGGCCAGGGCCTCACCACCCTCATGGTGAAGAATTTCCTTTGATCTAACCTAAATCTCCCCCCTTTCAATTTAAAGTCATCACTCCTCGTTCTGTCCCTCCATGACCTTGTCAAAAGTCCTTCTCCATCTTTCCTGTAGGCCCCCATGAAGTTCTGGAAGACCTCCCTAAGGTCTCCCCAGAGCCTTCTCTTCTCCAGTCTGAACAGTCCCAGCTCTCCCAGCCTTTCCTGCCAGCAGAGAGGTTCCAGCCCTCGGATCACTGCTGTGGCCTCCTCTGGACCTGCTCCACCATGACCATGAAGACGCTGTGTCCCTGTCTCACCCCGGCAGTCACTCGTCCCAGGCTGATCCATGCCGCTGTGCTCTGGAGGTCGGTGGAGCTGCTCTTCTCCGCCTTCCCGCTTCCATCCCTGGGGATGGCTAACAACACTGTGATGTACGCAATGGTCACCCAAGCCCATCTACAAGTAGGTCTTCTTCCTAACAAGGCAGCAGGGCGACCCCAGGCCTGTAGCGATGGGTAGGTTTAGCCAGCTTGTCCCCAGCCAGAGCTGACCCCTTCTCCAGGATCGCTCACCCATGGTGTGGTGCACAACAAACCTTTGATGTAGTTTGGCCTCTAGATCCAAGCTTTGTTGGAGAAAGGCTCAAGAAGGTGAATGATTTGGAGGGACAGAATGGTGTCACTGGGCCACCCATTGCTCTAGGGACCAGCTCAACACTCTCGTTGCAGTTAGGAGCTGGATGGCCACAAACCGAGTCCCCCCAAGCCCACCTGGCTCCCGTGGCTTCAAGAAGGTCTCTCTGCCTAGCAAGGCTCAGCAGATCCATCCCACGGCATGTCCCACAGAGAACATCACGCCTCCTTCCGCCCTACTTTTTCCAACAACTGCTGCAGAGCCTGTCTCATGCTTTCTGATGGGTCTCGCATGCATCATGGAAAGGGGTTCACCAGCACCCCCATAGCAGGGACAGGAAGGGTGTCTGTGGGATGGTTAGAAATCTCCCCTTCAGCTCTTCTCACCACTTCTTCCCCCCTGCCTTGAGCTGGGGAGGGGACCTCTGTGTCCCACACACAAACATGGGCAGCTGATGACCAAGAGAGAGCAGCCAGCATTGGAGATGGCCGCTCAGGAGACGTGCTGGGGCGTATCCAGAGAAGGGCAATGAAGCTGGTGAAGGGTCTGGAGATAAAGTCTGATGAGGAGTGGCTGAGGGAAGTGGGGTTGTTCAGTCTGGAAAGAGGAGACTGAGGGGAGACCTTATTGCTCTCTACAACTACCTGAAAGGAGGTTGTAGCGATGTGGGATCGGTCTCTGCTCCCAGGTAACCAGCGATAGGATGAGAGGAAATGGCCTGAAGTTGTATCAGGGGAGGTTTAGATTTGCTATCAGGAAAAATTTCCTCACCAAAAGGGTTATGAAGCACTGTAATGGTCCACCCAGGGAAGTGGTGGAGTCCCCATCATGGCAGGTATTTAAAAGACATGTAGTCGTGGCGCTTAGGGACATGGTTTAGTGGTGGAGTTGGCAGCGTTGGGTTTATGGTTGGACTCGATGATCTTCAAGGTCTTTTCCAACCTCCATGGTTCTGTGATTGTTGAAGAGCATGAGGTCCCCATCAGCCCATTTTTCCAGCCTGCCGAGGTCCCACTGGATGGCAGCACGACACTTGGGGATAGCAGCCACTCCTCCCAGCTTGGTGTCATTTGCAAACTTCCTGAAGCTGCAGTGCCTCATCATCCAGATCGTTAATGAAGGTGTTGAGCTGGACCAGCCTGCAGCTGAGGTCATTCTGCACCTTGCGCACCAGCACTGCTGCGGCTCCGAAGAGCCAGCTTCCCACATCTCACTGTGTCTACCCCACCGTGCTGGCCTTGTCGTGTGTCTGGAGAGCGGCCGTGCGTGTCAGGAGATTGATTCTGCTCTGCGCAACGTTGGGCCAGTGCTGGGAATCATCATCTGCTAAGGCCAGCAGAGCCCACCCAGTCCACAGACCATGTCCAACCCGGGAAATTATGTCCCCCAGAGTGGGATGGGCGGATGTCACAGCGGAAACAGAGAGGGTTGAGCAGCTCTGGGGTCAATGAAGTGGAGACCAAAGTTCTGCTGATGCACACACAAACAGCTTGGACACACAGAGATAACCTTGACCCATTAAGATTTGAAGGAGGTTTCTAAGGAAGGGTGTCTGAATATGAAGCGGTAAGACGGAGCATGGACAGTCATCAGATAGTCACAGAATCACAGAATCACAGAATCACAGAATGGTAGGCGTTGGAAGGGACCTCTGTGGGTCATCTAGTCCAACCCCCCCGCCGAAGCAGGGTCACCTACAGTAGGCTGCACAGGACCACGTCCAGCCAGGGCTGGAATATCTCCAGAGAAGGAGACTCCACAACCTCCCTGGGCAGCCTGTTCCAGTGCTCCGTCACCCTCAGAGGGAAGAAGTTCTTCCTCATGTTCAGGTGGAACTTCCTCTGCTTCGGTTACTGCCCATTGCCCCTTGATGATTCTAGTCGTAGAATCATCAATGGTTTGGGTGGTAAGGGACCATTCAAGGTCATCCAGTCCAACTCCCTGCAATCACCAGGGACATCTTCAACTAGACCAGGTTGCTCAGAGCCCCATCCAACCTGACTTTGAATGTTTCCACGGATGAGGCATCTCCCACCTCTCTGGGCAACCTGTGCCAGTCTTTCACCAAACCTCATCGCAAAAAATTTCAGCCCTTCTTCCTCGAATAGGGGGGTTTTGTCTAAAAAGTAAGAAGAGATAGGTCCTGTTTTGTTGTCTTCTGGGTTTCAGTTATCGCTTTTCATCCATCTTTATTTTGCGAGCTGAAAGCAGGAGATTTCTTGCCTTCCCATGACTCCGGATGTTGGAGCTTCACAGCAAACACCTAGGGACACAGGTCACAACAAAAGATGCAGGTGACCTGCACGTTTCCACCCAATGAAAAATGTGAATATGTGGACACATTCTGAATAGCGAGAACGGTGTCGAATTCTGAAGCTCTGCCGTAATTAAATAACGTACCTTCAGCCCTGCAGTGTCAGTTAAACATGATCAAACACGCTTTAGGTGTTCTTAGAATTTTACTTACAAAATACCCCTGTTGTTCTCCATAAAAAGTTGTGTCGCAGAGGAAGAAGAGACCCATTGATGCATCCCTGGGGCTTGCAGGTAAAGTGATGAGCTCTGAAGACCACAAGGCTGCCTGCACTGGGTAGGACAGGCAAGAAGCTGAGCTGAGGGTACCAAAACCTGATGCGATGGAGATGGGAAGCATGGAGCCGTCAGTTCCAACTGATTGGTGTTGGCATGGAGATGCTGTCCAGGGTGTGCTCGTTCGCTGAGGGAAGAGGATCGGAAACCCCAGCATGGGCTGATGGTGGGCCCAGCAAGGAAGCTGCAAGGACCATGGAGGAGGAGGGAAGGAGGTAAAGGCTGGAGGCACGTACAATGCATAAGAAACTAGGACACATCCGGAGAGAAGATGGAGCTTGAAGTCCTGCTTACACTCCCAGCCCCGTGGTCAGGGTTTCTGCAGAGGAACATCTGGGTTGGAGCCTCAGTGTCGCTTGGGATGGCCAGAGCAGTGGGTCTCATGGGAGAGGCACCCACTCAGTCACTTGTGACCAACAGTGAAGATGTTGAAGATGTCCCTGGCCATTGCAGGGGGGTTGGACTAGATGGCCTTGAAAGTTCCCTTCCAACCCAAACCATTCGATGATTCTATGAACATGTGTAAGCAATTGAGCTGGGCCAAGCTCTGGCAGTCTGCACCTGCCTGATCCTGGTGTTCAGGCTGGATGGTCTTGGCATGTCCGCATGGGCCCATGACTTTCATAAAATCATAGAATCTTTAAGGTTGGAAAAGACGTCTAAGATCACCAAGTTCAACCGTCAACCCAACACCACCATGCCTGCTGAACCTCCTGAAGTGCCACGTCTACAAGTTTTTTGAACACCTCCAGGGCTGGTGACTCCACCACTGCCCTGGGCAGCCAGTTCCAATGCCTGACCACTCTTTCAGTAAAGAATTTTTTCCTAATATCCAATCTAAACCTCCCCTGATGCAACTTGACACCATTTCCTCTTGTCCTATCGCTGGTTACTTGGGAGAAGAGACCAATCCCCACCTCACTCCACCCTCCTGTCAGGGAGCTGTAGAGAGTGAGAAGGTCTCCCCTCAGCCTCCTCTTCTCCAGACTAAACATCCCCAGCTCCCTCAGCCGCTCCCCATAGGACTTGTTCTCCAGACCCCTCACCAACCTCATTGCCCTTCTCTGGACAGGCTCCAGCCCCTCCATGTCCTTCTTGTAGTGAGGGGCCCAGAACTGAACACAGTGTTTGAGGTGTGGCCTCACCAGTGCCGAGCACAGGGGCACGGTCACCTCCCTACTCCTGCTGGCCACACTCTTCCTGATACAAGGCTCTGGAGATCACCTTTCCCAGAAAGGGGGAAAGTCACTGCAGGGACATGGCTGTCCCCACGCACCTGCAATGCCCTGCACCACCCTTGCTGGGGAGAATGGCAGAGAGGTGTCCTCAGTCCCACGATGGTCCTCTTCTCCCAGATGACGAGAGCCCTGCCTCCCACCTGTGCCCAGGCCATCCGTCACAGCCACCTACACGGGCAGGAGGCATGGAAACCAGTGCCAGAGCCCCAGCTCCCTGAATGCCACCACTGCCCCAAGCTCACAACCCTGAGCCCCGGGATGGGGCTTTGGGCTCTGCTGCTCCCTTCCAGCCCACGGCCTCCCTTCTTCTCTGTGTGGTGTTTTCAGGGAACCTTGAAGAAAATTGTGCTGTCTTTTAAACCTTGTGACAATGCAAGGTGCCAACATCGCAGGCCCATGAATTCCCGTTGTCTCTGTTGCCATGGAAACAGAAGGCTATGATGTTTTAATATTTTTAAGCTATATAAAGGCTTGAAACGTGTTTCAATCACCCAACAATTAACCAAGAGAAGCACCCTTCCATCCAGGTGCGTTCACAAAAGCCACAGCAGCACCAACCCCCCTCCCGCTTCTCAGCTCCACCCCAATTTCATTTATCCAAGTCTCCTCATCACACGCGGTGTCAAAATATCCTGTGGTCGTTGGGAGAGGGAGGGTCTGGGATCAGCCAGGGGCTGCAGGGACACAAAGTTATGGGCCTGTTCTTGAAGGCAAGCACAGGGATGGCTTTCTCCACTTCGAATCTGGTCAACAGGATGGCTGGTCCCCGCCAAGGAGGGTTCAGAAGGAGCATCCTCGTGGTGCCAAGATCTACCCTGTCAGAGGTAAAGGCAGCTCACAGGGGTTGGTTCACATCTGTGTGTCCCTGCATCCAGCTCCTGGCTTTGTCCCAATGGGCTTTGCCTCTTCTGGACCCAGCTTGCTTACCCCAAGCCCAAACCAAGGCGGGATGCAAACAGCAAAGAAGTTCTGCTGATGATGGGACAAGGGAGAGGAACAGAGGAGGACCAAATGGACATTGGTTACAAGTGGTATCCCTCAGGGGTCTGTACTAGGACCAGTGCAGTTCAATATTTTCATCAATGACATAGACAACGAGATCGGGTGCACACTCAGCAAGTCCGCAGATGACACCAAGCTGTGTGGTGCAGCTGACATGCTGGAGGAAAGGGATGCCATCAAGAGGGACCTCGACAGGCTTGAGAGGTGGGCCTGTGTAAACCTCATGAGGTTCAACAAAGCCAAGTGCAAGGTCCTGGACCTGGGCTAGGACAACCCCCGCTATGAATACAGGCCAGGGGTTGAAGGGTTTGAGAGCAACCCTTCCAACCCGAAGGATTCTATGATTCTGTGATAGGTCTAGGATGTCCTGCCATCCCAAATGGTCCACCAAAGGGCCCCAAAGCACCACATCGATGTCAAAGATGTGACCCTTACAGTGTGCTCAGGAACCTGGGACATGTCTGCTCACCACAAGGGGCGTGTGAGGAAACACTACAGTCCTCGATGCCTCGTGACTCCCTGCCACCCACGGTCACTGTCACTGAGGCCGTTGTGGTCATATGGGTGGTGGAAAGGTCTGATAAATGCAAGGCTTCCCGGATTCAGCTGAGGTGGGCACTGGACTCCATCGGAAGGTGGCTCAGTATTTTTGGAATCCCACGCAGATGGAATGGAGAACATGCAGACAGGGGTAAAGTGGCCCATGGAACTCCCATGTGGGTCATCTGGGGACCCTATGTCCAGGGGAGTGGTGACCTGGGTAGCCTGCATCGATTGCCCCAAAACCTTGCAGCAAGGTGGGGAGAGGGACGCAGGACCCTGTGGGGTGGCCCTGGGACTCTGCCGGGAGGGAAGATGATTTCATGGGAACTGCAGAGCCGTTGGGCTGGGGACCCACAGCAAGAGGGGACCGTGACAGGTGACCCTCCACTGCCTCGTTAGCGCAGTAGGTAGCGCGTCAGTCTCATAATCTGAAAGTCGTGAGTTCGAGCCTCACACGGGGCAAAGGCAGGTTGCTCTTTTGAGGAAGAACTTCTTCACTTTGAGGGTGATGGAGCCCTGGAACAGGCTGCCCAGGGAAGTTGTGGAGTCTTCTTCTCTGGAGATATTCAAGACCTGCCTGGACAAGGTCCTGTGCAGCTTGCTGTAGGTGACCCTGCTTCGGCAGGGCGGTTGGACTGGGTGACCCACAGAGGTCCCTTCCAACACCTAACATTCTGTGACCCTGCATGGGTGTCCCAGGGACCCTGCAGCATGGATGGAAGGTGACTTGGACACCAAAAGTGGTGAGGGCAGTGGCTTTGGGACACCCCAGCAAGGAGGGGAAGATGACAGGACCTTGCAGGGTTGGTCCAAGCGCCCTGTGGATGAGGAACGGTGACAGGCGATGGGTGCAGGATGTCGGTGCTGAGGGGTCTATGGCACCCAGCAGGGCAGATATTTTGGGTTTGGGGTTTTCTTGTTGCTGTTACCAGCATTTTTTAGCAGATTTTGTCTTTGTGTCGTCTCCTCCCCCTTTTTTTCATAGTTTATATATGGTGTTTCCTCACCAATTTTTTCCTAAATTTTTTTAATTGATTAATTTCTCTCTTTCCCCTCCATTTTTGGCAGATTTTTGTGGGTTGATTTTAACAATTTGTTCAGGCAGGCCTTTCTATCCGCGTTTTTTTTCATCTTATTTTGGCACTTTTTCCCCCAGAAGGGCTTTGCAAGGTGGTTTTCTTCTTGGTGTTTATTCCGGTGGGGTTTTAGGTATTCACTCAAAGCGGAAGGACGCACGGGGGTTTTGTATCTTCCAAGGGTTATTTATCCTTCCCCAGCAGTTGTTTGCAGTATCTGTTGATGTATTGGTAAGACAAGGAGCAATGGCTTTAAACTAAGAGAGGGATAGGACAAGGATGATGGCTTTAAACTAAGAGAAGGTGGATTTAGACTGGATATGAGGAAGAAATTCTTCACCATGAGGGTGGTGAAACACTGGAACAGATTTTCCAGAGAAGTAGTGGAGGCTCCATCCCTGGAAACACTCAAGGCCTGGTTGGACGGGGCTCTGAGCAACCTGGTCTAATTGAAGATGTCCCTGGTCACTGCAGGGGGGTTAGATGACCTCTCATGGTCCCTCCCAACCCAAAGCATTCTATGATTCGTAGCAGGGCTACGAGGATGAGGAGGGGACTGGAGCATCTCTCCTAGAAGGAGAGGCTGAGGGAGCTGGGCTTGTTCAGCCTGAAGAAGAGAAGGCTGCGAGGGGACCTAATAAATGCTTATAAATATCTGCAGGGTGGGGGTCAGGAGGATGGGGCCAGACTCTTCGCAGTGATGCCCAGTGACAGGACAAGGGGCAATGGGCACAAACTGAAGCAGAGGAGGTTCTGTCTGAACACAAGGAAGAACTTCTTCCCTCTGAGGGTGACAGAGCACTGGAACAGGCTGCCCAGGGAGGTTGTGGAGTCTCCTTCTCTGGAGATATTCCAGCCCTGGCTGGACGTGGTCCTGTGCAGCCTACTGTGGGTGACCCTGCTTCGGCAGGGGGTTGGACTGGGTGACCCCCAGAGGTCCCTTCCAACCCCTAACATTCTGTGATTCTGTGATTTATGGACTGCAGCAGCTTTTTTAGGGGGTGTTATTTAATCAGGGCATTTTCCCTCCATCTGACCCCTCTGAGTCCCCTCACTACTGTCGTGTGAGACATTCGGTTTGGTTTTTGGCAGCATTTCTGCTCATTCGTTGCCTCCCTCACCCCTCCCAGCAGCTGTTTTGGGGTCCTTTTGGTGAAGATTCTCTATTTATTGTACCAGAGGTGTTAATTTTGGGGTCCTGACAGGTGCCTTCTGGAAGCTTCTGGGAGCTTCTGCGTCAGCTGTTCACCATCACCCGCCCCCAGATTGGCAGGTATTTAGCCATCACCTTATTAGCAGGTTGTTATCTGCCTCCTGATTGGCTGATGTCTGAGGGAGCTGAGGTAGCACCTGGCTGTGGTGGGGGAAGGCTGTGGCCGTGGGGCAGAGGGTGGGACTGGGACTGACGAGGGGATGCCAGGGCCCAGACCCCATCCTGGTGCTGTGTGCAGATGCTTTTCCACCCTCCTCGGTGCTTGGGTGGCCGTGGCCTCGCTGGTGGGACACGTGTGGCAGTCAAGGCAGCGGGGTTGTGCTGTTGGAGCTGATCCTGCTCCTCGGAGAGAGCCTGTCCGGGCTTGGCAGTGCGGTGGGTGCTGCTGGGCACTCTGGGGAGAGGAGGGATGCGTGTGACACAGTGAGGTCAGAGCACTTTTCTCCGCCATCTTACAAAAAATGGGAGATGTCAAAGGCCACAGGGAGGGCTTTTCTCAGTGTAGAAATAGGGGACTGGGGACAATGCTGTCTGGGGCGGGGGCCCTGGTGCCACAGGGCTTGGAGAAGGTGGAGGCGCTGAACACCGCCATCACCTTCACGCCAGGCCCCAGAAACAGTAGGGGAAGTCAGGAGCAAGGAAGCCTTACGCTGGGTGGAAGGGGATGAGGTTGAAAAACACGATGGACATATGTAAGTCTGCGGACTATGATGGGAATGCTTGCCCCCAGCTCCTGCACTCCTGCTTAGTAGCTGAATATGAGAAACTGGAAAAAGTCCATGATTTTCAGCTCTGGAGTCCTCAGCACAGGAAAGACATGGACCTGTTGGAGCGGGGCCAGAGGAGGCCACAAAAATGATCCGAGAGTTGGAACCCCTCTGCTGTGAGAAATGCAGAGCCTGTTCAGCCTGGAGAAGAGAAGGCTCCAGCGAGACTTTAGGGAGGTCTTCCAGAACTTCACGGGGGCCTACAGGAAAGATGGGGAGGGACTCTCTATCAGGGAGTGTAGCGATAGGATGACAGGTAATGGTTTCAAGCAGAAAGAGGGAAGATTAAGTTTAGATATTGCAAAGAAATTCTTCACTGTGAGCGTGGTGTGAGGCACTGGAAGAAGTTGCCCAGAGAAGTTGTGGATGCCCCCTCCCAGGAGTTGTAGAATCATAAAGTCATTAAAGTTGGAAAAGACCTCTACGAGCAACAGGTCCAACCGTCAAACCATCACCACTACGCCTGCTAAACCATGACCTGAAGTGCAACATCTAGTTGTTTTTTGAACACCTCCAGGGATGGTGACTCCACCACTTCCCTGGCCAGCCTGGAGTGTTCAAGGCTGGTTTGGATGGGGCATTGCAGATGGGTTGGACTTGGTGATCCACAGAGGTCCCTTCCAACCCCTACAGTTCTGTGACTGAGAAACTGGGTCTGGTGGAAGGTGTCCCTTCCCATGGCAGGGGGGTTGGACTAGATGATCTTTAAGGTCCCTTCCAACCCAAACCATTCTGTGGTTCTATGATTCCATGATCTCCTTGTCCATATCTTGAACTATAATTTTTTTGTCATATTTTCTCTCTCCTTTCCAGTTCAGGAGTGGGAGTGATAGGGCGGCTTGGTAGGTACCTGGCATTCAGCCAGTTTTATCCTACTACATGTGAGGAGTTTGCATCAGAGGCATGGGTAGAGGAGGGCAAGAGAAGGGCAAGACAAGGCAAGAGTAGTGTCACTGTCTGCCATTGGCTGGTCCTAGAGAAGCTGAGAAAGTGTGGGCTGCGTAAGTGGCCAGTGAGGTGGACTGCAAAGGTCTGGGCCCAGAGGCTTGTGATGAGTGGCACAAATTCCGGTTGGAGGCAAGTGTCAAGTGGTGTAGGCCAGGACTCTTATCCATGTGGCCATCACTGTTCCTCTTCCTCTTTGATGACGTGGGCAGTGCGACAGAGTGCACCCTCAGCCAGTAGGCAGGTGATGATGCAAAATGTGAAGGAGTGGCTGAGGCACTGTGTGGTTGTGGCACTGTTGAGAGGGAGCTGGTGAGGCTGGAGAACAGGGCAGAGAGGAATGTCCTGAGGTTCAAGATGAGCAATCAGGGAATCATTGATGTTTGAAAATACCTCTGAGATCATCAATTCCAACCGTTAACCCAACACCAGCATGCCTGCTAAATCGTGTCCTGAAGTGCGATGTCTACACATTTTTGAAACATCTCCAGGGCTGGTGACTCCACCACTGCCCTGGGCAGATGCCAAGTCCTGCAAGTGGGCAGGACTAGTGCTGGTCCCCAGGACATGCTGGAGGCCGAGAGGATTGAAAGCAGCTTTGCTGAGCCCAAACTTGTGGCAGCAACCAAGGTGACTACAAGGCAGAAATGCAGCCTTGGGGAAAAAGAGGTCACAGAATCACAGAATAGTAGGGGTTGGAAGGGACCTCTGTGGGTCATCTAGTCCAACCCCCCTGCCGAAGCAGGTCCCGAGTCTTGAGGGTGGCGTTGGGAGGAGCATTGCCAGCAGATTGGGGGAGGTGATTTTGCTGTCTCTTCAGTGCTGAGGAGGCCCCGTGCGGAGTGCTGTGTCCAGCTGAGGGCTCCCCAGTGGAAGGAGGACATGGACTTATTGGAACAAGTCGAATGCAGAGCCACCGAGATGGGACTGGAGCATATTTCGTATGAGGAGAAGCTGAGAGAGCTGGGAGGTGTTTTAGCTGGGAGGCACGGATGTGCAAGGAGGGGGATGTCATGAATGTGTCAAAATGCTGTATGGGAGGGAACGAGGACAGGCAAGCCAGAATCTTGTGATGGGTGCCCACATCCAGGGCAAGTGGGAAGGGCCAAATTTGAAAAGACGTGCCACTTCCTTGGAAGAGAAGGCAATGCTTATTCAGTGTGCAGGTGGTCAAGCAGTGGAATTGGTTACGCAGAGAGATGTTGGATCTACTGAAACCCTGAGTGGCCCTGGTCTTGGACAGCCTGCTGGAGCTGACCTTGCTTGAGCAGTTTGGGTTGAACTACATCATCCCCTGAGGTTCTTTTGCACGCTAAATGATTGCTGTGAATCTTCTTGCTGCAATGGACTGAGAGTCGTGCTGAGGAAGAGAGTTGTTGAAGTGCATGCTGCCATGGGGAGCTAGTGTCAGTGGTGTGAGTAGGAGTGCATTAGTATGTCCAAGTCCTTCTTTGGGCAATTGAAGGGTATGTTGTCATGGACTGGAAGCCCACCTGTGCTGCTTTGTGGTGTTGGTGGTGTTGTTGCTGGGGCATACTTCGAAAGTGAGGCCTGACAGCCCTTTTCCACCCACTCCAAGAACCTCTTGAGCCCTGACTTTGTGCTGGGTGAAGGTGGAAGAGCCCTGGGAGATGTAAGGAAGAATAGATGTCTCTGGCAGGGATGCAGGAGAGCTTTCTTGAGAAAGAAAACCCCAAAAGAGTGAATAGGCAGGAGCGCGAAGTGAAAGGGAGATGGTCTGAGGTGCGAGTAGGGCGACCATCAGCCAAGGTTCCTTGTGTGACATAGACCAGTCCAGAGCAGCAAGGTCTTCCTGCCCCACAGTGGCAGCGTTACAGTGGATTTCCCCACTGGTCTTTGACTTGGTAGAAGATATTTGCAGTGGAGAGTACTGGACAGAGCAGAAGGGGCAATGGAAAGAAGGAAGTGGGAGAAGAGAGGAGAGTGCAGAGAGGAATGTCCTGAGGTTGAAGAAGGGGAAATGCCAAGTCCTGCATCTGAGCAGGAGTAGCGGTGGGCCCCAGGACATGCTGGAGGCGGACAGTCAGTAAAGCATCTTTGCTGAGCATGACCTTGTGGTGCCGGTGGTGGACAATGTGACTTAGGCAACAATGCACCCTTGGGGCCAAAGAGGCCAAGTGTCATGAGGGCAGCATTAGCAGGAGGGTTGCCAGCGGGTCCGGGGAGGTGATCTTGCTGTCTCTTTGGTGCTGGCAGGCCCTGTGTGGAGTCAAGGCATCAAGAAGAGTGTGGCCAGCAGGACAAGGGAGGTTCTCCTTCCCCTCTACACTGCCCTGGTGAGGCCTCATCTGGAGTACTGTGTCCAGTTCTGGGCTCCCCAGTTCAAGAAGGATGAAGAGCTACTGGAGAGAGTCCAGCGGAGGGCTACAAGGATGGTGAGGGGACTGGAGCATCTCCACTACGAGGAGAGGTTGAGGGAACTGGGCTTGTTCAGCCTGAAGAAGAGAAGGCTGCGAGGGGACCTTATAAATGCCTCTAAATATCTGAAGGGTGGGTGTCAGGAGGATGGGGCCAAGCTCTTTTCAGTGGTGCCCAGTGACAGGACAAGGGGTAATGGGCACAAACTGAGGCACAGGAAGTTCCATCTGAACATGAGGAAGAACTTCTTCCCTCTGAGGGTGACGGAGCACTGGAACAGGCTGCCCAGGGAGGTTGTGGAGTCTCCTTCTCTGGAGATATTCAAGACCCGCCTGGACAAGGTCCTGTGCAGCCTGCTGTAGGTGACCCTGCTTCGGCGGGGGGGTTGGACTAGATGACCCACAGAGGTCCCTTCCAACCCCTACTATTCTGTGATTCTGTGATTCTGTCCTGTGTGCAGCTAAGGGCTCCCCGGAAGAAGAAGGACATGGACATAGTGGAGCAAGTGGAGTGCAGAGCCACCGAGATGCTTAAGGGACTGGCGTATCCTTGCTATGAGGAGAAGCTAGGAGGTGTTTCATGCAGGAGGCAAGGCTGCTCATCGGAGATGTTATGAATGTGTCTCAAAACCCGATTGGTATGAATAAGGACAGGCAAGTCCGACTCTTCTCTTGGCTGCCCACTGCCAGGGCAAGAGGGAATGGGCAAATCAGAAAAGATGTGCCATTGCCTTGGAAGTGAAGGCAATGCTTTTTCAGTGTGTGAATGGTCAAGCAGTGGAAGCGGCTGTGCAGAGAGTTGTTGGAGTCTCGGTTGTTGGAGATACTGAAAGGCTGAGTGGACATGGTCATGGACATCCTGCTGGAGGTGACCCTGCTTGTGTTGAACTAGATGATCCCTTGAGGTATCTTGTACACCAGATGATTGTGTTCGCCGTGAATCTGCTTGCTGTGATAGCCTGAGGGTCATGCTGGGGAAGAGAGCTGGTCAAGTGCATGCTGCCATGGGGAGTTTGGATCAGAGGTGGGAGTAGAAGTGCATTAGCATGTCCAAGCCTTTGTTTGAGCAATTGAAGGGTTTTTTGTCATGGTCTGGAAGCCCCCCTGTGCTGCTCTGTGTTGTTGTTGGTGTTGTTGCTGAGGACATACTTCCTATGAGAGGTCTTGTAGCCCTTTTCGACCCAGTCTGAGAACGTCTTGAGCCCTGGCTTTGTGCCAGGTAAAGGTGGAAGAGTCTTGGTAGATGAAAGGAAGAGCAGTCATCTGAGGCTGATATGCAGGAGAACTTTATTGAGGTCAATAAAACAGCAAAAAGGCATGAGTACCAAGTGGAAGTGAGGCGGTCTAGAGGTGCAAGTAGGACAAACATCAGCCATGGTCCCTTGGGTGAGATAGATCCAGCCAGAGCGCTGAGGTCCTTGTGCCCTGCAGTGGATTTCCCCAGTGCCCTATGACTTGTGAGAAGGTAATTACAACAGAGAGTACTGGACATAGCTGAAGGGGCAATGGAAAGAAGGAAGAGGGAGAAGAGGAGGAGGTCCATGGGCCATGTTTACAGGCAGTCCAAGCTGACCACTTCCTTGCCTCTGTGCTTGTTGCCTTGAGTGGAGGAGCTGTGGACAGCTGGTCTAGATGCCAGGAAGGGCCTGGATGTGCGTTCTCAATGCATGCAGGGGCTTCCAGGGCAGGGGTGGTGGTAAGGGGGCCTTTAGCAGGGGTAGCAGCCTCTTCCGCCGTAGTAGCAGCCCAGGCCTCCTAAGCCGTAGCCACAGCCGTAGCCATAGCCGAAGCCACCGGAGGAGACGGGCACTCCCTGGGAGCTGAGTTCACTGCCCACGGCAGCGGATGCGGAGGATCCGACGGCGGTGTTCTGTGGGAAGGAGGTGAGGATGGGTCCTGGCAGGGTGACCAGCACAGGGGAGGGCTGGATGATGACACGGGAGTCCTGGCACTTCAGGACACAGGGCTCGTTGCAGCTGTTGGCCAGTGGGGTGGGTCCGCAGGGGCGGCAGAGGTCGTAGCAGGCCATGTGTGTGGTGTGGAGGGTCCCTGGAAGAGAGGGTGATGAGAAAGCGGGTGGGTGTGGGGGTGCAAGGGGTGGTGTTGTATGAGGTGGAGGGAGTGGGGAGGGCTGGGCTGTGGGGACCGTGGCAGTGGGGATGGGTCAGGGCTGCTGAGGCTGGTGGCTGAGGGTGGTGGAAGAGATAGCGCAGGAGAAGGAGGGGCAGGTGTTGAGACTTACCTTGTTGTCCGTGGAGGAGAAGGTGTCAGGAGAAGTATGTGAAGCAGAGCAGCGCTAGTCCATCTTTTATGCTGGTTCCCGAGGGGTGGGACAGACTTTGCGCATGACAGCACTTTGCAGCAAGCAGCTGTTGCATGCCACAGGCTCGCGAGTAATGAGGCAGGGAATGTTTTCCTTCCTGCAGTGCTTTTTTTTGATGTCCTCCTCTTGAGGATGTGTCCATCTGACCTTGGTGGCACCTTTTATGTGGGAATAGTAGAGGCCAAAGCCTTGGTGTTGATGGCGCATTCCAGTGTGTGTAGAAGGTGCGTCCAAGGCGTAGGACAGGTTGGTTGTCATAGAATCACAGAATCACAGAATCACAGAATAGTAGGGGTTGGAAGGGACCTCTGTGGGTCATCTAGTCCAACCCCCCCGCTGAAGCAGGGTCACCTACAGCAGGCTGCACAGGACCTTGTCCAGGCGGGTCTTGAATATCTCCAGAGAAGGAGACTCCACAACCTCCCTGGGCAGCCTGTTCCAGTGCTCCGTCACCCTCAGAGAGAAGAAGTTCCTCCTCATGTTCAGACGGAACTTCCTGTGCCTCAGTTTGTGCCCATTACCCCTTGTCCTGTCACTGGGCACCACTGAAAAGAGCTTGGCCCCATCCTCCTGACACCCACCCTGCAGATATTTGTAGGCATTTATAAGGTCCCCTCGCAGCCTTCTCTTCTTCAGGCTGAACAAGCCCAGTTCCCTCAACCTCTCCTCGTAGTGGAGATGCTCCAGTCCCCTCACCATCCTTGTAGCCCTCCGCTGGACTCTCTCCAGTAGCTCTTCATCCTTCTTGAACTGGGGAGCCCAGAACTGGACACAGTACTCCAGATGAGGCCTCACCAGGGTAGTGTAGAGGGGAAGGAGAACCTCCCTTGTCCTGCTGGCCACACTCTTCTTGATGCACCCCAGGATCCCATTGGCCTTCTTGGCAGCCAGGGCACACTGCTGGCTCATAGTTAACCTGTCGTCCACCAGGACACCCAGGTCCCTTTCCGCAGAGCTGCTCTCCAGCAGGTCCACCCCAAGCCTGTACTGGTGCATGAGGTTGTTCCTCCCCAGGTGCAGGACCCTGCACTTGCCCTTGTTGAACCTCATCAGGTTCCTCTCTGCCCAGCTCTCCAGCCTATCCAGGTCACGCTGAATGGCAGCACAGCCTTCCGGTGTATCTACCACACCTCCCAGTTTGGTGTCGTCAGCAAACTTGCTGAGGGTACATTCTAACTCTTCATCCAGGTCGTTGATGAAGAAGTTAAACAAGACTGGGCCCAGTACTGACCCCTGAGGGACACCACTTGTCACCAGCCTCCAACTAGACTCAGCGCCCCTGATGACAACCCTCTGAGTTCTGCCATTCAGCCAGTTCTCTATCCACTTCACCGACCACTCATCCAGCCCACACTTCCTCAGCTTCCCCAGGAGGATATCATGGGAGACTGTGTCGAAAGCCTTGCTGAAGTCAAGGTAGATAACATCCACAGCTCTCCCTTCGTCTACCCAGCCAGTCATGTCATCATAGAAAGCTATCAGATTGGTCAGGCATGATTTCCCCTTGGTGAATCCATGCTGACTACTCCTGATAACCTTCTTTTCTTCCACTTGCTTGATGATGGCCTCCAGGATAAGCTGCTCCATCACCTTTCCCGGGATGGAGGTGAGGCTGACCGGCCTGTAGTTCCCTGGGTCCTCCTTCTTGCCCTTTTTGTCATCAGTGAGGTAATCCCGTGGCACTATTGTGGTGTGATCTGCAGATGCGTATTGCAGAGGGGTCCCTGTTTCGTCGCAGCCCTGACAGGCTGATACGGGCCTTGAAGGTATGCTGGGCGTGAGGGGCTTCCCCATCCATTGCGATGAGTCCCTCTCTGCAATGGTTCCACAGTAATAATAACTACTAAGAGTTAGACCATTTTTTCTCCGAGTACCCAGCCCTGTGATCTGGAAGACAGGGTCGGGGAGCAGAATGAAGCCCCCACAAGCCAATGGAAATGCTTAGTGAGTTCCTACAGCACTGAGACACACAGAGGTGTATGGGGCCGGATAGGATCCACCCAAGGGTACTGAGGGAGCTGGCAGAGGTGCTCACTAAGCCATTTCCAAGAATTTAGCAGCAGTCCTGGCTAATCGGGCAGGTCCCAGTTGACTGGAATGTAGCAAATGTGACGTCCCTCTACAAGAAGGGCCAGATGAATGTGTGGGGAACTCCAGGCCCATCAGTCTGACCTCGATGCATGGGAAGGTTTTGGAGTAGATCCTCTGGAGTGGTACTACACGGCACATATGGGACAACCGGGAGATCAGGCCCAGTGAGCATGGGTTTATGCAAGGCAGGTCCTGCTTGACCAACCTGATCTCCTTCGAGGGCAAGGTGAGCCGCTTAGTGGATGAGGGAGTGGCTGTGGATGTGTTCTACCTAGAGTTCAGCAAAGCCTTTGACACCGTTTCCCACAGCCTTCTCCCGGAGACACTGACTGCTCGTGGCTTGGATGGGCATAGCTTTTGCTGGGTAGAGAACTGGCTGGAGAGCCAGACGCCAAGAGTTTTGGTGAATGGAGTTAGAGCCTGTTGGCAGCCGGTCACAAGTGGTGCTTCCCAGGGGACACTATTGCGGCCAGTTCTGTTTATTGTCTTTATCAATGATCTGCACGAGGGGATCGAGTGCACCCTCAGTAAGTTTGCAGACGACACCATGTTGGGCAGGAGTATTGATGTGCTTGAGGGTGGGAAGGCTCGACAGAGGGTTCTGGACAGGCTGGATTGATGGGCCGAGGCGAACTGTATGCGGTTCAACAAGGCTGAGTGCTGGGTCCTGCGCTTCGGTCACAATGACCCCACGCAAAGCTACAGGGGTTGGGGAAGAGTGGCTGGAGAGCTGCGCGGTAGAAGAGGACCTGGGCTGTTAGTGAACAGCCAACTGAACATGAGCCAGCTGTGTGCCCAGGTGGCCAAGAAGGCCAACAGCATCCTGGCTTGTATTCAGGAATAGTGTGGCCAGCAGCAGTAGGACAGCAATTGTCCCAGATGTACTCGGCACTGGTGAAGCCACACGTTGAATACTGTGTTCCGTTTTGGGCCCCTCACAACAGGAAAGACCTTGAGGTGCTGGAGCATGTGCAAGGAAAAGCAACAAAGCTGGTGCAGGGTCTAGAGCAGAAGTCTTGTGAGGCACAGGTAACGGAACTGGGCTTGTTTAGTGTGGAGGAAAGGAGGGTGAGGGAGTCTGAGGGGAGACCTTGCCACTCTCTACAATTACCTGGCAGGAGGTTGTATGGAATTGGGTATTGGTCTCTTATTGCTATTAACAAGAGATAGGACAAGAGGAAATGGCCTGAAGTTGCACCGGCAGAGTTTTACATTGGATGTGTGGCAAAATTTCATCACTGAAAGGGCTGTGAAGCATTGGAACAGGCTGCCCAGGGAAGTGGTTGAGTCACTATCATGGGAGGTATTTAAAAGATGTGTAGAAGTGGTGCTTTGGGACATTGTTTAGTGGTGAACTTGGCAGTGTTAGGTTGGCGTTTGGACTCCACAATGTTATGGGACTTTTCCCACCTAAATGACTCCGTGGGTGTCTATGGGGAAGCCTGCAACTGGCAAGGGCTGGTGAGTTTCTGGAGAGCCTGTGAGTGTGGTGAGAGGCAGAGGGGGAGTGGGAGCAGCAGATAGGGGAGACTGGTGAGCCAGGGCCTCTGGGGTCTTTAGTTGAGGTGAGAACTGAGGGGTGAGGCCAGTTCTGTGCACAGTGTCTGATGGAGAGAAAGAGGAGTTGGAGCTTACCAAGGGGAGTTGGAGGCAAGCATGCTGCAGAGTTGAGGCTGCGGTGGCGGTTGTTGCATGCCGAGGGGTTGATGAATGGCAAGGCCTGCCCAGATGAGCCGAAGGGAGTGTTTTTGCAGGCTGTTTGTCCAGCGAGCTGTGCTTGTTGCTGAGGGAGATGAAGGGAGGCAAGAAGGAGTGCTGTGCGACTGGGTGTAGGTAAGGAGACAGGGCCTGAGGGGTTGCACCCAGGAATGCCAAGGGAGCTGGCTGATGTCCTTGAGAGGCGACTGTCTATTAGCTTGGCAAGGTCATGTTGCCTGGGAGTAGATCCTGGTGGGTGGAAGAGAGAGCTCACAGCCCTCATATCATGAAGATGATGAAGAAGGAGGATATGGGAAAGTGAAGGCTCATGAGGCTGCCCTCTTTTTTAAGGGAATGTGATAGAGGAAATTCTCCCCGAAAAGAACAGAGAAAGTCAAGGTGAAAGTGATACGGAGAGATCAGTGAGGAGTTATGAAGGGGAAATCATACTGGAGCGACCTCTATGTTACTTATGTTGAGGCGACCGGGTTTTGAACGAGGGGAGAGCAGTGTCTGCTGTTGAGCTGTACTTGAATGGCGCCTATGGCACCATCTCCCATCACATCCTCCTAGAGAAGATGAGAAAGTCGAGCTTGCTGAATTTGGCTGCAGAGCTGTGGCCCTGGTGGCGCTTGATGCATTCTGAAAATTCGACGAATGAGGGGTCCTATGCCGTTTGATCCAAGGAGGAGGAAGGGAGGTAGGAAGGAGTGCTTTGTGTCTGGATGTACGCAAGTCTGTAGGGGCTTGGCGGCTCATAGCCACGAATGCTGAGGGAGCTGGCTGATGTCATTGGGAGCTCACTGTCCATTCTCATGGCAAAGTCCTCTTGCCTTGGAGCCCTTCCTGATGGGTGGAAGAGAGCTCATAGCCCTGCTGTCTTAAAGCAACTGAAGAAGGAAGATGTGAGGAAGTAGAGGGTGGTGGGGCCAACTTCATCCCTTGGAAGGGTGATGGAGGAAATGTTCCCCAAGCACACCGCCAAGGCCAGGAAGGTCAAGAAAGTGATGGGGATTTGTTGGCGTGGATTTACAAAGGGGAAATCATGCTCGCGTCACCTCCCTGTGTTGTACATTGAAGTGAGTGGGTATCGGACAATGGGAGAGCAGTGGCTGTTGTTGAGCTATACTTGAATGGAAGCTTTGTCCCTGTCTCCCATCACGTGCTCCTAGAGAAGCTGAGAAAGTGTGGGCTGCCTAAGTGGGCAGTGAGTTGGACTGCAAAATAGTGGAAGAGCTGTGCCCAGAAGCTGGTGATCGGTGGCAGGACTGAAGCAGCCCAGACTTCAAAAGCCATAGCCAAAGCCACCGGAGGAGGCGGGCACTCCCTGGGAGCTGAGGACATCACCCAGGGCAGCCAATGAGGACGATGCGATGGCAGTGGGCTGCTTGCAAGAGCAGACTGTTGTGCTGGCAGCTCTGGTTCAGAATTTCTGGTGTTGAAAGGCCTGTCAGGCTTCCTGGTGGCTTCTTTTGGCCCCTTCACCACTCTCCCTTTAGCTGGTTCCAGCATCTTTGCAGACTGGGCTTTGGCGTGACTAGGTGCCTGATGCAGGAAGAGGCAGCAGATCAATACCTTGCTGCGAGCCTGGTATCTCCAGCAGAATTTTGGTATTTCTGGTCGTGAGTCAGTCTGCACAACACCAGGGCTTCTGGTAGCAGACGGGTTGAACCTGACGCAAAGCTGCAGAAGAGTCTTGGCATAGGAGTTAGCAGGGTTCACTGAAAGAGCTTGAAACTAGACTGGAAGGAGAAAAGGGATAAGCCCATAGAGATAAAGCTAGGGGTGGGCTGCCAATGTTTGAGAGACGATGTGCCAGCGAGGTTCTTCAGTCCGCCATCTCAGTAGATTCAGGGGACTGAGATCCCTTCGGCAGCAAAGACACAAGGGATATTGCGGAGTTAAAAAGCATGGAAGCATCTGAGAATGGTCACGTAGGCATTAGGGCTTCTACCGGGCTTCCTTCATTCTTCAGGGCTGCTGAGGCTGGGGGCTGAGGGTGTTGAAAGAGCTGGGGCAGGAGCAGGAGGGGAAGGTTATTGAGGCTCAGGCTGTTGACCATGGAGGAGATGGTGTCAGGAGAAATGTGCTGGGGAGAGAGACTGTGGCCTCGCTTTTCTGCTGGTCCCTGAGTGCCCAAGGGGGCGAGGCAGCCATTGCACATGACAGCAATTTGCAGCCGTAGCTGTGTAAGCAATGAGGTGCAGTGTGTTCTGCTTCCTGCAATTATCTAATTTCAGGTCTTTCTCTTGAGGATGTGTCCACTTGGCCCTGGCAGCAGCTTTTAAGTGCAAGTGTTTGAAGCCAAATTATTGTTGTTGATGGCACTTGTCAGGGCAGGCAGAAGATGCAACCAAAGCATGGGAGAGGTGGGTTGTCACCAGTGAGGTCACCCATGGGACTCACGTGGTGCAGTTTGTGGGTGTGTTTTGAAGAGAATTTCCCATTTCCTCACAGCCCTGGCAGGCTGCTGTGTGCTTTGGAGGTGTACTGGGCATGAGGGACTGCCTCTTCCATCGTGTTCCATGCCTCCGTGCCTCGCTGCCAGCTGGCTAAGCCTGTCTGTAGGCCTGGCCTTTGCTGTTGGCTGTGCTCTGTGGGTTGCTTGGTGTCCCTCATGCTTGTAAGGTGTCAGCTGGGAGAAAGGCAGCTGCCTGTTTTTTCTTGTTCCCGTTTGGGGCCATCCCTGGGTGTCGAAGTGGAAGCAGCTGGAGGGCTGCTCTCAAGAGCAGGCTGTTGTCCTTGCAGCCCTGCTTCAGGGCTCACAAGCCCTGTGCTGTCGCGTTGCAGCCAGGCTCCCCAGAGCCTTGTGTTGGCCCCTCTCTACGGCTCCCCTTAGCTGAGTTCAGCACGTTTGCATCCTGGGCTTTGGCACGACACAGTGCTTGATGTGGAGCACCCTGCAAGGGCAGACCAGTGTCCTGAGAGCCCATGACTGTGTTGAGCGTCAGAGTGGGTGTGGAAGTGGCTTCGAACTGATGTGGGCAGGCAGGGTGTGTGTGGTGTTTCTTTGGGGTGAGTGCCGAGGGGTGAGGCCACTTCTCTGCATAGTGTCTGAGAGCAGAAAGAGGATTTGGAGCTTGCTGAGGGGAGTTGGGGGCAACCATGCTTCATGAGGCTGCAGAGCCGAGGTGCTGGTGGCAGTTGATGCATTCTGAAACATTGATGAATGAGAGACCCTGTCCCCTTTCAGCCCAGGTGAGTGTTTTTCAGGGTGTTTGGCCAGTGAGCTGTCCTCATTTCTGAGGAGGATGAAGGGAGGTAGGAAGGAGTGCTGTGCGCCTGGATGTACACAAGTCTGCTGGAGCCCTGCTGGAGCCGACCCTGCCTGAGCAGCTTGGGTTGAACTAGGTGATTCATGGATATTCCTTTGCCCACTAAATGATTGTTTGCTGTGAATCTGCTTGCTGTGCATGCTGCTATGGTGAGCTGGTGTCAGAGGTGTGAGTAGAGGTGCGTTAGCATGTCAAGGCCTTTCTTTCAGCATTTGAATGTTTTGTTGTCATGCACTGTAAACCCCCATGTGCGGCTTTGTGTTGTTGTTGGTTTTGTTGCTGTGGACATTATTCCTAGGAGAGGTCTTTCAGCCATTTCCGTACCATCAGAGAATCTCCTGAGCTCTGGGTTTGTGCCGGGTAAAGGTAGAAGAGCCCAGGGAGATGAAAGGAAGAGGAGTCGTCTCAGGCTGGGATGCAGGAGAACTTTATTGATAGAAAAAAAATGAACAGTGAAAAGGCAGAAGCGCCAAGTGGAAGGGAGCCCATCTGAGGTGCAAGTAGGGCAACCACCAACGAGGTCCCTATGTGAGATAGAAGTGGCCAGAGCACTGAGGTCTTCCTGCCCCACAGAGGCAGCGTTACAGTGGAATTCCCCAGCGTTCTTTGTGTTGTGAGAAGGTGTTTGGAGCAGAGGGTACTGGACAGAGCAGAAGGGCTGATGGAAATAAGGAAGTGGGAGAAGAGGAGGAGGTACATGGGCCATGTTTGCAGGCAGCCCGAACTGGCCCCTTCCCTGCTTTGTTGCTTGGTGCCTTGAGAGGAGGAGCTGTGGATGGCAGGTGGATGTGCCAGGAAGAGCCTGGACGTGCGTCTTCAATCCATGCTGTATCTTCCAGGGCAGGGGTGGTGGCAAGGGCCTTTAGCAGGGGTAGCAGCCTCTTCTGCCATAGTAGCAGCCCAGGCCTCCTAAGCCATAGCCACAGCCGTAGCCATAGCCGAAGCCACCGGAGGAGATGGGCACTCCCTGGGAGCTGAGTTCGCTGCCCACGGCAGCAGATGCAGAGGATCCGACGGCGGTGTTCTGTGGGAAGGAGGTGAGGATGGGTCCTGGCAGGGTGACCAGCACGGGGGAGGGCTGGATGATGACGCGGGAGTCCTGGCACTGCCTGACACAGGGCTCGTTGCAGCTGTTGGCCAGCGGGGTGGGTCCGCAGGGGCGGCAGAGGTCATAGCAGGCCATGTGTGTGGTGTGGAGGGTCCCTGGAAGAGAGGGTGATGAGAAAGCGGGTGGGTGTGGGGGTGCGAGGGGTGGTGTTGCAGGGGGTTAGGGAGTGGGAAGGGTGTTGGCAGAGCGTCCTTGTAGAGATGGGTCAGGTGGGGAAAGAGGAGCAGGGGCTTGAGTCTCACCTTGTTGATGGTGGAGGAGAAGGTGTCAGGAGAAGTGTGTGAGGGAGAGCAGCACTGGTCCGTCTTTTATGCTGGTCCCTGAGGGGCGGGACAGGCTTTGCGCAGGACAGCGGTTTGCAGCAAGCAGCTGTTGCATGGCAGAGGCTCGCGAGTAATGAGGCAGGGTGTGTTTTCCTGACCAAACCTTTTCATGTTCTTCTCTTGAGGTCAGGTCCATCTGAGCCTGGCTTCAGGTTTTAAGTGAGAGTCGGTTTTTGGGAGAATTTGCATGTGCGGTGCATGTCAGCACATTCAGCAGACATGGGCAAAGCGTCGAGTGGTGCGCTGTCATCAGTGAGGTCAGGCCATGTCACTCGTCTGGTGTGGTTTGTGGGTGCAATGTGAAGAGGGGAGTCTGTCTGCTCTGTGCTTTGGAAGCAAGCTGCAAATGCGGGGTTGCCCCTTCCATTGTCTTTGGTCATGAGGAGGGTGGCTTTCAAGAACAAGCTGTTGTCCTGGCAGTCCTTGTTCAGATCTCACAACCCCTGTCCTGTTAGGAGGTCCACAAAGGCTTGTGTTGGCCCCTCCATAATGCTCCCCTAGCTGGTTGCAGCATGTTTGCAGCCTGGGCTTTGGTGTGACGCAGTGCTTGAGGCAGGAAGAGCCAGCAGATCAATAGCTGGCTTTGAGCCTGGTGTCACCAGTAGAATTCTGGGGTTTTTCATCATTGGTCTGACTACATGACACCAGGCCTGCTGGTGAAAGACCAGGGCACCTGCCTCAGAGGGTGAAAAGGGTCTTTGCACAGGATTTAGCAGGGTTCACTGAAACAGCTTTAAACTAGATTTGGAGGACAAAAGAGATAAACTCAGGCTCAGTAGAGATATGCCTTGGGGTGGTACTGCAGTGTTTGAGGGACAGTGTTCTAGCGAGGTCTGCTGTCTGAGTGGATGCAGCGGATTGAGATCCCTGTGGCAGCAAAGACTCAAGGGCTATTGGTGTGTTAGAACCACGGAAGTGCCTGAGAATGGTCACGTAGGTATTAGGGCTTCTCCCCCCAGTAAGAGTGGCGGGATCAGTGGCCCAGCTGAAGAGCATCTACACCAATGCATGCAGAATGGGCAAGAAACAGGAGAAGCTGGAAGCCACTGTGCAGCAAGAAAGCATTTTGGTTTGGCCTGGATAAATGCCAGGTGCCCACCAAAACTGCTCTATCACTCGCCCTCCTCAACCGGACAGGGGAGAGGACATATGATGAAAGGCTCGAGGCTCGAGATAAGGACAGGGAGAGATCACTCACCAGTTACCGTGATGGACAAACGAGACTGAACTTGGGGAGAAAAGGGGAGTTTAATTTATCACCAATCAAATCAGAGGAGGATAGTGAGAAAATAAATCCAGATCTTAAAAGACCTTCCCTCCACCCGTCCCTTCTTCCTGGACTCAGCTTTACTCCCATTTCTCTACCTCATCCCCCCGAGCAGCACACAGGGATGGGGAATGGGGGTTACAGTCAGTTCATCACATGTTGTCTCTGCTGCTCCTTCCTCCTCAGGGGAAGGACTCCTCAGACTCTGCCCCTGCTCCAATGTGAGGTTCCTCTCACGGGAGACAGTTCTCCACAAACTTCTTCAGTGTGAGTCCTTCCCAGAGGCTGCAGCCCTTCACGAACTGCCCCATTGTGGATCCCTCCCACAGGGTGCAGATCTTCATGAATTGCTCCAGCGTGAGTCCCCCAGGGGATCACAAGGCCTGCCAGCAAACCTGCTCTGGCATGGGCTCCTCTCTTCACGGGTCCACAGGCCCTGGCAGGATGCTGCTCCAGCGTGGGGCTCCCGATGGGGTCACAGGCTTCTCCGGGCATCCACCTGCTCCAGCATGGGGTCTTTTCCACGGGCTACAGGTGGATAAATGCTCCACCGTGGACCTCCATTGGCTGCAGGGGGACAACCTGCCTCACCATGGTCTTCATCATGAGCTGCAAGGGACAACACTCTGCTCCAGCATCTTGAGCACCTCCTCCCTTTCCTCCTTCACTGACCTTGGTGTCTGCAGAGTTGTTTCTCTCACATAGTCTCAGTCCTCTCTCTTGACTGCCATTTCCACCACAGTTTTTTCCCCTTCTTAAATATGTCATCCCAGAGGCGCTACAACCATTGCTGATTGACTTGGCCTTGGGCAGCGGTGGGTCCATCTTAGAGCCAGCTGGCACTGGCTTTATCAGATAAGGGGGAATCTTCTTGCAGCTTCTCACAGAAGCCACCCCTATAGGACCCCCGCTATCAAAACCTTGCCACAAAAACCCAGAACGGAAAGCTCTGCTATCGTTTTAATGACAGAAGGATGGTGGGATGACTGGCACAAGTGGAGACCTGCAATGGCTGGCTGTAAAGTTTTCAGAAGGGACAGGCAAGGAAGGAGCGGTGGTGGGGTAGCCCTGTATGTTGGGAAGTGTTTTGCTTGTCTCGAGCTTAATAATGGTGATGGTAGGGTAGAGTGTTTACGGGTAAGAATGAGGGGGAAGGCTGACAAGGCAGATACCATGTGGGAATCTGTTATAGGCCACCCAACCAGGATGAAGAGGCAGACAAAATATTGTAGAAGCAACCGGGAGAAGTCTTACAATTGCTAGCTCTTGTTCTTGTCGTGGCCTTCAACTTAGGTTGAGATTAGATCAGATGCCTGATGGAAATGCAATACAGCAGAGAAACACAGTGTCAAAGGATGAGGGAAAGGCTGAGGTATTTAATGCAGATGACACCAATTTGGGTGGGAGTGTCGATCTGCTCAAGGGTAGGAAGGCTCTGGAGAGGGATGTGGACTGACTGGATCGATGGGCTGAGGCCAATTGTAAGAGGTTCAACAAGGCCAAGTGCCAGGTCCTGCACTTCTGTTACAACAACCCCATGCAAAGCTACAAGCTTGGTGAAGAGTGGCTAGAAAGCTACTCACAGAAAAGGACTATGTGAGAGAAACAACTCTGCTGGTGGGTTGGTCAACAGCCGAGTGAACAGGAGCCAGCAGTGTTCCAAGGCGGCCAAGCAGACCAACGGTATCCTGGCTTGTTTCAGGAATAGTGTGGCCAGCAGGATTAAGGAGGTGATTGTCCCATATGTTCTTGGCACTGGTGAGGCGGCACGTGGAGAACTGTGTTCAGTTTTGGGCCCCTGACTACGAGAAGGACATGGAGGGTCTGGAGCATGTCCAGAGAAGGGCAATGAGGCTGGTGAGGGGTCTGGAGAACAAGTCTTCTGAGGAGTGGCTGAGGGAACTGGGGTTGTTCAGTGTGGAGAAGAGGAGGCTGAGGGGAGACCTTCTCACTATCTACAGCTACCTGACAGGAGGTTGTAGTGAGGTGGCTGTTTGTCTCTTCTCCCAGGTAACCAGTGATAGGACAAGAGGAGAAAGCCTCAAGTTGTGTCAGGGGAGGTACATGGGCCGTGTTTCACAGCATCCTGGCTGGCCCCTTCCCTGCTTTCTTGCTTGGTGCCTTGAGAGGAGGAGGCTGTTGATGGTGAGCCCATATGCAAGGAAGGTCCCAGAAGTGCATCCTCTTTACATGCGGTGGCTTCAAAGCTGTAGGTGATTGATGTTACGGGTGATGGAAAGCCCCTCTCTAAGGCTCCCCTTAGCTGAGCTCAGCACGTTTGCAGCCTGGGCTTTGGCACGACACAGTGCTTGATGTGGAGCACCCTGCAAGGGCAGAGCAGTGTCCAGAGAGCCCATGACTGTGTCGAGCGGCAGAGCGGGTGTGGAAGTGGCTTAGAACTGATGTGGACAGGCAGGGTGTGTGTGGTGTCTCCTTGGGGTAAATGCCGAGGGGTGAGGCCACTTCTCTGCACAGTGTCTGAGAGCAGAAAGAGGATTTGGAGGTCACTGAGAGGAGTTGGGGGCAACCATGCTTCATGAGGCTGCAGAGCCGAGGTGCTGGTGGCAGTTGATGCATTCTGAAACATTGATGAATGAGAGGCCCTGTCCCCTTTCAGCCAAGGTGAGTGTTTTTCAGGCTATTTGGCCAGTGAGCTGTCCTCACTTCTGAGGAGGATGAGGAGAGGTAGGAAGGAGTGCTGTGTGCCTGGATGTGCACAAGTCTGCTGGAGCCCTGCTGGAGCCGACCCTGCTTGAGCAGCCTGGATTGAGGTAGCAGATTCCATGAGGTTCCTTGTCCACTAAATGATTGTTTGCTGTGAATCTGCTTGCTGTGATGGGGTGAGAGTCGTGCTGAGGAAGAGAGTTGGTCAAGTGCATGCTGCTATGGGGAGCTGGTTTCAAAGGTGTTAGTAGAGGTGCATTAGTATGTCGAAGCCTTTCTTTCGGCATTTGAATGTTTTGTTGTCATGCACTGGAAGCCCCCATGTGTGGCTTTGTGTTGTTGGTGGTGTTGTTGCTGGGGACATACTTCCTAGGAGAGGTCTTACAGCCCTTTTTCCTTCCCCTCCGAGAATCTCTTGAGCCCTGGCTTTGTGCCGGGTGAAGGCAGAAGAGCCCAGGGAGATGAAAGGAAGAGGAGTCATCTCAGGCTGGGATGCAGGAGAACTTTATTGACAAAAAAAAAAAAGAACAGTGAAAAAGCAGGAGCGCCAAGTGGAAGGGAGCCCGTCTGAGGTGCAAGTAGGGATACCATCAACGAGGTCTCTGTGTGAGACAGATGTTTCCAGAGCACCGAGGCCTTCCTGCCCCACCCTGGGGCATTACAGTGGATTTCCCAGGCGGTCTTTGGCTTGTGAGAATTTGTTTGCAGAGGAGAGTACTGGACAGAGCAGAAGGGGTGACGCAAAGAAGGCAGTGGGAGAAGAGGAGGTGGTACATGGGCCATGTTTGCAGGCAGCCCGAACTGGCCCCTTCCCTGCTTTGTTGCTTGGTGCCTTGAGAGGAGGAGCTGTGGATGGCAGGTGGATGTGCCAGGAAGGGCCTGGATGTGTGTGCTCAATCCATGCTGTCTCTTCCAAGGCAGGGGTGGTGGCAAGGGCCTTTAGCAGGGGTAGCATCCTCTTCTGCCGTAGTAGCAGCCCAGGCCTCCTAAGCCATAGCCACAGCCGTAGCCATAGCCGAAGCCACCGGAGGAGATGGGCACTCCCTGGGAGCTGAGTTCGCTGCCCACGGCAGCCGATGCGGAGGATCCGACGGCGGTGTTCTGTGGGAAGGAGGTGAGGATGGGTCCTGGCAGGGTGACCAGCACAGGGGAGGGCTGGATGATGACGCGGGAGTCCTGGCACTGCCTGACACAGGGCTCGTTGCAGCTGTTGGCCAGCGGGGTGGGTCCGCAGGGGCGGCAGAGGTCGTAGCAGGCCATGTGTGTGGTGTGGAGGGTCCCTGGAAGAGATGGTGATGAGAAAGCGGGTGGGTGTGGGGGTGCGAGGGGTGGTGTTGTAGGAGGTGGAGGGAGTGGGGAGGGCTGGTGTGGGGCTATGGGGAGCGTGTGGCAGAGGGCAGGGTTCAAGGCTGCTGAGGTTGTGGTCTGAGGGTGGTGGAATAGACAGCACCAGAGAAGGAGGGACAAGGGTTTGAGGCTTACCTTGCTGTCCGTGGAGGAGAAGGTGTCAGGAGAAATGTGTGAGGGAGAGTAGCCCTGGGCTTGCTTTTATGCTGGTTCCCGAGGGGTGGGACAGCCTTTGCACATGACAGCACTTTGCAGCAAGCAGCTGTTGCATGCCACAAGCTCGCCAGTAATGAGGCAGGGAATGTTTTCCTTCCCGCAGTGCTCTCTTTTTCATGTGCTCCTCTTGACGACGTGTCCATCTGACCTTGTTGTCAACTTTTATGTGGGAGAAATAGAGGCCAAAGTCTTGGTGTCATGGCGAATGCCATTGTGTGCAGAAGATGCATCCAAAGCATAGTAGAGGTCGGTTGTCATCAGTGCGGTCATCCCGTGGCACTATTGTCATGTGGTATGCAGGTGCATTGTGCAGAGGGGTACTTGTTTCGTCGCAGCCCTGGCCAGCCCTTATGGGCTTTGGAGGTGTGTGGGGCATAAGGGTCTTCCCTGTCAATTGCGATGAGTCCTTCTCTGCAATGGTTCCATAGTAATCAGAAGTATTAATAGTGAGACGAGTTGTTCTGCGAGTACCCAGCCCGCTGACCTGGAAGACAGGTTTGGGGAGCAGAATGAAGCCCCCACAAGCCAATGGAAATGCTTAGTGACTTCCTACAGCACTGAGACACACAGAGGTGTATGGGGCCGGAAGGGATCCACGCAAGGGTACTGAGGGAGCTGGCAGAGGTGCTCACTAAGCCATTTCCAAGAATTTAGCAGCAGTCCTGGCTAATCGGGCAGGTCCCAGTTGACTGGAATGTAGCAAATGTGATGGCCGTCTACAAGAAGGGCCAGAGGGAAGGTCCAGGGAACTCCAGGGCTGTCAATCTGACCTCGAAGCCTGGGAAGGTTACGAAGTAGATCCTCTGGAGTGCAAGTACATTGCACGTATGGGACAACCGGGAGATCAGGCCCAGTGAGCATGGGTTTATGCAAGGCAGGTCCTACTTGACTAACCTGATCTCCTTTGAGGGCAAGGTGAGCCGCTTAGTGGATGAAGGTTTGGCTGTGAATGTGTCCTACTTAGACTTCAGCAAGCCTTTGACACCATTTCCCACAGGCTTCTCCCGGAGGCACTGACTGCTCGTGGCTTGGATGGACATACCCTTTTCTGGGTAGAGAACTGGGGGGATAGCCAGATGCCAAGAGTTTTGGCGAATGGAGTTAGAGCCTGTTGGTGGCCGGTCACAAGTGGTGCTCCCCAGGGCTCAGTATTGGGGCCAGTTCTGTTTAATGTCTTTATCAATGATCTGCACGAGGGCATCAAGTGCACCCTCAGTAAGTTTGCAGACGACACCATGTTGAGCAGGAGTGCTGATGTGCTTGAGGGTGGGAAGGCTCTACTGAGGGATCTGGACAGAGGTGATCAATGGGCCCAGGTCAGCTCTATGCGGTTCAACAAGGCTGAGTGCTGGGTCCTGCCCTTGTTTGACAATGACCGCATGCAAAGCTGCAGGGTTGGGAAAGAGTGGCTGGAATGATGCCTGGCAGACTAGGACCTGGGCTGTTGGTGAACAGCCAACTGAACAGGAGCCAGCTGTGTGCCCAGGTGGCCAAGAAGGCCAACAGCATCCTGGCTTGTATCAGGAATAGTGTGGCCAGCAGCAGTAGGACAGCAATTGTCCCATATGTACTCGGCACTGGTGAAGCCACACGTTGAATACTTTGTTCCATTTTGGGCCCCTCAGAACAGGAAAGACCTTGAGGTGCTGGAGCATGTCCAAGGAAAAGCAACAAAGCTGGTGAAACGGCCTCAAGTTGCACCTGTGGAGCTTTACATGGGATGTTAGACAAAATGTCATCACCAACAGGGCTGTCAACATTGGAACAGGCTGCCCAGGGAAGTGGTTGAGTCAATATCATGGGGGGTATTTAAAAGACATGTAGAAGTGATGGTTAAGGACATGGTTTAGTGGTGGACTTGGCATTGTTAGGCTGACATTTGGAATCCATGATGTTAAGGGACTTTTCCCACCTAAATGACTCCATGGGTGTCTATGGGGCAGCCAGCAAGGGCAGGTGAGTTTCTGGAGACCGCATGAGTGTGTCAAGAGGCAGAGGAGGAAGGTGAACAGCGAGCAGAGGAGACTGGTGATCCAGGGCCTCTGGGGTCTTTACTTGGGGTGAGTGCCAAGGGGTGAGCTTGGCAAGGTCATGTTTCCTGGGAGTAGGTGCTGATGGGTGGTAGAGAGAGATCATAGCCCTCATATCATGAAGATGATGAAGAAGGAGGATCTGGGAAAGCAGAGGCTGGTGAGCCTGCCCTCTTTTCTAGGGAATGTCATGGAGGAAATCCCCCCGGAAAGAACGGAGGAAGTCAAGATGAAGGTGATGGGGAGCGGTCAATGTGGATTTACGAAGGGGAAATCATGCTGGAGTGACCTCTGTGTTATTCATGTTGATACGACCAGGTGTTGTACGAGGGGAGAGGAGTATCTGCTGTTGAGCTGTACTTGAATGAAGCCTTTGTCACCATGTCCCATCACATCGTCCTAGAGAAGACGAGAAAGTCGAGCTTGCTGAATCTGGCTGCAGAGCTGTGGCCCTGGTGGCAGTTGATGCATTCTGAAAAGTTGATGAATGAGAGGCCCTATACCCTTTGATCCAAGGTGAGTGTTTTTCTGGGTGTTTGTCTGGTGAGCTGTCCTCGTTGCTGAGGAGGAGGAAGGGAGGTAGGAAGGAGTGCTTTGTGTCTGGATGTACGCAAGTCTGTAGGGGCTTGGTGGCTCGTAGCCACGAATGCTGAGGGAGCTGGCTGATGCCGTTGGGAGCTCACTGTCCATTCTCATGGCAAAGTCATATTGCCTTGGAGCACTTCCTGATGGGTGGAAGAGAGCTCGTAGCCCTGCTGTCTTGAAGCAACTGAAGAAGGTAGATGCGAGGAAGTAGAGGGTGGTGGGGCTAACCTCATCCCTTGGAAGGGTGATGGAGGAAATGTTCCCCAAACACACCGCCAAGGCCAGCAAGGTCAAGAATGTGATGGGGAGTTGTTGGCGTGGATTTACAAAGGGGAAATCATGCTCGCGTCACCTCCCTGTGTTGTGCATTGAAATGAGTGGGTATCGGACAATGGGAGAGCAGTGGCTGTTGTTGAGCTATACTTGAATGGAAGCTTTGTCCCTGTCTCCCATCACGTGCTCCTAGAGAAGCTGAGAAAGTGTGGGCTGCCTAAGTGGGCAGTGAGTTGGACTGCAAAGTAGTGGAAGAGCTGTGCCCAGAAGCTGGTGATCGGTGGCAGGACTGAAGCATCCCAGACTTCGAAAGACATAGCAAAAGCCACCGGAGGAGACGGGCACTCCCTGGGAGCTGAGGACATCACCCAGGGCAGCCAATGAGGATGATGCAATGGCATTGGGCTTCTTTCAAGAGTAGACTGTTGTGCTGGCAGCTCTGGTTCAGAATTTCTGCTGTTGAAAGGCCTGTCAGGCTTCCTAGTGTCTTCTTTAGGCCCCTCCATCACTCTCCCTGCTGATGGTTCCAGCATCTTTGCAGACTGGGCTTTGGCGTGACTAGGTGCCTGATGCAGGAAGAGGCAGCAGATCAATACCTTGCTGTGAGCCTGGTGTCTCCAGCAGAATTTTGGTATTTCTGGTCGTGGGTCGGTCTGCACAACACCAGGCCTTCTGGTAGCAGTCGGGTTCCACCTGACTCAAAGCACAAAGCGGCACAAGGGTATTGGCACAGGAGTTAGCAGGGTTCACTGAAAAAGCTTGAAACTAGACTGGAAGGAGAAAAGGGATCACCCCATAGAGATAAGGGTGGGGGTTGGGCCGCCAATGTTTGAGGGACGGTGTGCCAGCGAGGTCCTTCAGTCCGCCATCTCAGTAGATCCAGGGGATTGAGATCTCTTCAGCAGCAAAGACACAAGGGGTATTGCTGACTTAGAAAGCACGGGAGCGCCTGAAAATGGTCACGTAGGCATTAGGGCTTCTACCGGGTTTCCTTCATTCTTCAGGGCTGCTGAGGCTGTGGGCCGAGGGTTCTCAAAGAGCTGGGGCAGGAGCAGGAGGGGAAGGTTATTGAGGCTCAGGTTGTTGACCATGGAGGAGATGGTGTCAGGAGAAATGTGCTGGGGAGAGAGGCTGTGGCCTCGCTTTTCTGCTGGTCCCTGAGTGCCCAAGGGGGCGAGTCAGCCATTGCACATGACAGCAATTTGCAGCTGTAGCTGTGTAAGTAATGAGGTGCAGTGTGTTCTGCTTCCTGCAATTATCTAATTTCAGGTCTTTCTCTTGAGAGCCCATGACTGTGTTGAGTGGCAGAGCGGGTGTGCAAGTGGCTTAGAACTGATGTGAACAGGCAGGGTGTGTGTGGTGTCTCCTTGGGGTAAATGCCGAGGGATGAGGCCACTTCTCTGCACAGTGCCTGACGAGTAGAAAGAGGATTTGGAGTTCACTGAGGGGAGTTGGGGGCAACCATGCTTCAGGTGGCTGCAGAGCTGAGGTGCTGGTGGCAGTTGATGCATTCTGAAACATTGATGAATGAGAGGCCCTGTCCCCTTTCAGCCACGGTCAGTGTTTTTCATGCTATTTGGCCAGTGATCTGTCCTCATTGCTGAGAAGGATGAAGGGAGGTAGGAAGCAGTGCTGTGCTCCTGGATGTGCACATGTCTGCTGGAGCCCTGCTGGAGCTGACTCTGCCTGAGCAGCCTAGATTGAGCTAGATGATTCCATGAGGTTCCTTGCCCACTAAATGATTGTTTGCTGTGAATCTGCTTGCTGTGATGGGCTGAGAATCATGCTGATGAAGAGAGCTGGTCAAGTGCATGTTGCTATGGGGAGCTGGTGTCAGAGGTGTTAGTAGAGCTGCGATACCACGTCCAAGCCTTTGTCTTCGAAATTGAATGTTTTGTTCTCATGGGCTGGAAGGCCCCCTGTGCTCCTTTCTGTTGGTGGTGGTGTTGTTGCTGGGGACATACTTCCTAGGAGAGGTCTTTCAGCCCTTTTTCCACACCCTTCGAGAACCTCTAGAACCCTGGCTTTGTGCCGGGTGAAGGTAGAAGAGCCCAGGGAGATGAAAGGAAGAGGAGTCATCTCAGGCTGGGATGCAGGAGCTCTTTATTGACAAAAAAAAAAAAAATGAACAGTGAAAAGGGAGGAGCGCCAAGTGGAGGGGAGCCCGTCTGAGGTGCAAGTAGGGCAACCACTAGCGAGGTCCCTGTGTGAGAGACATCTATCCAGAGCACCAAGGTCTTCCTGCCCCACAGTGGCAGCGTTACAGTGGATTTCCCCAGTGGTCTTTGTCTTGTGAGAATTTGTTTGCAGAGAAGAGTACTGGACAGAGCAGAAGGGCTTATGTAAAGAAAGCAGTGGTAGAAGAGGAGGTGGTACATGGGCCATGTTTGCAGGCAGCCCGAACTGGCCCCTTCCCTGCTTTGTTGCTTGGTGCCTTGAGAGGAGGAGCTGTGGATGGCAGGTGGATGTGCCAGGAAGGACCTGGACGTGCGTCTTCAATCCATGCTGTATCTTCCAAGGCAGGGGTGGTGGCAAGGGCCTTTAGCAGGGGTAGCAGCCTCTTCTGCCATAGTAGCAGCCCAGGCCTCCTAAGCCATAGCCGTAGCCATAGCCGAAGCCACCGGAGGAGATGGGCACTCCCTGGGAGCTGAGTTCGCTGCCCACGGCAGCAGATGCGGAGGATCCGACGGCGGTGTTCTGTGGGAAGGAGGTGAGGATGGGTCCTGGCAGGGTGACCAGCACAGGGGAGGGCTGGATGATGACGCGGGAGTCCTGGCACTGCCTGACACAGGGCTCGTTGCAGCTGTTGGCCAGCGGGGTGGGTCCGCAGGGGCGGCAGAGGTCGTAGCAGGCCATGTGTGTGGTGTGGAGGGTCCCTGGAAGAGAGGGTGATGAGAAAGCGGGTGGGTGTGGGGGTGCGAGGGGTGGTGTTGTAGGAGGTGGAGGGAGTGTGGTGGGATGGTGTGGGGCTATGGGGAGAGTATGGTAGAGGGCAGGGGTCAGGGCTGTTCAGGCTGTGGTCTGAGGGTGGTGGAATAGACAGCACCAGAGAAGGAGGGACAGGAGTTTGAGGCTTACCTTGCTGTCCGTGGAGGAGAAGGTGTGAGGAGAAATGTGTGAGGGAGAGCAGCCCTGGGCCTGCTTTTATGCTGGTTCCCGAGGGGCGGGACAGCCTTTGCACATGACAGCACTTTGCAGCAAGCAGCTGTTGCATGCCACAAGCTCGCCAGTAATGAGGCAGGGAATGTTTCCCTTCCCACAGTGCTCCCTTTTTCATGTTGTGCTCTTGAGGATGTGTCCATCTGACCTTGTTGTAAACTTTTATGTGGGAGAAATAGAGGCTAAATTCGTGGTGTCATGGCGAATGCCAGTGTGTTCAGAAGATGCGTCTAAAGCATAGAAGAGGTCGGTTGTCATCAGTGCGGTCATCTCGTGACACTATTGTCATGTGGTATGCAGATGCGTATTGCAGAGTGGTCCTTGTTTCGTCGCAGCCCTGGCCGGCTCTTCTGGGCTTTGGAGGTATGCGGGGCATGAGCGGCTGCCCCTTCCATTGCAATGGGACCCTCTCTGCAATGGTTCCATAGTAATCAGAAGTATTAATAGTGAGACTAATTATTCTGTGAGTACCCAGCCCCCTGACCTGGAAGACAGGGTTGGGGAGCAGAATGAAGCCCCCACAAGCCAATGGAAATGCTTAGTGACTTCCTACAGCACTAAGACACACAGAGGTGTATGGGGCCGGATAGGATCCACCCAATGGGACTGAGGGAGCTGCGGAGGTGCTCACTAAGCCATTTCCAAGAATTTAGCAGCAGTCCTGGCTAATCGGGCAGGTCCCAGTTGACTGGAATGTCGCAAATGTGATGGCTGTCTACAAGAAGGGCCAGAACGAAGGTCCAGGGAACTCCAGGGCTGTCAATCTGACCTCGAAGCCTGGGAAGGTTATGAAGTAGATCCTCTGGAGTGCAAGTACATTGCACGTATGGGACAACTGGGAGATCAGGTCCAGTGAGCATGGGTTTATGCAAGGCAGGTCCTACTTGACTAACCTGATCTCCTTCGAGGGCAAGGTGAGCCACTTAGTGGATGAGGGAGTGACTGTGGATGTGTTCTACCTAGACTTCAGCAAAGCCTTTGACACCGTTTCCCACAGCCTTCTCCCAGTGACACTGACTTCTTGTGGTTTGGATGGACATAGCTTTTGCTGGGTAGAGAACTGGCTGGAGAGCCAGACGAGAAGAATTTTGGTGATTGGAGTTACAGCCTGTTGGCAGCCGGTCACAAGTGGTGCTCCCCAGGGGACACTATTGCGGCCTGTTCTGTTTCTTGTCTTTGTCAATGATCTGCACGAGGGGATCGAGTGCACCCTCAGTAAGTTTGCAGACGACACCATGTTGGGCAGGAGTGTTGATGTGCTTGAGGGTGGGAAGGCTCGACAGAGGGTTCTTTACAGGCTCAATCGATAGGCCGAGGCGAACTGTATGCGGTTCAACAAGGCTGAGTGCTGGGTCCTGCGCTTGGGTCACAATGACCCCATGCAAAGCTACAGGGGTTGGGGAACAGTGGGTGGAAAGGTGGCCAGTAGGAGAGCACCTGGGCTGTTGGTGAACAGCCAACTGAACAGGCGCCAGCTGTGTGCCCAGGTGGCCAAGAAGGCCAACAGCATCCTGGCTTGTATCAGGAATAGTGTGGCCAGCAGCACTAGGGCAGCAATTGTCCCACATGTACTCGGCACTGGTGAAGCCACACGTTGAATACTGTGTTCCGTTTTGGGCCCCTCAGAACAGGAAAGACTTTGAGGTGCTGGAGCATGTCCAAGGAAAAGCAACAAAGCTGGTGAAACGGCCTGAATTTGCACTGGGAGAGATTTACAAAGGATGTTCAGCAAAATATCATCACCGAAAGGGCTGTCAAGCATTGGAACAGGCTGCCCAGGGAAGTGGTTGAGTCAATATCATGGGAGGTATTTAGAAGACATGTAGAAGTGACGCTTAGGGACATGGTTTAGTGGTGGACTTCGCAGTGTTAGGCTGACGTTTGGAACCCATAATGTTAAGGGACTTTTCCCGCCTTAATGACTCCATGGGTGTCTATGGGGCAGCCGGCAAGGGCAGGTGAGTTTCTGGAGAGCCTGTGAGTGTGGCGAGAGACACAGGAGGAGTGTGAACAGCAGGTAGGGGAGACTGGTGATCCAGGGCCTCTGGGGTCTTTACTTGGGGTGAGTGCCAAGGGGTGAGGCCAGTTCCGTGCACAGTGTTTGATGGAGAGAAAGTGGATTTGGAGCTTGCAAGGGGAGTTGGAGGCAAGCATGCTGTACGTGGCTGCCGAGTTGCGGCTGTGATGGTGGTTGTTGCATGCCGAGGGGTTGATGAATGCAAAGGCCTGCCCAGATGAGCCGAAGGGAGTGTTTTTGCAGGCTGTTTGTCCAGCGAGCTGTGCTTGTTGTTGAGGGAGATGAAGGGAGATAAGAAGGAGTGCTGTGCGACTGGGTGTAGGTAAGGAGACAGGGCCTGAGGGGTTGCACCCAGCAATGCCAAGGGAACTGGCTGATGTCCTTGAGAGGCAACTGTCTATTAGCTTGGCAAGGTCATGTTGCCTAGGAGTAGACCCTGATGGCTGGAAGAGAGAGATCATAGCCCTCATATCTTGAAGATGATGAAGAAGGAGGATCTCGGAAAGCAGAGGCTGGTGAGCCTGACCTCTTTTCTAGGGAATGTGACGGAGGAAACCCTTCCAGAAAGAACTGAGAATCTAAAGGTGAAGGTGGTGGGGAGCGGTCAATGTGGATTTACGAAGGGGAAAGCATGCTGGAGCGACCTCTGTGTTTTTCTGTGTTGAGGTGACTGTGTTTTGGACGAGGGGAGAGCAGTGGCTTTTGTGGAGCTGTACTTGAATGGTGCCTTTGACACCGTCTCCCGTCTCATCGTCCTAGAGAAGATGAGAAAGTCGAGCTTGCGGAATTTGGCTGCAGAGCTGTGGCCCTGGTGGTGGTTGATGCATTCTGAAAATTCGACGAATGAGAGGCCCTATCCCATTTGATCCAAGGTGAGTGTTTTGCAGGGCGTTTGGCCGGTGAGCTGTCCTCGTTGCTGAGGAGGATGAAGGCAGCTAGGAAGGAGTACTGTGCATCTGGTTGTACGCAAGTCTGTAGGGCGTTGATTCCTCATAGGCACGAGTGCTGAGGGAGCTGGCTGATGTCGTTGGGAGCTCACTGTCCATTCTCATGGCAAAGTCCTCTTGCCTTGGAGCACTTCCTGATGGGTGGAAGAGAGCTCGTAGCCCTGCTGTCTTGAAGCAACTGAGGAAGGAAGATGTGTGGAAGTAGAGGGTGGTGTGACTAAACACATCCCTTGGAAGGGTGATGGAGGAAATGTTCCCCAAACACACCGCCAAGGCCAGCAAGGTCAAGAAAGTGGTGGGGAGTTGTTGGCGAGAGTTTGGCTCCTCCATCACTTTCCATTTAGTTGGTTCCAGCATCTTTGCAGACTGGACTTTGGCGTGACTAGGTGCCTGATGCAGGAAGAGGCAGCAGATGAACACCTTGCTGTGAGCCTGGTGTCTCCAGCAGAATTTTGGTATTTCTAGTCATGGGTCGGTCTGCATGACATCAGGCCTTCTGGTCACAGATGGGTTCCACCTGACTCAAAGTGGCACAAGGGTCTTGGCACAGGAGTTAGCAGGGGTCACTGCAAGAGCTTGAAACTAGACTGGAAGGAGAAAACGAATAACCCCATAGAGATAAAGCTAGGGGTGGCCTGCCAAAGTTTGAGGGACGGTGTGCCAGCGAGGTCCTTCAGTCCGCCATCTCAGTAGATCCAGGGGATTGAGATCCCTACGGCAGCAAAGACACAGCGGGTATTGCTGAGTTAGAAAGCACGGGAGCGCCTGAGAATGGTCACGTAGGCATTAGGGCTTCTACTGGGCTTCCTTCATCCTCTTCCGCCGTAGTAGCAGCCCAGGCCTCCTAAGCCATAGCCGTAGCCATAGCCGAAGCCACCGGAGGAGATGGGCACTCCCTGGGAGCTGAGTTCGCTGCCCACGGCAGCAGATGCGGAGGATCCGACGGCGGTGTTCTGTGGGAAGGAGGTGAGGATGGGTCCTGGCAGGGTGACCACGACGGGGGAGGGCTGGATGATGACGCGGGAGTCCTGGCACTGCCTGACACAGGGCTCGTTGCAGCTGTTGGCCAGCAGGGTGGGTCCGCAGGGGCGGCAGAGGTCGTAGCAGGCCATGTGTGTGGTGTGGAGGGTCCCTGGAAGAGAGGGTGATGAGAAAGCGGGTGGGTGTGGGGGTGCGAGGGGTGGTGTTGCAGGGGGTTAGGGAGTGGGAAGGGTGTTGGCAGAGCGTCCTTGTAGAGATGGGTCAGGTGGGGAAAGAGGAGCAGGGGCTTGAGTCTCACCTTGTTGATGGTGGAGGAGAAGGTGTCAGGAGAAGTGTGTGAGGGAGAGCAGCACTGGTCCGTCTTTTATGCTGGTCCCTGAGGGGCGGGACAGGCTTTGCGCAGGACAGCGGTTTGCAGCAAGCAGCTGTTGCATGGCAGAGGCTCGCGAGTAATGAGGCAGGGTGTGTTTTCCTGACCAAACCTTTTCATGTTCTTCTCTTGAAGTCAGGTCCATCTGAGCCTGGCTTCAGGTTTTAAGTGAGAGTCGGTTTTTGGGAGAATTTGCATGTGCGGTGCATGTCAGCACATTCAGCAGACATGGGCAAAGCGTCGAGTGGTGCGCTGTCATCAGTGAGGTCAGGCCATGTCACTCGTCTGGTGTGGTTTGTGGGTGCAATGTGAAGAGGGGAGTCTGTCTGCTCTGTGCTTTGGAAGCAAGCTGCAAATGCGGGGTTGCCCCTTCCATTGTCTTTGGTCATGAGGAGGGTGGCTTTCAAGAACAAGCTGTTGTCCTGGCAGTCCTTGTTCAGATCTCACAACCCCTGTCCTGTTAGGAGGTCCACAAAGGCTTGTGTTGGCCCCTCCATAATGCTCCCCTAGCTGGTTGCAGCATGTTTGCAGCCTGGGCTTTGGTGTGACGCAGTGCTTGAGGCAGGAAGAGCCAGCAGATCAATAGCTGGCTTTGAGCCTGGTGTCACCAGTAGAATTCTGGGGTTTTTCATCATTGGTCTGACTACATGACACCAGGCCTGCTGGTGAAAGACCAGGGCACCTGCCTCAGAGGGTGAAAAGGGTCTTTGCACAGGATTTAGCAGGGTTCACTGAAACAGCTTTAAACTAGATTTGGAGGACAAAAGAGATAAACTCAGGCTCAGTAGAGATATGCCTTGGGGTGGTACTGCAGTGTTTGAGGGACAGTGTTCTAGCGAGGTCTGCTGTCTGAGTGGATGCAGCGGATTGAGATCCCTGTGGCAGCAAAGACTCAAGGGCTATTGGTGTGTTAGAACCACGGAAGTGCCTGAGAATGGTCACGTAGGTATTAGGGCTTCTCCCCCCAGTAAGGGTGGCGGGATCAGTGGCCCAGCTGAAGAGCATCTACACCAATGCATGCAGAATGGGCAAGAAACAGGAGAAGCTGGAAGCCACTGTGCAGCAAGAAAGTATTTTGGTTTGGCCTGGATAAATGCCAGGTGCCCACCAAAACTGCTCTATCACTCGCCCTCCTCAACCGGACAGGGGAGAGGACATATGATGAAAGGCTCGAGGCTCGAGATAAGGACAGGGAGAGATCACTCACCAGTTACCGTGATGGACAAACGAGACTGAACTTGGGGAGAAAAGGGGAGTTTAATTTATCACCAATCAAATCAGAGGAGGATAGTGAGAAAATAAATCCAGATCTTAAAAGACCTTCCCTCCACCCGTCCCTTCTACCTGGACTCAGCTTTACTCCCATTTCTCTACCTCATCCCCCCGAGCAGCACACAGGGATGGGGAATGGGGGTTACAGTCAGTTCATCACATGTTGTCTCTGCTGCTCCTTCCTCCTCAGGGGAAGGACTCCTCAGACTCTGCCCCTGCTCCAATGTGAGGTTCCTCTCACAGGAGACAGTTCTCCACAAACTTCTTCAGTGTGAGTCCTTCCCAGAGGCTGCAGCCCTTCACGAACTGGCCCATTGTGGATCCCTCCCACGGGGTGCAGATCTTCATGAATTGCTCCAGCGTGAGTCCCCCAGGGGATCACAAGGCCTGCCAGCAAACCTGCTCCGGCATGGGCTCCTCTCTTCACGGGTCCACAGGCCCTGGCAGGAGGCTGCTCCAGCGTGGGGCTCCCGATGGGGTCACAGGCTTCTCCGGGCATCCACCTGCTCCAGCATGGGGTCTTTTCCACGGGCTACAGGTGGATAAATGCTCCACCGTGGACCTCCATTGGCTGCAGGGGGACAACCTGCCTCACCATGGTCTTCATCATGAGCTGCAAGGGACAACACTCTGCTCCAGCATCTTGAGCACCTCCTCCCTTTCCTTCTTCACTGACCTTGGTGTCTGCAGAGTTGTTTCTCTCACATAGTCTCAGTCCTCTCTCTTGACTGCCATTTCCACCACAGTTTTTTCCCCTTCTTAAATATGTCATCCCAGAGGCGCTACAACCATTGCTGATTGACTTGGCCTTGGGCAGCGGTGGGTCCATCTTAGAGCCAGCTGGCACTGGCTTTATCAGATAAGGGGGAAACTTCTTGCAGCTTCTCACAGAAGCCACCCCTATAGGACCCCCGCTATCAAAACCTTGCCACAAAAACCCAGAACGGAAAGCTCTGCTATCGTTTTAATGACAGAAGGATGGTGGGATGACTGGCACAAGTGGAGACCTGCAATGGCTGGCTGTAAAGTCTTCAGAAGGGACAGGCAAGGAAGGAGCGGTGGTGGGGTAGCCCTGTATGTTGGGAAGTGTTTTGCTTGTCTCGAGCTTAATAATGGTGATGGTAGGGTAGAGTGTTTATGGGTAAGAATGAGGGGGAAGGCTGACAAGGCAGATACCATGTGGGAATCTGTTATAGGCCACCCAACCAGGATGAAGAGGCAGACAAAATATTGTAGAAGCAACCGGGAGAAGTCTTACAATTGCTAGCTCTTGTTCTTGTCGTGGCCTTCAACTTAGGTTGAGATTAGATCAGATGTCTGATGGAAATGCAATACAGCAGAGAAACACAGTGTCAAAGGATGAGGGAAAGGCTGAGGTATTTAATGCAGATGACACCAATTTGGGTAGGAGTGTCGATCTGCTCGAGGGTAGGAAGGCTCTGGAGAGGGATGTGGACTGACTGGATCGATGGGCTGAGGCCAATTGTAAGAGGTTCAACAAGGCCAAGTGCCAGGTCCTGCACTTCTGTTACAACAACCCCATGCAAAGTTACAAGCCTGGTGAAGAGTGGCTAGAAAGCTACTCGCAGAAAAGGACTATGTGAGAGAAACAACTCTGCTGGTGGGTTGGTCAACAGCCGAGTGAACAGGAGCCAGCAGTGTTCCAAGGCGGCCAAGCAGACCAACGGTATCCTGGCTTGTTTCAGGAATAGTGTGGCCAGCAGGATTAAGGAGGTGGTTGTCCCATATGTTCTTGGCACTGGTGAGGCGGCACGTGGAGAACTGTATTCAGTTTTGGGCCCCTCACTACGAGAAGGACATGGAGGGTCTGGAGCATGTCCAGAGAAGGGCAATGAGGCTGGTGAGGGGTCTGGAGAACAAGTCTTCTGAGGAGTGGCTGAGGGAACTGGGGTTGTTCAGTGTGGAGAAGAGGAGGCTGAGGGGAGACCTTCTCACTATCTACAGCTACCTGACAGGAGGTTGTAGTGAGGTGGCTGTTTGTCTCTTCTCCCAGGTAACCAGTGATAGGACAAGAGGAGAAAGCCTCAAGTTGTGTCAGGGGAGGTACATGGGCCGTGTTTCACAGCATCCTGGCTGGCCCCTTCCCTGCTTTCTTGCTTGGTGCCTTGAGAGGAGGAGGCTGTTGATGGTGAGCCCATATGCAAGGAAGGTCCCAGAAGTGCATCCTCTTTACATGCGGTGGCTTCAAAGCTGTAGGTGATTGATGTTACGGGTGATGGAAAGCCCCTCTCTAAGGCTCCCCTTAGCTGAGTTCAGCACGTTTGCAGCCTGGGCTTTGGCACGACACAGTGCTTGATGTGGAGCACCCTGCAAGGGCAGAGCAGTGTCCAGAGAGCCCATGACTGTGTCGAGCGGCAGAGCGGGTATGGAAGTGGCTTCGAACTGATGTGGGCAGGCAGGGTCTTTGTGATGTCTCCTTGGGGTGAGTGCCGAGGAGTGAGGCCACTTCTCTGCACAGTGTCTGATGAGTAGAAAGAGGATTTGGAGATCACTGAGTGGAGTTGGGGGCGACCATGCTTCAGGTGGCTGCAGAGCCGAGGTGCTGGTGGCGGTTGATGCATTCTGAAACATTGATGAATGAGAGGCCCTATCCCATTTGATCCAAGGTGAGTGTTTTGCAGGGCGTTTGGCCGGTGAGCTGACCTCGTTGCTGAGGAGGATGAAGGGAGGTAGGAAGGAGTGCTGTGCTGTGGTTGTACCCAAGTCTGTAGGGCATAGATTGCTCGTAGGCACGAGTGCTGAGGGAGCTGGCTGATGTCATTGGGAGCTCACTGTCCATTCTCATGGCAAGGTCATGTTGCCTTGGAGCGCTTCCTGATGGCTGAAGGAGAGCTTGTAGCTCCCCTGTCTTGAAGCAATTGAAGAAGGAAGATGCGAGCAAGAGGCTGGTGGGACTTACCTCATCCCTCGGAAAGGTGATGGAGGAAATGTTCCCCAAACATACCGCCAAGGCCAGCAAGGTCAAGAATGTGATGGGGAATTGTTGGTGCGAATTTACAAAGGGGAAATCATGCTCGCGTCACTGCCATGTCTTCTACATTGAAATGAGTGGGTATTGGACAATGGGAGAGCAGTGGCTGTTGTTGAGCTATACTTGAATGGAAGCTTTGTCCCTGTCTCCCATCACGTGCTCCTAGAGAAGCTGAGAAAGGGTGGGCTGCCTAAGTGGCCAGTGAGTTGGACTGCAAAGTAGTGGAAGAGCTGTGCCCAGAAGGTGGTGATCAGTGGCAGGACTGAAGCAACCCAGACTTCGAAAGCCATAGCCAAAGCCACCGGAGGAGACGGGCACTCCCTGGGAGCTGAGGACATCACCCAGGGCAGCCAATGAGGAGGATCCGATGGCGCTGGGCTGCTTGTAAGAGCAGGCTGTTGTGCTGGCAGCTCTGGTTCAGAATTTCTGGTGTTGAAAGGCCTGCCAGGCTTCCTGGTGGCTTGTTTTGGGCCCTTCATCACTTTCCATTTCGCTGGTTCCAGCAACTTTGCAGACTGGACTTTGGCGTGACTAGGTGCCTGATGCAGGAAGAGGCAGCAGATCAATACCTTGCTGTGAGCCTGGTGTCTCCAGCAGAATTTTGGTATTTCTGGTCATGGGTTGGTCTGCATGACATCAGGCCTTCTGGTCGCAGATGGGTTCCACCTGACTCAAAGTGGCACAAGTGTCTTGGCACAGGAGTTAGCAGGGGTCACTGGAAGAGCTTGAAACTAGACTGGAAGGAGAAAACGAATAACCCCATAGAGATAAGGCTAGGGGTGGCCTGCGAAAATTTGAGGGACGGTGTGCCAGCGAGGTCCTTCAGTCCGCCATCTCAGTAGATCCAGGGGATTGAGATCCCTACGGCAGCAAAGACACAAGGGGTATTGCTGAGTTAGAAAGCACGGGAGCGCCTGAGAATGGTCACGTAGGCATTAGGGCTTCTACCGGGCTTCCTTCATTCTTCAGGGCTGCTGAGGCTGTGGGCCGAGGGTGTTGAAAGAGCCGGAGCAGGAGCAGGAGGGGAAGGTTATTGAGGCTCAGGTTGTTGACCGTGGAGGAGATGGTGTCAGGAGAAATGTGCTGGGGAGAGAGGCTGTGGCCTCGCTTTTCTGCTGGTCCCTGAGTGCCCAAGGGGGAGAGTCAGCCATTGCACATGACAGCAATTTGCAGCTGTAGCTGTGTAAGTAATGAGGTGCAGTGTGTTCTGCTTCCTGCAATTATCTAATTTCAGGTCTTTCTCTTGAGGACGTGTCCACTTGGCCCTGGCAGCAGCTTTTAAGTGCAAGTGTTTGAGGCCAAAGGCTTGTTGTTGATGGCACTTGTCAGGGCAGGCAGAAGATGCAACCAAAGCATGGGAGAGGTGGGGTGTCATCACAGAGTTCACCCATGGGACTCAAGTGGTGCAGTTTGCAGGTGTGTTTTCAAGAGGGGTTCCCATTTCCTCACAGCCCTGGCAGGCTGCTGTGGGCTTTGTAGGTGTGCTGGGCATGAGGGACTGCCTCTTCCATTGTGTTCTGTGCCTCCGTGCCTCTCTGCCAGCTGGCTAAGCCTGTCTGTAGGCCTGGCCTTTGCTGTTGGCTGTGCTCTGTGGGTTACTTGGTGTCCCTCATGCTTGTAAGGATTCAGCTGGGAGAAAGGCAGCTGCCTGTTTTCTCTTGTTCCCGTTTGGGGCCATCCCTGGGTGTCGAAGTGGAAGCAGCTGGAGGGCTGCTCTCAAGAGCAGGCTGTTGTCCTTGCAGCCCTGTTTCAGGGCTCGCAAGCCCTGTGCTGTCGCGTTGCAGCCAGGCTCCCCAGAGCCTTGTGTTGGCCCCTCTCTAAGGCTCCCCTTAGCTGAGTTCAGCACGTTTGCAGCCTGGGCTTTGGCATGACACAGTGCTTGATGTGGAGCACCCTGCAAGGGCAGACCGGTGTCCAGAGAGCCCATGACTGTGTTGCGCGGCAGAGCGGGTGTGGAAGTGGCTTCGAACTGATGTGGGCAGGCAGGGTGTGTGTGGTGTCTCCTTGGGGTGAGTGCCGACGGGTGAGGCCACTTCTCGGCGTAGTGTCTGATGAGCAGAAAGATGATTTGGAGGTCACTGAGGGGAGTTGGGGGCGACTATGTTTCACGTGGCTGCAGAGCCAAGGTGCTGGTGGCAGTTGATGCATTCTGAAACATTGATGAATGGGAGGGCCTGTCCCCGTTCAGCCAAGGTGAGTGTTTTTCACGAGTAAGCTGTCCTGATTTCTGAGAAGGATGAGGAGAGCTAGGAAGGAGTGCTGTGCGCCTGGATGTACACAAGTCTGCTGGAGCCCTGCTGGAGCTGACCCTGCCTGAGCAGCCTGGATCGAACTAGGTGGTCCCTGGAGGTTCCTTTGCCCACTAAATGATTGTTTGCTGTGAATCTGCTTGCTGTGATGGGCTGAGAGTCGTGCTGGTGAGGAAGAGAGTTGGTCAAGTGCATGCTGCAATGTGGAGCTGGTGTCAGAGGTGTGAGTAGGGGTTCGTTAGCACGTCCAAGTCTTTGTCTTGGAAATTGAATGTTTTGTTGTCATGGATTAGAAGCCCCTCTGTGTGGCTTTGTGGTGGTGTTGGTGTTGTTGCTGGGGACATACTTCCTAGGAGAGGTCTTTCAGCCCTTTTTCCACACCCTCCGCGAACATCTTGAGTCCTGGCTTTGTGCCAGGTGAAGGTAGAAGAGCGCAGGGAGATGAAAGGAAGAAGAGTCATCTCAGGCTGGGATGCAGGAGAACTTTATTGATAGAAAAAAATGAAGAGTGAAAAGGCAGGAGCGCCAAGTGGAAGGGAGCCCATCTGAGGTGCAAGTAGGGCAACCACCAGCGAGGTCCCTGTGTGAAACCGAAAGTGGCCAGAGCACCGAGGCCTTCGTGCCCCACACTGGGAGATTTACAGTGGAATAACCCAGTGGTCTTTGTCTTGTAAGAATTTGTTTGCAGAGGAGAGTACTGGACAGAGCAGAAGGGGTGACGCAAAGAAGACAGTGGGAGAAGAGGAGGTGGTACATGGGCCATGTTTGCAGGCAGCCCGAACTGGCCCCTTCTCTGCTTTGTTGCTTGGTGGCTTGAGAGGAGGAGCTGTGGATGGCAGGTGGATGTGCCAGGAAGGACCTGGATGTGTGTCCTCAATCCATGCTATATCTTCCAAGGCAGGGGTGGTGAAAAGGGCCTTTAGCAGGGGTAGCATCCTCTTCCGCCGTAGTAGCAGCCCAGGCCTCCTAAGCCATAGCCGTAGCCATAGCCGAAGCCACCGGAGGAGATGGGCACTCCCTGGGAGCTGAGTTCGCTGCCCACGGCAGCAGATGCGGAGGATCCGACGGCGGTGTTCTGTGGGAAGGAGGTGAGGATGGGTCCTGGCAGGGTGACCACGACGGGGGAGGGCTGGATGATGACGCGGGAGTCCTGGCACTGCCTGACACAGGGCTCGTTGCAGCTGTTGGCCAGCGGGGTGGGTCCGCAGGGGCGGCAGAGGTCGTAGCAGGCCATGTGTGTGGTGTGGAGGGTCCCTGGAAGAGAGGGTGATGAGAAAGCGGGTGGGTGTGGGGGTGCGAGGGGTGGTGTTGTAGGAGGTGGAGGGAGTGTGGTGGGATGGTGTGGGGCTATGGGGAGAGTATGGTAGAGGGCAGGGGTCAGGGCTGTTCAGGCTGTGGTCTGAGGGTGGTGGAATAGACAGCACCAGAGAAGGAGGGACAGGAGTTTGAGGCTTACCTTGCTGTCCGTGGAGGAGAAGGTGTCAGGAGAAAGGTGTGAGGGAGAGCAGCACTGGGCTTGCTTTTATGCTGGTTCCTGAGGGGCGGGACAGCCTTTGCACATGACAGCACTTTGCAGCAAGCAGCTGTTGCATGCCACGAGCTCCCCAGTAATGAGGCAGGAAATGTTTCCCTTCCCACAGTGCTCCCTTTTTCATGTTGTGCTCTTGAGGATGTGTCCATCTGACCTTGTTGTCAACTTTTATGTGGGAGAAATAGAGGCCAAATTCGTGGTGTCATGGCGAATGCCAGTGTGTTCAGAAGATGCATCCAAAGCATAGAAGAGGTCGGTTGTCATCAGTGCGGTCATCTCGTGACACTATTGTCATGTGGTATGCAGATGCGTATTGCAGAGTGGTCCTTGTTTCGTCGCAGCCCTGGCCGGCTCTTCTGGGCTTTGGAGGTATGCGGGGCATGAGCGGCTGCCCCTTCCATTGCAATGGGACCCTCTCTGCAATGGTTCCATAGTAATCAGAAGTATTAATAGTGAGACGAGTTGTTCTGCGAGTACCCAGCCCCCTGACCTGGAAGACAGGGTCGGGGAGCAGAATGAAGCCCCCACAAGCCAATGGAAATGCTTAGTGACTTCCTACAGCACTGAGACACACAGAGGTGTATGGGGCCGGATGGGAACCACCCAAGGGTACTGAGGGAGCTGCGGAGGTGCTCACTAAGCCATTTCCAAGAATTTAGCAGCAGTCCTGGCTAATCGGGCAGGTCCCAGTTGACTGGAATGTAGCAAATGTGATGGCCGTCTACAAGAAGGGCCAGAACGAAGGTCCAGGGAACTCCAGGGCTGTCAATCTGACCTCGAAGCCTGGGAAGGTTTTGAAGTAGATCCTCTGGAGTGCAAGTACATTGCACGTATGGGACAACCGGGAGATCAGGTCCAGTGAGCATGGGTTTATGCAAGGCAGGTCCTACTTGACTAACCTGATCTCCTTTGAGGGCAAGGTGAGCCGCTTAGTGGATGAAGGTTTGGCTGTGAATGTGTTCTACTTAGACTTCAGCAAGCCTTTGACACCATTTCCCACAGGCTTCTCCCGGAGACACTGACTGCTCGTGGCTTGGACGGACATACCCTTTTCTGGGTAGAGAAATGGGGGGATAGCCAGATGCCAAGAGTTTTGGCGAATGGAGTTAGAGGCTGTTGGTGGCCGGTCACAAGTGGTGCTCCCCAGGGCTCAGTATTGGGGCCAGTTCTGTTTAATGTCTTTATCAATGATCTGCACGAGGGCATCGAGTGCACCCTCAGTAAGTTTGCAGACGACACCATGTTGGGCAGGAGTGCTGATGTGCTTGAGGGTGGGAAGGCTCTACTGAGGGATCTGGACAGAGGTGATCAATGGGCCCAGGTCAGCTGTATGCGGTTCAACAAGGCTGAGTGCTGGGTCCTGCCCTTGTTTGACAATGACCGCATGCAAAGCTGCAGGGTTGGGGAAGAGTGGCTGGAATGATGCCTGGCAGACTAGGACCTGGGCTGTTGGTGAACAGCCAACTGAACAGGAGCCAGCTGTGTGCCCAGGTGGCCAAGAAGGCCAACAGCACCCTGGCTTGTACCAGAAATAGTGTGGCCAGCAACACCAGGGCAGCTATTGTCCCACATGTACTCGGCACTGGTGAAGCCACACCTCGAATACTGTGTTCCGTTTTGGGCCCCTCAGAACAGGAAAGACCTTGAGGTGCTGGAGCATGTCCAAAGAAAAGCAACAAAGCTGGTGAAACGGCCTCAAGTTGCACCTGTGGAGCTTTACATGGGATGTTAGACAAAATTTCATCACCAACAGGGCTGTCAAGCATTGGAACAGGCTGCCCAGGGAAGTGGTTGAGTCACTATCATGGGGGGTATTTAAAAGACATGTAGAAGTGATGGTTAAGGACATGGTTTAGTGGTGGACTTGGCATTGTTAGGCTGACATTTGGAATCCATGATGTTAAGGGACTTTTCCCACCTAAATGACTCCATGGGTGTCTATGTGGCAGCCAGCAAGGGCAGGTGAGTTTCTGGAGACCACATGAGTGTGTCAAGAGGCAGAGGAGGAAGGTGAACAGCGGGCAGAGGAGACTGGTGATCCAGGGCTTCTGGGGTCTTTACTTGGGGTGAGTGCCAAGGGGTGAGCTTGGCAAGGTCATGTTTCCTGGGAGTAGGTGCTGATGGGTGGTAGAGAGAGATCATAGCCCTCATATCATGAAGATGATGAAGAAGGAGGATCTGGGAAAGCAGAGGCTGGTGAGCCTGCCCTCTTTTCTAGGGAATGTCATGGAGGAAATCCCCCCGGAAAGAACGGAGGAAGTCAAGATGAAGGTGATGGGGAGCGGTCAATGTGGATTTACGAAGGGGAAATCATGCTGGAGTGACCTCTGTGTTATTCATGTTGATACGACCAGGTGTTGTACGAGGGGAGAGGAGTATCTGCTGTTGAGCTGTACTTGAATGAAGCCTTTGTCACCATGTCCCATCACATCGTCCTAGAGAAGACGAGAAAGTCGAGCTTGCTGAATCTGGCTGCAGAGCTGTGGCCGTGGTGGCGGTTGATTCATTCTGAAAAGTTGATGAATGAGAGGCCCTATACCCTTTGATCCAAGGTGAGATAACTTTCTGATGCAAGTGGTGGAGGAACCAACAAGGAAAGGCGCGCTGCTGGACCTCGTGTTAACAAACAAGGAGGGACTGGTGGAGGACGTGAAGGTTGGAGGTAGACTCGGCTGCAGTGACCATGAAATGGTCGAGTTCAGGATCCTGCGTGGAGGAAGCAGGGCGATAAGCAGGATCAAAACCCTGGACCTCAGGAGGGCTGACTTTGGCCTCTTCAAGGAGCTACTGGGAGGAATCCCGTGGGCCAGGGCTCTCGAAGGCAGGGGGGTCCATGAGTGCTGGTCGCTCTTTAAACAACACTTCTTCCATGCACAGGAGCAATGCATCCCCCTGAGAAAGAAATTTAGCAAAGCAGGCAGGAGACCTGCATGGTTAAACAAGGAGCTTCTAGTGGAGATCAGGCAGAAGAGAAAGGTGCATGGCATGTGGAAAGAGGGACAGGCCACTTGGGAAGAGTACAGAAACGTAGTGAGAGCATGCAGGGATGCGACGAGGAAGGCCAAGGCTCACCTGGAATTGAAGCTGGCAAGGGATGTCAAAAACAACAAGAAGGGCTTCTTCAACTACATCAGCAGCAAAAGGAAGGTTAGGGACAACGTGGGACCGCTGCTGAATGAGGCGGGTGTCCTGGTGACGGAGGATGCGGAGAAGGCAGAGCTACTGAATGCCTTCTTTGCTTCAGTCTTCAGTGCTAAGACTGGCCCTCAGGAATCCCAGGCCTGGGAGGTAAGAGAAGAAGCCTACAGAGAGGACGACTTTCCCTTGGTCGAGGAGGACTGTGTGAGGGATCGCTTAAGCGATCTGGATGTCCACAAATCCATGGGCCCCGATGGAATGCACCCACGAGTGCTGAGGGAGCTGGCGGATGTCATTGCTGAGCCACTCTCCATCATCTTTGAGAGGTCCTGGAGGACTGGAGAGGTGCCCGAGGACTGGAGAAAGGCCAATGTCACTCCAATCTTCAAAAAGGGCAAGAAGGAGGACCCAGGAAACTACAGGCCGGTCAGCCTCACCTCCATCCCGGGAAAGGTGATGGAGCAGCTTATCCTGGAGGTCATCATCAAGCAATTGGAAGAAAAGAAGGTTATCAGGAGTAGTCAGCATGGATTCACCAAGGGGAAATCATGCCTGACCAATCTGATAGCTTTCTACGATGACATGACTGGCTGGGTAGACGAAGGGAGAGCTGTGGATGTTATCTACCTTGACTTCAGCAAGGCTTTCGACACAGTCTCCCATGATATCCTCCTGGGGAAGCTGAGGAAGTGTGGGCTGGATGAGTGGTCGGTGAAGTGGATAGAGAACTGGCTGAATGGCAGAACTCAGAGGGTTGTCATCAGCGGCGCTGAGTCTAGTTGGAGGCTGGTGACAAGTGGTGTCCCCCAGGGGTCAGTACTGGGCCCAGTCTTGTTTAACTTCTTCATCAACGACCTGGATGAAGAGTTAGAATGTACCCTCAGCAAGTTTGCTGACGACACCAAACTGGGAGGTGTGGTAGATACACCGGAAGGCTGTGCTGCCATTCAGCGTGACCTGGATAGGCTGGAGAGTTGGGCAGAGAGGAACCTGATGAGGTTCAACAAGGGCAAGTGCAGGGTCCTGCACCTGGGGAGGAACAACCTCATGCACCAGTACAGGCTTGGGGTGGACCTGCTGGAGAGCAGCTCTGCGGAGAGGGACCTGGGTGTCCTGGTGGACGACAGGTTAACTATGAGCCAGCAGTGTGCCCTGGCTGCCAAGAAGGCCAATGGGATCCTGGGGTGCATCAAGAAGAGTGTGGCCAGCAGGACAAGGGAGGTTCTCCTTCCCCTCTACACTACCCTGGTGAGGCCTCATCTGGAGTCCTGTGTCCAGTTCTGGGCTCCCCAGTTCAAGAAGGATGAAGAGCTACTGGAGAGAGTCCAGCGGAGGGCTACAAGGATGGTGAGGGGACTGGAACATCTCCACTACGAGGAGAGGTTGAGGGAACTGGGCTTGTTCAGCCTGAAGAAGAGAAGGCTGCGAGGGGACCTTATAAATGCCTACAAATATCTGAAGGGTGGGTGTCAGGAGGATGGGGCCAAGCTCTTTTCAGTGGTGCCCAGTGACAGGACAAGGGGTAATGGGCACAAACTGAGGCACAGGAAGTTCCGTCTGAACATGAGGAGGAACTTCTTCTCTCTGAGGGTGACGGAGCCCTGGAACAGGCTGCCCAGGGAGGTTGTGGAGTCTCCTTCTCTGGAGATATTCAAGACCCGCCTGGACAAGGTCCTGTGCAGCCTGCTGTAGGTGACCCTGCTTCGGCGGGGGGGTTGGACTAGATGACCCACAGAGGTCCCTTCCAACCCCTACTATTCTGTGATTCTGTGATTCTGTGATTCTGTGAGTGTTTTTCTGGGTGTTTGTCTGGTGAGCTGTCCTCGTTGCTGAGGAGGAGGAAGGGAGGTAGGAAGGAGTGCTTTGTGTCTGGATGTACGCAGGTCTGTAGGGGCTTGGTGGCTCGTAGCCACGAATGCTGAGGGAGCTGACTGATGCCGTTGGGAGCTCACTGTCCATTCTCATGGCAAAGTCATATTGCCTTGGAGCACTTCCTGATGGGTGGAAGAGAGCTCGTAGCCCTGCTGTCTTGAAGCAACTGAAGAAGGAAGATGCGAGGAAGTAGAGGGTGGTGGGGCTAACCTCATCCCTTGGAAGGGTGATGGAGGAAATGTTCCCCAAACACACCGCCAAGGCCAGCAAGGTCAAGAATGTGATGGGGAGTTGTTGGCGTGGATTTACAAAGGGGAAATCATGCTCGCGTCACCTCCCTGTGTTGTACATTGAAGTGAGTGGGTATCGGACAATGGGAGAGCAGTGGCTGTTGTTGAGCTATACTTGAATGGAAGCTTTGTCCCTGTCTCCCATCACGTGCTCCTAGAGAAGCTGAGAAAGTGGGCAGTGAGTTGGACTGCAAAGTAGTGGAAGAGCTGTGCCCAGAAGGTGGTGATCAGTGGCAGGACTGAAGCATCCCAGACTTCGAAAGACATAGCAAAAGCCACCGGAGGAGACGGGCACTCCCTGGGAGCTGAGGACATCACCCAGGGCAGCCAATGAGGACGATGCAATGGCAGTGGGCTTCTTTCAAGAGTAGACTGTTGTGCTGGCAGCTCTGGTTCAGAATTTCTGCTGTTGAAAGGCCTGTCAGGCTTCCTAGTGTCTTCTTTAGGCCCCTCCATCACTCTCCCTGCTGATGGTTCCAGCAACATTGCAGACTGGGCTTTGGTGTGACTAGGTGCCTGATGCAGGAATAGGCAGCAGATCAATACCTTGCTGCGAGCCTGGTGTCTCCAGCAAAATTTTGGTATTTCTGGTCGTGGGTCGGTCTGCATGACATCAGGCCTTCTGGTAGCAGACGGGTTCCACCTGACTCAAAGCACAAAGCGGCACAAGGTTTTTGGCACAGGAGTTAGCAGGGTTCACTGAAAAAGCTTGAAACTAGACTGGAAGGAGAAAAGGGATAACCCCATAGAGATAAGGGTGGGGGTTGGGCCGCCAATGTTTGAGGGACGGTGTGCCAGCGAGGTCCTTCAGTCCGCCATCTCAGTAGATCCAGGGGATTGAGATCTCTTCAGCAGCAAAGACACAGCGGGTATTGCTGAGTTAGAAAGCACGGGAGCGCCTGAGAATGGTCACGTAGGCATTAGGGCTTCTACCGGGTTTCCTTCATTCTTCAGGGCTGCTGAGGCTGGGGGCCAAGGGTGTTGAAAGAGCCGGGGTAGGAGCAGGAGGGGAAGGTTATTGAGGCTCAGGTTGTTGACCGTGGAGGAGATGGTGTCAGGAGAAATGTGCTGGGGAGAGAGGCTGTGGCCTCGCTTTTCTGCTGGTCCCTGAGTGCCCAAGGGGGCGAGTCAACCATTGCACATGACAGCAATTTGCAGCTGTAGCTGTGTAAGTAATGAGGTGCAGTGTGTTCTGCTTCCTGCAATTATCTAATTTCAGGTCTTTCTCTTGAGAGCCCATGACTGTGTTGAGTGGCAGAGCGGGTGTGCAAGTGGCTTAGAACTGATGTGGACAGGCAGGGTGTGTGTGGTGTCTCCTTGCGGTAAATGCCGAGGGATGAGGCCACTTCTCTGCACAGTGCCTGACGAGTAGAAAGAGGATTTGGAGTTCACTGAGGGGAGTTGGGGGCAACCATGCTTCAGGTGGCTGCAGAGCTGAGGTGCTGGTGGCAGTTGATGCATTCTGAAACATTGATGAATGAGAGGCCCTGTCCCCTTTCAGCCACGGTCAGTGTTTTTCATGCTATTTGGCCAGTGATCTGTCCTCATTGCTGAGAAGGATGAAGGGAGGTAGGAAGGAGTGCTGTGCTCCTGGATGTGCACATGTCTGCTGGAGCCCTGCTGGAGCTGACCCTGCCTGAGCAGCCTAGATTGAGCTAGATGATTCCATGAGGTTCCTTGCCCACTAAATGATTGTTTGCTGTGAATCTGCTTGCTGTGATGGGCTGAGAATCGTGCTGAGGAAGAGAGCTGGTCAAGTGCATGTTGCTATGGGGAGCTGGTGTCAGAGGTGTGAGTAGAGCTGCGATACCACGTCCAAGCCTTTGTCTTCGAAATTGAATGTTTTGTTGTCATGCACTGGAAGCCCCCCTGTGCTCCTTTCTGTTGGTGGTGGTGTTGTTGCTGGGGACATACTTCCTAAGAGAGGTCTTTCAGCCCTTTTTACACACCCTTCGAGAACCACTAGAACCCTGCCTATGTGCCAGGTGAAGGTAGAAGAGCCCAGGGAGATGAAAGGAAGAGGAGTCATCTCAGGCTGGGATGCAGAAGCTCTTTATTGACAAAAAAAAAAAATGAACAGTGAAAAGGGAGGAGCGCCAAGTGGAAGGGAGCCCATCTGAGGTGCAAGTAGGGCAACCACTAGCGAGGTCCCTGTGTGAGAGACATCTGTCCAGAGCACCAAGGTCTTCCTGCCCCACAGTGGTAGCGTTACAGTGGATTTCCCCAGTGGTCTTTGTCTTGTGAGAATTTGTTTGCAGAGAAGAATACTGGACAGAGCAGAAGGGCTTATGGAAAGAAAGCAGTGGTAGAAGAGGAGGTGGTACATGGGCCATGTTTGCAGGCAGCCCGAACTGGCCCCTTCCCTGCTTTGTTGCTTGGTGCCTTGAGAGGAGGAGCTGTGGATGGCAGGTGGATGTGCCAGGAAGGACCTGGACGTGCGTCTTCAATCCATGCTGTATCTTCCAAGGCAGGGGCGGTGGCAAGGGCCTTTAGCAGGGGTAGCAGCCTCTTCTGCCATAGTAGCAGCCCAGGCCTCCTAAGCCATAGCCACAGCCGTAGCCATAGCCGAAGCCACCGGAGGAGATGGGCACTCCCTGGGAGCTGAGTTCGCTGCCCACGGCAGCCGATGCGGAGGATCCGACGGCGGTGTTCTGTGGGAAGGAGGTGAGGATGGGTCCTGGCAGGGTGACCAGCACAGGGGAGGGCTCAATGATGACGCGGGAGTCCTGGCACTGCCTGACACAGGGCTCGTTGCAGCTGTTGGCCAGCGGGGTGGGTCCGCAGGGGCGGCAGAGGTCGTAGCAGGCCATGTGTGTGGTCTGGAGGGTCCCTGGAAGAGAGGGTGATGAGAAAGCGGGTGGGTGTGGGGGTGCGAGGGGTGGTGTTGCAGGGGGGTGAGGGAGTGGGGAGGGCTGGTGTGGGGCTATGGGGAGCGTGTGGCAGAGGGCAGGGTTCAAGGCTGCTGAGGCTGTGGTCTGAGGGTGGTGGAATAGACAGCACCAGAGAAGCAGGGACAGGGGGTTGAGGCTTACCTTGCTGTCCGTGGAGGAGAAGGTGTGAGGAGAAATGTGTGAGGGAGAGCAGCCCTGGGCTTGCTTTTATGCTGGTTCCCGAGGGGTGGGACAGCCTTTGCACATGACAGCACTTTGCAGCAAGCAGCTATTGCATGCCACAAGCTCACCAGTAATGAGGCAGGGAATGTTTTCCTTCCCGCAGTGCTCTCTTTTTCATGTGCTCCTCTTGACGACGTGTCCATCTGACCTTGTTGTCAACTTTTATGTGGGAGAAATAGAGGCCAAAGTCTTGGTGTCATGGCGAATGCCAGTGCGTTCAGAAGATGCGTCCAAAGCATAGAAGAGGTCGGTTGTCATCAGTGCGGTCATCTCGTGACACTATTGTGTTGTGGTCTGCAGGTGCATTGTGCAGAGGGGTCCTTGTTTCGTCGCAGCCCTGGCCAGCTGTTCTGGGCTTTGGAGGTGTGTGGGGCATAAGGGCCTTCCCTGTCCATTGCGATGAGTCCCTCTCTGCAATGGTTCCATAGTAATCAGAAGTATTAATAGTGAGACGAGTTGTTCTGCGAGTACCCAGCCCCCTGACCTGGAAGACAGGGTCGGGGAGCAGAATGAAGCCCCCACAAGCCAATGGAAATGCTTAGTGACTTCCTACAGCACTGAGACACACAGAGGTGTATGGGGCCGGATGGGATCCACCCAAGTGTACTGAGGGAGCTGGCAGAGGTGCTCACTAAGCCATTTTCAAGAATTTAGCAGCAGTCCTGGCTAATCGGGCAGGTCCCAGTTGACTGGAATGTAGCAAATGTGATGGCCGTCTACAAGAAGGGTCAGAACGAAGGTCCAGGGAACTCCAGGGCTGTCAATCTGACCTCGAAGCCTGGGAAGGTTATGAAGTAGATCCTCTGGAGTGCAAGCACATGGCACGTATGGGACAACTGGGAGATCAGGCCCAGTGAGCATGGGTTTATGCAAGGCACGTCCTGCTTGACTAACCTGATCTCCTTCGAGGGCAAGGTGAGCCGCTTAGTGGATGAGGGAGTGACTGTGGATGTGTTCTACCTAGAGTTCAGCAAACCCTTTGACACCGTTTCCCACAGCCTTCTCCCAGAGACACTGACTTCTTGTGGCTTGGATGGTCATAGCTTTTGCTGGGTAGAGAACTGGCTGGAGAGCCAGACGGGAAGAGTTTTGGCGAATGGAGTTAGAGCCTGTTGGCGGCCGGTCACAAGTGGTGCTCCCCAGGGGACACTATTGCGGCCAGTTCTGTTTATTGACTTTATCAATGATCTGCACGAGGGGATCGAGTGCACCCTCAGTAAGTTTGCAGACGACACCATGTTGGGCAGGAGTGTTGATGTGCTTGAGGGTGGGAAGGCTCGACAGAGGGTTCTGGACAGGCTGGATTGATGGGCCGAGGCGAACTGTATGCGGTTCAACAAGGCTGAGTGCTGGGTCCTGCGCTTGGGTCACAATGACCCCATGCAAAGCTACAGGGGTTGGGGAACAGTGGCTGGAAAGTTGCCTGGTAGAAGAGCACCTGGGCTGTTGGTGAACAGCCAACTGAACAGGAGCCAGCTGTGTGCCCAGGTGGCCAAGAAGGCCAACAGCATCCTGGCTTGTATCAGGAATAGTGTGGCCAGCAGCAGTAGGACAGCAATTGTCCCATATGTACTCGGCACTGGTGAAGCCACACGTTGAATACTTTGTTCCGTTTTGGGCCCCTCAGAACAGGAAAGACCTTGAGGTGCTGGAGCATGTCCAAGGAAAAGCAACAAAGCTGGTGCAGGGTCTAGAGCAGAAGTCTTGTGAGGCACAGGTAACGGAACTGGGCTTGTTTAGTGTGGAGAAAAGGAGGGTGAGGGAGGCTGAGAGGAGACCTTGCCACTCTCTACAAGTACCTGGCAGGAGGCTGTAGTGATCTGGGTATTGGTCTCTTATTGCTATTAACAAACCATAGGAAAAGAGCAAATGGCCTGAAGTTGCACCGGCGGAGTGTTACATTGGATGTTTGGCAAAATTTCATCACTGAAAGGGCTGTTAAGCATTGGAACAGGCTTCTCAGGGAAGTGGTTGAGTCACTCATGGGAGGTATTTAAAAGATGTGTAGAAGTGGTGCTTTGGGACATGGTTTAGTGGTGGGTTTGGCAATGTAAGGTTGGCGTTTGGACTCCATGATGTTAAGGGACTTTTCCCACCTTAATGACTCCATGGGTGTCTATGTGGCAGCCGGCAAGAGCAGGTGAGTTTCTGGAGAGCCTGTGAGTGTGGCGAGAGGCAGAGGGGGAGTGGGAGCAGCAGATAGGGGAGACTGGTGAGCCAGGGCCTCTGGGGTCTTTAGTTGAGTTGAGTGCCAAGGGGTGAGGCCAGTTCTGTGCACAGTGTCTGATGGAGAGAAAGAGGAGTTGGAGGTTGCCAAGGGGAGTAGGAGGCAAGCATGCTGCATGTGGCTGCCGAGCCGAGGTCCTGGTGGCGGTTGTTGCATGCCGAGGGGTTGATGAATGGCAAGGCCTGCCCAGATGAGGCAAAGTGAGTGTTTTTGCAGGCTGTTTGTCCAGCGAGCTGTGCTTGTTGCTGAGGGAGATGAAGGGAGGCAAGAAGGAGTGCTGTGCGACTGGGTGTAGGTAAGGAGACAGGGCCTGAGGGGTTGCACCCAGCAATGCCAAGGGAGCTGGCTGATGTCCTTGAGAGGCGACTGTCTATTAGCTTGGCAAGGTCATGTTGCCTGGGAGTAGGTGCTGATGGGTGGAAGAGAGAGCTCATAGCCCTCATATCATGAAGATGATGAAGAAGGAGGATGTGGGAGAGTGGAGTCTCACGAGGCTGCCCTCTTTTTTAAGGGAATGTCTTGGAGGAAAGCCTCCCAGAAAGAACAGAGAAAGTCAAGATGAAGGTGATACGAAGTGATCATTGAGGTGTTACGAAGGAAAATCATACTGGAGCTACCTTTGTGTTATCCATGTTGAGGCGACCATGTGTTGTACGAGGGGAGAGCAGTGTCTGCTGTTGAGCTGTACTTGAATGGCGCCTTTGTCACCGTCTCCCGTCTCATCATCCTAGAGAAGACGAGAAAGTCGAGCTTGCTGAATTTGGCTGCAGAGCTGTGGCCCTGGTGGCAGTTGATGCATTCTGAAAATTCGACGAATGAGAGGCCCTATCCCATTTGATCCAAGGTGAGTGTTTTTCTGGGTGTTTGTCTGGTGAGCTGTCCTCGTTGCTGAGGAGGAGGAAGGGAGGTAGGAAGGAGTGCTTTGTGTCTGGACGTATGCAAGTCTGTAGGGGCTTGGTGGCTGATAGCCATGAATGCTGAGGGAGCTGGCTGATGTCTTTGGGAGCTCACTGTCCATTCTCATGGCAAAGTCATATTGCCTTGCAGCACTTCCTGATGGGTGGAAGAGAGCTCGTAGCCGTGCTGTCTTGCAGCAACTGAAGAAGGAAGATGCGAGGAAGTAGAGGGTGGTGGGGCTAACCTCATCCCTTGGAAGGGTGATGGAGGAAATGTTCCTCAAACACACTGCCAAGGCCAGGAAGGTCAAGAAAGTGATGGGGATTTGTTGGTGTGGATTTACAAAGGGGAAATCATGCTCGCGTCACCTCCCTGTGTTGTACATTGAAGTGAGTGGGTATCGGACAATGGGAGAGCAGTGGCTGTTGTTGAGCTATACTTGAATGGAAGCTTTGTCCCTGTCTCCCATCACGTGCTCCTAGAGAAGCTGAGAAAGTGTGGGCTGCCTAAGTGGGCAGTGAGTTGGACTGCAAAGTAGTGGAAGAGCTGTGCCCAGAAGCTGGTGATCGGTGGCAGGACTGAAGCAGCCCAGACTTCGAAAGACATAGCCAAAGCCACCGGAGGAGACGGGCACTCGCTGGGAGCTGAGGACATCACCCAGGGCAGCCAATGAGGACGGTGCGATGGCAGTGGGCTGCTTGCAAGAGCAGACTGTTGTGCTGGCAGCTCTGGTTCAGAATTTCTGCTGTTGAAAGGCCTGCCAGGCTTCCTGGTGGCTTGTTTTGGGCCCTTCATCACTTTCCATTTAGACGGTTCCAGCATCTTTGCAGACTGGGCTTTGGCGTGACTAGGTGCCTGATGCAGCAATAGGCAGCAGATCAACACCTGGTGCGAGCCTGGTGTCTCCAGCAAAATTTTGGTATTTCTGGTTGTGGGTCGGTCTGCACAACACCAGGCCTTCTGGTCGCAGACGGGTTGAACCTGACTCAAAGCACAAAGCGGCACAAGGGTATTGGCACAGGAGTTAGCAGGGTTCACTGAAAAAGCTTGAAACTAGACTGGAAGGAGAAAAGGGATAAGCCCATAGAGATAAAGCTAGGGGTGGGCTGCCAATGTTTGAGAGACGATGTGCCAGCGAGGTCCTTCAGTCCGCCATCTCAGTAGATCCAGGGGATTGAGATCCCTTCGGCAGCAAAGACACAAGGGATATTGCTGAGTTAAAAAGCATGGAAGCACCTGAGAATGGTCACGTAGGCATTAGGGCTTCTACCGGGCTTCCTTCATTCTTCAGGGCTGCTGAGGCTGGGGGCTGAGGGTGTTGAAAGAGCTGGGACAGGAGCAGGAGGGGAAGGTTATTGAGGCTCAGGTTGTTGACCATGGAGGAGATGGTGTCAGGAGAAATGTGCTGGGGAGAGAGGCTGTGGCCTCGCTTTTCTGCTGGTCCCTGTGTGCCCAAGGGGGCGAGTCAGCCATTGCACATGACCGCAATTTGCAGGCATAGCTGTGTAAGTAATGAGGTGCAGTGTGTTCTGCTTCCTGCAATTATCTAATTTCAGGTCTTTTTCTTGAGGACGTGTCCACTTGACCCTGGCAGCAGCTTTTAAGTGCAAGTGTTTGAGGTCAAAGGCTTGTTGTTGATGGCACTTGTCAGGTCAGGCAGAAGATGCAACCAAAGCATGGGAGAGGTGGGGTGTCACCAGTGAGGTCACCCATGGGACTCACGTGGTGTGGTTTGCGGGTGTGTTTTCAAGATAATTTCCCATTTTGTCACAGCCCTGGCAGGCTGCTGTGGGCTTTGGAGGTGTGCTGGGCATGAGGGACTGCCTCTTCCATTGCGTTTGGTGCCTCTGTGCCTCGCTGCCAGCTGGCTAAGCCTGTCTGTAGGCCTGGCCTTTGCTGTTGGCTGTGCTCTGTGGGTTTCTTGGTGTCCCTCATGCTTGTAAGGTGTCAGCTGGGAGAAAGGCAGCTGCCTGTTTTTTCTTGTTCCCGTCTGGGGCCATCCCCGGGTGTCGAAGTGGAAGCAGCTGGAGGGCTGCTCTCAAGAGCAGGCTGTTGTCCTTGCAGCCCTGTTTCAGGGCTCGCAAGCCCTGTGCTGTCGCGTTGCAGCCAGGCTCCCCAGAGCCTTGTGTTGGCCCCTCTCTACGGCTCCCCTTAGCTGAGCTCAGCACGTTTGCAGCCTGGGCTTTGGCACGACACAGTGCTTGATGTGGAGCACCCTGCAAGGGCAGACCAGTGTCCAGAGAGCCCATGACTGTGTCGAGCGGCAGAGCGGGTGTGGAAGTGGCTTCGAACTGATGTGGGCAGGCAGGGTGTGTGTGGTGTCTCCTTGGGGTGAGTGCCGACGGGTGAGGCCACTTCTCGGCATAGTGTCTTATGAGCAGAAAGATGATTTGGAGGTCACTGAGGGGAGTTGGGGGTGACTATGTTTCACGAGGCTGCAGAGCCAAGGTGCTGGTGGCGGTTGATGCATTCTGAAACATTGATGAATGGGAGGGCCTGTCCCCTTTCAGCCAAGGTGAGTGTTTTTCAGGGTGTTTGGCCAGTAAGCTGTCCTGATTTCTGAGAAGGATGAGGAGAGCTAGGAAGGAGTGCTGTGCGCCTGGATGTGCACAAGTCTGCTGGAGCCCTGCTGAAGCCGACCCTGCCTGAGCAGCCTGGATTGAGGTAGCAGATTCCATGAGGTTCCTTGTCCACTAAATGATTGTTTGCTGTGAATCTGCTTGCTGTGATGGGCTGAGAGTGATGCTGATGAAGAGAGTTGGTCAAGTGCATGCTGCTATGGGGAGTTGGTTTCAGAGGTGTGAGTAGAGGTGCATTAGTATGTCGAAGCCTTTCTTTCGGCATTTGAATGTTTTGTTGTCATGCACTGGAAGCCCCCATGTGTGTCTTTGTGTTGTTGGTGGTGTTGTTGCTGGGGACATACTTCCTAGGAGAGGTCTTACAGCCCTTTTTCCTTCCCCTCCGAGAATCTCTTGAGCCCTGGCTTTGTGCCGGGTGAAGGCAGAAGAGCCCAGGGAGATGAAAGGAAGAGGAGTCGTCTCAGGCTGGGATGCAGGAGAACTTTATTGACAAAAAAAAAAAAGAACAGTGAAAAAGCAGGAGCGCCAAGTGGAAGGGAGCCCATCTGAGGTGCAAGTAGGGCTACCATCAACGAGGTCTCTGTGTGAGACAGATGTTTCCAGAGCACCGAGGACTTCCTGCCCCACCCTGGGGCATTACAGTGGATTTCCCCAGTGGTCTTTGTCTTGTGAGAATTTGTTTGCAGAGAAGAATACTGGACAGAGCAGAAGGGCTTATGGAAAGAAAGCAGTGGTAGAAGAGGAGGTGGTACATGGGCCATGTTTGCAGGCAGCCCGAACTGGCCCCTTCCCTGCTTTGTTGCTTGGTGCCTTGAGAGGAGGAGCTGTGGATGGCAGGTGGATGTGCCAGGAAGGGCCTGGATGTGTGTGCTCAATCAATGCTGTCTCTTCCAAGGCAGGGGCGGTGGCAAGGGCCTTTAGCAGGGGTAGCATCCTCTTCCGCCGTAGTAGCAGCCCAGGCCTCCTAAGCCATAGCCATAGCCATAGCCGAAGCCACCGGAGGAGATGGGCACTCCCTGGGAGCTGAGTTCGCTGCCCACGGCAGCGGATGCGGAGGATCCGACGGCGGTGTTCTGTGGGAAGGAGGTGAGGATGGGTCCTGGCAGGGTGACCAGCACAGGGGAGGGCTGGATGATGACGCGGGAGTCCTGGCACTGCCTGACACAGGGCTCGTTGCAGCTGTTGGCCAGCGGGGTGGGTCCGCAGGGGCGGCAGAGGTCGTAGCAGGCCATGTGTGTGGTGTGGAGGGTCCCTGGAAGAGAGGGTGATGAGAAAGCGGGTGGGTGTGGGGGTGCGAGGGGTGGTGTTGCAGGGGGTTAGGGAGTGGGAAGGGTGTTGGCAGAGCGTCCTTGTAGAGATGGGTCAGGTGGGGAAAGAGGAGCAGGGGCTTGAGTCTCACCTTGTTGATGGTGGAGGAGAAGGTGTCAGGAGAAGTGTGTGAGGGAGAGCAGCACTGGTCCGTCTTTTATGCTGGTCCCTGAGGGGCGGGACAGGCTTTGCGCAGGACAGCGGTTTGCAGCAAGCAGCTGTTGCATGGCAGAGGCTCGCGAGTAATGAGGCAGGGTGTGTTTTCCTGACCAAACCTTTTCATGTTCTTCTCTTGAGGTCAGGTCCATCTGAGCCTGGCTTCAGGTTTTAAGTGAGAGTCGGTTTTTGGGAGAATTTGCATGTGCGGTGCATGTCAGCACATTCAGCAGACATGGGCAAAGCGTCGAGTGGTGCGCTGTCATCAGTGAGGTCAGGCCATGTCACTCGTCTGGTGTGGTTTGTGGGTGCAATGTGAAGAGGGGAGTCTGTCTGCTCTGTGCTTTGGAAGCAAGCTGCAAATGCGGGGTTGCCCCTTCCATTGTCTTTGGTCATGCGGAGGGTGGCTTTCAAGAACAAGCTGTTGTCCTGGCAGTCCTTGTTCAGATCTCACAACCCCTGTCCTGTTAGGAGGTCCACAAAGGCTTGTGTTGGCCCCTCCATAATGCTCCCCTAGCTGGTTGCAGCATGTTTGCAGCCTGGGCTTTGGTGTGACGCAGTGCTTGAGGCAGGAAGAGCCAGCAGATCAATAGCTGGCTTTGAGCCTGGTGTCACCAGTAGAATTCTGGGGTTTTTCATCATTGGTCTGACTACATGACACCAGGCCTGCTGGTGAAAGACCAGGGCACCTGCCTCAAAGGGTGAAAAGGGTCTTTGCACAGGATTTAGCAGGGTTCACTGAAACAGCTTTAAACTAGATTTGGAGGACAAAAGAGATAAACTCAGGCTCACTAGAGATATGCCTTGGGGTGGTACTGCAGTGTTTGAGGGACAGTGTTCTAGCGAGGTCTGCTGTCTGAGTGGATGCAGCGGATTGAGATCCCTGTGGCAGCAAAGACTCAAGGGCTATTGGTGTGTTAGAACCACGGAAGTGCCTGAGAATGGTCACGTAGGTATTAGGGCTTCTCCCCCCAGTAAGGGTGGTGGGATCAGTGGCCCAGCTGAAGAGCATCTACACCAATGCATGCAGAATGGGCAAGAAACAGGAGAAGCTGGAAGCCACTGTGCAGCAAGAAAGTATTTTGGTTTGGCCTGGATAAATGCCAGGTGCCCACCAAAACTGCTCTATCACTCGCCCTCCTCAACCGGACAGGGGAGAGGACATATGATGAAAGGCTCGAGGCTCGAGATAAGGACAGGGAGAGATCACTCACCAGTTACCGTGATGGACAAACGAGACTGAACTTGGGGAGAAAAGGGGAGTTTAATTTATCACCAATCAAATCAGAGGAGGATAGTGAGAAAATAAATCCAGATCTTAAAAGACCTTCCCTCCACCCGTCCCTTCTACCTGGACTCAGCTTTACTCCCATTTCTCTACCTCATCCCCCCGAGCAGCACACGGGGATGGGGAATGGGGGTTACAGTCAGTTCATCACATGTTGTCTCTGCTGCTCCTTCCTCCTCAGGGGAAGGACTCCTCAGACTCTGCCCCTGCTCCAATGTGAGGTTCCTCTCACGGGAGACAGTTCTCCACAAACTTCTTCAGTGTGAGTCCTTCCCAGAGGCTGCAGCCCTTCACGAACTGGCCCATTGTGGATCCCTCCCACGGGGTGCAGATCTTCATGAATTGCTCCAGCGTGAGTCCCCCAGGGGATCACAAGGCCTGCCAGCAAACCTGCTCCGGCATGGGCTCCTCTCTTCACGGGTCCACAGGCCCTGGCAGGAGGCTGCTCCAGCGTGGGGCTCCCGATGGGGTCACAGGCTTCTCCGGGCATCCACCTGCTCCAGCATGGGGTCTTTTCCACGGGCTACAGGCGGATAAATGCTCCACCGTGGACCTCCATTGGCTGCAGGGGGACAACCTGCCTCACCATGGTCTTCATCATGAGCTGCAAGGGACAACACTCTGCTCCAGCATCTTGAGCACCTCCTCCCTTTCCTTCTTCACTGACCTTGGTGTCTGCAGAGTTGTTTCTCTCACATAGTCTCAGTCCTCTCTCTTGACTGCCATTTCCACCACAGTTTTTTCCCCTTCTTAAATATGTCATCCCAGAGGCGCTACAACCATTGCTGATTGACTTGGCCTTGGGCAGCGGTGGGTCCATCTTAGAGCCAGCTGGCACTGGCTTTATCAGATAAGGGGGAATCTTCTTGCAGCTTCTCACAGAAGCCACCCCTATAGGACCCCCGCTATCAAAACCTTGCCACAAAAACCCAGAACGGAAAGCTCTGCTATCGTTTTAATGACAGAAGGATGGTGGGATGACTGGCACAAGTGGAGACCTGCAATGGCTGGCTGTAAAGTTTTCAGAAGGGACAGGCAAGGAAGGAGCGGTGGTGGGGTAGCCCTGTATGTTGGGAAGTGTTTTGCTTGTCTCGAGCTTAATAATGGTGATGGTAGGGTAGAGTGTTTATGGGTAAGAATGAGGGGGAAGGCTGACAAGGCAGATACCATGTGGGAATCTGTTATAGGCCACCCAACCAGGATGAAGAGGCAGACAAAATATTGTAGAAGCAACCGGGAGAAGTCTTACAATTGCTAGCTCTTGTTCTTGTCGTGGCCTTCAACTTAGGTTGAGATTAGATCAGATGTCTGATGGAAATGCAATACAGCAGAGAAACACAGTGTCAAAGGATGAGGGAAAGGCTGAGGTATTTAATGCAGATGACACCAATTTGGGTAGGAGTGTCGATCTGTTCGAGGGTAGGAAGGCTATGGAGAGGGATGTGGACTGACTGGACGAAGGGGCTGAGACTAATTGTAAGAGGTTCAACAAGGCCAAGTGCCAGGTCCTGCACTTCTGTTACAACAACCCCATGCAAAGTTACAAGCCTGGTGAAGAGTGGCTAGAAAGCTACTCGCAGAAAAGGACTATGTGAGAGAAACAACTCTGCTGGTGGGTTGGTCAACAGCCGAGTGAACAGGAGCCAGCAGTGTTCCAAGGCGGCCAAGCAGACCAACGGTATCCTGGCTTGTTTCAGGAATAGTGTGGCCAGCAGGATTAAGGAGGTGGTTGTCCCATATGTTCTTGGCACTGGTGAGGCGGCACGTGGAGAACTGTATTCAGTTTTGGGCCCCTCACTACGAGAAGGACATGGAGGGTCTGGAGCATGTCCAGAGAAGGGCAATGAGGCTGGTGAGGGGTCTGGAGAACAAGTCTTCTGAGGAGTGGCTGAGGGAACTGGGGTTGTTCAGTGTGGAGAAGAGGAGGCTGAGGGGAGACCTTCTCACTATCTACAGCTACCTGACAGGAGGTTGTAGTGAGGTGGCTGTTTGTCTCTTCTCCCAGGTAACCAGTGATAGGACAAGAGGAGAAAGCCTCAAGTTGTGTCAGGGGAGGTACATGGGCCGTGTTTCACAGCATCCTGGCTGGCCCCTTCCCTGCTTTCTTGCTTGGTGCCTTGAGAGGAGGAGGCTGTTGATGGTGAGCCCATATGCAAGGAAGGTCCCAGAAGTGCATCCTCTTTACATGCGGTGGCTTCAAAGCTGTAGGTGATTGATGTTACGGGTGATGGAAAGCCCCTCTCTAAGGCTCCCCTTAGCTGAGTTCAGCACGTTTGCAGCCTGGGCTTTGGCACGACACAGTGCTTGATGTGGAGCACCCTGCAAGGGCAGACAAGTGTCTAGAGAGCCCATGACTGTGTTGAGCGTCAGAGTGGGTGTGGAAGTGGCTTCGAACTGATGTGGGCAGGCAGGGTCTTTGTGATGTCTCCTTGGGGTGAGTGCCGAGGAGTGAGGCCACTTCTCTGCACAGTGTCTGATGAGTAGAAAGAGGATTTGGAGATCACTGAGTGGAGTTGGGGGCGACCATGCTTCAGGTGGCTGCAGAGCCGAGGTGCTGGTGGCGGTTGATGCATTCTGAAACATTGATGAATGAGAGGCCCTATCCCATTTGATCCAAGGTGAGTGTTTTGCAGGGCGTTTGGCCGGTGAGCTGACCTCGTTGATGAGGAGGATGAAGGGAGGTAGGAAGGAGTGCTGTGCTGTGGTTGTACCCAAGTCTGTAGGGCATAGATTGCTCGTAGGCACGAGTGCTGAGGGAGCTGGCTGATGTCATTGGGAGCTCACTGTCCATTCTCATGGCAAGGTCATGTTGCCTTGGAGCACTTCCTGATGGCTGAAGGAGAGCTTGTAGCTCCCCTGTCTTGAAGCAACTGAAGAAGGAAGATGCGAGCAAGAGGCTGGTGGGACTTACCTCATCCCTCGGAAAGGTGATGGAGGAAATGTTCCCCAAACACACCGCCAAGGCCAGCAAGGTCAAGAATGTGATGGGGAATTGTTGGTGCGAATTTACAAAGGGGAAATCATGCTCGCGTCACTGCCATGTCTTCTACATTGAAATGAGTGGGTATTGGACAATGGGAGAGCAGTGGCTGTTGTTGAGCTATACTTGAATGGAAGCTTTGTCCCTGTCTCCCATCACGTGCTCCTAGAGAAGCTGAGAAAGGGTGGGCTGCCTAAGTGGCCAGTGAGTTGGACTGCAAAGTAGTGGAAGAGCTGTGCCCAGAAGGTGGTGATCAGTGGCAGGACTGAAGCAACCCAGACTTCGAAAGCCATAGCCAAAGCCACCGGAGGAGGCGGGCACTCCCTGGGAGCTGAGGACATCACCCAGGGCAGCCAATGAGGAGGATCCGATGGCGCTGGGCTGCTTGTAAGAGCAGGCTGTTGTGCTGGCAGCTCTGGTTCAGAATTTCTGGTGTTGAAAGGCCTGCCAGGCTTCCTGGTGGCTTGTTTTGGGCCCTTCATCACTTTCCATTTCGCTGGTTCCAGCAACTTTGCAGACTGGACTTTGGCGTGACTAGGTGCCTGATGCAGGAAGAGGCAGCAGATCAATACCTTGCTGTGAGCCTGGTGTCTCCAGCAGAATTTTGGTATTTCTGGTCATGGGTTGGTCTGCATGACATCAGGCCTTCTGGTCGCAGATGGGTTCCACCTGACTCAAAGTGGCACAAGTGTCGTGGCACAGGAGTTAGCACGGGTCACTGGAAGAGCTTGAAACTAGACTGGAAGGAGAAAACGAATAACCCCATAGAGATAAGGCTAGGGGTGGCCTGCCAATGTTTGAGGGACGGTGTGCCAGCGAGGTCCTTCAGTCCGCCATCTCAGTAGATCCAGGGGATTGAGATCCCTACGGCAGCAAAGACACAAGCGGTATTGCTGAGTTAGAAAGCACGGGAGCGCCTGAGAATGGTCACGTAGGCATTACGGCTTCTACTGGGCTTCCTTCATTCTTCAGGGCTGCTGAGGCTGTGGGCCGAGGGTGTTGAAAGAGCCGGAGCAGGAGCAGGAGGGGAAGTTTATCGAGGCTCAGGTTGTTGACCGTGGAGGAGATGGTGTCAGGAGAAATGTGCTGGGGAGAGAGGCTGTGGCCTCGCTTTTCTGCTGGTCCCTGAGTGCCAAGGGGGCGAGTCAGCCATTGCACATGACAGCAATTTGCAGCTGTAGCTGTGTAAGTAATGAGGTGCAGTGTGTTCTGCTTCCTGCAATTATCTAATTTCAGGTCTTTCTCTTGAGGACGTGTCCACTTGGCCCTGGCAGCAGCTTTTAAGTGCAAGTGTTTGAGGCCAAAGGCTTGTTGTTGATGGCACTTGTCAGGGCAGGCAGAAGATGCAACCAAAGCATGGGAGAGGTGGGGTGTCATCACAGAGTTCACCCATGGGACTCACGTGGTGCAGTTTGCGGGTGTGTTTTCAAGAGGGGTTCCCATTTCCTCACAGCCCTGGCAGGCTGCTGTGGGCTTTGGAGGTGTGCTGGGCATGAGGGACTGCCTCTTCCATTGTGTTCTGTGCCTCCGTGCCTTTCTGCCAGCTGGCTAAGCCTGTCTGTAGGCCTGGCCTTTGCTGTTGGCTGTGCTCTGTGGGTTACTTGGTGTCCCTCATGCTTGTAAGGATTCAGCTGGGAGAAAGGCAGCTGCCTGTTTTTTCTTGTTCCCATTTGGGGCCATCCCTGGGTGTCGAAGTGTCGAAGTGGAAGCAGCTGGAGGGCTGCTCTCAAGAGCAGGCTGTTGTCCTTGCAGCCCTGCTTCAGGGCTCACAAGCCCTGTGCTGTCGCGTTGCAGCCAGGCTCCCCAGAGCCTTGTGTTGGCCCCTCTCTACGGCTCCCCTTAGCTGAGTTCAGCACGTTTGCAGCCTGGGCTTTGGCACGACACAGTGCTTGATGTGGAGCACCCTGCAAGGGCAGACCGGTGTCCAGAGAGCCCATGACTGTGTTGAGCGGCAGAGCGGGTGTGGAAGTGGCTTCGAACTGATGTGGGCAGGCAGGGTGTGTGTGGTGTCTCCTTGGGGTGAGTGCCGATGGGTGAGGCCACTTCTCGGCGTAGTGTCTGATGAGCAGAAAGAGGATTTGGAGATCACTGAGGGGAGTTGGGGGTGACTATGTTTCACGTGGCTGCAGAGCCAAGGTGCTTGTGGCATTTGATGCATTCTGAAACATTGATGAATGGGAGGGCCTGTCCCCTTTCAGCCAAGGTGAGTGTTTTTCACGGTGTTTGGCCAGTAAGCTGTCCTGATTTCTGAGAAGGATGAGGAGAGCTAGGAAGGAGTGCTGTGCGCCTGGATGTGCACAAGTCTGCTGGAGCCCTGCTGGAGCTGACCCTGCCTGAGCAGCCTGGATCGAACTAGGTGGTCCCTGGAGGTTCCTTTGCCCACTAAATGATTGTTTGCTGTGAATCTGCTTGCTGTGATGGGCTGAGAGTTGTGCTGGTGAGGAAGAGAGTTGGTCAAGTGCATGCTGCCATGGGGAGCTGGTGTCAGAGGTGTGAGTAGGGGTTCGTTAGCACGTCCAAGTCTTTGTCTTGGAAATTGAATGTTTTGTTGTCATGGATTAGAAGCCCCTCTGTGTGGCTTTGTGGTGGTGTTGGTGTTGTTGCTGGGGACATACTTCCTAGGAGAGGTCTTTCAGCCCTTTTTCCACACCCTCCGCGAACATCTTGAGTCCTGGCTTTGTGCCAGGTGAAGGTAGAAGAGCGCAGGGAGATGAAAGGAAGAAGAGTCATCTCAGGCTGGGATGCAGGAGAACTTTATTGATAGAAAAAAATGAAGAGTGAAAAGGCAGGAGCGCCAAGTGGAAGGGAGCCCGTCTGAGGTGCAAGTAGGGCAACCACCAGCGAGTTTCCTGTGTGAGACCGAAAGTGGCCAGAGCACCGAGGCCTTCCTGCCCCACACTAGGAGATTTACAGTGGAATAACCCAGCGGTCTTTGTCTTGTAAGAATTTGTTTGCAGAGGAGAGTACTGGACAGAGCAGAAGGGGTGACACAAAGAAGACAGTGGGAGAAGAGGAGAAGGGACATGGGCCATGTTTGCAGGCAGCCCGAACTGGCCCCTTCTCTGCTTTGTTGCTTGGTGCCTTGAGAGGAGGATCTGTGGATGGCAGGTGGATGTGCCAGGAAGGACCTGGATGTGTGTCCTCAATCCATGCTGTATCTTCCAAGGCAGGGGTGGTGAAAAGGCCCTTTAGCAGGGGTAGCATCCTCTTCCGCCGTAGTAGCAGCCCAGGCCTCCTAAGCCATAGCCACAGCCGTAGCCATAGCCGAAGCCACCGGAGGAGATGGGCACTCCCTGGGAGCTGAGTTCGCTGCCCACGGCAGCAGATGCGGAGGATCCGACGGCGGTGTTCTGTGGGAAGGAGGTGAGGATGGGTCCTGGCAGGGTGACCAGCACGGGGGAGGGCTGGATGATGACGCGGGAGTCCTGGCACTTCAGGACACAGGGCTCGTTGCAGCTGTTGGCCAGCGGGGTGGGTCCGCAGGGGCGGCAGAGGTCGTAGCAGGCCATGTGTGTGGTGTGGAGGGTCCCTGGAAGAGATGGTGATGAGAAAGCGGGTGGGTGTGGGGGTGCGAGGGGTGGTGTTGTAGGAGGTGGAGGGAGTGTGGTGGGATGGTGTGGGGCTATGGGGAGAGTATGGTAGAGGGCAGGGGTCAGGGCTGTTCAGGCTGTGGTCTGAGGGTGGTGGAATAGTCAGCACCAGAGAAGGAGGGACAGGAGTTTGAGGCTTACCTTGCTGTCCGTGGAGGAGAAGGTGTCAGGAGAAAGGTGTGAGGGAGAGCAGCCCTGGGCTTCCTTTTATGCTGGTTCCTGAGGGGCGGGACAGCCTTTGCACATGACAGCACTTTGCAGCAAGCAGCTGTTGCATGCCACAAGCTCACCAGTAATGAGGCAGGAAATGTTTCCCTTCCCACAGTGCTCCCTTTTTCATGTTGTGCTCTTGAGGATGTGTCCATCTGACCTTGTTGTCAACTTTTATGTGGGAGAAATAGAGGCCAAATTCGTGGTGTCATGGCGAATGCCAGTGTGTTCAGAAGATGCATCCAAAGCATAGAAGAGGTCGGTTGTCATCAGTGCGGTCATCTCGTGACACTATTGTCATGTGGTATGCAGATGCGTATTGCAGAGTGGTCCTTGTTTCGTCGCAGCCCTGGCCGGCTCTTCTGGGCTTTGGAGGTATGCGGGGCATGAGCGGGTGCCCCTTCCATTGCAATGGGACCCTCTCTGCAATGGTTCCATAGTAATCAGAAGTATTAATAGTGAGACGAATTATTCTGCGAGTACCCAGCCCCCTGACCTGGAAGACAGGGTCGGGGAGCAGAATGAAGCCCCCACAAGCCAATGGAAATGCTTAGTGACTTCCTACAGCACTGAGACACACAGAGGTGTATGGGGCCGGATGGGAACCACCCAAGGGTACTGAGGGAGCTGGCAGAGGTGCTCACTAAGCAATTTCCAAGAATTTAGCAGCAGTCCTGGCTAATCGGGCAGGTCCCAGTTGACTGGAATGTAGCAAATGTGATGGCCGTCTACAAGAAGGGCCAGAACGAAGGTCCAGGGAACTCCAGGGCTGTCAATCTGACCTCGAAGCCTGGGAAGGTTACGAAGTAGATCCTCTGGAGTGCAAGTACATTGCACGTATGGGACAACCGGGAGATCAGGTCCAGTGAGCATGGGTTTATGCAAGGCAGGTCCTACTTGACTAACCTGATCTCCTTTGAGGGCAAGGTGAGTCGCTTAGTGGATGAAGGTTTGGCTGTGAATGTGTTCTACTTGGACTTCAGCAAGCCTTTGACACCATTTCCCACAGGCTTCTCCCGGAGGCACTGACTGCTCGTGGCTTGGACGGACATACCCTTTTCTGGGTAGAGAACTGGGGGGATAGCCAGATGCCAAGAGTTTTGGCGAATGGAGTTAGAGGCTGTTGGTGGCTGGTCACAAGTGGTGCTTCCCAGGGCTCAGTACTGGGGCCAGTTCTGTTTAATGTCTTTATCAATGATCTGCACGAGGGCATCGAGTGCACCCTCAGTAAGTTTGCAGACGACACCATGTTGGGCAGGAGTGCTGATGTGCTTGAGGGTGGGAAGGCTCTACTGAGGGATCTGGACAGAGGTGATCAATGGGCCCAGGTCAGCTGTATGCGGTTCAACAAGGCTGAGTGCTGGGTCCTGCCCTTGTTTGACAATGACCGCATGCAAAGCTGCAGGGTTGGGGAAGAGTGGCTGGAATGGTGCCTGGCAGACTAGGACCTGGGCTGTTGGTGAACAGCCAACTGAACAGGAGCCAGCTGTGTGCCCAGGTGGCCAAGAAGGCCAACAGCACCCTGGCTTGTACCAGAAATAGTGTGGCCAGCAACACCAGGGCAGCTGTTGTCCCACATGTACTCGGCACTGGTGAAACCACACCTCAAATACTGTGTTCCGTTTTGGGCCACTCAGAACAGGAAAGACCTTGAGGTGCTGGAGCATGTCCAAGGAAAAGCAACAAAGCTGGTGAAACGGCCTCAAGTTGCACCTGTGGAGCTTTACATGGGATGTTAGACAAAATGTCATCACCAACAGGGCTGTCAACATTGGAACAGGCTGCCCAGGGAAGTGGTTGAGTCACTATCATGGGGGGTATTTAAAAGACATGTAGAAGTGATGGTTAAGGACATGGTTTAGTGGTGGACTTGGCATTGTTAGGCTGACATTTGGAATCCATGATGTTAAGGGACTTTTCCCACCTAAATGACTCCATGGGTGTCTATGTGGCAGCCAGCAAGGGCAGGTGAGTTTCTGGAGACCACATGAGTGTGTCAAGAGGCAGAGGAGGAAGGTGAACAGCGAGCAGAGGAGACTGGTGATCCAGGGCCTCTGGGGTCTTTACTTGGGGTGAGTGCCAAGGGGTGAGCTTGGCAAGGTCATGTTTCCTGGGAGTAGGTGCTGATGGGTGGTAGAGAGAGATCATAGCCCTCATATCATGAAGATGATGAAGAAGGAGGATCTGGGAAAGCAGAGGCTGGTGAGCCTGCCCTCTTTTCTAGGGAATGTCATGGAGGAAATCGTCCCGGAAAGAACGGAGGAAGTCAAGATGAAGGTGATGGGGAGCGGTCAATGTGGATTTACGAAGGGGAAATCATGCTGCAGTGACCTCTGTGTTATTCATGTTGATACGACCAGGTGTTGTACGAGGGGAGAGGAGTATCTGCTGTTGAGCTGTACTTGAATGAAGCCTTTGTCACCATCTCCCATCACATCGTCCTAGAGAAGACGAGAAAGTCGAGCTTGCTGAATCTGGCTGCAGAGCTGTGGCCCTGGTGGCAGTTGATGCATTCTGAAAAGTTGATGAATGAGAGGCCCTATACCCTTTGATCCAAGGTGAGTGTTTTTCTGGGTGTTTGTCTGGTGAGCTGTCCTCGTTGCTGAGGAGGAGGAAGGGAGGTAGGAAGGAGTGCTTTGTGTCTGGATGTACGCAAGTCTGTAGGGGCTTGGTGGCTCGTAGCCACGAATGCTGAGGGAGCTGGCTGATGCCGTTGGGAGCTCACTGTCCATTCTCATGGCAAAGTCATATTGCCTTGGAGCACTTCCTGATGGGTGGAAGAGAGCTCATAGCCCTGCTGTCTTGAAGCAACTGAAGAAGGTAGATGCGAGGAAGTAGAGGGTGGTGGGGCTAACCTCATCCCTTGGAAGGGTGATGGAGGAAATGTTCCCCAAACACACCGCCAAGGCCAGCAAGGTCAAGAACGTGATGGGGAGTTGTTGGCGTGGATTTACAAAGGGGAAATCATGCTCGCGTCACCTCCCTGTGTTGTGCATTGAAATGAGTGGGTATCGGACAATGGGAGAGCAGTGGCTGTTGTTGAGCTATACTTGAATGGAAGCTTTGTCCCTGTCTCCCATCACGTGCTCCTAGAGAAGCTGAGAAAGTGTGGGCTGCCTAAGTGGGCAGTGAGTTGGACTGCAAAGTAGTGGAAGAGCTGTGCCCAGAAGCTGGTGATCGGTGGCAGGACTGAAGCATCCCAGACTTCGAAAGACATAGCCAAAGCCACCGGAGGAGACGGGCACTCGCTGGGAGCTGAGGACATCACCCAGGGCAGCCAATGAGGATGATGCAATGGCATTGGGCTTCTTTCAAGAGTAGACTGTTGTGCTGGCAGCTCTGGTTCAGAATTTCTGCTGTTGAAAGGCCTGTCAGGCTTCCTAGTGTCTTCTTTAGGCCCCTCCATCACTCTCCCTGCTGATGGTTCCAGCATCTTTGCAGACTGGGCTTTGGCGTGACTAGGTGCCTGATGCAGGAAGAGGCAGCAGATCAATACCTTGCTGTGAGCCTGGTGTCTCCAGCAGAATTTTGGTATTTCTGGTCGTGGGTCGGTCTGCACAACACCAGGCCTTCTGGTAGCAGTCGGGTTCCACCTGACTCAAAGCACAAAGCGGCACAAGGGTATTGGCACAGGAGTTAGCAGGGTTCACTGAAAAAGCTTGAAACTAGACTGGAAGGAGAAAAGGGATCACCCCATAGAGATAAGGGTGAGGGTTGGGCCGCCAATGTTTGAGGGACGGTGTGCCAGCGAGGTCCTTCAGTCCGCCATCTCAGTAGATCCAGGGGATTGAGATCTCTTCAGCAGCAAAGACACAAGGGGTATTGCTGAGTTAGAAAGCACGGGAGCGCCTGAAAATGGTCACGTAGGCATTAGGGCTTCTACCGGGTTTCCTTCATTCTTCAGGGCTGCTGAGGCTGTGGGCCGAGGGTTCTCAAAGAGCTGGGGCAGGAGCAGGAGGGGAAGGTTATTGAGGCTCAGGTTGTTGACCGTGGAGGAGATGGTGTCAGGAGAAATGTGCTGGGGAGAGAGGCTGTGGCCTCGCTTTTCTGCTGGTCCCTGAGTGCCCAAGGGGGCGAGTCAACCATTGCACATGACAGCAATTTGCAGCTGTAGCTGTGTAAGTAATGAGGTGCAGTGTGTTCTGCTTCCTGCAATTATCTAATTTCAGGTCTTTCTCTTGAGAGCCCATGACTGTGTTGAGTGGCAGAGCGGGTGTGCAAGTGGCTTAGAACTGATGTGAACAGGCAGGGTGTGTGTGGTGTCTCCTTGGGGTAAATGACGAGGGATGAGGCCACTTCTCTGCAGAGTGCCTGACGAGTAGAAAGAGGATTTGGAGTTCACTGAGGGGAGTTGGGGGCAACCATGCTTCAGGTGGCTGCAGAGCTGAGGTGCTGGTGGCAGTTGATGCATTCTGAAACATTGATGAATGAGAGGCCCTGTCCCCTTTCAGCCACGGTCAGTGTTTTTCATGCTATTTGGCCAGTGATCTGTCCTCATTGCTGAGAAGGATGAAGGGAGGTAGGAAGCAGTGCTGTGATCCTGGATGTGCACATGTCTGCTGGAGCCCTGCTGGAGCTGACTCTGCCTGAGCAGCCTAGATTGAGCTAGATGATTCCATGAGGTTCCTTGCCCACTAAATGATTGTTTGCTGTGAATCTGCTTGCTGTGATGGGCTGAGAATCATGCTGATGAAGAGAGCTGGTCAAGTGCATGTTGCTATGGGGAGCTGGTGTCAGAGGTGTGAGTAGAGCTGCGATACCACGTCCAAGCCTTTGTCTTCGAAATTGAATGTTTTGTTCTCATGGGCTGGAAGGCCCCCTGTGCTCCTTTCTGTTGGTGGTGGTGTTGTTGCTGGGGACATACTTCCTAGGAGAGGTCTTTCAGCCCTTTTTCCACACCCTTCGAGAACCTCTAGAACCCTGGCTTTGTGCCGGGTGAAGGTAGAAGAGCCCAGGGAGATGAAAGGAAGAGGAGTCATCTCAGGCTGGGATGCAGGAGCTCTTTATTGACAAAAAAAAAAAAAATGAACAGTGAAAAGGGAGGAGCGCCAAGTGGAGGGGAGCCCGTCTGAGGTGCAAGTAGGGCAACCACTAGCGAGGTCCCTGTGTGAGAGACATCTGTCCAGAGCACCAAGGTCTTCCTGCCCCACAGTGGTAGCGTTACAGTGGATTTCCCCAGTGGTCTTTGTCTTGTGAGAATTTGTTTGCAGAGAAGAATACTGGACAGAGCAGAAGGGCTTATGGAAAGAAAGCAGTGGTAGAAGAGGAGGTGGTACATGGGCCATGTTTGCAGGCAGCCCGAACTGGCTCCTTCCCTGCTTTGTTGCTTGGTGCCTTGAGAGGAGGAGCTGTGGATGGCAGGTGGATGTGCCAGGAAGGACCTGGACGTGCGTCTTCAATCCATGCTGTATCTTCCAGGGCGGGGGTGGTGGCAAGGGCCTTTAGCAGGGGTAGCATCCTCTTCTGCCATAGTAGCAGCCCAGGCCTCCTAAGCCATAGCCGTAGCCATAGCCGAAGCCACCGGAGGAGATGGGCACTCCCTGGGAGCTGAGTTCGCTGCCCACGGCAGCAGATGCGGAGGATCCGACGGCGGTGTTCTGTGGGAAGGAGGTGAGAATGGGTCCTGGCAGGGTGACCAGCACAGGGGAGGGCTCAATGATGACACGGGAGTCCTGGCACTGCCTGACACAGGGCTCGTTGCAGCTGTTGGCCAGCGGGGTGGGTCCGCAGGGGCGGCAGAGGTCGTAGCAGGCCATGTGTGTGGTGTGGAGGGTCCCTGGAAGAGATGGTGATGAGAAAGCGGGTGGGTGTGGGGGTGCGAGGGGTGGTGTTGTAGGAGGTGGAGGGAGTGGGGAAGGCTGGTGTGGGGCTGTGGGGAGAGTGTGGCAGAGGGCAGGGTTCAAGGCTGCTGAGGCTGTGGTCTGAGGGTGGTGGAATAGACAGCACCAGAGAAGGAGGGACACGGGGTGGAGGCTTACCTTGCTGTCCGTGGAGGAGAAGGTGTCAGGAGAAATGTGTGAGGGAGAGCAGCCCTGGGCTTTCTTTTATGCTGGTTCCCGAGGGGTGGGACAGCCTTTGCACATGACAGCACTTTGCAGCAAGCAGCTGTTGCATGCCACAAGCTCGCCAGTAATGAGGCAGGGAATGTTTTCCTTCCCACAGTGCTCTCTTTTTCATGTTGTCCTCTTGAGGACGTGTCCATCTGACCTTGGTGTCAACTTTTATGTGGGAGAAATAGAGGCCAAAGTCTTGGTGTCATGGCAAATGCCAGAGCGTGCAGAAGATGCGTCCAAAGCATAGGAGAGGTTGGTTGTCATCAGTGAGGTCATCCCGTGGCACTATTGTGTTGTGGTCTGCAGGTGCATTGTGCAGAGTGGTCCTTGTTTCGTCGCAGCCCTGGCCAGCTGTTCTGGGCTTTGGAGGTGTGTGGGGCATGAGGGTCTTCCCTGTCCATTGCGATGAGTCCTTCTCTGCAATGTTTCCATAGTAATCAGAAGTATTAATAGTGAGATGAGTTGTTCTGCGAGTACCCAGCCCCCTGACCTGGAAGACAGGGTCGGGGAGCAGAATGAAGCCCCCACAAGCCAATGGAAATGCTTAGTGACTTCCTACAGCACTGAGACACACAGAGGTGTATGGGGCCGGAAGGGATCCACGCAAGGGTACTGAGGGAGCTGGCGGAGGTGCTCACTAGGCCATTTTCAAGAATTTAGCAGCAGTCCTGGCTAATCGGGCAGGTCCCAGTTGACTGGAATGTAGCAAATGTGACGTCCGTCTACAAGAAGGGCCAGAACGAAGGTCCAGGGAACTCCAGGCCTGTCAATCTGACCTCGAAGCCTGGGAAGGTTATGAAGTAGATCCTCTGGAGTGCAAGTACATTGCACGTATGGGACAACTGGGAGATCAGGCCCAGTGAGCATGGGTTTATGCAAGGCAGGTCCTGCTTGACCAACCTGATCTCCTTCGAGGGCAAGGTGAGCCGCTTAGTGGATGAGGGAGTGACTGTGGATGTGTTCTACCTAGACTTCAGCAAAGTCTTTGACACCATTTCCCACAGCCTTCTCCCAGAGACACTGACTTCTTGTGGCTTGGATGGACATAGCTTTTGCTGGGTAGAGAACTGGCTGGAGAGCCAGACGAGAAGAATTTTGGTGATTGGAGTTAGAGCCTGTTGGCAGCCGGTCACAAGTGGTGCTCCCCAGGGGACACTATTGCGGCCAGTTCTGTTTCTTGTCTTTGTCAATGATCTGCACGAGGGGATCGAGTGCACCCTCAGTAAGTTTGCAGACGACACCATGTTGGGCAGGAGTGTTGATGTGCTTGAGGGTGGGAAGGCTCGACAGAGGGTTCTTTACAGGCTCAATCGATAGGCCGAGGCGAACTGTATGCGGTTCAACAAGGCTGAGTGCTGGGTCCTGCGCTTGGGTCACAATGACCCCATGCAAAGCTACAGGGGTTGGGGAACAGTGGGTGGAAAGGTGGCCAGTAGGAGAGCACCTGGGCTGTTGGTGAACAGCCAACTGAACAGGCGCCAGCTGTGTGCCCAGGTGGCCAAGAAGGCCAACAGCATCCTGGCTTGTATCAGGAATAGTGTGGCCAGCAGCACTAGGGCAGCAATTGTCCCACATGTACTCGGCACTGGTGAAGCCACACGTTGAATACTGTGTTCCGTTTTGGGCCCCTCAGAACAGGAAAGACTTTGAGGTGCTGGAGCATGTCCAAGGAAAAGCAACAAAGCTGGTGAAACGGCCTGAATTTGCACTGGGAGAGATTTACAAAGGATGTTCAGCAAAATATCATCACCGAAAGGGCTGTCAAGCATTGGAACAGGCTGCCCAGGGAAGTGGTTGAGTCAATATCATGGGAGGTATTTAGAAGACATGTAGAAGTGACGCTTAGGGACATGGTTTAGTGGTGGACTTCGCAGTGTTAGGCTGACGTTTGGAACCCATAATGTTAAGGGACTTTTCCCGCCTTAATGACTCCATGGGTGTCTATGGGGCAGCCGGCAAGGGCAGGTGAGTTTCTGGAGAGCCTGTGAGTGTGGCGAGAGACACAGGAGGAGTGTGAACAGCAGGTAGGGGAGACTGGTGATCCAGGGCCTCTGGGGTCTTTACTTGGGGTGAGTGCCAAGGGGTGAGGCCAGTTCCGTGCACAGTGTTTGATGGAGAGAAAGTGGATTTGGAGCTTGCAAGGGGAGTTGGAGGCAAGCATGCTGTACGTGGCTGCCGAGTTGCGGCTGTGATGGTGGTTGTTGCATGCCGAGGGGTTGATGAATGCAAAGGCCTGCCCAGATGAGCCGAAGGGAGTGTTTTTGCAGGCTGTTTGTCCAGCGAGCTGTGCTTGTTGTTGAGGGAGATGAAGGGAGATAAGAAGGAGTGCTGTGCGACTGGGTGTAGGTAAGGAGACAGGGCCTGAGGGGTTGCACCCAGCAATGCCAAGGGAACTGGCTGATGTCCTTGAGAGGCAACTGTCTATTAGCTTGGCAAGGTCATGTTGCCTAGGAGTAGACCCTGATGGCTGGAAGAGAGAGATCATAGCCCTCATATCTTGAAGATGATGAAGAAGGAGGATCTCGGAAAGCAGAGGCTGGTGAGCCTGACCTCTTTTCTAGGGAATGTGACGGAGGAAACCCTTCCAGAAAGAACTGAGAATCTAAAGGTGAAGGTGGTGGGGAGCGGTCAATGTGGATTTACGAAGGGGAAAGCATGCTGGAGCGACCTCTGTGTTTTTCTGTGTTGAGGTGACTGTGTTTTGGACGAGGGGAGAGCAGTGGCTTTTGTGGAGCTGTACTTGAATGGTGCCTTTGACACCGTCTCCCGTCTCATCGTCCTAGAGAAGATGAGAAAGTCGAGCTTGCGGAATTTGGCTGCAGAGCTGTGGCCCTGGTGGTGGTTGATGCATTCTGAAAATTCGACGAATGAGAGGCCCTATCCCATTTGATCCAAGGTGAGTGTTTTGCAGGGCGTTTGGCCGGTGAGCTGTCCTCGTTGCTGAGGAGGATGAAGGCAGCTAGGAAGGAGTACTGTGCATCTGGTTGTACGCAAGTCTGTAGGGCGTTGATTCCTCATAGGCACGAGTGCTGAGGGAGCTGGCTGATGTCGTTGGGAGCTCACTGTCCATTCTCATGGCAAAGTCCTCTTGCCTTGGAGCACTTCCTGATGGGTGGAAGAGAGCTCGTAGCCCTGCTGTCTTGAAGCAACTGAGGAAGGAAGATGTGTGGAAGTAGAGGGTGGTGTGACTAAACACATCCCTTGGAAGGGTGATGGAGGAAATGTTCCCCAAACACACCGCCAAGGCCAGCAAGGTCAAGAAAGTGGTGGGGAGTTGTTGGCGAGAGTTTGGCTCCTCCATCACTTTCCATTTAGTTGGTTCCAGCATCTTTGCAGACTGGACTTTGGCGTGACTAGGTGCCTGATGCAGGAAGAGGCAGCAGATGAACACCTTGCTGTGAGCCTGGTGTCTCCAGCAGAATTTTGGTATTTCTAGTCATGGGTCGGTCTGCATGACATCAGGCCTTCTGGTCGCAGATGGGTTCCACCTGACTCAAAGTGGCACAAGGGTCTTGGCACAGGAGTTAGCAGGGGTCACTGCAAGAGCTTGAAACTAGACTGGAAGGAGAAAACGAATAACCCCATAGAGATAAAGCTAGGGGTGGCCTGCCAAAGTTTGAGGGACGGTGTGCCAGCGAGGTCCTTCAGTCCGCCATCTCAGTAGATCCAGGGGATTGAGATCCCTACGGCAGCAAAGACACAGCGGGTATTGCTGAGTTAGAAAGCACGGGAGCGCCTGAGAATGGTCACGTAGGCATTAGGGCTTCTACTGGGCTTCCTTCATTCTTCAGGGCTGCTGGGGGCCGACGGTGTTGAAAGAGCCGGAGCTGGAGCAGGAGGGGAAGGTTATTGAGGCTCAGGTTGTTGACCGTGGAGGAGATGGTGTCAGGAGAAATGTGCTGGGGAGAGAGGCTGTGGCCTCGCTTTTCTGCTGGTCCCTGAGTGCCCAAGGGGGCGAGTCAGCCATTGCACATGACAGCAATTTGCAGCTGTAGCTGTGTAAGTAATGAGGTGCAGTGTGTTCTGCTTCCTGCAATTATCTAATTTCAGGTCTTTCTCTTGAGGATGTGTCCACTTGGCCCTGGCAGCAGCTTTTAAGTGCAAGTGTTTGAGGCCAAAGTCTTGTTGTTGATGGCACTTGTCAGAGCAGGCAGAAGATGCAACCAAAGCATGGGAGAGGTGGGGTGTCATCACAGAGTTCACCCATGGCATTCACGTGGTATGGTTTGCGGGTGTGTTTTCAAGAGGGGTTCCCATTTCCTCACAGCCCTGGCAGGCTGCTGTGGGCTTTGGAGGTGTGCTGGGCATGAGGGACTGCCTCTTCCATCGTGTTCTGTGCCTCCGTGCCTCTCTGCCAGCTGGCTAAGTCTGTCTGTAGGCCTGGCCTTTGCTGTTGGCTGTGCTCTGTGGGTTACTTGGTGTCCCTCATGCTTGTAAGGTGTCAGCTGGGAGAAAGGTGGCTGCCTGTTTTCTCTTGTTCCCGTTTGGGGCCATCCCTGGGTGTCGAAGTGGAAGCAGCTGGAGGGCTGCTCTCAAGAGCAGGCTGTTGTCCTTGCAGCCCTGTTTCAGGGCTCACAAGCCCTGTGCTGTCGCGTTGCAGCCTGGCTCCCCAGAGCCTTGTGTTGGCCCCTCTCTAAGGCTCCCCTTAGCTGAGTTCAGCACATTTGCAGCCTGGGCTTTGGCACGACACAGTGCTTGATGTGGAGCACCCTGCAAGGGCAGACCAGTGTCCAGAGAGCCCATGACTGTGTCGAGCGGCAGGGTGGGTGTGGAAGTGGCTTAGAACTGATGTGGGCAGGCAGGGTGTGTGTGGTGTCTCCTTGGGGTGAGTGCCGAGGGGTGAGGCCACTTCTCTGCACAGTGTCTGATGAGCAGAAAGAGGATTTGGAGATCACTGAGGGGAGTTGGGGGCGACTATGTTTCACGTGGCTGCAGACCCAAGGTGCTGGTGGCAGTTGATGCATTCTGAAACATTGATGAATGAGAGGCCCTGTCCCCTTTCAGCCAAGGTGAGTGTTTTTCAGGGTGTTTGGCCAGTAAGCTGTCCTGATTTCTGAGAAGGATGAGGAGAGGTAGGAAGGAGTGCTGTGCGCCTGGATGTACACAAGTCTGCTGGAGCCCTGCTGGAGCTGACCCTGCCTGAGCAGCCTGGATCGAACTAGGTGGTCCCTGGAGGTTCCTTTGCCCACTAAATGATTGTTTGCTGTGAATCTGCTTGCTGTGATGGGCTGAGAGTCGTGCTGGTGAGGAAGAGAGTTGGTCAAGTGCATGCTGCAATGTGGAGCTGGTGTCAGAGGTGTGAGTAGGGGTTCGTTAGCACGTCCAAGTCTTTGTCTTGGAAATTGAATGTTTTGTTGTCATGGATTAGAAGCTCCTCTGTGTGGCTTTGTGGTGGTGTTGGTGTTGTTGCTGGGGACATACTTCCTAGGAGAGGTCTTTCAGCCCTTTTTCCACACCCTCCGCGAACATCTTGAGTCCTGGCTTTGTGCCAGGTGAAGGTAGAAGAGCGCAGGGAGATGAAAGGAAGAAGAGTCATCTCAGGCTGGGATGCAGGAGAACTTTATTGATAGAAAAAAATGAAGAGTGAAAAGGCAGGAGCGCCAAGTGGAAAGGAGCCCGTCTGAGGTGCAAGTAGGGCAACCACCAGCGAGGTCCCTGTGTGAAACCGAAAGTGGCCAGAGCACCGAGGCCTTCCTGCCCCACACTGGGAGATTTACAGTGGAATAACCCAGTGGTCTTTGTCTTGTAAGAATTTGTTTGCAGAGGAGAGTACTGGACAGAGCAGAAGGGGTGACGCAAAGAAGACAGTGGGAGAAGAGGAGGTGGTACATGGGCCATGTTTGCAGGCAGCCCGAACTGGCCCCTTCTCTGCTTTGTTGCTTGGTGGCTTGAAAGGAGGAGCTGTGGATGGCAGGTGGATGTGCCAGGAAGGACCTGGATGTGTGTCCTCAATCCATGCTATATCTTCCAAGGCAGGGGTGGTGAAAAGGGCCTTTAGCAGGGGTAGCATCCTCTTCCGCCGTAGTAGCAGCCCAGGCCTCCTAAGCCATAGCCGTAGCCATAGCCGAAGCCACCGGAGGAGATGGGCACTCCCTGGGAGCTGAGTTCGCTGCCCACGGCAGCAGATGCGGAGGATCCGACGGCGGTGTTCTGTGGGAAGGAGGTGAGGATGGGTCCTGGCAGGGTGACCAGCACAGGGGAGGGCTGGATGATGACGCGGGAGTCCTGGCACTGCCTGACACAGGGCTCGTTGCAGCTGTTGGCCAGCGGGGTGGGTCCGCAGGGGCGGCAGAGGTCGTAGCAGGCCATGTGTGTGGTGTGGAGGGTCCCTGGAAGAGAGGGTGATGAGAAAGCAGGTGGGTGTGGGGGTGCGAGGGGTGGTGTTGTAGGAGGTGGAGGGAGTGTGGTGGGATGGTGTGGGGCTATGGGGAGAGTATGGTAGAGGGCAGGGGTCAGGGCTGTTCAGGCTGTGGTCTGAGGGTGGTGGAATAGACAGCACCAGAGAAGGAGGGACAGGAGTTTGAGGCTTACCTTGCTGTCCGTGGAGGAGAAGGTGTGAGGAGAAATGTGTGAGGGAGAGCAGCCCTGGGCCTGCTTTTATGCTGGTTCCCGAGGGGCGGGACAGCCTTTGCACATGACAGCACTTTGCAGCAAGCAGCTGTTGCATGCCACAATCTCACCAGTAATGAGGCAGGGAATGTTTCCCTTCCCACAGTGCTCCCTTTTTCATGTTGTGCTCTTGAGGATGTGTCCATCTGACCTTGTTGTCAACTTTTATGTGGGAGAAATAGAGGCTAAATTCGTGGTGTCATGGCGAATGCCAGTGTGTTCAGAAGATGCGTCTAAAGCATAGAAGAGGTCGGTTGTCATCAGTGCGGTCATCTCGTGACACTATTGTCATGTGGTATGCAGATGCGTATTGCAGAGTGGTCCTTGTTTCGTCGCAGCCCTGGCCGGCTCTTCTGGGCTTTGGAGGTATGCGGGGCATGAGCGGCTGCCCCTTCCATTGCAATGGGACCCTCTCTGCAATGGTTCCATAGTAATCAGAAGTATTAATAGTGAGACTAATTATTCTGTGAGTACCCAGCCCGCTGACCTGGAAGACAGGGTTGGGGAGCAGAATGAAGCCCCCACAAGCCAATGGAAATGCTTAGTGACTTCCTACAGCACTGAGACACACAGAGGTGTATGGGGCCGGATAGGATCCACCCAATGGGACTGAGGGAGCTGCGGAGGTGCTCACTAAGCCATTTCCAAGAATTTAGCAGCAGTCCTGGCTAATCGGGCAGGTCCCAGTTGACTGGAATGTAGCAAATGTGATGGCCGTCTACAAGAAGGGCCAGAACGAAGGTCCAGGCAACTCCAGGGCTGTCAATCTGACCTCGAAGCCTGGGAAGGTTATGAAGTAGATCCTCTGGAGTGCAAGCACATGGCACGTATGGGACAACTGGGAGATCAGGTCCAGTGAGCATGGGTTTATGCAAGGCAGGTCCTGCTTGACTAACCTGATCTCCTTCGAGGGCAAGGTGAGCCACTTAGTGGATGAGGGAGTGACTGTGGATGTGTTCTACCTAGACTTCAGCAAAGTCTTTGACACCGTTTCCCACAGCCTTCTCCCAGTGACACTGACTTCTTGTGGTTTGGATGGACATAGCTTTTGCTGGGTAGAGAACTGGCTGGAGAGCCAGACGAGAAGAATTTTGGTGATTGGAGTTAGAGCCTGTTGGCAGCCGGTCACAAGTGGTACTCCCCAGGGGACACTATTGCGGCCAGTTCTGTTTCTTGTCTTTGTCAATGATCTGCACGAGGGGATCGAGTGCACCCTCAGTAAGTTTGCAGACGACACCATGTTGGGCAGGAGTGTTGATGTGCTTGAGGGTGGGAAGGCTCGACAGAGGGTTCTTTACAGGCTCAATCGATAGGCCGAGGCGAACTGTATGCGGTTCAACAAGGCTGAGTGCTGGGTCCTGCGCTTGGGTCACAATGACCCCATGCAAAGCTACAGGGGTTGGGGAACAGTGGCTGGAAAGTTGCCTGGTAGAAGAGCACCTGGGCTGTTGGTGAACAGCCAACTGAACAGGAGCCAGCTGTGTGCCCAGGTGGCCAAGAAGGCCAACAGCATCCTGGCTTGTGTCAGGAATAGTTTGGCCAGCAGCAGTAGGACAGCAATTGTCCCATATGTACTCGGCACTGGTGAAGCCACATGTTGAAGTTCTCAGTGAGTACATTTGCATCTGTAGTCTCATGAAAGCTGAGCGAAGTATCCCAAATAATTGAATGTGACTTCCATAAGTTTTTAAATTTTTGTGTAATGTTAAAACAGATATTTTAGTGTAAATATAGATTATGTTTAAAGATCTGGTTAAATGTCTCATATTTAGCATGTGCACGTACATTGATTTCCATTGAAAAAGGTGTTTTTTTAGTAATGCCTATTTACAAATTTCAGGAACTCTCCTAACTTGTCTGTGCTCTGTGAGAAGAGGTCATTGATGCAGCCAATAGTGTGATTGAGTTAAATAGCAGTACTTTCCGAGGAACTAAAGAGGAAAGTGAGATGTCAGCTTGCTTTCTCCTCCACACTTAAATCCATATAAGACTCATTGCCTGGAGCTTGAAGTCCGTGTAGTTTAGAACATAGCAGAATGTATACAAGTCCCAGGGAACAAATGAGATGCATCCAAGGGGAGTGAACAATGTCTGGTGTCATTTTGAAGTCACTCTCTATTGTCTTTGAAAGGTCATGACAACTGGGTTAGGTTACTGGTGACTGGAAAAGGGCAGACATCACACCAAGAAGGCCAATGGGATCCTGGGGTGCATTAAGAAGTGTGGCAAGTAGGTCAAGGGAGGTTCTCCTTCGCCTCTGCTCTGCCCTAGTGATGCCCCTTCTGGAGTACTGTGTCCAGTTCTGGGCTCCCCACTTCAAGAAAGATGAGGAGCTACTGGAGAGAGTCCAGCGGAGGGCTACGAGGCTACAAGGATGACGAGGGGATTGGAGCATCTGTCCTATGAGGAAAGGCTGAGAGAACTGGGCTTCTTTAGCCTGAAGAAGAGAAGGCTGAGAGGGGACCTTATAAATGCTTGTAAATATCTTAAGGGTGGGTGGCAGGAGGATGGGGCCAAACTCTTTTCATTGGTGCCCAGTGACAGGACAAGGGGCAATGGGCACAAACTGAGGCACAGGAAGTTCCGTCTGAACATGAGGAAGACCTTTTTTACTTTGATGGTGACGGAGCACTGAAACAGGTTGCCCAGGGAGGTTGTGGAGTCTCCTTCTCTGGAGATATTTAAGACCCACCTGGACAAGGTCCTGTGCAGCCTGCTCTGGGTGACCCTGCTTCGGCAGGAGTGTTGGACTAGATGACCCACAGAGGTCCCTTCCAACTCCTAACATTCTTTGATTCTTTGATTCTTTGATTCTTTGAATACTGTGTTCCATTTTGGGCCCCTCAGAACAGGAAAGACCTTGAGGTGCTGGAGCATGTGCTAGGAAAAGCAACAAAGCTGGTGCAGGGTCTAGAGCAGAAGTCTTGTGAGGCACAGGTAACGGAACTGGGCTTGTTTAGTGTGGAGAAAAGGAGGGTGAGGGAGGCTGAGAGGAGACCTTGCCACTCTCTACAATTACCTGGCAGGAGGTTGTAGTGATCTGGGTATTGGTCTCTTATCGCTATTAACAAGAGATAGGACAAGAGCAAATGGCCTGAAGTTGCACCGGCAGAGTTTTACATTGGATGTTTGGCAAAATTTCATCACTGAAAGGGCTGTGAAGCATTGGAACAGGCTTCTCAGGGAAGTGGTTGAGTCACTATCATGGGAGGTATTTAAAAGATGTGTAGAAGTGGTGCTTTGGGACATGGTTTAGTGGTGGGTTTGGCAATGTAAGGTTGGCGTTTGGACTCCATGATGTTAAGGGACTTTTCCCACCTTAATGACTCCATGGGTGTCTATGTGGCAGCCGGCAAGAGCAGGTGAGTTTCTGGAGAGCCTGTGAGTGTGGCGAGAGGCAGAGGGGGAATGGGAGCAGCAGATAGGGGAGACTGGTGAGCCAGGGCCTCTGGGGTCTTTAGTTGAGATGAGTGCCAAGCGGTGAGGCCAGTTCTGTGCACAGTGTCTGATGGAGAGAAAGAGGAGTTGGAGCTTGCCAAGGGGAGTTGGAGGCAAGCATGCTGCACGTGGCAGCCGAGCCGAGGTCCTGGCGGCCGTTGTTGCATGCCGAGGGGTTGATGAATGGCAAGGCCTGCCCAGATGAGGCAAAGTGAGTGTTTTTGCAGGCTGTTTGTCCAGCGAGCTGTGCTTGTTGCTGAGGGAGATGAAGGGAGGCAAGAAGGAGTGCTGTGCGACTGGGTGTAGATAGGGCGACAGGGCCTGAGGGGTTGCACCCAGCAATGCCAAGGGAGCTGGCTGATGTCCTTGAGAGGCGACTGTCTATTAGCTTGGAAAGGTCATGTTGCCTGGGAGTAGGTGCTGATGGGTGGAAGAGAGAGATCATAACCCTCATATCATGAAGATGATGAAGAAGGAGGATGTGGGAAAGTGGAGTCTCATGAGGCTGCCCTCTTTTTTAAGGGAATGTCTTGGAGGAAAGCCTCCCAGAAAGAACAGAGAAAGTCAAGATGAAGGTGATACGGAGTGATCATTGAGGAGTTACGAAGGAAAATCATACTGGATCTACCTCTGTGTTATCCATGTTGAGGCGACCATGTGTTGTACGAGGGGAGAGCAGTGTCTGCTGTTGAGCTGTACTTGAATGGCGCCTTTGTCACCATCTCCCATCACATCCTCCTAGAAAAGATGAGAAAGTCGAGCTTGCTGAATTTGGCTGCAGAGCTGTGGCCCTGGTGGCAGTTGATGCATTCTGAAAATTCGACGAATGAGAGGCCCTATCCCATTTGATCCAAGGTGAGTGTTTTTCTGGGTGTTTGCCTGGTGAGCTGTCCTCGTTGCTGAGGAGGAGGAAGGGAGGTAGGAAGGAGTGCTTTGTGTCTGGATGTACGCAAGTCTGTAGGGGCTTGGTGGCTGATAGCCACGAATGCTGAGGGAGTTGGCTGATGTCTTTGGGAGCTCACTGTCCATTCTCATGGCAAAGTCCTGTTGCCTTGCAGCACTTCCTGATGGGTGGAAGAGAGCTCGTAGCCGTGCTGTCTTGCAGCAACTGAAGAAGGAAGATGCGAGGAAGTAGAGGGTGGTGGGGCTAACCTCATCCCTTGGAAGGGTGATGGAGACAATGTTCCCGAAACGCACTGCCAAGGCCAGGAAGGTCAAGAACGTGATGGGGATTTGTTGGCGTGGATTTACAAAGGGGAAATCATGCTCGCGTCACCTCCCTGTGTTGTACATTGAAGTGAGTGGGTATCGGACAATGGAAGAGCAGTGGCTGTTGTTGAGCTATACTTGAATGGAAGCTTTGTCCCTGTCTCCCATCATGTGCTCCTAGAGAAGCTGAGAAAGTGTGGGCTGCCTAAGTGGGCAGTGAGTTGGACTGCAAAGTAGTGAAAGAGCTGTGCCCAGAAGCTGGTGATCGGTGGCAGGACTGAAGCAGCCCAGACTTCAAAAGCCATAGCCAAAGCCACCGGAGGAGACGGGCACTCCCTGGGAGCTGAGGACATCACCCAGGGCAGCCAATGAGGACGATGCGATGGCAGTGGGCTGCTTGCAAGAGCAGACTGTTGTGCTGGCAGCTCTGGTTCAGAATTTCTGCTGTTGAAAGGCCTGCCAGGCTTCCTTGTGGCTTCTTTTGGCCCCTTCACCACTCTCCCTTTAGCTGGTTCCAGCATCTTTGCAGACTGGGCTTTGGCGTGACTAGGTGCCTGATGCAGGAAGAGGCAGCAGATCAATACCTTGCTGCGAGCCTGGTGTCCCCAGCAGAATTTTGGTATTTCTGGTCATGAGTCAGTCTGCACAACACCAGGCCTTCTGGTCGCAGACGGGTTGAACCTGACGCAAAGCTGCAGAAGAGTCTTGGCATAGGAGTTAGCAGGGTTCACTGAAAGAGCTTGAAACTAGACTGGAAGGAGAAAAGGGATAAGCCCATAGAGATAAAGCTAGGGGTGGGCTGCCAATGTTTGAGAGACGATGTGCCAGCGAGGTTCTTCAGTCCACCATCTCAGTAGATCCAGGGGACTGAGATCCCTTCGGCAGCAAAGACACAAGGGATATTGCTGAGTTAAAAAGCATGGAAGCACCTGAGAATGGTCACGTAGGCATTAGGGCTTCTACCGGGCTTCCTTCATTCTTCAGGGCTGCTGAGGCTGGGGGCTGAGGGTGTTGAAAGAGCTGGGGCAGGAGCAGGAGGGGAAGGTTATTGAGGCTCAGGTTGTTGACCATGGAGGAGATGGTGTCAGGAGAAATGTGCTGGGGAGAGAGACTGTGGCCTCGCTTTTCTGCTGGTCCCTGAGTGCCCAAGGGGGCGAGTCAGCCATTGCACATGACCGCAATTTGCAGCCATAGCTGTGTAAGCAATGAGGTGCAGTGTGTTCTGCTTCCTGCAATTATCTAATTTCAGGTCTTTCTCTTGCGGAGGTGTGCACTTGGCCCTGGCAGCAGCTTTTAAGTGCAAGTGTTTGAAGCCAAATTATTGTTGTTGATGGCACTTGTCAGGGCAGGCAGAAGATGCAACCAAAGCATGGGAGAGGTGGGTTGTCACCAGTGAGGTCACCCATGACACTCACGTGGTGCAGTTTGCCGGTGTGTTTTCAAGAGGGGTTCCCATTTCCTCACAGCCCTGGCAGGCTGCTGTGGGCTTTGGAGGTGTGCTGGGCATGAGGGACTGCCTCTTCCATTGTGTTCTGTGCCTCCGTGCCTCGCTGCCAGCTGGCTAAGCCTGTCTGTAGGCCTGGCCTTTGCTGTTGGCTGTGCTCTGTGGGTTTCTTGGTGTCTCTCATGCTTGTAAGGTGTCAGCTGGGAGAAAGGTGGCTGCCTGTTTTCTCTTGTTCCCGTTTGGGGCCATCCCTGGGTGTCGAAGCGGAAGCAGCTGGAGGGCTGCTCTCAAGAGCAGGCTGTTGTCCTTGCAGCCCTGTTTCAGGGCTCGCAAGCCCTGTGCTGTCGCGTTGCAGCCAGGCTCCCCAGAGCCTTGTGTTGGCCCCTCTCTACGGCTCCCCTTAGCTGAGTTCAGCACATTTGCAGCCTGGGCTTTGGCACGACACAGTGCTTGATGTGGAGCACCCTGCAAGGGCAGACCGGTGTCCAGAGAGCCCATGACTGTGTTGAGCGTCAGAGTGGGTGTGGAAGTGGCTTCGAACTGATGTGGGCAGGCAGGGTGTGTGTGGTGTCTACTTGGGGTGAGTGCCGAGGGGTGAGGCCACTTCTCTGCACAGTGTCTGAGAGCAGAAAGAGAATTTGGGGCTTGCTGAGGGGAGTTGGGGGCAACCATGCTTCAGGTGGCTGCAGAGCCGAGGTGCTGGTGGCGGTTGATGTATTCTGAAACATTGATGAATGAGAGGCCCTGTACCCTTTCAGCCAAGGTGAGTGTTTTTCAGGGTATTTGGCCAGTGAGCTGTCCTCATTTCTGAGGAGGATGAAGGGAGGTAGGAAGGAGTGCTGTGCGCCTGGATGTACACAAGTCTGCTGGAGCCCTGCTGGAGCCGACCCTGCCTGAGCAGCTTGGGTTGAACTAGGTGATTCATGGATATTCCTTTGCCCACTAAATGATTGTTTGCTGTGAATCTGCTTGCTGTGCATGCTGCTATGGTGAGCTGGTGTCAGAGGTGTGAGTAGAGGTGCGTTAGCATGTCGAGGCCTTTCTTTCGGCATTTGAATGTTTTGTTGTCATGCACTGTAAACCCCCCTGTGCGGCATGTGTTGTTGTTGGTTTTGTTGCTGTGGACATTATTCCTAGGAGAGGTCTTTCAGCCATTTCCGTACCATCAGAGAATCTCCTGAGCTCTGGGTTTGTGCCGGGTAAAGGTAGAAGAGCCCAGGGAGATGAAAGGAAGAGGAGTCGTCTCAGGCTGGGATGCAGGAGAACTTTATTGATAGAAAAAAAATGAACAGTGAAAAGGCAGAAGCGCCAAGTGGAAGGGAGCCCATCTGAGGTGCAAGTAGGGCAACCACCAACGAGGTCCCTATGTGAGATAGAAGTGGCCAGAGAACTGAGGTCTTCCTGCCCCACAGTGGCAGCGTTACAGTGGAATTCCCCAGCGTTCTTTGTGTTGTGAGAAGGTGTTTGGAGCAGAGGGTACTGGACAGAGCAGAAGGGCTGATGGAAATAAGGAAGTGGGAGAAGAGGAGGAGGTACATGGGCCATGTTTGCAGGCAGCCCGAACTGGCCCCTTCCCTGCTTTGTTGCTTGGTGCCTTGAGAGGAGGAGCTGTGGATGGCAGGTGGATGTGCCAGGAAGAGCCTGGACGTGCGTCTTCAATCCATGCTGTATCTTCCAGGGCAGGGGCGGTGGCAAGGGCCTTTAGCAGGGGTAGCATCCTCTTCCGCCGTAGTAGCAGCCCAGGCCTCCTAAGCCATAGCCGTAGCCGTAGCCACAGCCGAAGCCACCGGAGGAGATGGGCACTCCCTGGGAGCTGAGTTCGCTGCCCACGGCAGCAGATGCGGAGGATCCGACGGCGGTGTTCTGTGGGAAGGAGGTGAGGATGGGTCCTGGCAGGGTGACCACGACGGGGGAGGGCTGGATGATGACGCGGGAGTCCTGGCACTGCCTGACACAGGGCTCGTTGCAGCTGTTGGCCAGCGGGGTGGGTCCGCAGGGGCGGCAGAGGTCGTAGCAGGCCATGTGTGTGGTGTGGAGGGTCCCTGGAAGAGAGGGTGATGAGAAAGCGAGTGGGTGTGGGGGTGCGAGGGGTGGTGTTGCAGGGGGTTAGGGAGTGGGAAGGGTGTTGGCAGAGCGTCCTTGTAGAGATGGGTCAGGTGGGGAAAGAGGAGCAGGGGCTTGAGTCTCACCTTGTTGATGGTGGAGGAGAAGGTGTCAGGAGAAGTGTGTGAGGGAGAGCAGCACTGGTCCGTCTTTTATGCTGGTCCCTGAGGGGCGGGACAGGCTTTGCGCAGGACAGCGCTTTGCAGCAGGCAGCTGTTGCATGCCACAGGCTCGCGAGTAATGAGGCAGGGTGTGTTTTCCTGACCAAACCTTTTCATGTTCTTCTCTTGAGGTCAGGTCCATCTGAGCCTGGCTTCAGGTTTTAAGTGAGAGTCGGTTTTTGGGAGAATTTGCATGTGCGGTGCATGTCAGCACATTCAGCAGACATGGGCAAAGCGTCGAGTGGTGCGCTGTCATCAGTGAGGTCAGGCCATGTCACTCGTCTGGTGTGGTTTGTGGGTGCAATGTGAAGAGGGGAGTCTGTCTGCTCTGTGCTTTGGAAGCAAGCTGCAAATGCGGGGTTGCCCCTTCCATTGTCTTTGGTCATGAGGAGGGTGGCTTTCAAGAACAAGCTGTTGTCCTGGCAGTCCTTGTTCAGATCTCACAACCCCTGTCCTGTTAGGAGGTCCACAAAGGCTTGTGTTGGCCCCTCCATAATGCTCCCCTAGCTGGTTGCAGCATGTTTGCAGCCTGGGCTTTGGTGTGACGCAGTGCTTGAGGCAGGAAGAGCCAGCAGATCAATAGCTGGCTTTGAGCCTGGTGTCACCAGTAGAATTCTGGGGTTTTTCATCATTGGTCTGACTACATGACACCAGGCCTGCTGGTGAAAGACCAGGGCACCTGCCTCAAAGGGTGAAAAGGGTCTTTGCACAGGATTTAGCAGGGTTCACTGAAACAGCTTTAAACTAGATTTGGAGGACAAAAGAGATAAACTCAGGCTCACTAGAGATATGCCTTGGGGTGGTACTGCAGTGTTTGAGGGACAGTGTTCTAGCGAGGTCTGCTGTCTGAGTGGATGCCAGGGATTGAGATCCCTGTGGCAGCATAGACTCAAGGGCTATTGGTGTGTTAGAACCACAGAAGTGCCTGAGAATGGTCACATAGATATTAGGGCTTCTCCCCCCAGTAAGGGTGGTGGGATCAGTGGCCCAGCTGAAGAGCATCTACACCAATGCATGCAGAATGGGCAAGAAACAGGAGAAGCTGGAAGCCACTGTGCAGCAAGAAAGTATTTTGGTTTGGCCTGGATAAATGCCAGGTGCCCACCAAAACTGCTCTATCACTCGCCCTCCTCAACCGGACAGGGGAGAGGACATATGATGAAAGGCTCGAGGCTCGAGATAAGGACAGGGAGAGATCACTCACCAGTTACCGTGATGGACAAACGAGACTGAACTTGGGGAGAAAAGGGGAGTTTAATTTATCACCAATCAAATCAGAGGAGGATAGTGAGAAAATAAATCCAGATCTTAAAAGACCTTCCCTCCACCCGTCCCTTCTTCCTGGACTCAGCTTTACTCCCATTTCTCTACCTCATCCCCCCGAGCAGCACACAGGGATGGGGAATGGGGGTTACAGTCAGTTCATCACATGTTGTCTCTGCTGCTCCTTCCTCCTCAGGGGAAGGACTCCTCAGACTCTGCCCCTGCTCCAATGTGAGGTTCCTCTCACGGGAGACAGTTCTCCACAAACTTCTTCAGTGTGAGTCCTTCCCAGAGGCTGCAGCCCTTCACGAACTGCCCCATTGTGGATCCCTCCCACAGGGTGCAGATCTTCATGAATTGCTCCAGCGTGAGTCCCCCAGGGGATCACAAGGCCTGCCAGCAAACCTGCTCTGGCATGGGCTCCTCTCTTCACGGGTCCACAGGCCCTGGCAGGATGCTGCTCCAGCGTGGGGCTCCCGATGGGGTCACAGGCTTCTCCGGGCATCCACCTGCTCCAGCATGGGGTCTTTTCCACGGGCTACAGGTGGATAAATGCTCCACCGTGGACCTCCATTGGCTGCAGGGGGACAACCTGCCTCACCATGGTCTTCATCATGAGCTGCAAGGGACAACACTCTGCTCCAGCATCTTGAGCACCTCCTCCCTTTCCTCCTTCACTGACCTTGGTGTCTGCAGAGTTGTTTCTCTCACATAGTCTCAGTCCTCTCTCTTGACTGCCATTTCCACCACAGTTTTTTCCCCTTCTTAAATATGTCATCCCAGAGGCGCTACAACCATTGCTGATTGACTTGGCCTTGGGCAGCGGTGGGTCCATCTTAGAGCCAGCTGGCACTGGCTTTATCAGATAAGGGGGAATCTTCTTGCAGCTTCTCACAGAAGCCACCCCTATAGGACCCCCGCTATCAAAACCTTGCCACAAAAACCCAGAACGGAAAGCTCTGCTATCGTTTTAATGACAGAAGGATGGTGGGATGACTGGCACAAGTGGAGACCTGCAATGGCTGGCTGTAAAGTTTTCAGAAGGGACAGGCAAGGAAGGAGCGGTGGTGGGGTAGCCCTGTATGTTGGGAAGTGTTTTGCTTGTCTCGAGCTTAATAATGGTGATGGTAGGGTAGAGTGTTTACGGGTAAGAATGAGGGGGAAGGCTGACAAGGCAGATACCATGTGGGAATCTGTTATAGGCCACCCAACCAGGATGAAGAGGCAGACAAAATATTGTAGAAGCAACCGGGAGAAGTCTTACAATTGCTAGCTCTTGTTCTTGTCGTGGCCTTCAACTTAGGTTGAGATTAGATCAGATGCCTGATGGAAATGCAATACAGCAGAGAAACACAGTGTCAAAGGATGAGGGAAAGGCTGAGGTATTTAATGCAGATGACACCAATTTGGGTGGGAGTGTCGATCTGCTCAAGGGTAGGAAGGCTCTGGAGAGGGATGTGGACTGACTGGATCGATGGGCTGAGGCCAATTGTAAGAGGTTCAACAAGGCCAAGTGCCAGGTCCTGCACTTCTGTTACAACAACCCCATGCAAAGCTACAAGCTTGGTGAAGAGTGGCTAGAAAGCTACTCGCAGAAAAGGACTATGTGAGAGAAACAACTCTGCTGGTGGGTTGGTCAACAGCCGAGTGAACAGGAGCCAGCAGTGTTCCAAGGCGGCCAAGCAGACCAACGGTATCCTGGCTTGTTTCAGGAATAGTGTGGCCAGCAGGATTAAGGAGGTGATTGTCCCATATGTTCTTGGCACTGGTGAGGCGGCACGTGGAGAACTGTGTTCAGTTTTGGGCCCCTGACTACGAGAAGGACATGGAGGGTCTGGAGCATGTCCAGAGAAGGGCAATGAGGCTGGTGAGGGGTCTGGAGAACAAGTCTTCTGAGGAGTGGCTGAGGGAACTGGGGTTGTTCAGTGTGGAGAAGAGGAGGCTGAGGGGAGACCTTCTCACTATCTACAGCTACCTGACAGGAGGTTGTAGTGAGGTGGCTGTTTGTCTCTTCTCCCAGGTAACCAGTGATAGGACAAGAGGAGAAAGCCTCAAGTTGTGTCAGGGGAGGTACATGGGCCGTGTTTCACAGCATCCTGGCTGGCCCCTTCCCTGCTTTCTTGCTTGGTGCCTTGAGAGGAGGAGGCTGTTGATGGTGAGCCCATATGCAAGGAAGGTCCCAGAAGTGCATCCTCTTTACATGCGGTGGCTTCAAAGCTGTAGGTGATTGATGTTACGGGTGATGGAAAGCCCCTCTCTAAGGCTCCCCTTAGCTGAGCTCAGCACGTTTGCAGCCTGGGCTTTGGCACGACACAGTGCTTGATGTGGAGCACCCTGCAAGGGCAGAGCAGTGTCCAGAGAGCCCATGACTGTGTCGAGCGGCAGAGCGGGTGTGGAAGTGGCTTAGAACTGATGTGGACAGGCAGGGTGTGTGTGGTGTCTCCTTGGGGTAAATGCCGAGGGGTGAGGCCACTTCTCTGCACAGTGTCTGAGAGCAGAAAGAGGATTTGGAGGTCACTGAGAGGAGTTGGGGGCAACCATGCTTCATGAGGCTGCAGAGCCGAGGTGCTGGTGGCAGTTGATGCATTCTGAAACATTGATGAATGAGAGGCCCTGTCCCCTTTCAGCCAAGGTGAGTGTTTTTCAGGGTATTTGGCCAGTGAGCTGTCCTCACTTCTGAGGAGGATGAGGAGAGGTAGGAAGGAGTGCTGTGTGCCTGGATGTGCACAAGTCTGCTGGAGCCCTGCTGGAGCCGACCCTGCTTGAGCAGCCTGGATTGAGGTAGCAGATTCCATGAGGTTCCTTGTCCACTAAATGATTGTTTGCTGTGAATCTGCTTGCTGTGATGGGGTGAGAGTCGTGCTGAGGAAGAGAGTTGGTCAAGTGCATGCTGCTATGGGGAGCTGGTTTCAAAGGTGTTAGTAGAGGTGCATTAGTATGTCGAAGCCTTTCTTTCGGCATTTGAATGTTTTGTTGTCATGCACTGGAAGCCCCCATGTGTGGCTTTGTGTTGTTGGTGGTGTTGTTGCTGGGGACATACTTCCTAGGAGAGGTCTTACAGCCCTTTTTCCTTCCCCTCCGAGAATCTCTTGAGCCCTGGCTTTGTGCCGGGTGAAGGCAGAAGAGCCCAGGGAGATGAAAGGAAGAGGAGTCATCTCAGGCTGGGATGCAGGAGAACTTTATTGACAAAAAAAAAAAAGAACAGTGAAAAAGCAGGAGCGCCAAGTGGAAGGGAGCCCGTCTGAGGTGCAAGTAGGGATACCATCAACGAGGTCTCTGTGTGAGACAGATGTTTCCAGAGCACCGAGGCCTTCCTGCCCCACCCTGGGGCATTACAGTGGATTTCCCAGGCGGTCTTTGGCTTGTGAGAATTTGTTTGCAGAGGAGAGTACTGGACAGAGCAGAAGGGGTGACGCAAAGAAGGCAGTGGGAGAAGAGGAGGTGGTACATGGGCCATGTTTGCAGGCAGCCCGAACTGGCCCCTTCCCTGCTTTGTTGCTTGGTGCCTTGAGAGGAGGAGCTGTGGATGGCAGGTGGATGTGCCAGGAAGGGCCTGGATGTGTGTGCTCAATCCATGCTGTCTCTTCCAAGGCAGGGGTGGTGGCAAGGGCCTTTAGCAGGGGTAGCATCCTCTTCTGCCGTAGTAGCAGCCCAGGCCTCCTAAGCCATAGCCACAGCCGTAGCCATAGCCGAAGCCACCGGAGGAGATGGGCACTCCCTGGGAGCTGAGTTCGCTGCCCACGGCAGCCGATGCGGAGGATCCGACGGCGGTGTTCTGTGGGAAGGAGGTGAGGATGGGTCCTGGCAGGGTGACCAGCACAGGGGAGGGCTGGATGATGACGCGGGAGTCCTGGCACTGCCTGACACAGGGCTCGTTGCAGCTGTTGGCCAGCGGGGTGGGTCCGCAGGGGCGGCAGAGGTCGTAGCAGGCCATGTGTGTGGTGTGGAGGGTCCCTGGAAGAGATGGTGATGAGAAAGCGGGTGGGTGTGGGGGTGCGAGGGGTGGTGTTGTAGGAGGTGGAGGGAGTGGGGAGGGCTGGTGTGGGGCTATGGGGAGCGTGTGGCAGAGGGCAGGGTTCAAGGCTGCTGAGGTTGTGGTCTGAGGGTGGTGGAATAGACAGCACCAGAGAAGGAGGGGCAGGGGTTTGAGGCTTACCTTGCTGTCCGTGGAGGAGAAGGTGTCAGGAGAAATGTGTGAGGGAGAGCAGCCCTGGGCTTGCTTTTATGCTAGTTCCCGAGGGGTGGGACAGCCTTTGCACATGACAGCACTTTGCAGCAAGCAGCTGTTGCATGCCACAAGCTCGCCAGTAATGAGGCAGGGAATGTTTTCCTTCCCGCAGTGCTCTCTTTTTCATGTGCTCCTCTTGACGACGTGTCCATCTGACCTTGTTGTCAACTTTTATGTGGGAGAAATAGAGGCCAAAGTCTTGGTGTCATGGCGAATGCCATTGTGTGCAGAAGATGCATCCAAAGCATAGTAGAGGTCGGTTGTCATCAGTGCGGTCATCCCGTGGCACTATTGTCATGTGGTATGCAGGTGCATTGTGCAGAGGGGTACTTGTTTCGTCGCAGCCCTGGCCAGCCCTTATGGGCTTTGGAGGTGTGTGGGGCATAAGGGTCTTCCCTGTCAATTGCGATGAGTCCTTCTCTGCAATGGTTCCATAGTAATCAGAAGTATTAATAGTGAGACGAGTTGTTCTGCGAGTACCCAGCCCGCTGACCTGGAAGACAGGTTTGGGGAGCAGAATGAAGCCCCCACAAGCCAATGGAAATGCTTAGTGACTTCCTACAGCACTGAGACACACAGAGGTGTATGGGGCCGGAAGGGATCCACGCAAGGGTACTGAGGGAGCTGGCAGAGGTGCTCACTAAGCCATTTCCAAGAATTTAGCAGCAGTCCTGGCTAATCGGGCAGGTCCCAGTTGACTGGAATGTAGCAAATGTGATGGCCGTCTACAAGAAGGGCCAGAACGAAGGTCCAGGGAACTCCAGGGCTGTCAATCTGACCTCGAAGCCTGGGAAGGTTACGAAGTAGATCCTCTGGAGTGCAAGTACATTGCACGTATGGGACAACCGGGAGATCAGGCCCAGTGAGCATGGGTTTATGCAAGGCAGGTCCTACTTGACTAACCTGATCTCCTTTGAGGGCAAGGTGAGCCGCTTAGTGGATGAAGGTTTGGCTGTGAATGTGTTCTACTTAGACTTCAGCAAGCCTTTGACACCATTTCCCACAGGCTTCTCCCGGAGGCACTGACTGCTCGTGGCTTGGATGGACATACCCTTTTCTGGGTAGAGAACTGGGGGGATAGCCAGATGCCAAGAGTTTTGGCGAATGGAGTTAGAGGCTGTTGGTGGCCGGTCACAAGTGGTGCTCCCCAGGGCTCAGTATTGGGGCCAGTTCTGTTTAATGTCTTTATCAATGATCTGCACGAGGGCATCAAGTGCACCCTCAGTAAGTTTGCAGACGACACCATGTTGAGCAGGAGTGCTGATGTGCTTGAGGGTGGGAAGGCTCTACTGAGGGATCTGGACAGAGGTGATCAATGGGCCCAGGTCAGCTCTATGCGGTTCAACAAGGCTGAGTGCTGGGTCCTGCCCTTGTTTGACAATGACCGCATGCAAAGCTGCAGGGTTGGGAAAGAGTGGCTGGAATGATGCCTGGCAGACTAGGACCTGGGCTGTTGGTGAACAGCCAACTGAACAGGAGCCAGCTGTGTGCCCAGGTGGCCAAGAAGGCCAACAGCATCCTGGCTTGTATCAGGAATAGTGTGGCCAGCAGCAGTAGGACAGCAATTGTCCCATATGTACTCGGCACTGGTGAAGCCACACGTTGAATACTTTGTTCCATTTTGGGCCCCTCAGAACAGGAAAGACCTTGAGGTGCTGGAGCATGTCCAAGGAAAAGCAACAAAGCTGGTGAAACGGCCTCAAGTTGCACCTGTGGAGCTTTACATGGGATGTTAGACAAAATGTCATCACCAACAGGGCTGTCAACATTGGAACAGGCTGCCCAGGGAAGTGGTTGAGTCACTATCATGGGGGGTATTTAAAAGACATGTAGAAGTGATGGTTAAGGACATGGTTTAGTGGTGGACTTGGCATTGTTAGGCTGACATTTGGAATCCATGATGTTAAGGGACTTTTCCCACCTAAATGACTCCATGGGTGTCTATGTGGCAGCCAGCAAGGGCAGGTGAGTTTCTGGAGACCACATGAGTGTGTCAAGAGGCAGAGGAGGAAGGTGAACAGCGAGCAGAGGAGACTGGTGATCCAGGGCCTCTGGGGTCTTTACTTGGGGTGAGTGCCAAGGGGTGAGCTTGGCAAGGTCATGTTTCCTGGGAGTAGGTGCTGATGGGTGGTAGAGAGAGATCATAGCCCTCATATCATGAAGATGATGAAGAAGGAGGATCTGGGAAAGCAGAGGCTGGTGAGCCTGCCCTCTTTTCTAGGGAATGTCATGGAGGAAATCCCCCCGGAAAGAACGGAGGAAGTCAAGATGAAGGTGATGGGGAGCGGTCAATGTGGATTTACGAAGGGGAAATCATGCTGCAGTGACCTCTGTGTTATTCATGTTGATACGACCAGGTGTTGTACGAGGGGAGAGGAGTATCTGCTGTTGAGCTGTACTTGAATGAAGCCTTTGTCACCATGTCCCATCACATCGTCCTAGAGAAGACGAGAAAGTCGAGCTTGCTGAATCTGGCTGCAGAGCTGTGGCCCTGGTGGCAGTTGATGCATTCTGAAAAGTTGATGAATGAGAGGCCCTATACCCTTTGATCCAAGGTGAGTGTTTTTCTGGGTGTTTGTCTGGTGAGCTGTCCTCGTTGCTGAGGAGGAGGAAGGGAGGTAGGAAGGAGTGCTTTGTGTCTGGATGTACGCAAGTCTGTAGGGGCTTGGTGGCTCGTAGCCACGAATGCTGAGGGAGCTGGCTGATGCCGTTGGGAGCTCACTGTCCATTCTCATGGCAAAGTCATATTGCCTTGGAGCACTTCCTGATGGGTGGAAGAGAGCTCGTAGCCCTGCTGTCTTGAAGCAACTGAAGAAGGTAGATGCGAGGAAGTAGAGGGTGGTGGGGCTAACCTCATCCCTTGGAAGGGTGATGGAGGAAATGTTCCCCAAACACACCGCCAAGGCCAGCAAGGTCAAGAATGTGATGGGGAGTTGTTGGCGTGGATTTACAAAGGGGAAATCATGCTCGCGTCACCTCCCTGTGTTGTGCATTGAAATGAGTGGGTATCGGACAATGGGAGAGCAGTGGCTGTTGTTGAGCTATACTTGAATGGAAGCTTTGTCCCTGTCTCCCATCACGTGCTCCTAGAGAAGCTGAGAAAGTGTGGGCTGCCTAAGTGGGCAGTGAGTTGGACTGCAAAGTAGTGGAAGAGCTGTGCCCAGAAGCTGGTGATCGGTGGCAGGACTGAAGCAGCCCAGACTTCGAAAGACATAGCAAAAGCCACCGGAGGAGACGGGCACTCCCTGGGAGCTGAGGACATCACCCAGGGCAGCCAATGAGGATGATGCAATGGCATTGGGCTTCTTTCAAGAGTAGACTGTTGTGCTGGCAGCTCTGGTTCAGAATTTCTGCTGTTGAAAGGCCTGTCAGGCTTCCTAGTGTCTTCTTTAGGCCCCTCCATCACTCTCCCTGCTGATGGTTCCAGCATCTTTGCAGACTGGGCTTTGGCATGACTAGGTGCCTGATGCAGGAAGAGGCAGCAGATCAATACCTTGCTGTGAGCCTGGTGTCTCCAGCAGAATTTTGGTATTTCTGGTCGTGGGTCGGTCTGCACAACACCAGGCCTTCTGGTAGCAGTCGGGTTCCACCTGACTCAAAGCACAAAGCGGCACAAGGGTATTGGCACAGGAGTTAGCAGGGTTCACTGAAAAAGCTTGAAACTAGACTGGAAGGAGAAAAGGGATCACCCCATAGAGATAAGGGTGGGGGTTGGGCCGCCAATGTTTGAGGGACGGTGTGCCAGCGAGGTCCTTCAGTCCGCCATCTCAGTAGATCCAGGGGATTGAGATCTCTTCAGCAGCAAAGACACAAGGGGTATTGCTGACTTAGAAAGCACGGGAGCGCCTGAAAATGGTCACGTAGGCATTAGGGCTTCTACCGGGTTTCCTTCATTCTTCAGGGCTGCTGAGGCTGTGGGCCGAGGGTTCTCAAAGAGCTGGGGCAGGAGCAGGAGGGGAAGGTTATTGAGGCTCAGGTTGTTGACCATGGAGGAGATGGTGTCAGGAGAAATGTGCTGGGGAGAGAGGCTGTGGCCTCGCTTTTCTGCTGGTCCCTGAGTGCCCAAGGGGGCGAGTCAACCATTGCACATGACAGCAATTTGCAGCTGTAGCTGTGTAAGTAATGAGGTGCAGTGTGTTCTGCTTCCTGCAATTATCTAATTTCAGGTCTTTCTCTTGAGAGCCCATGACTGTGTTGAGTGGCAGAGCGGGTGTGCAAGTGGCTTAGAACTGATGTGAACAGGCAGGGTGTGTGTGGTGTCTCCTTGGGGTAAATGCCGAGGGATGAGGCCACTTCTCTGCACAGTGCCTGACGAGTAGAAAGAGGATTTGGAGTTCACTGAGGGGAGTTGGGGGCAACCATGCTTCAGGTGGCTGCAGAGCTGAGGTGCTGGTGGCAGTTGATGCATTCTGAAACATTGATGAATGAGAGGCCCTGTCCCCTTTCAGCCACGGTCAGTGTTTTTCATGCTATTTGGCCAGTGATCTGTCCTCATTGCTGAGAAGGATGAAGGGAGGTAGGAAGCAGTGCTGTGCTCCTGGATGTGCACATGTCTGCTGGAGCCCTGCTGGAGCTGACTCTGCCTGAGCAGCCTAGATTGAGCTAGATGATTCCATGAGGTTCCTTGCCCACTAAATGATTGTTTGCTGTGAATCTGCTTGCTGTGATGGGCTGAGAATCATGCTGATGAAGAGAGCTGGTCAAGTGCATGTTGCTATGGGGAGCTGGTGTCAGAGGTGTTAGTAGAGCTGCGATACCACGTCCAAGCCTTTGTCTTCGAAATTGAATGTTTTGTTCTCATGGGCTGGAAGGCCCCCTGTGCTCCTTTCTGTTGGTGGTGGTGTTGTTGCTGGGGACATACTTCCTAGGAGAGGTCTTTCAGCCCTTTTTCCACACCCTTCGAGAACCTCTAGAACCCTGGCTTTGTGCCGGGTGAAGGTAGAAGAGCCCAGGGAGATGAAAGGAAGAGGAGTCATCTCAGGCTGGGATGCAGGAGCTCTTTATTGACAAAAAAAAAAAAAATGAACAGTGAAAAGGGAGGAGCGCCAAGTGGAGGGGAGCCCGTCTGAGGTGCAAGTAGGGCAACCACTAGCGAGGTCCCTGTGTGAGAGACATCTATCCAGAGCACCAAGGTCTTCCTGCCCCACAGTGGCAGCGTTACAGTGGATTTCCCCAGTGGTCTTTGTCTTGTGAGAATTTGTTTGCAGAGAAGAGTACTGGACAGAGCAGAAGGGCTTATGTAAAGAAAGCAGTGGTAGAAGAGGAGGTGGTACATGGGCCATGTTTGCAGGCAGCCCGAACTGGCCCCTTCCCTGCTTTGTTGCTTGGTGCCTTGAGAGGAGGAGCTGTGGATGGCAGGTGGATGTGCCAGGAAGGACCTGGACGTGCGTCTTCAATCCATGCTGTATCTTCCAAGGCAGGGGTGGTGGCAAGGGCCTTTAGCAGGGGTAGCAGCCTCTTCTGCCATAGTAGCAGCCCAGGCCTCCTAAGCCATAGCCGTAGCCATAGCCGAAGCCACCGGAGGAGATGGGCACTCCCTGGGAGCTGAGTTCGCTGCCCACGGCAGCAGATGCGGAGGATCCGACGGCGGTGTTCTGTGGGAAGGAGGTGAGGATGGGTCCTGGCAGGGTGACCAGCACAGGGGAGGGCTCAATGATGACGCGGGAGTCCTGGCACTGCCTGACACAGGGCTCGTTGCAGCTGTTGGCCAGCGGGGTGGGTCCGCAGGGGCGGCAGAGGTCGTAGCAGGCCATGTGTGTGGTGTGGAGGGTCCCTGGAAGAGAGGGTGATGAGAAAGCGGGTGGGTGTGGGGGTGCGAGGGGTGGTGTTGTAGGAGGTGGAGGGAGTGTGGTGGGATGGTGTGGGGCTATGGGGAGAGTATGGTAGAGGGCAGGGGTCAGGGCTGTTCAGGCTGTGGTCTGAGGGTGGTGGAATAGACAGCACCAGAGAAGGAGGGACAGGGGGTTGAGGCTTACCTTGCTGTCCGTGGAGGAGAAGGTGTCAGGAGAAATGTGTGAGGGAGAGCAGCCCTGGGCCTGCTTTTATGCTGGTTCCCGAGGGGCGGGACAGCCTTTGCACATGACAGCACTTTGCAGCAAGCAGCTGTTGCATGCCACAAGCTCGCCAGTAATGAGGCAGGGAATGTTTCCCTTCCCACAGTGCTCCCTTTTTCATGTTGTGCTCTTGAGGATGTGTCCATCTGACCTTGTTGTAAACTTTTATGTGGGAGAAATAGAGGCTAAATTCGTGGTGTCATGGCGAATGCCAGTGTGTTCAGAAGATGCGTCTAAAGCATAGAAGAGGTCGGTTGTCATCAGTGCGGTCATCTCGTGACACTATTGTCATGTGGTATGCAGATGCGTATTGCAGAGTGGTCCTTGTTTCGTCGCAGCCCTGGCCGGCTCTTCTGGGCTTTGGAGGTATGCGGGGCATGAGCGGCTGCCCCTTCCATTGCAATGGGACCCTCTCTGCAATGGTTCCATAGTAATCAGAAGTATTAATAGTGAGACTAATTATTCTGTGAGTACCCAGCCCCCTGACCTGGAAGACAGGGTTGGGGAGCAGAATGAAGCCCCCACAAGCCAATGGAAATGCTTAGTGACTTCCTACAGCACTAAGACACACAGAGGTGTATGGGGCCGGATAGGATCCACCCAATGGGACTGAGGGAGCTGCGGAGGTGCTCACTAAGCCATTTCCAAGAATTTAGCAGCAGTCCTGGCTAATCGGGCAGGTCCCAGTTGACTGGAATGTCGCAAATGTGATGGCCGTCTACAAGAAGGGCCAGAACGAAGGTCCAGGGAACTCCAGGGCTGTCAATCTGACCTCGAAGCCTGGGAAGGTTATGAAGTAGATCCTCTGGAGTGCAAGTACATTGCACGTATGGGACAACTGGGAGATCAGGTCCAGTGAGCATGGGTTTATGCAAGGCAGGTCCTGCTTGACCAACCTGATCTCCTTCGAGGGCAAGGTGAGCCGCTTAGTGGATGAGGGAGTGACTGTGGATGTGTTCTACCTAGACTTCAGCAAAGCCTTTGACACCGTTTCCCACAGCCTTCTCCCAGTGACACTGACTTCTTGTGGTTTGGATGGACATAGCTTTTGCTGGGTAGAGAACTGGCTGGAGAGCCAGACGAGAAGAATTTTGGTGATTGGAGTTACAGCCTGTTGGCGGCCGGTCACAAGTGGTGCTCCCCAGGGGACACTATTGCGGCCTGTTCTGTTTCTTGTCTTTGTCAATGATCTGCACGAGGGGATCGAGTGCACCCTCAGTAAGTTTGCAGACGACACCATGTTGGGCAGGAGTGTTGATGTGCTTGAGGGTGGGAAGGCTCGACAGAGGGTTCTTTACAGGCTCAATCGATAGGCCGAGGCGAACTGTATGCGGTTCAACAAGGCTGAGTGCTGGGTCCTGCGCTTGGGTCACAATGACCCCATGCAAAGCTACAGGGGTTGGGGAACAGTGGGTGGAAAGGTGGCCAGTAGGAGAGCACCTGGGCTGTTGGTGAACAGCCAACTGAACAGGCGCCAGCTGTGTGCCCAGGTGGCCAAGAAGGCCAACAGCATCCTGGCTTGTATCAGGAATAGTGTGGCCAGCAGCACTAGGGCAGCAATTGTCCCACATGTACTCGGCACTGGTGAAGCCACACGTTGAATACTGTGTTCCGTTTTGGGCCCCTCAGAACAGGAAAGACTTTGAGGTGCTGGAGCATGTCCAAGGAAAAGCAACAAAGCTGGTGAAACGGCCTGAATTTGCACTGGGAGAGATTTACAAAGGATGTTCAGCAAAATATCATCACCGAAAGGGCTGTCAAGCATTGGAACAGGCTGCCCAGGGAAGTGGTTGAGTCAATATCATGGGAGGTATTTAGAAGACATGTAGAAGTGACGCTTAGGGACATGGTTTAGTGGTGGACTTCGCAGTGTTAGGCTGACGTTTGGAACCCATAATGTTAAGGGACTTTTCCCGCCTTAATGACTCCATGGGTGTCTATGGGGCAGCCGGCAAGGGCAGGTGAGTTTCTGGAGAGCCTGTGAGTGTGGCGAGAGACACAGGAGGAGTGTGAACAGCAGGTAGGGGAGACTGGTGATCCAGGGCCTCTGGGGTCTTTACTTGGGGTGAGTGCCAAGGGGTGAGGCCAGTTCCGTGCACAGTGTTTGATGGAGAGAAAGTGGATTTGGAGCTTGCAAGGGGAGTTGGAGGCAAGCATGCTGTACGTGGCTGCCGAGTTGCGGCTGTGATGGTGGTTGTTGCATGCCGAGGGGTTGATGAATGCAAAGGCCTGCCCAGATGAGCCGAAGGGAGTGTTTTTGCAGGCTGTTTGTCCAGCGAGCTGTGCTTGTTGTTGAGGGAGATGAAGGGAGATAAGAAGGAGTGCTGTGCGACTGGGTGTAGGTAAGGAGACAGGGCCTGAGGGGTTGCACCCAGCAATGCCAAGGGAACTGGCTGATGTCCTTGAGAGGCAACTGTCTATTAGCTTGGCAAGGTCATGTTGCCTAGGAGTAGACCCTGATGGCTGGAAGAGAGAGATCATAGCCCTCATATCTTGAAGATGATGAAGAAGGAGGATCTCGGAAAGCAGAGGCTGGTGAGCCTGACCTCTTTTCTAGGGAATGTGACGGAGGAAACCCTTCCAGAAAGAACTGAGAATCTAAAGGTGAAGGTGGTGGGGAGCGGTCAATGTGGATTTACGAAGGGGAAAGCATGCTGGAGCGACCTCTGTGTTTTTCTGTGTTGAGGTGACTGTGTTTTGGACGAGGGGAGAGCAGTGGCTTTTGTGGAGCTGTACTTGAATGGTGCCTTTGACACCGTCTCCCGTCTCATCGTCCTAGAGAAGATGAGAAAGTCGAGCTTGCGGAATTTGGCTGCAGAGCTGTGGCCCTGGTGGTGGTTGATGCATTCTGAAAATTCGACGAATGAGAGGCCCTATCCCATTTGATCCAAGGTGAGTGTTTTGCAGGGCGTTTGGCCAGTGAGCTGTCCTCGTTGCTGAGGAGGATGAAGGCAGCTAGGAAGGAGTACTGTGCATCTGGTTGTACGCAAGTCTGTAGGGCGTTGATTCCTCATAGGCACGAGTGCTGAGGGAGCTGGCTGATGTCGTTGGGAGCTCACTGTCCATTCTCATGGCAAAGTCCTCTTGCCTTGGAGCACTTCCTGATGGGTGGAAGAGAGCTCGTAGCCCTGCTGTCTTGAAGCAACTGAGGAAGGAAGATGTGTGGAAGTAGAGGGTGGTGTGACTAAACACATCCCTTGGAAGGGTGATGGAGGAAATGTTCCCCAAACACACCGCCAAGGCCAGCAAGGTCAAGAAAGTGGTGGGGAGTTGTTGGCGAGAGTTTGGCTCCTCCATCACTTTCCATTTAGTTGGTTCCAGCATCTTTGCAGACTGGACTTTGGCGTGACTAGGTGCCTGATGCAGGAAGAGGCAGCAGATGAACACCTTGCTGTGAGCCTGGTGTCTCCAGCAGAATTTTGGTATTTCTAGTCATGGGTCGGTCTGCATGACATCAGGCCTTCTGGTCGCAGATGGGTTCCACCTGACTCAAAGTGGCACAAGGTTATTGGCACAGGAGTTAGCAGGGGTCACTGCAAGAGCTTGAAACTAGACTGGAAGGAGAAAACGAATAACCCCATAGAGATAAAGCTAGGGGTGGCCTGCCAAAGTTTGAGGGACGGTGTGCCAGCGAGGTCCTTCAGTCCGCCATCTCAGTAGATCCAGGGGATTGAGATCCCTACGGCAGCAAAGACACAGCGGGTATTGCTGAGTTAGAAAGCACGGGAGCGCCTGAGAATGGTCACGTAGGCATTAGGGCTTCTACTGGGCTTCCTTCATCCTCTTCCGCCGTAGTAGCAGCCCAGGCCTCCTAAGCCATAGCCGTAGCCATAGCCGAAGCCACCGGAGGAGATGGGCACTCCCTGGGAGCTGAGTTCGCTGCCCACGGCAGCAGATGCGGAGGATCCGACGGCGGTGTTCTGTGGGAAGGAGGTGAGGATGGGTCCTGGCAGGGTGACCACGACGGGGGAGGGCTGGATGATGACGCGGGAGTCCTGGCACTGCCTGACACAGGGCTCGTTGCAGCTGTTGGCCAGCGGGGTGGGTCCGCAGGGGCGGCAGAGGTCGTAGCAGGCCATGTGTGTGGTGTGGAGGGTCCCTGGAAGAGAGGGTGATGAGAAAGCGGGTGGGTGTGGGGGTGCGAGGGGTGGTGTTGCAGGGGGTTAGGGAGTGGGAAGGGTGTTGGCAGAGCGTCCTTGTAGAGATGGGTCAGGTGGGGAAAGAGGAGCAGGGGCTTGAGTCTCACCTTGTTGATGGTGGAGGAGAAGGTGTCAGGAGAAGTGTGTGAGGGAGAGCAGCACTGGTCCGTCTTTTATGCTGGTCCCTGAGGGGCGGGACAGGCTTTGCGCAGGACAGCGGTTTGCAGCAAGCAGCTGTTGCATGGCAGAGGCTCGCAAGTAATGAGGCAGGGTGTGTTTTCCTGACCAAACCTTTTCATGTTCTTCTCTTGAGGTCAGGTCCATCTGAGCCTGGCTTCAGGTTTTAAGTGAGAGTCGGTTTTTGGGAGAATTTGCATGTGCGGTGCATGTCAGCACATTCAGCAGACATGGGCAAAGCGTCGAGTGGTGCGCTGTCATCAGTGAGGTCAGGCCATGTCACTCGTCTGGTGTGGTTTGTGGGTGCAATGTGAAGAGGGGAGTCTGTCTGCTCTGTGCTTTGGAAGCAAGCTGCAAATGCGGGGTTGCCCCTTCCATTGTCTTTGGTCATGAGGAGGGTGGCTTTCAAGAACAAGCTGTTGTCCTGGCAGTCCTTGTTCAGATCTCACAACCCCTGTCCTGTTAGGAGGTCCACAAAGGCTTGTGTTGGCCCCTCCATAATGCTCCCCTAGCTGGTTGCAGCATGTTTGCAGCCTGGGCTTTGGTGTGACGCAGTGCTTGAGGCAGGAAGAGCCAGCAGATCAATAGCTGGCTTTGAGCCTGGTGTCACCAGTAGAATTCTGGGGTTTTTCATCATTGGTCTGACTACATGACACCAGGCCTGCTGGTGAAAGACCAGGGCACCTGCCTCAGAGGGTGAAAAGGGTCTTTGCACAGGATTTAGCAGGGTTCACTGAAACAGCTTTAAACTAGATTTGGAGGACAAAAGAGATAAACTCAGGCTCAGTAGAGATATGCCTTGGGGTGGTACTGCAGTGTTTGAGGGACAGTGTTCTAGCGAGGTCTGCTGTCTGAGTGGATGCAGCGGATTGAGATCCCTGTGGCAGCAAAGACTCAAGGGCTATTGGTGTGTTAGAACCACGGAAGTGCCTGAGAATGGTCACGTAGGTATTAGGGCTTCTCCCCCCAGTAAGGGTGGTGGGATCAGTGGCCCAGCTGAAGAGCATCTACACCAATGCATGCAGAATGGGCAAGAAACAGGAGAAGCTGGAAGCCACTGTGCAGCAAGAAAGTATTTTGGTTTGGCCTGGATAAATGCCAGGTGCCCACCAAAACTGCTCTATCACTCGCCCTCCTCAACCGGACAGGGGAGAGGACATATGATGAAAGGCTCGAGGCTCGAGATAAGGACAGGGAGAGATCACTCACCAGTTACCGTGATGGACAAATGAGACTGAACTTGGGGAGAAAAGGGGAGTTTAATTTATCACCAATCAAATCAGAGGAGGATAGTGAGAAAATAAATCCAGATCTTAAAAGACCTTCCCTCCACCCGTCCCTTCTACCTGGACTCAGCTTTACTCCCATTTCTCTACCTCATCCCCCCGAGCAGCACACAGGGATGGGGAATGGGGGTTACAGTCAGTTCATCACATGTTGTCTCTGCTGCTCCTTCCTCCTCAGGGGAAGGACTCCTCAGACTCTGCCCCTGCTCCAATGTGAGGTTCCTCTCACAGGAGACAGTTCTCCACAAACTTCTTCAGTGTGAGTCCTTCCCAGAGGCTGCAGCCCTTCACGAACTGCCCCATTGTGGATCCCTCCCACGGGGTGCAGATCTTCATGAATTGCTCCAGCGTGAGTCCCCCAGGGGATCACAAGGCCTGCCAGCAAACCTGCTCCGGCATGGGCTCCTCTCTTCACGGGTCCACAGGCCCTGGCAGGAGGCTGCTCCAGCGTGGGGCTCCCGATGGGGTCACAGGCTTCTCCGGGCATCCACCTGCTCCAGCATGGGGTCTTTTCCACGGGCTACAGGTGGATAAATGCTCCACCGTGGACCTCCATTGGCTGCAGGGGGACAACCTGCCTCACCATGGTCTTCATCATGAGCTGCAAGGGACAACACTCTGCTCCAGCATCTTGAGCACCTCCTCCCTTTCCTTCTTCACTGACCTTGGTGTCTGCAGAGTTGTTTCTCTCACATAGTCTCAGTCCTCTCTCTTGACTGCCATTTCCACCACAGTTTTTTCCCCTTCTTAAATATGTCATCCCAGAGGCGCTACAACCATTGCTGATTGACTTGGCCTTGGGCAGCGGTGGGTCCATCTTAGAGCCAGCTGGCACTGGCTTTATCAGATAAGGGGGAAACTTCTTGCAGCTTCTCACAGAAGCCACCCCTATAGGACCCCCGCTATCAAAACCTTGCCACAAAAACCCAGAACGGAAAGCTCTGCTATCGTTTTAATGACAGAAGGATGGTGGGATGACTGGCACAAGTGGAGACCTGCAATGGCTGGCTGTAAAGTCTTCAGAAGGGACAGGCAAGGAAGGAGCGGTGGTGGGGTAGCCCTGTATGTTGGGAAGTGTTTTGCTTGTCTCGAGCTTAATAATGGTGATGGTAGGGTAGAGTGTTTATGGGTAAGAATGAGGGGGAAGGCTGACAAGGCAGATACCATGTGGGAATCTGTTATAGGCCACCCAACCAGGATGAAGAGGCAGACAAAATATTGTAGAAGCAACCGGGAGAAGTCTTACAATTGCTAGCTCTTGTTCTTGTCGTGGCCTTCAACTTAGGTTGAGATTAGATCAGATGTCTGATGGAAATGCAATACAGCAGAGAAACACAGTGTCAAAGGATGAGGGAAAGGCTGAGGTATTTAATGCAGATGACACCAATTTGGGTAGGAGTGTCGATCTGCTCGAGGGTAGGAAGGCTCTGGAGAGGGATGTGGACTGACTGGATCGATGGGCTGAGGCCAATTGTAAGAGGTTCAACAAGGCCAAGTGCCAGGTCCTGCACTTCTGTTACAACAACCCCATGCAAAGTTACAAGCCTGGTGAAGAGTGGCTAGAAAGCTACTCGCAGAAAAGGACTATGTGAGAGAAACAACTCTGCTGGTGGGTTGGTCAACAGCCGAGTGAACAGGAGCCAGCAGTGTTCCAAGGCGGCCAAGCAGACCAACGGTATCCTGGCTTGTTTCAGGAATAGTGTGGCCAGCAGGATTAAGGAGGTGGTTGTCCCATATGTTCTTGGCACTGGTGAGGCGGCACGTGGAGAACTGTATTCAGTTTTGGGCCCCTGACTACGAGAAGGACATGGAGGGTCTGGAGCATGTCCAGAGAAGGGCAATGAGGCTGGTGAGGGGTCTGGAGAACAAGTCTTCTGAGGAGTGGCTGAGGGAACTGGGGTTGTTCAGTGTGGAGAAGAGGAGGCTGAGGGGAGACCTTCTCACTATCTACAGCTACCTGACAGGAGGTTGTAGTGAGGTGGCTGTTTGTCTCTTCTCCCAGGTAACCAGTGATAGGACAAGAGGAGAAAGCCTCAAGTTGTGTCAGGGGAGGTACATGGGCCGTGTTTCACAGCATCCTGGCTGGCCCCTTCCCTGCTTTCTTGCTTGGTGCCTTGAGAGGAGGAGGCTGTTGATGGTGAGCCCATATGCAAGGAAGGTCCCAGAAGTGCATCCTCTTTACATGCGGTGGCTTCAAAGCTGTAGGTGATTGATGTTACGGGTGATGGAAAGCCCCTCTCTAAGGCTCCCCTTAGCTGAGTTCAGCACGTTTGCAGCCTGGGCTTTGGCACGACACAGTGCTTGATGTGGAGCACCCTGCAAGGGCAGAGCAGTGTCCAGAGAGCCCATGACTGTGTCGAGCGGCAGAGCGGGTGTGGAAGTGGCTTCGAACTGATGTGGGCAGGCAGGGTCTTTGTGATGTCTCCTTGGGGTGAGTGCCGAGGAGTGAGGCCACTTCTCTGCACAGTGTCTGATGAGTAGAAAGAGGATTTGGAGATCACTGAGTGGAGTTGGGGGCGACCATGCTTCAGGTGGCTGCAGAGCCGAGGTGCTGGTGGCGGTTGATGCATTCTGAAACATTGATGAATGAGAGGCCCTATCCCATTTGATCCAAGGTGAGTGTTTTGCAGGGCGTTTGGCCGGTGAGCTGACCTCGTTGATGAGGAGGATGAAGGGAGGTAGGAAGGAGTGCTGTGCTGTGGTTGTACCCAAGTCTGTAGGGCATAGATTGCTCGTAGGCACGAGTGCTGAGGGAGCTGGCTGATGTCATTGGGAGCTCACTGTCCATTCTCATGGCAAGGTCATGTTGCCTTGGAGCGCTTCCTGATGGCTGAAGGAGAGCTTGTAGCTCCCCTGTCTTGAAGCAATTGAAGAAGGAAGATGCGAGCAAGAGGCTGGTGGGACTTACCTCATCCCTCGGAAAGGTGATGGAGGAAATGTTCCCCAAACACACCGCCAAGGCCAGCAAGGTCAAGAATGTGATGGGGAATTGTTGGTGCGAATTTACAAAGGGGAAATCATGCTCGCGTCACTGCCATGTCTTCTACATTGAAATGAGTGGGTATTGGACAATGGGAGAGCAGTGGCTGTTGTTGAGCTATACTTGAATGGAAGCTTTGTCCCTGTCTCCCATCACGTGCTCCTAGAGAAGCTGAGAAAGGGTGGGCTGCCTAAGTGGCCAGTGAGTTGGACTGCAAAGTAGTGGAAGAGCTGTGCCCAGAAAGTGGTGATCAGTGGCAGGACTGAAGCAACCCAGACTTCGAAAGCCATAGCCAAAGCCACCGGAGGAGACGGGCACTCCCTGGGAGCTGAGGACATCACCCAGGGCAGCCAATGAGGAGGATCCGATGGCGCTGGGCTGCTTGTAAGAGCAGGCTGTTGTGCTGGCAGCTCTGGTTCAGAATTTCTGGTGTTGAAAGGCCTGCCAGGCTTCCTGGTGGCTTGTTTTGGGCCCTTCATCACTTTCCATTTCGCTGGTTCCAGCAACTTTGCAGACTGGACTTTGGCGTGACTAGGTGCCTGATGCAGGAAGAGGCAGCAGATCAATACCTTGCTGTGAGCCTGGTGTCTCCAGCAGAATTTTGGTATTTCTGGTCATGGGTTGGTCTGCATGACATCAGGCCTTCTGGTCGCAGATGGGTTCCACCTGACTCAAAGTGGCACAAGTGTCTTGGCACAGGAGTTAGCAGGGGTCACTGGAAGAGCTTGAAACTAGACTGGAAGGAGAAAACGAATAACCCCATAGAGATAAGGCTAGGGGTGGCCTGCGAAAATTTGAGGGACGGTGTGCCAGTGAGGTCCTTCAGTCCGACATCTCAGTAGATCCAGGGGATTGAGATCCCTACGGCAGCAAAGACACAAGGGGTATTGCTGAGTTAGAAAGCACGGGAGCGCCTGAGAATGGTCACGTAGGCATTAGGGCTTCTACCGGGCTTCCTTCATTCTTCAGGGCTGCTGAGGCTGTGGGCCGAGGGTGTTGAAAGAGCCGGAGCAGGAGCAGGAGGGGAAGGTTATTGAGGCTCAGGTTGTTGACCATGGAGGAGATGGTGTCAGGAGAAATGTGCTGGGGAGAGAGGCTGTGGCCTCACTTTTCTGCTGGTCCCTGAGTGCCCAAGGGGGAGAGTCAGCCATTGCACATGACAGCAATTTGCAGCTGTAGCTGTGTAAGTAATGAGGTGCAGTGTGTTCTGCTTCCTGCAATTATCTAATTTCAGGTCTTTCTCTTGAGGACGTGTCCACTTGGCCCTGGCAGCAGCTTTTAAGTGCAAGTGTTTGAGGCCAAAGGCTTGTTGTTGATGGCACTTGTCAGGGCAGGCAGAAGATGCAACCAAAGCATGGGAGAGGTGGGGTGTCATCACAGAGTTCACCCATGGGACTCAAGTGGTGCAGTTTGCAGGTGTGTTTTCAAGAGGGGTTCCCATTTCCTCACAGCCCTGGCAGGCTGCTGTGGGCTTTGGAGGTGTGCTGGGCATGAGGGACTGCCTCTTCCATTGTGTTCTGTGCCTCCGTGCCTCTCTGCCAGCTGGCTAAGCCTGTCTGTAGGCCTGGCCTTTGCTGTTGGCTGTGCTCTGTGGGTTACTTGGTGTCCCTCATGCTTGTAAGGATTCAGCTGGGAGAAAGGCAGCTGCCTGTTTTCTCTTGTTCCCGTTTGGGGCCATCCCTGGGTGTCGAAGTGGAAGCAGCTGGAGGGCTGCTCTCAAGAGCAGGCTGTTGTCCTTGCAGCCCTGTTTCAGGGCTCGCAAGCCCTGTGCTGTCGCGTTGCAGCCAGGCTCCCCAGAGCCTTGTGTTGGCCCCTCTCTAAGGCTCCCCTTAGCTGAGTTCAGCACGTTTGCAGCCTGGGCTTTGGCATGACACAGTGCTTGATGTGGAGCACCCTGCAAGGGCAGACCGGTGTCCAGAGAGCCCATGACTGTGTTGAGCGGCAGAGCGGGTGTGGAAGTGGCTTCGAACTGATGTGGGCAGGCAGGGTGTGTGTGGTGTCTCCTTGGGGTGAGTGCCGACGGGTGAGGCCACTTCTCGGCGTAGTGTCTGATGAGCAGAAAGATGATTTGGAGGTCACTGAGGGGAGTTGGGGGCGACTATGTTTCACGTGGCTGCAGAGCCAAGGTGCTGGTGGCAGTTGATGCATTCTGAAACATTGATGAATGGGAGGGCCTGTCCCCTTTCAGCCAAGGTGAGTGTTTTTCACGGTGTTTGGCCAGTAAGCTGTGCTGATTTCTGAGAAGGATGAGGAGAGCTAGGAAGGAGTGCTGTGCGCCTGGATGTACACAAGTCTGCTGGAGCCCTGCTGGAGCTGACCCTGCCTGAGCAGCCTGGATCGAACTAGGTGGTCCCTGGAGGTTCCTTTGCCCACTAAATGATTGTTTGCTGTGAATCTGCTTGCTGTGATGGGCTGAGAGTCGTGCTGGTGAGGAAGAGAGTTGGTCAAGTGCATGCTGCAATGTGGAGCTGGTGTCAGAGGTGTGAGTAGGGGTTCGTTAGCACGTCCAAGTCTTTGTCTTGGAAATTGAATGTTTTGTTGTCATGGATTAGAAGCCCCTCTGTGTGGCTTTGTGGTGGTGTTGGTGTTGTTGCTGGGGACATACTTCCTAGGAGAGGTCTTTCAGCCCTTTTTCCACACCCTCCGCGAACATCTTGAGTCCTGGCTTTGTGCCAGGTGAAGGTAGAAGAGCGCAGGGAGATGAAAGGAAGAAGAGTCATCTCAGGCTGGGATGCAGGAGAACTTTATTGATAGAAAAAAATGAAGAGTGAAAAGGCAGGAGCGCCAAGTGGAAGGGAGCCCGTCTGAGGTGCAAGTAGGGCAACCACCAGCGAGGTCCCTGTGTGAAACCGAAAGTGGCCAGAGCACCGAGGCCTTCGTGCCCCACACTGGGAGATTTACAGTGGAATAACCCAGTGGTCTTTGTCTTGTAAGAATTTGTTTGCAGAGGAGAGTACTGGACAGAGCAGAAGGGGTGACGCAAAGAAGACAGTGGGAGAAGAGGAGGTGGTACATGGGCCATGTTTGCAGGCAGCCCGAACTGGCCCCTTCTCTGCTTTGTTGCTTGGTGGCTTGAGAGGAGGAGCTGTGGATGGCAGGTGGATGTGCCAGGAAGGACCTGGATGTGTGTCCTCAATCCATGCTGTATCTTCCAAGGCAGGGGTGGTGAAAAGGGCCTTTAGCAGGGGTAGCATCCTCTTCCGCCGTAGTAGCAGCCCAGGCCTCCTAAGCCATAGCCGTAGCCATAGCCGAAGCCACCGGAGGAGATGGGCACTCCCTGGGAGCTGAGTTCGCTGCCCACGGCAGCAGATGCGGAGGATCCGACGGCGGTGTTCTGTGGGAAGGAGGTGAGGATGGGTCCTGGCAGGGTGACCAGCACAGGGGAGGGCTGGATGATGACGCGGGAGTCCTGGCACTGCCTGACACAGGGCTCGTTGCAGCTGTTGGCCAGCGGGGTGGGTCCGCAGGGGCGGCAGAGGTCGTAGCAGGCCATGTGTGTGGTGTGGAGGGTCCCTGGAAGAGAGGGTGATGAGAAAGCGGGTGGGTGTGGGGGTGCGAGGGGTGGTGTTGTAGGAGGTGGAGGGAGTGTGGTGGGATGGTGTGGGGCTATGGGGAGAGTATGGTAGAGGGCAGGGGTCAGGGCTGTTCAGGCTGTGGTCTGAGGGTGGTGGAATAGACAGCACCAGAGAAGGAGGGACAGGAGTTTGAGGCTTACCTTGCTGTCCGTGGAGGAGAAGGTGTGAGGAGAAAGGTGTGAGGGAGAGCAGCACTGGGCTTGCTTTTATGCTGGTTCCTGAGGGGCGGGACAGCCTTTGCACATGACAGCACTTTGCAGCAAGCAGCTGTTGCATGCCACGAGCTCCCCAGTAATGAGGCAGGAAATGTTTCCCTTCCCACAGTGCTCCCTTTTTCATGTTGTGCTCTTGAGGATGTGTCCATCTGACCTTGTTGTCAACTTTTATGTGGGAGAAATAGAGGCCAAATTCGTGGTGTCATGGCGAATGCCAGTGTGTTCAGAAGATGCATCCAAAGCATAGAAGAGGTCGGTTGTCATCAGTGCGGTCATCTCGTGACACTATTGTCATGTGGTATGCAGATGCGTATTGCAGAGTGGTCCTTGTTTCGTCGCAGCCCTGGCCGGCTCTTCTGGGCTTTGGAGGTATGCGGGGCATGAGCGGCTGCCCCTTCCATTGCAATGGGACCCTCTCTGCAATGGTTCCATAGTAATCAGAAGTATTAATAGTGAGACGAGTTGTTCTGCGAGTACCCAGCCCCCTGACCTGGAAGACAGGGTCGGGGAGCAGAATGAAGCCCCCACAAGCCAATGGAAATGCTTAGTGACTTCCTACAGCACTGAGACACACAGAGGTGTATGGGGCCGGATGGGAACCACCCAAGGGTACTGAGGGAGCTGCGGAGGTGCTCACTAAGCCATTTCCAAGAATTTAGCAGCAGTCCTGGCTAATCGGGCAGGTCCCAGTTGACTGGAATGTAGCAAATGTGATGGCCGTCTACAAGAAGGGCCAGAACGAAGGTCCAGGGAACTCCAGGGCTGTCAATCTGACCTCGAAGCCTGGGAAGGTTTTGAAGTAGATCCTCTGGAGTGCAAGTACATTGCACGTATGGGACAACCGGGAGATCAGGTCCAGTGAGCATGGGTTTATGCAAGGCAGGTCCTACTTGACTAACCTGATCTCCTTTGAGGGCAAGGTGAGCCGCTTAGTGGATGAAGGTTTGGCTGTGAATGTGTTCTACTTAGACTTCAGCAAGCCTTTGACACCATTTCCCACAGGCTTCTCCCGGAGGCACTGACTGCTCGTGGCTTGGACGGACATACCCTTTTCTGGGTAGAGAACTGGGGGGATAGCCAGATGCCAAGAGTTTTGGCGAATGGAGTTAGAGGCTGTTGGTGGCCGGTCACAAGTGGTGCTCCCCAGGGCTCAGTATTGGGGCCAGTTCTGTTTAATGTCTTTATCAATGATCTGCATGAGGGCATCGAGTGCACCCTCAGTAAGTTTGCAGACGACACCATGTTGGGCAGGAGTGCTGATGTGCTTGAGGGTGGGAAGGCTCTACTGAGGGATCTGGACAGAGGTGATCAATGGGCCCAGGTCAGCTGTATGCGGTTCAACAAGGCTGAGTGCTGGGTCCTGCCCTTGTTTGACAATGACCGCATGCAAAGCTGCAGGGTTGGGGAAGAGTGGCTGGAATGATGCCTGGCAGACTAGGACCTGGGCTGTTGGTGAACAGCCAACTGAACAGGAGCCAGCTGTGTGCCCAGGTGGCCAAGAAGGCCAACAGCACCCTGGCTTGTACCAGAAATAGTGTGGCCAGCAACACCAGGGCAGCTATTGTCCCACATGTACTCGGCACTGGTGAAGCCACACCTCGAATACTGTGTTCCGTTTTGGGCCCCTCAGAACAGGAAAGACCTTGAGGTGCTGGAGCATGTCCAAAGAAAAGCAACAAAGCTGGTGAAACGGCCTCAAGTTGCACCTGTGGAGCTTTACATGGGATGTTAGACAAAATTTCATCACCAACAGGGCTGTCAAGCATTGGAACAGGCTGCCCAGGGAAGTGGTTGAGTCACTATCATGGGGGGTATTTAAAAGACATGTAGAAGTGATGGTTAAGGACATGGTTTAGTGGTGGACTTGGCATTGTTAGGCTGACATTTGGAATCCATGATGTTAAGGGACTTTTCCCACCTAAATGACTCCATGGGTGTCTATGTGGCAGCCAGCAAGGGCAGGTGAGTTTCTGGAGACCACATGAGTGTGTCAAGAGGCAGAGGAGGAAGGTGAACAGCGGGCAGAGGAGACTGGTGATCCAGGGCTTCTGGGGTCTTTACTTGGGGTGAGTGCCAAGGGGTGAGCTTGGCAAGGTCATGTTTCCTGGGAGTAGGTGCTGATGGGTGGTAGAGAGAGATCATAGCCCTCATATCATGAAGATGATGAAGAAGGAGGATCTGGGAAAGCAGAGGCTGGTGAGCCTGCCCTCTTTTCTAGGGAATGTCATGGAGGAAATCCCCCCGGAAAGAACGGAGGAAGTCAAGATGAAGGTGATGGGGAGCGGTCAATGTGGATTTACGAAGGGGAAATCATGCTGGAGTGACCTCTGTGTTATTCATGTTGATACGACCAGGTGTTGTACGAGGGGAGAGGAGTATCTGCTGTTGAGCTGTACTTGAATGAAGCCTTTGTCACCATGTCCCATCACATCGTCCTAGAGAAGACGAGAAAGTCGAGCTTGCTGAATCTGGCTGCAGAGCTGTGGCCGTGGTGGCGGTTGATTCATTCTGAAAAGTTGATGAATGAGAGGCCCTATACCCTTTGATCCAAGGTGAGATAACTTTCTGATGCAAGTGGTGGAGGAACCAACAAGGAAAGGCGCGCTGCTGGACCTCGTGTTAACAAACAAGGAGGGACTGGTGGAGGACGTGAAGGTTGGAGGTAGACTCGGCTGCAGTGACCATGAAATGGTCGAGTTCAGGATCCTGCGTGGAGGAAGCAGGGCGATAAGCAGGATCAAATCCCTGGACCTCAGGAGGGCTGACTTTGCCCTCTTCAAGGAGCTACTGGGAGGAATCCCGTGGGCCAGGGCTCTCGAAGGCAGGGGGGTCCATGAGTGCTGGTCGCTCTTTAAACAACACTTCTTCCATGCACAGGAGCAATGCATCCCCCTGAGAAAGAAATTTAGCAAAGCAGGCAGGAGACCTGCATGGTTAAACAAGGAGCTTCTAGTGGAGATCAGGCAGAAGAGAAAGGTGCATGGCATGTGGAAAGAGGGACAGGCCACTTGGGAAGAGTACAGAAACGTAGTGAGAGCATGCAGGGATGCGACGAGGAAGGCCAAGGCTCACCTGGAATTGAAGCTGGCAAGGGATGTCAAAAACAACAAGAAGGGCTTCTTCAACTACATCAGCAGCAAAAGGAAGGTTAGGGACAACGTGGGACCGCTGCTGAATGAGGCGGGTGTCCTGGTGACGGAGGATGCGGAGAAGGCAGAGCTACTGAATGCCTTCTTTGCTTCAGTCTTCAGTGCTAAGACTGGCCCTCAGGAATCCCAGGCCTGGGAGGTAAGAGAAGAAGCCTACAGAGAGGACGACTTTCCCTTGGTCGAGGAGGACTGTGTGAGGGATCGCTTAAGCGATCTGGATGTCCACAAATCCATGGGCCCCGATGGAATGCACCCACGAGTGCTGAGGGAGCTGGCGGATGTCATTGCTGAGCCACTCTCCATCATCTTTGAGAGGTCCTGGAGGACTGGAGAGGTGCCCGAGGACTGGAGAAAGGCCAATGTCACTCCAATCTTCAAAAAGGGCAAGAAGGAGGACCCAGGAAACTACAGGCCGGTCAGCCTCACCTCCATCCCGGGAAAGGTGATGGAGCAGCTTATCCTGGAGGCCATCATCAAGCAATTGGAAGAAAAGAAGGTTATCAGGAGTAGTCAGCATGGATTCACCAAGGGGAAATCATGCCTGACCAATCTGATAGCTTTCTACGATGACATGACTGGCTGGGTAGACGAAGGGAGAGCTGTGGATGTTATCTACCTTGACTTCAGCAAGGCTTTCGACACAGTCTCCCATGATATCCTCCTGGGGAAGCTGAGGAAGTGTGGGCTGGATGAGTGGTCGGTGAAGTGGATAGAGAACTGGCTGAATGGCAGAACTCAGAGGGTTGTCATCAGCGGCGCTGAGTCTAGTTGGAGGCTGGTGACAAGTGGTGTCCCTCAGGGGTCAGTACTGGGCCCAGTCTTGTTTAACTTCTTCATCAACGACCTGGATGAAGAGTTAGAATGTACCCTCAGCAAGTTTGCTGACGACACCAAACTGGGAGGTGTGGTAGATACACCAGAAGGCTGTGCTGCCATTCAGCGTGACCTGGATAGGCTGGAGAGTTGGGCAGAGAGGAACCTGATGAGGTTCAACAAGGGCAAGTGCAGGGTCCTGCACCTGGGGAGGAACAACCTCATGCACCAGTACAGGCTTGGGGTGGACCTGCTGGAGAGCAGCTCTGCGGAGAGGGACCTGGGTGTCCTGGTGGACGACAGGTTAACTATGAGCCAGCAGTGTGCCCTGGCTGCCAAGAAGGCCAATGGGATCCTGGGGTGCATCAAGAAGAGTGTGGCCAGCAGGACGAGGGAGGTTCTCCTTCCCCTCTACACTACCCTGGTGAGGCCTCATCTGGAGTACTGTGTCCAGTTCTGGGCTCCCCAGTTCAAGAAGGATGAAGAGCTACTGGAGAGAGTCCAGCGGAGGGCTACAAGGATGGTGAGGGGACTGGAACATCTCCACTACGAGGAGAGGTTGAGGGAACTGGGCTTGTTCAGCCTGAAGAAGAGAAGGCTGCGAGGGGACCTTATAAATGCCTACAAATATCTGAAGGGTGGGTGTCAGGAGGATGGGGCCAAGCTCTTTTCAGTGGTGCCCAGTGACAGGACAAGGGGTAATGGGCACAAACTGAGGCACAGGAAGTTCCGTCTGAACATGAGGAGGAACTTCTTCTCTCTGAGGGTGACGGAGCACTGGAACAGGCTGCCCAGGGAGGTTGTGGAGTCTCCTTCTCTGGAGATATTCAAGACCCGCCTGGACAAGGTCCTGTGCAGCCTGCTGTAGGTGACCCTGCTTCGGCGGGGGGGTTGGACTAGATGACCCACAGAGGTCCCTTCCAACCCCTACTATTCTGTGATTCTGTGATTCTGTGATTCTGTGAGTGTTTTTCTGGGTGTTTGGCTAGTGAGCTGTCCTCGTTGCTGAGGAGGAGGAAGGGAGGTAGGAAGGAGTGCTTTGTGTCTGGATGTACGCAGGTCTGTAGGGGCTTGGTGGCTCGTAGCCACGAATGCTGAGGGAGCTGACTGATGCCGTTGGGAGCTCACTGTCCATTCTCATGGCAAAGTCATATTGCCTTGGAGCACTTCCTGATGGGTGGAAGAGAGCTCGTAGCCCTGCTGTCTTGAAGCAACTGAAGAAGGAAGATGCGAGGAAGTAGAGGGTGGTGGGGCTAACCTCATCCCTTGGAAGGGTGATGGAGGAAATGTTCCCCAAACACACCGCCAAGGCCAGCAAGGTCAAGAATGTGATGGGGAGTTGTTGGCGTGGATTTACAAAGGGGAAATCATGCTCGCGTCACCTCCCTGTGTTGTACATTGAAGTGAGTGGGTATCGGACAATGGGAGAGCAGTGGCTGTTGTTGAGCTATACTTGAATGGAAGCTTTGTCCCTGTCTCCCATCACGTGCTCCTAGAGAAGCTGAGAAAGTGGGCAGTGAGTTGGACTGCAAAGTAGTGGAAGAGCTGTGCCCAGAAGCTGGTGATCAGTGGCAGGACTGAAGCAGCCCAGACTTCGAAAGACATAGCAAAAGCCACCGGAGGAGACGGGCACTCCCTGGGAGCTGAGGACATCACCCAGGGCAGCCAATGAGGACGATGCAATGGCAGTGGGCTTCTTTCAAGAGTAGACTGTTGTGCTGGCAGCTCTGGTTCAGAATTTCTGCTGTTGAAAGGCCTGTCAGGCTTCCTAGTGTCTTCTTTAGGCCCCTCCATCACTCTCCCTGCTGATGGTTCCAGCAACATTGCAGACTGGGCTTTGGTGTGACTAGGTGCCTGATGCAGGAATAGGCAGCAGATCAATACCTTGCTGCGAGCCTGGTGTCTCCAGCAAAATTTTGGTATTTCTGGTCGTGGGTCGGTCTGCATGACATCAGGCCTTCTGGTAGCAGACGGGTTCCACCTGACTCAAAGCACAAAGCGGCACAAGGTTTTTGGCACAGGAGTTAGCAGGGTTCACTGAAAAAGCTTGAAACTAGACTGGAAGGAGAAAAGGGATAACCCCATAGAGATAAGGGTGGGGGTTGGGCCGCCAATGTTTGAGGGACGGTGTGCCAGCGAGGTCCTTCAGTCCGCCATCTCAGTAGATCCAGGGGATTGAGATCTCTTCAGCAGCAAAGACACAGCGGGTATTGCTGAGTTAGAAAGCACGGGAGCGCCTGAGAATGGTCACGTAGGCATTAGGGCTTCTACCGGGTTTCCTTCATTCTTCAGGGCTGCTGAGGCTGGGGGCCAAGGGTGTTGAAAGAGCCGGGGTAGGAGCAGGAGGGGAAGGTTATTGAGGCTCAGGTTGTTGACCGTGGAGGAGATGGTGTCAGGAGAAATGTGCTGGGGAGAGAGGCTGTGGCCTCGCTTTTCTGCTGGTCCCTGAGTGCCCAAGGGGGCGAGTCAACCATTGCACATGACAGCAATTTGCAGCTGTAGCTGTGTAAGTAATGAGGTTCAGTGTGTTCTGCTTCCTGCAATTATCTAATTTCAGGTCTTTCTCTTGAGAGCCCATGACTGTGTTGAGTGGCAGAGCGGGTGTGCAAGTGGCTTAGAACTGATGTGGACAGGCAGGGTGTGTGTGGTGTCTCCTTGGGGTAAATGCCGAGGGATGAGGCCACTTCTCTGCACAGTGCCTGACGAGTAGAAAGAGGATTTGGAGTTCACTGAGGGGAGTTGGGGGCAACCATGCTTCAGGTGGCTGCAGAGCTGAGGTGCTGGTGGCACTTGATGCATTCTGAAACATTGATGAATGAGAGGCCCTGTCCCCTTTCAGCCACGGTCAGTGTTTTTCATGCTATTTGGCCAGTGATCTGTCCTCATTGCTGAGAAGGATGAAGGGAGGTAGGAAGGAGTGCTGTGCTCCTGGATGTGCACATGTCTGCTGGAGCCCTGCTGGAGCTGACCCTGCCTGAGCAGCCTAGATTGAGCTAGATGATTCCATGAGGTTCCTTGCCCACTAAATGATTGTTTGCTGTGAATCTGCTTGCTGTGATGGGCTGAGAATCGTGCTGAGGAAGAGAGCTGGTCAAGTGCATGTTGCTATGGGGAGCTGGTGTCAGAGGTGTGAGTAGAGCTGCGATACCACGTCCAAGCCTTTGTCTTCAAAATTGAATGTTTTGTTGTCATGCACTGGAAGCCCCCCTGTGCTCCTTTCTGTTGGTGGTGGTGTTGTTGCTGGGGACATACTTCCTAGGAGAGGTCTTTCAGCCCTTTTTCCACACCCTTCGAGAACCACTAGAACCCTGCCTATGTGCCAGGTGAAGGTAGAAGAGCCCAGGGAGATGAAAGGAAGAGGAGTCATCTCAGGCTGGGATGCAGAAGCTCTTTATTGACAAAAAAAAAAAAAGAACAGTGAAAAGGGAGGAGCGCCAAGTGGAAGGGAGCCCATCTGAGGTGCAAGTAGGGCAACCACTAGCGAGGTCCCTGTGTGAGAGACATCTGTCCAGAGCACCAAGGTCTTCCTGCCCCACAGTGGTAGCGTTACAGTGGATTTCCCCAGTGGTCTTTGTCTTGTGAGAATTTGTTTGCAGAGAAGAATACTGGACAGAGCAGAAGGGCTTATGGAAAGAAAGCAGTGGTAGAAGAGGAGGTGGTACATGGGCCATGTTTGCAGGCAGCCCGAACTGGCCCCTTCCCTGCTTTGTTGCTTGGTGCCTTGAGAGGAGGAGCTGTGGATGGCAGGTGGATGTGCCAGGAAGGACTTGGACGTGAGTCTTCAATCCATGCTGTATCTTCCAAGGCAGGGGCGGTGGCAAGGGCCTTTAGCAGGGGTAGCAGCCTCTTCTGCCATAGTAGCAGCCCAGGCCTCCTAAGCCATAGCCACAGCCGTAGCCATAGCCGAAGCCACCGGAGGAGATGGGCACTCCCTGGGAGCTGAGTTCGCTGCCCACGGCAGCCGATGCGGAGGATCCGACGGCGGTGTTCTGTGGGAAGGAGGTGAGGATGGGTCCTGGCAGGGTGACCAGCACAGGGGAGGGCTCAATGATGACGCGGGAGTCCTGGCACTGCCTGACACAGGGCTCGTTGCAGCTGTTGGCCAGCGGGGTGGGTCCGCAGGGGCGGCAGAGGTCGTAGCAGGCCATGTGTGTGGTGTGGAGGGTCCCTGGAAGAGAGGGTGATGAGAAAGCGGGTGGGTGTGGGGGTGCGAGGGGTGGTGTTGCAGGGGGGTGAGGGAGTGGGGAGGGCTGGTGTGGGGCTATGGGGGGAGCGTGTGGCAGAGGGCAGGGTTCAAGGCTGCTGAGGCTGTGGTCTGAGGGTGGTGGAATAGACAGCACCAGAGAAGCAGGGACAGGGGGTTGAGGCTTACCTTGCTGTCCGTGGAGGAGAAGGTGTGAGGAGAAATGTGTGAGGGACAGCAGCCCTGGGCTTGCTTTTATGCTGGTTCCCGAGGGGTGGGACAGCCTTTGCACATGACAGCACTTTGCAGCAAGCAGCTATTGCATGCCACAAGCTCACCAGTAATGAGGCAGGGAATGTTTTCCTTCCCGCAGTGCTCTCTTTTTCATGTGCTCCTCTTGACGACGTGTCCATCTGACCTTGTTGTCAACTTTTATGTGGGAGAAATAGAGGCCAAAGTCTTGGTGTCATGGCGAATGCCAGTGCGTTCAGAAGATGCGTCCAAAGCATAGAAGAGGTCGGTTGTCATCAGTGCGGTCATCTCGTGACACTATTGTGTTGTGGTCTGCAGGTGCATTGTGCAGAGGGGTCCTTGTTTCGTCGCAGCCCTGGCCAGCTGTTCTGGGCTTTGGAGGTGTGTGGGGCATAAGGGTCTTCCCTGTCCATTGCGATGAGTCCCTCTCTGCAATGGTTCCATAGTAATCAGAAGTATTAATAGTGAGACGAGTTGTTCTCCGAGTACCCAGCCCTGTGATCTGGAAGACAGGGTCGGGGAGCAGAATGAAGCCCCCACAAGCCAATGGAAATGCTTAGTGAGTTCCTACAGCACTGAGACACACAGAGGTGTATGGGGCCGGATGGGATCCACCCAAGTGTACTGAGGGAGCTGGCAGAGGTGCTCACTAAGCCATTTTCAAGAATTTAGCAGCAGTCCTGGCTAATCGGGCAGGTCCCAGTTGACTGGAATGTAGCAAATGTGATGGCCGTCTACAAGAAGGGTCAGAACGAAGGTCCAGGGAACTCCAGGGCTGTCAATCTGACCTCGAAGCCTGGGAAGGTTATGAAGTAGATCCTCTGGAGTGCAAGCACATGGCACGTATGGGACAACTGGGAGATCAGGCCCAGTGAGCATGGGTTTATGCAAGGCACGTCCTGCTTGACTAACCTGATCTCCTTCGAGGGCAAGGTGAGCCGCTTAGTGGATGAGGGAGTGACTGTGGATGTGTTCTACCTAGAGTTCAGCAAACCCTTTGACACCGTTTCCCACAGCCTTCTCCCAGAGACACTGACTTCTTGTGGCTTGGATGGTCATAGCTTTTGCTGGGTAGAGAACTGGCTGGAGAGCCAGACGGGAAGAGTTTTGGCGAATGGAGTTAGAGCCTGTTGGCGGCCGGTCACAAGTGGTGCTCCCCAGGGGACACTATTGCGGCCAGTTCTGTTTATTGACTTTATCAATGATCTGCACGAGGGGATCGAGTGCACCCTCAGTAAGTTTGCAGACGACACCATGTTGGGCAGGAGTGTTGATGTGCTTGAGGGTGGGAAGGCTCGACAGAGGGTTCTGGACAGGCTGGATTGATGGGCCGAGGCGAACTGTATGCGGTTCAACAAGGCTGAGTGCTGGGTCCTGCGCTTGGGTCACAATGACCCCATGCAAAGCTACAGGGGTTGGGGAACAGTGGCTGGAAAGTTGCCTGGTAGAAGAGCACCTGGGCTGTTGGTGAACAGCCAACTGAACAGGAGCCAGCTGTGTGCCCAGGTGGCCAAGAAGGCCAACAGCATCCTGGCTTGTATCAGGAATAGTGTGGCCAGCAGCAGTAGGACAGCAATTGTCCCAGATGTACTCGGCACTGGTGAAGCCACACGTTGAATACTTTGTTCCGTTTTGGGCCCCTCAGAACAGGAAAGACCTTGAGGTGCTGGAGCATGTCCAAGGAAAAGCAACAAAGCTGGTGCAGGGTCTAGAGCAGAAGTCTTGTGAGGCACAGGTAACGGAACTGGGCTTGTTTAGTGTGGAGAAAAGGAGGGTGAGGGAGGCTGAGAGGAGACCTTGCCACTCTCTACAAGTACCTGGCAGGAGGCTGTAGTGATCTGGGTATTGGTCTCTTATTGCTATTAACAAACCATAGGAAAAGAGCAAATGGCCTGAAGTTGCACCGGCGGAGTGTTACATTGGATGTTTGGTAAAATTTCATCACTGAAAGGGCTGTTAAGCATTGGAACAGGCTTCTCAGGGAAGTGGTTGAGTCACTATCATGGGAGGTATTTAAAAGATGTGTAGAAGTGGTGCTTTGGGACATGGTTTAGTGGTGGGTTTGGCAATGTAAGGTTGGCGTTTGGACTCCATGATGTTAAGGGACTTTTCCCACCTTAATGACTCCATGGGTGTCTATGTGGCAGCCGGCAAGAGCAGGTGAGTTTCTGGAGAGCCTGTGAGTGTGGCGAGAGGCAGAGGGGGAGTGGGAGCAGCAGATAGGGGAGACTGGTGAGCCAGGGCCTCTGGGGTCTTTAGTTGAGTTGAGTGCCAAGGGGTGAGGCCAGTTCTGTGCACAGTGTCTGATGGAGAGAAAGAGGAGTTGGAGGTTGCCAAGGGGAGTAGGAGGCAAGCATGCTGCATGTGGCTGCCGAGCCGAGGTCCTGGTGGCGGTTGTTGCATGCCGAGGGGTTGATGAATGGCAAGGCCTGCCCAGATGAGGCAAAGTGAGTGTTTTTGCAGGCTGTTTGTCCAGCGAGCTGTGCTTGTTGCTGAGGGAGATGAAGGGAGGCAAGAAGGAGTGCTGTGCGACTGGGTGTAGGTAAGGAGACAGGGCCTGAGGGGTTGCACCCAGCAATGCCAAGGGAGCTGGCTGATGTCCTTGAGAGGCGACTGTCTATTAGCTTGGCAAGGTCATGTTGCCTGGGAGTAGGTGCTGATGGGTGGAAGAGAGAGCTCATAGCCCTCATATCATGAAGATGATGAAGAAGGAGGATGTGGGAGAGTGGAGTCTCACGAGGCTGCCCTCTTTTTTAAGGGAATGTCTTGGAGGAAAGCCTCCCAGAAAGAACAGAGAAAGTCAAGATGAAGGTGATACGAAGTGATCATTGAGGTGTTACGAAGGAAAATCATACTGGAGCTACCTCTGTGTTATCCATGTTGAGGCGACCATGTGTTGTACGAGGGGAGAGCAGTGTCTGCTGTTGAGCTGTACTTGAATGGCGCCTTTGTCACCGTCTCCCGTCTCATCATCCTAGAGAAGACGAGAAAGTCGAGCTTGCTGAATTTGGCTGCAGAGCTGTGGCCCTGGTGGCAGTTGATGCATTCTGAAAATTCGACGAATGAGAGGCCCTATCCCATTTGATCCAAGGTGAGTGTTTTTCTGGGTGTTTGTCTGGTGAGCTGTCCTCGTTGCTGAGGAGGAGGAAGGGAGGTAGGAAGGAGTGCTTTGTGTCTGGACGTATGCAAGTCTGTAGGGGCTTGGTGGCTGATAGCCATGAATGCTGAGGGAGCTGGCTGATGTCTTTGGGAGCTCACTGTCCATTCTCATGGCAAAGTCATATTGCCTTGCAGCACTTCCTGATGGGTGGAAGAGAGCTCGTAGCCGTGCTGTCTTGCAGCAACTGAAGAAGGAAGATGCGAGGAAGTAGAGGGTGGTGGGGCTAACCTCATCCCTTGGAAGGGTGATGGAGGAAATGTTCCTCAAACACACTGCCAAGGCCAGGAAGGTCAAGAAAGTGATGGGGATTTGTTGGTGTGGATTTACAAAGGGGAAATCATGCTCGCGTCACCTCCCTGTGTTGTACATTGAAGTGAGTGGGTATCGGACAATGGGAGAGCAGTGGCTGTTGTTGAGCTATACTTGAATGGAAGCTTTGTCCCTGTCTCCCATCACGTGCTCCTAGAGAAGCTGAGAAAGTGTGGGCTGCCTAAGTGGGCAGTGAGTTGGACTGCAAAGTAGTGGAAGAGCTGTGCCCAGAAGCTGGTGATCGGTGGCAGGACTGAAGCAGCCCAGACTTCGAAAGACATAGCCAAAGCCACCGGAGGAGACGGGCACTCCCTGGGAGCTGAGGACATCACCCAGGGCAGCCAATGAGGACGGTGCGATGGCAGTGGGCTGCTTGCAAGAGCAGACTGTTGTGCTGGCAGCTCTGGTTCAGAATTTCTGCTGTTGAAAGGCCTGCCAGGCTTCCTGGTGGCTTGTTTTGGGCCCTTCATCACTTTCCATTTAGACGGTTCCAGCATCTTTGCAGACTGGGCTTTGGCGTGACTAGGTGCCTGATGCAGCAATAGGCAGCAGATCAACACCTGGTGCGAGCCTGGTGTCTCCAGCAAAATTTTGGTATTTCTGGTTGTGGGTCGGTCTGCACAACACCAGGCCTTCTGGTCGCAGACGGGTTGAACCTGACTCAAAGCACAAAGCGGCACAAGGGTATTGGCACAGGAGTTAGCAGGGTTCACTGAAAAAGCTTGAAACTAGACTGGAAGGAGAAAAGGGATAAGCCCATAGAGATAAAGCTAGGGGTGGGCTGCCAATGTCTGAGAGACGATGTGCCAGCGAGGTCCTTCAGTCCGCCATCTCAGTAGATCCAGGGGATTGAGATCCCTTCGGCAGCAAAGACACAAGGGATATTGCTGAGTTAAAAAGCATGGAAGCACCTGAGAATGGTCACGTAGGCATTAGGGCTTCTACCGGGCTTCCTTCATTCTTCAGGGCTGCTGAGGCTGGGGGCTGAGGGTGTTGAAAGAGCTGGGACAGGAGCAGGAGGGGAAGGTTATTGAGGCTCAGGTTGTTGACCATGGAGGAGATGGTGTCAGGAGAAATGTGCTGGGGAGAGAGGCTGTGGCCTCGCTTTTCTGCTGGTCCCTGTGTGCCCAAGGGGGCGAGTCAGCCATTGCACATGACAGCAATTTGCAGGCATAGCTGTGTAAGTAATGAGGTGCAGTGTGTTCTGCTTCCTGCAATTATCTAATTTCAGGTCTTTTTCTTGAGGACGTGTCCACTTGACCCTGGCAGCAGCTTTTAAGTGCAAGTGTTTGAAGCCAAATTATTGTTGTTGATGGCACTTGTCAGGTCAGGCAGAAGATGCAACCAAAGCATGGGAGAGGTGGGGTGTCACCAGTGAGGTCACCCATGGCACTCACGTGGTGTGGTTTGCGGGTGTGTTTTCAAGATAATTTCCCATTTTGTCACAGCCCTGGCAGGCTGCTGTGGGCTTTGGAGGTGTGCTGGGCATGAGGGACTGCCTCTTCCATTGCGTTTGGTGCCTCTGTGCCTCGCTGCCAGCTGGCTAAGCCTGTCTGTAGGCCTGGCCTTTGCTCTTGGCTGTGCTCTGTGGGTTTCTTGGTGTCCCTCATGCTTGTAAGGTGTCAGCTGGGAGAAAGGCAGCTGCCTGTTTTTTCTTGTTCCCGTTTGGGGCCATCCCTGGGTGTCGAAGTGGAAGCAGCTGGAGGGCTGCTCTCAAGAGCAGGCTGTTGTCCTTGCAGCCCTGTTTCAGGGCTCGCAAGCCCTGTGCTGTCGCGTTGCAGCCAGGCTCCCCAGAGCCTTGTGTTGGCCCCTCTCTACGGCTCCCCTTAGCTGAGCTCAGCACGTTTGCAGCCTGGGCTTTGGCACGACACAGTGCTTGATGTGGAGCACCCTGCAAGGGCAGAGCAGTGTCCAGAGAGCCCATGACTGTGTCGAGCGGCAGAGCGGGTGTGGAAGTGGCTTCGAACTGATGTGGGCAGGCAGGGTGTGTGTGGTGTCTCCTTGGGGTGAGTGCCGACGGGTGAGGCCACTTCTCGGCATAGTGTCTTATGAGCAGAAAGATGATTTGGAGGTCACTGAGGGGAGTTGGGGGTGACTATGTTTCACGAGGCTGCAGAGCCAAGGTGCTGGTGGCAGTTGATGCATTCTGAAACATTGATGAATGGGAGGGCCTGTCCCCTTTCAGCCAAGGTGAGTGTTTTTCACGGTGTTTGGCCAGTAAGCTGTCCTGATTTCTGAGAAGGATGAGGAGAGCTAGGAAGGAGTGCTGTGCGCCTGGATGTGCACAAGTCTGCTGGAGCCCTGCTGGAGCCGACCCTGCCTGAGCAGCCTGGATTGAGGTAGCAGATTCCATGAGGTTCCTTGTCCACTAAATGATTGTTTGCTGTGAATCTGCTTGCTGTGATGGGCTGAGAGTGATGCTGAGGAAGAGAGTTGGTCAAGTGCATGCTGCTATGGGGAGCTGGTTTCAGAGGTGTGAGTAGAGGTGCATTAGTATGTCGAAGCCTTTCTTTCGGCATTTGAATGTTTTGTTGTCATGCACTGGAAGCCCCCATGTGTGTCTTTGTGTTGTTGGTGGTGTTGTTGCTGTGGACATACTTCCTAGGAGAGGTCTTACAGCGCTTTTTCCTTCCCCTCCGAGAATCTCTTGAGCCCTGGCTTTGTGCCGGGTGAAGGCAGAAGAGCCCAGGGAGATGAAAGGAAGAGGAGTCGTCTCAGGCTGGGATGCAGGAGAACTTTATTGACAAAAAAAAAAAAGAACAGTGAAAAAGCAGGAGCGCCAAGTGGAAGGGAGCCCATCTGAGGTGCAAGTAGGGCTACCATCAACGAGGTCTCTGTGTGAGACAGATGTTTCCAGAGCACCGAGGACTTCCTGCCCCACCCTGGGGCATTACAGTGGATTTCCCCAGTGGTCTTTGTCTTGTGAGAATTTGTTTGCAGAGAAGAATACTGGACAGAGCAGAAGGGCTTATGGAAAGAAAGCAGTGGTAGAAGAGGAGGTGGTACATGGGCCATGTTTGCAGGCAGCCCGAACTGGCCCCTTCCCTGCTTTGTTGCTTGGTGCCTTGAGAGGAGGAGCTGTGGATGGCAGGTGGATGTGCCAGGAAGGGCCTGGATGTGTGTGCTCAATCCATGCTGTCTCTTCCAAGGCAGGGGCGGTGGCAAGGGCCTTTAGCAGGGGTAGCATCCTCTTCCGCCGTAGTAGCAGCCCAGGCCTCCTAAGCCATAGCCACAGCCGTAGCCATAGCCGAAGCCACCGGAGGAGATGGGCACTCCCTGGGAGCTGAGTTCGCTGCCCACGGCAGCGGATGCGGAGGATCCGACGGCGGTGTTCTGTGGGAAGGAGGTGAGGATGGGTCCTGGCAGGGTGACCAGCACGGGGGAGGGCTGGATGATGACGCGGGAGTCCTGGCACTGCCTGACACAGGGCTCGTTGCAGCTGTTGGCCAGCGGGGTGGGTCCACAGGGGCGGCAGAGGTCGTAGCAGGCCATGTGTGTGGTGTGGAGGGTCCCTGGAAGAGAGGGTGATGAGAAAGCGGGTGGGTGTGGGGGTGCGAGGGGTGGTGTTGTAGGAGGTGGAGGGAGTGTGGTGGGATGGTGTGGGGCTATGGGGAGAGTATGGTAGAGGGCAGGGGTCAGGGCTGTTCAGGCTGTGGTCTGAGGGTGGTGGAATAGACAGCACCAGAGAAGGAGGGACAGGAGTTTGAGGCTTACCTTGCTGTCCGTGGAGGAGAAGGTGTCAGGAGAAAGGTGTGAGGGAGAGCAGCACTGGGCTTGCTTTTATGCTGGTTCCTGAGGGGCGGGACAGCCTTTGCACATGACAGCACTTTGCAGCAAGCAGCTGTTGCATGCCACAAGCTCACCAGTAATGAGGCAGGAAATGTTTCCCTTCCCACAGTGCTCCCTTTTTCATGTTGTGCTCTTGAGGATGTGTCCATCTGACCTTGTTGTCAACTTTTATGTGGGAGAAATAGAGGCCAAATTCGTGGTGTCATGGCGAATGCCAGTGTGTTCAGAAGATGCGTCTAAAGCATAGAAGAGGTCGGTTGTCATCAGTGCGGTCATCTCGTGACACTATTGTCATGTGGTATGCAGATGCGTATTGCAGAGTGGTCCTTGTTTCGTCGCAGCCCTGGCCGGCTCTTCTGGGCTTTGGAGGTATGCGGGGCATGAGCGGGTGCCCCTTCCATTGCAATGGGACCCTCTCTGCAATGGTTCCATAGTAATCAGAAGTATTAATAGTGAGACGAATTATTCTGCGAGTACCCAGCCCGCTGACCTGGAAGACAGGGTCGGGGAGCAGAATGAAGCCCCCACAAGCCAATGGAAATGCTTAGTGACTTCCTACAGCACTGAGATACACAGAGGTGTATGGGGCCGGATGGGAACCACCCAAGGGTACTGAGGGAGCTGGCAGAGGTGCTCACTAAGCCATTTCCAAGAATTTAGCAGCAGTCCTGGCTAATCGGGCAGGTCCCAGTTGACTGGAATGTAGCAAATGTGATGGCCGTCTACAAGAAGGGCCAGAACGAAGGTCCAGGGAACTCCAGGGCTGTCAATCTGACCTCGAAGCCTGGGAAGGTTATGAAGTAGATCCTCTGGAGTGCAAGTACATTGCACGTATGGGACAACCGGGAGATCAGGTCCAGTGAGCATGGGTTTATGCAAGGCAGGTCCTACTTGACTAACCTGATCTCCTTTGAGGGCAAGGTGAGCCGCTTAGTGGATGAAGGTTTGGCTGTGAATGTGTTCTACTTAGACTTCAGCAAGCCTTTGACACCATTTCCCACAGGCTTCTCCCGGAGACACTGACTGCTCGTGGCTTGGACGGACATACCCTTTTCTGGGTAGAGAACTGGGGGGATAGCCAGATGCCAAGAGTTTTGGCGAATGGAGTTAGAGGCTGTTGGTGGCCGGTCACAAGTGGTGCTCCCCAGGGCTCAGTATTGGGGCCAGTTCTGTTTAATGTCTTTATCAATGATCTGCACGAGGGCATCGAGTGCACCCTCAGTAAGTTTGCAGACGACACCATGTTGGGCAGGAGTGCTGATGTGCTTGAGGGTGGGAAAGCTCTACTGAGGGATCTGGACAGAGGTGATCAATGGGCCCAGGTCAGCTGTATGCGGTTCAACAAGGCTGAGTGCTGGGTCCTGCCCTTGTTTGACAATGGCCGCATGCAAAGCTGCAGGGTTGGGGAAGAGTGGCTGGAATGATGCCTGGCAGACTAGGACCTGGGCTGTTGGTGAACAGCCAACTGAACAGGAGCCAGCTGTGTGCCCAGGTGGCCAAGAAGGCCAACAGCACCCTGGCTTGTACCAGAAATAGTGTGGCCAGCAACACCAGGGCAGCTATTGTCCCACATGTACTCGGCACTGGTGAAGCCACACCTCGAATACTGTGTTCCGTTTTGGGCCCCTCAGAACAGGAAAGACCTTGAGGTGCTGGAGCATGTCCAAAGAAAAGCAACAAAGCTGGTGAAACGGCCTCAAGTTGCACCTGTGGAGCTTTACATGGGATGTTAGACAAAATTTCATCACCAACAGGGCTGTCAAGCATTGGAACAGGCTGCCCAGGGAAGTGGTTGAGTCACTATCATGGGGGGTATTTAAAAGACATGTAGAAGTGATGGTTAAGGACATGGTTTAGTGGTGGACTTGGCATTGTTAGGCTGACATTTGGAATCCATGATGTTAAGGGACTTTTCCCACCTAAATGACTCCATGGGTGTCTATGTGGCAGCCAGCAAGGGCAGGTGAGTTTCTGGAGACCGCATGAGTGTGTCAAGAGGCAGAGGAGGAAGGTGAACAGCGGGCAGAGGAGACTGGTGATCCAGGGCCTCTGGGGTCTTTACTTGGGGTGAGTGCCAAGGGGTGAGCTTGGCAAGGTCATGTTTCCTGGGAGTAGGTGCTGATGGGTGGTAGAGAGAGATCATAGCCCTCATATCATGAAGATGATGAAGAAGGAGGATCTGGGAAAGCAGAGGCTGGTGAGCCTGCCCTCTTTTCTAGGGAATGTCATGGAGGAAATCCCCCCGGAAAGAACGGAGGAAGTCAAGATGAAGGTGATGGGGAGCGGTCAATGTGGATTTACGAAGGGGAAATCATGCTGGAGTGACCTCTGTGTTATTCATGTTGATACGACCAGGTGTTGTACGAGGGGAGAGGAGTATCTGCTGTTGAGCTGTACTTGAATGAAGCCTTTGTCACCATCTCCCATCACATCGTCCTAGAGAAGACGAGAAAGTCGAGCTTGCTGAATCTGGTTGCAGAGCTGTGGCCCTGGTGGCGGTTGATTCATTCTGAAAAGTTGATGAATGAGAGGCCCTATACCCTTTGATCCAAGGTGAGTGTTTTTCTGGGTGTTTGGCTAGTGAGCTGTCCTCGTTGCTGAGGAGGAGGAAGGGAGGTAGGAAGGAGTGCTTTGTGTCTGGATGTACGCAAGTCTGTAGGGGCTTGGTGGCTCGTAGCCACGAATGCTGAGGGAGCTGACTGATGCCGTTGGGAGCTCACTGTCCATTCTCATGGCAAAGTCATATTGCCTTGGAGCACTTCCTGATGGGTGGAAGAGAGCTCGTAGCCCTGCTGTCTTGAAGCAACTGAAGAAGGAAGATGCGAGGAGGTAGAGGGTGGTGGGGCTAACCTCATCCCTTGGAAGGGTGATGGAGGAAATGTTCCCCAAACACACCGCCAAGGCCAGTAAGGTCAAGAATGTGATGGGGAGTTGTTGGCGTGGATTTACAAAGGGGAAATCATGCTCGCGTCACCTCCCTGTGTTGTACATTGAAGTGAGTGGGTATCGGACAATGGGAGAGCAGTGGCTGTTGTTGAGCTATACTTGAATGGAAGCTTTGTCCCTGTCTCCCATCCAGTGCTCCTAGAGAAGCTGAGAAAGTGGGCAGTGAGTTGGACTGCAAAGTAGTGGAAGAGCTGTGCCCAGAAGCTGGTGATCAGTGGCAGGACTGAAGCATCCCAGACTTCGAAAGACATAGCCAAAGCCACCGGAGGAGACGGGCACTCCCTGGGAGCTGAGGACATCACCGAAGGCAGCCAATGAGGACGATGCAATGGCATTGGGCTTCTTTCAAGAGTAGACTGTTGTGCTGGCAGCTCTGGTTCAGAATTTCTGCTGTTGAAAGGCCTGTCAGGCTTCCTAGTGTCTTCTTTAGGCCCCTCCATCACTCTCCCTGCTGATGGTTCCAGCAACATTGCAGACTGGGCTTTGGCGTGACTAGGTGCCTGATGCAGTAATAGGCAGCATTCAACACCTTGCTGCGAGCCTGGTGTCTCCAGCAAAATTTTGGTATTTCTGGTCGTGGGTCGGTCTGCATGACAGCAGGCCTTCTGGTAGCAGACGGGTTCCACCTGACTCAAAGCACAAAGCGGCACAAGGTTTTTGGCACAGGAGTTAGCAGGGTTCACTGAAAAAGCTTGAAACTAGACTGGAAGGAGAAAAGGGATAACCCCATAGAGATAAGGGTGGGGGTTGGGCTGCCAATGTTTGAGGGACGGTGTGCCAGCGAGGTCCTTCAGTCCGCCATCTCAGTAGATCCAGGGGATTGAGATCCCTATGGCAGCAAAGACACAAGGGGTATTGCTGAGTTAGAAAGCACGGGAGCGCCTGAGAATGGTCACGTAGGCATTAGGGCTTCTACCGGGTTTCCTTCATTCTTCAGGGCTGCTGAGGCTGTGGGCCAAGGGTGTTGAAAGAGCCGCGGTAGGAGCAGGAGGGGAAGGTTATTGAGGCTCAGGTTGTTGACCGTGGAGGAGATGGTGTCAGGAGAAATGTGCTGGGGAGAGAGGCTGTGGCCTCGCTTTTCTGCTGGTCCCTGAGTGCCCAAGGGGGCGAGTCAACCATTGCACATGACAGCAATTTGCAGCTGTAGCTGTGTAAGTAATGAGGTTCAGTGTGTTCTGCTTCCTGCAATTATCTAATTTCAGGTCTTTCTCTTGAGAGCCCATGACTGTGTTGAGTGGCAGAGCGGGTGTGCAAGTGGCTTAGAACTGATGTGGACAGGCAGGGTGTGTGTGGTGTCTCCTTGGGGTAAATGCCGAGGGATGAGGCCACTTCTCTGCACAGTGCCTGACGAGTAGAAAGAGGATTTGGAGTTCACTGAGGGGATTTGGGGGCAACCATGCTTCAGGTGGCTGCAGAGCTGAGGTGCTGGTGGCAGTTGATGCATTCTGAAACATTGATGAATGAGAGGCCCTGTCCCCTTTCAGCCACGGTCAGTGTTTTTCATGCTATTTGGCCAGTGATCTGTCCTCATTGCTGAGAAGGATGAAGGGAGGTAGGAAGGAGTGCTGTGCTCCTGGATGTGCACATGTCTGCTGGAGCCCTGCTGGAGCTGACCCTGCCTGAGCAGCCTAGATTGGGCTAGATGATTCCATGAGGTTCCTTGTCCACTAAATGATTGTTTGCTGTGAATCTGCTTGCTGTGATGGGCTGAGAATCGTGCTGAGGAAGAGAGCTGGTCAAGTGCATGTTGTTATGGGGAGCTGGTGTCAGAGGTGTGAGTAGAGGTGCGATACCACATCCAAGCCTTTGTCTTCGAAATTGAATGTTTTGTTGTCATGCACTGGAAGGCCCCCTGTGCTCCTTTCTGTTGGTGGTGGTGTTGTTGCTGGGGACATACTTCCTAGGAGAGGTCTTTCAGCCCTTTTTCCACACCCTTCGAGAACCTCTAGAACCCTGGCTTTGTGCCGGGTGAAGGTAGAAGAGCCCAGGGAGATGAAAGGAAGAGGAGTCATCTCAGGCTGGGATGCAGAAGCTCTTTATTGACAAAAAAAAAAAAAAAGAACACTGAAAAGGGAGAAGCGCCAAGTGGAAGGGAGCCCGTCTGAGGTGCAAGTAGGGCAACCACTAGCGAGGTCCCTGTGTGAGAGACATCTGTCCAGAGCACCAAGGTCTTCCTGCCCCACAGTGGTAGCGTTACAGTGGATTTCCCCAGTGGTCTTTGTCTTGTGAGAATTTGTTTGCAGAGAAGAATACTGGACAGAGCAGAAGGGCTTATGGAAAGAAGGAAGTGGTAGAAGAGGAGGTGGTACATGGGCCATGTTTGCAGGCAGCCCGAACTGGCCCCATCCCTGCTTTGTTGCTTGGTGCCTTGAGAGGAGGAGCTGTGGATGGCAGGTGGATGTGCCAGGAAGGACTTGGACGTGAGTCTTCAATCCATGCTGTATCTTCCAAGGCAGGGGCGGTGGCAAGGGCCTTTAGCAGGGGTAGCAGCCTCTTCTGCCATAGTAGCAGCCCAGGCCTCCTAAGCCATAGCCGTAGCCATAGCCGAAGCCACCGGAGGAGATGGGCACTCCCTGGGAGCTGAGTTCACTGCCCACGGCAGCGGATGCGGAGGATCCGACGGCGGTGTTCTGTGGGTAGGAGGTGAGAATGGGTCCTGGCAGGGTGACCAGCACAGGGGAGGGCTCAATGATGACGCGGGAGTCCTGGCACTGCCTGACACAGGGCTCGTTGCAGCTGTTGGCCAGCGGGGTGGGTCCGCAGGGGCGGCAGAGGTCGTAGCAGGCCATGTGTGTGGTGTGGAGGGTCCCTGGAAGAGAGGGTGATGAGAAAGCGGGTGGGTGTGGGGGTGCGAGGGGTGGTGTTGTAGGAGGTGGAGGGAGTGTGGTGGGATGGTGTGGGGCTATGGGGAGCGTGTGGCAGAGGGCAGGGTTCAAGGCTGCTGAGGCTGTGGTCTGAGGGTGGTGGAATAGACAGCACCAGAGAAGCAGGGACAGGGGGTTGAGGCTTACCTTGCTGTCCGTGGAGGAGAAGGTGTCAGGAGAAAGGTGTGAGGGAGAGCAGCCCTGGGCTTGCTTTTATGCTGGTTCCCGAGGGGCGGGACAGCCTTTGCACATGACAGCACTTTGCAGCAAGCAGCTATTGCATGCCACAAGCTCGCCAGTAATGAGGCAGGGAATGTTTTCCTTCCTGCAGTGCTCTCTTTTTCATGTCCTCCTCTTGAGGACGTGTCCATCTGACCTTGGTGTCAACTTTTATGTGGGAGAAATAGAGGCCAAAGTCTTGGTGTCATGGCGAATGCCATTGTGTGCAGAAGATGCGTCCAAACCATAGGAGAGGTCGGTTGTCATCAGTGAGGTCATCCCGTGGCAGTATTGAGGTGTGGTCTGCAGGTGCATTGTGCAGAGGGGTCCTTGTTTCGTCGCAGCCCTGGCCAGCTGTTCTGGGCTTTGGAGGTGTGTGGGGCATAAGGGTCTTCCCTGTCCATTGCGATGAGTCCCTCTCTGCAATGGTTCCATAGTAATCAGAAGTATTAATAGTGAGACGAGTTGTTCTGCGAGTACCCAGCCCGCTGACCTGGAAGACAGGGTCGGGGAGCAGAATGAAGCCCCCACAAGCCAATGGAAATGCTTAGTGACTTCCTACAGCACTGAGACACACAGAGTTGTATGGGGCCGGATGGGATCCACCCAAGGGTACTGAGGGAGCTCCGGAGGTGCTCACTAAGCCATTTCCAAGAATTTAGCAGCAGTCCTGGCTAATCGGGCAGGTTCCAGTTGACTGGAATGTAGCAAATGTGATACCCATCTACAAGAAGGGCCAGAACAAAGGTCCAGGGAACTCCAGGGCTGTCAATCTGACCTCGAAGCCTGGGAAGGTTATGAAATAGATCGTCTGGAGTACAAGTACATGGCACGTATGGGACAACCGGGAGATCAGGCCCAGTGAGCATGGGTTTATGCAAGGCAGGTCCTGCTTGACTAACCTGATCTCCTTCGAGGGCAAGGTGAGCCGCTCTAGTGGATGATGGAGTGGCTGTGGATGTGTTCTACCTAGACTTCAGCAAAGCCTTTGACACCATTTCCCACAGCCTTCTCCCGGAGACACTGTCTGCTCATGGCTTGGTCAGACATACCCTTTGCTGGGTAGAGAACTGGCTGGAGAGCCAGACGCCAAGCTTTTTGGTGAATGGAATTAAAGACTGTTAGTGGCCGTTCACAAGTGGTGCTCCTCAGGGCTCAGTATTGGGGCCCGTTCTGTTTAATGTCTTTATCAATGATCTGCACAAGGGCATCAAGTGCACCCTCAGTAAGTTTGCAGACGACACCATGTTGAGCAGGAGTGTTGATGTGTTTGAGGGTGGGAAGGCTCTGCTGAGGGTTCTGGACAGGCTCGATCGATAGGCCAAGGCGAACTGTGTGCGGTTCAACAAGGCTGAGTGCTGGGTCCTGCGCTTGGGTCACAATGACCCCATGCAAAGCTACAGGGGTTGGGGAACAGTGGCTGGAAAGGTGGCCAGTAGGAGAGAACCTGGGCTGTTGGTGAACAGCCAACTGAACAGGCGCCAGCTGTGTGCCCAGGTGGCCAAGAAGGCCAACAGCATCCTGGCTTGTATCAGGAATAGTGTGGCCAGCAGCAGTAGGACAGCAATTGTCCCAGATGTACTCGGCACTGGTGAAGCCACACCTCGAATACTGTGTTCCGTTTTGGGCCCCTCAGAACAGGAAAGACCTTGAGGTGCTGGAGCATGTCCAAGGAAAAGCAACAAAGCTGGTGAAACGGCCTGAATTTGCACTGGGAGAGATTTACAAAGGATGTTCAGCAAAATATCATCACCGAAAGGGCTGTCAAGCATTGGAACAGGCTGCCCAGGGAAGTGGTTGAGTCAATATCATGGGAGGTATTTAGAAGACATGTAGAAGTGACGCTTAGGGACATGGTTTAGTGGTGGACTTGGCAGTGTTAGGCTGACGTTTGGAACCCATAATGTTAAGAGACTTTTCCCGCCTTAATGACTCCATGGGTGTCTATGGGGCAGCTGGCAAGGGCAGGTGAGTTTCTGGAGAGCCTGTGAGTGTGGCGAGAGACAGAGGGGGAGTGTGAACAGCGGGCAGGGGAGACACGTGATCCAGGGCCTCTGGGGTCTTTACTTGGGGTGAGTGCCAAGGGGTGAGGCCAGTTCTGTGCACAGTGTTTGATGGAGAGAAAGTGGATTTGGAGCTTGCAAGGGGAGTTGGAGGCAAGCACGCTGTACGTGGCTGCCGGTGTTGCGGCTGTGGTGGTGGTTGTTGCATACCGAGGGGTTGATGAATGCAAAGACCTGCCCAGATGAGCCGAAGGGAGTGTTTTTGCAGGCTGTTTGTCCAGCGAGCTGTGCTTGTTGTTGAGGGAGATGAAGGGAGATAAGAAGGAGTGCTGTGCGACTGGGTGTAGGTAAGGAGACAGGGCCTGAGGGGTTGCACCCAGCAATGCCAAGGGAGCTGGCTGATGTCCTTGAGAGGCGACTGTCTATTAGCTTGGCAAGGTCATGTTGCCTGGGAGTAGACCCTGATGGCTGGAAGAGAGAGATCATAGCCCTCAGATCTTGAAGATGATGAAGTAGGAGGATCTCGGAAACCAGAGGCTGGTGAGCCTGACCTCTTTTCTAGGGAATGTGACGGAGGAAACCCTTCCAGAAAGAACTGAGAATCTAAAGGTGAAGGTGATGGGGAGCGGTCAATGTGGATTTACAAAGGGGAAAGCATGCTGGAGCGACCTCTGTGTTTTTCTGTGTTGAGGTGACCGTGTTTTTGACGAGGGGAGAGCAGTGGCTTTTGTGGAGCTGTACTTGAATGGTGCCTTTGACACGGTCTCCCGTCTCATCATCCTAGAGAAGACGAGAAAGTCGAGCTTGCGGAATTTGGCTGCAGAGCTGTGGCCCTGGTGGTGGTTGATACATTCTGAAAATTCGACGAATGAGAGGCCCTATCCCATTTGATCCAAGGTGAGTGTTTTGCAGGGCGTTTGGCCGGTGAGCTGTCCTCGTTGCTGAGGAGGATGAAGGCAGCTAGGAAGGAGTACTGTGCATCTGGTTGTACGCAAGTCTGTAGGGCGTTGATTCCTCATAGGCACGAGTGCTGAGGGAGCTGGCTGATGTCGTTGGGAGCTCACTGTCCATTCTCATGGCAAAGTCCTGTTGCCTTGGAGCGCTTCCTGATGGGTGGAAGAGAGCTCGTAGCCCTGCTGTCTTGAAGCAACTGAAGAAGGAAGATGTGTGGAAGTAGAGGGTGGTGTGACTAAACCTCATCCCTTGGAAGGGTGATGGAGGAAATGTTCCCCAAACACACCGCCAAGGCCAGCAAGGTCAAGAAAGTGGTGGGGAGTTGTTGGCGATAGTTTGGCTCCTCCATCACTTTCCATTTAGTTGGTTCCAGCATCTTTGCAGACTGGGCTTTGGCGTGACTATGTGCCTGATGCAGGAAGAGGCAGCAGATCAATACCTTGCTGCGAGCCTGGTGTCCCCAGCAGAATTTTGGTATTTCTGGTCATGGGTCGGTCTGCATGGCACCAGGCCTTCTGGTAGCAGACGGGTTCCACCTGACTCAAAGTGGCACAAGGTTATTGGCACAGGAGTTAGCGGGGGTCACAGCAAGTACTTGAAACTAGATTGAAAATGAAAAGGAATAAGCCCATAGAGATAAGGCTGGCGTTGGACCACCAGTGTTTGAGGGACGGTGTGCCAGCGAGGTCCTTCAGTCCGCCATCTCAGTAGATCCAGGGGATTGAGATCCCTACGGCAGCAAAGACACAGCGGGTATTGCTGAGTTACAAAGCACGGGAGCGCCTGAGAATGGTCACATAGGCATTAGGGCTTCTACCGGGCTTCCTTCATTCTTCAGGGCTGCTGGGGGCCGAGGGTTCTGAAAGAGCTGGGGCAGGAGCAGGAGGGGAATTTTATTGAGGCTCAGGTTGTTGACCATGGAGGAGATGGTGTCAGGAGAAATGTGCTGGGGAAGAGAGGCTGTGGCCTCGCTTTTCTGCTGGTCCCTGAGTGCCCAAGGGGGCGAGTCAGCCATTGCACATGACAGCAATTTGCAGCCGTAGCTGTGTAAGTAATGAGGTGCAGTGTGTTCTGCTTCCTGCAATGATCTAATTTCAGGTCTTTCTCTTGAGGACGTGTCCACTTAGCCCTGGCAGCGGCTTTTAAGTGCAAGTGTTTGAGGCCAAAGGCTTGTTGTTGATGGCACTTGTCAGGTCAGGCAGAAGGTGCAACCAAAGCATGGGAGAGGTGGGGTGTCATCACAGAGTTCACTCATGGGACTCACGTGGTGCGGTTTGCGGGTGTGTTTTCAAGAGGGGTTCCCATTTCCTCACAGCCCTGGCAGGCTGCTGTGGGCTTTGGAGGTGTGCTGGGCATGAGGGACTGCCTCTTCCATTGCGTTCAGTGCCTCCGTGCCTTTCTGCCAGCTGGCTAAGCCTGTCTGTAGGCCTGGCCTTTGCTGTTGGCTGTGCTCTGTGGGTTGCTTGATGTCCCTCATGCTTGTAAGGATTCAGCTGGGAGAAAGGCAGCTGCCTGTTTTCTCTTGTTCCCGTTTGGGGCCATCCCTGGGTGTCGAAGTGGAAGCAGCTGGAGGGCTGCTCTCAAGAGCAGGCTGTTGTCCTTGCAGCCCTGTTTCAGGGCTCGCAAGCCCTGTGCTGTCGCGTTGCAGCCAGGCTCCCCAGAGCCTTGTGTTGGCCCCTCTCTAAGGCTCCCCTTAGCTGAGTTCAGCACGTTTGCAGCCTGGGCTTTGGCACGACACAGTGCTTGATGTGGAGCACCCTGCAAGGGCAGACCAGTGTCCAGAGAGCCCATGACTGTGTCGAGCGGCAGAGCGGGTGTGGAAGTGGCTTCGAACTGATGTGGGCAGGCAGGGTGTGTGTGGTGTCTCCTTGGGGTGAGTGCCGAGGGGTGAGGCCACTTCTCTGCACAGTGTCTGAGAGCAGAAAGAGGATTTGGAGGTCACTGAGGGGAGTTGGGGGCAACCATGTTTCACGAGGCTGCAGAGCCGAGGTCCTGGTGGCGGTTGATGTATTTCGAAATACTGATGAATGAGAGGCCCTGTCCCCTTTCAGCCAAGGTGAGTGTTTTTCAGGGTATTTGGCCAGTGAGCTGTCCTCATTTCTGAGGAGGATGAAGGGAGGTAGGAAGGAGTGCTGTGCGCCTGGATGTACACAAGTCTGCTGGAGCCCTGCTGGAGCTGACCCTGCCTGAGCAGCCTGGATAGAACTAGGTGTTCCCTGGAGGTTCCTTTGCCCACTAAATGATTGTTTGCTGTGAATCTGCTTGCTGTGATGGGCTGGGAGTCGTGCTGGTGAGGAAGAGAGTTGGTCAAGTGCATGCTGCAATGTGGAGCTGGTGTCAGAGGTGTGAGTAGAGGTGTGTTAGCATGTCCAAGCCTTTCTTTTGGCATTTGAATGTTTTATTGTCATGCACTGGAAGCCCCCCTGTGCGTCTTTCTGTTGTTGTTGGTTTTGTTGCTGTGGACATTCTTCCTTGGAGAGGTCTTTCAGGCCTTTTGCACACCCTTCGAGAACCTCTTGAGCCCTGGCTGTGTGCCAGGTGAAGGTAGAAGAGCCCAGAGAGCTGAAAGGAAGAGGAGTCCTCTCAGGCTGGGATGCAGGAGAACTTTATTAATAGAAAAAAATGAACAGTGAAAAGGCAGGAGAGTCAAGTGGAAGGGAGCCCGTCTGAGGTGCAAGTAGGGCAACCACTAGCGAGGTCTCTGTGTGAGAGAGATCTGTCCAGAGCACCAAGGCCTTCCTGCCCCTCAGTGGGAGCGTTACAGTGGATTACCTCAGTGGTCTTTGTCTTGTGAGAATTTGTTTGCAGAGAAGAATACTGGACAGAGCAGAAGGGCTTATGTAAAGAAAGCAGTGGTAGAAGAGGAGGTGGTACATGGGCCATGTTTGCAGGCAGCCCGAACTGGCCCCTTCCCTGCTTTGTTGCTTGGTGCCTTGAGAGGAGGAGCTGTGGATGGCAGGTGGATGTGCCAGGAAGGGCCTGGAGGTGTGTCCTCAGTCCATGCTGTCTCTTCCAAGGCAGGGGTGGTGGCAAGGGCCTTTAGCAGGGGTAGCATCCTCTTCCGCCGTAGTAGCAGCCCAAGCCTCCTAAGCCATAGCCACAGCCGTAGCCATAGCCGAAGCCACCGGAGGAGATGGGCACTCCCTGGGAGCTGAGTTCGCTGCCCACGGCAGCCGATGCGGAGGATCCGACGGCGGTGTTCTGTGGGAAGGAGGTGAGGATGGGTCCTGGCAGGGTGACCAGCACAGGGGAGGGCTGGATGATGACGCGGGAGTCCTGGCACTGCCTGACACAGGGCTCGTTGCAGCTGTTGGCCAGCGGGGTGGGTCCGCAGGGGCGGCAGAGGTCGTAGCAGGCCATGTGTGTGGTGTGGAGGGTCCCTGGAAGAGAGGGTGATGAGAAAGCGGGTGGGTGTGGGGGTGCGAGGGGTGGTGTTGTAGGAGGTGGAGGGAGTGGGGAAGGCTGGTGTGGGGCTGTGGGGAGAGTGTGGCAGAGGGCAGGGTTCAAGGCTGCTGAGGCTGTGGTGTGAGGGTGGTGGAATAGACAGCACCAGAGAAGGAGGGACAGGGGGTGGAGGCTTACCTTGCTGTCCGTGGAGGAGAAGGTGTCAGGAGAAATGTGTGAGGGAGAGCAGCCCTGGGCTTGCTTTTATGCTGGTTCCCGAGGGGTGGGACAGCCTTTGCACATGACAGCACTTTGCAGCAAGCAGCTGTTGCATGCCACAAGCTCGCCAGTAATGAGGCAGGGAATGTTTTCCTTCCCGCAGTGCTCCCTTTTTCATGTGCTCCTCTTGAGGATGTGTCCATGTGACCTTGGTGTCAACTTTTATGTGGGAGAAATAGAGGCCAAAGTCTTGGTGTCATGGAGAATGCCAGTGTGTTCAGAAGATGCGTCCAAAGCATAGAAGAGGTCGGTTGTCATCAGTGCGGTCATCCCGTGGAAGTATTGTCATGTGGTATGCAGATGCGTATTGCAGAGTGGTCCTTGTTTCGTCGCAGCCCTGGCCGGCTCTTCTGGGCTTTGCAGGTATGCGGGGCATGAGGGGCTTCCCCTTCCATTGCGATGAGTCCCTCTCTGCAATGATTCCACAGTAATCAGAAGTATTAATAGTGAGACGAGTTGTTCTGCAAGTACCTAGCCCCCTGACCTGGAAGACAGGGTCGGGGAGCAGAATGAAGCCCCCACAAGCCAATGGAAATGCTTAGTGACTTCCTACAGCACTGAGACACACAGAGGTGTATGGGGCCGGATGGGATCCACCCAAGGGTACTGAGGGAGCTCCGGAGGTGCTCACTAAGCCATTTCCAAGAATTTTGCAGCAGTCCTGGCTAATCGGGCAGGTCCCAGTTGACTGGAATGTAGCAAATGTGATGGCCGTCTACAAGAAGGGCCAGAACGAAGGTCCAGGGAACTCCAGGGCTGTCAATCTGACCTCGAAGCCTGGGAAGGTTATGAAGTAGATCCTCTGGAGTGCAAGCACATGGCACGTATGGGACAACCGGGAGATCAGGCCCAGTGAGCATGGGTTTATGCAAGGCACGTCCTGCTTGACTAACCTGATCTCCTTCGAGGGCAAGGTGAGCCGCTTAGTGGATGAGGGAGTGACTGTGGATGTGTTCTACCTAGAGTTCAGCAAACCCTTTGACACCGTTTCCCACAGCCTTCTCCCAGAGACACTGACTTCTTGTGGCTTGGATGGGCATAGCTTTTGCTGGGTAGAGAACTGGCTGGAGAGCCAGACGGGAAGAGTTTTGGCGAATGGAGTTAGAGCCTGTTGGCGGCCGGTCACAAGTGGTGCTTCCCAGGGGACACTATTGCGGCCAGTTCTGTTTATTGACTTTATCAATGATCTGCACGAGGGGATCGAGTGCACCCTCAGTAAGTTTGCAGACGACACCATGTTGGGCAGGAGTGTTGATGTGCTTGAGGGTGGGAAGGCTCGACAGAGGGTTCTGGACAGGCTGGATTGATGGGCCGAGGCGAACTGTATGCGGTTCAACAAGGCTGAGTGCTGGGTCCTGCGCTTGGGTCACAATGACCCCATGCAAAGCTACAGGGGTTGGGGAACAGTGGCTGGAAAGTTGCCTGGTAGAAGAGCACCTGGGCTGTTGGTGAACAGCCAACTGAACAGGAGCCAGCTGTGTGCCCAGGTGGCCAAGAAGGCCAACAGCATCCTGGCTTGTATCAGGAATAGTGTGGCCAGCAGCACTAGGGCAGCAATTGTCCCAGATGTACTCGGCACTGGTGAAGCCATACGTTGAATACTTTGTTCCGTTTTGGGCCCCTCAGAACAGGAAAGACCTTGAGGTGCTGGAGCATGTCCAAGGAAAAGCAACAAAGCTGGTGCAGGGTCTAGAGCAGAAGTCTTGTGAGGCACAGGTAACGGAACTGGGCTTGTTTAGTGTGGAGAAAAGGAGGGTGAGGGAGGCTGAGAGGAGACCTTGCCACTCTCTACAATTACCTGGCAGGAGGCTGTAGTGATCTGGGTATTGGTCTCTTATTGCTATTAACAAACCATAGGAAAAGAGCAAATGGCCTGAAGTTGCACCGGCGGAGTGTTACATTGGATGTTTGGCAAAATTTCATCACTGAAAGGGCTGTTAAGCATTGGAACAGGCTTCTCAGGGAAGTGGTTGAGTCACTATCATGGGAGGTATTTAAAAGATGTGTAGAAGTGGTGCTTTGGGACATGGTTTAGTGGTGGGTTTGGCAATGTAAGGTTGGCGTTTGGACTCCATGATGTTAAGGGACTTTTCCCACCTTAATGACTCCATGGGTGTCTATGTGGCAGCCGGCAAGAGCAGGTGAGTTTCTGGAGAGCCTGTGAGTGTGGCGAGAGGCAGAGGGGGAGCGGGAGCAGCAGATAGGGGAGACTGGTGAGCCAGGGCCTCTGGGGTCTTTAGTTGAGTTGAGTGCCAAGGGGTGAGGCCAGTTCTGTGCACAGTGTCTGATGGAGAGAAAGAGGAGTTGGAGGTTGCCAAGGGGAGTAGGAGGCAAGCATGCTGCATGTGGCTGCCGAGCCGAGGTCCTGGTGGCGGTTGTTGCATGCCGAGGGGTTGATGAATGGCAAGGCCTGCCCAGATGAGGCAAAGTGAGTGTTTTTGCAGGCTGTTTGTCCAGCAAGCTGTGCTTGTTGCTGAGGGAGATGAAGGGAGGCAAGAAGGAGTGCTGTGCGACTGGGTGTAGGTAAGGAGACAGGGCCTGAGGGGTTGCACCCAGCAATGCCAAGGGAGCTGGCTGATGTCCTTGAGAGGCGACTGTCTATTAGCTTGGCAAGGTCATGTTGCCTGGGAGTAGGTGCTGATGGGTGGAAGAGAGAGCTCATAGCCCTCATATCATGAAGATGATGAAGAAGGAGGATGTGGGAGAGTGGAGTCTCACGAGGCTGCCCTCTTTTTTAAGGGAATGTCTTGGAGGAAAGCCTCCCAGAAAGAACAGAGAAAGTCAAGATAAAGGTGATACGAAGTGATCATTGAGGTGTTACGAAGGAAAATCATACTGGAGCTACCTCTGTGTTATCCATGTTGAGGCGACCATGTGTTGTACGAGGGGAGAGCAGTGTCTGCTGTTGAGCTGTACTTGAATGGCGCCTTTGTGACCATCTCCCATCACATCCTCCTAGAAAAGATGAGAAAGTCGAGCTTGCTGAATTTGGCTGCAGAGCTGTGGCCCTGGTGGCAGTTGATGCATTCTGAAAATTCGACGAATGAGAGGCCCTATCCCATTTGATCCAAGGTGAGTGTTTTTCTGGGTGTTTGTCTGGTGAGCTGTCCTCGTTGCTGAGGAGGAGGAAGGGAGGTAGGAAGGAGTGCTTTGTGTCTGGACGTACGCAAGTCTGTAGGGGCTTGGTGGCTGATAGCCATGAATGCTGAGGGAGATGGCTGATGTCTTTGGGAGCTCACTGTCCATTCTCATGGCAAAGTCATATTGCCTTGCAGCACTTCCTGATGGGTGGAAGAGAGCTCGTAGCCGTGCTGTCTTGCAGCAACTGAAAAAGGAAGATGCGAGGAGGTAGAGGGTGGTGGGACTAACCTCATCCCTTGGAAGGGTGATGGAGGAAATGTTCCCCAAACACACCGCCAAGGCCAGCAAGGTCAAGAAAGTGGTGGGGAGTTGTTGGCGAGAGTTTGGCTCCTCCATCACTTTCCATTTAGTTGGTTCCAGCATCTTTGCAGACTGGGCTTTGGCGTGACTAGGTGCCTGATGCAGGAAGAGGCAGCAGATCAATACCTTGCTGCGAGCCTGGTGTCCCCAGCAGAATTTTGGTATTTCTGGTCATGGGTCGGTCTGCATGGCACCAGGCCTTCTGGTAGCAGATGGGTTCCACCTGACTCAAAGTGGCACAAGGTTATTGGCACAGGAGTTAGCGGGGGTCACAGCAAGTACTTGAAACTAGATTGAAAATGAAAAGGAATAAGCCCATAGAGATAAGGCTGGCGTTGGACTGCCAGTGTTTGAGGGACGGTGTGCCAGCGAGGTCCTTCAGTCCGCCATCTCAGTAGATCCAGGGGATTGAGATCCCTACGGCAGCAAAGACACAGCGGGTATTGCTGAGTTAGAAAGCACAGGAGCGCCTGGGAATGGTCACGTAGGCATTAGGGCTTCTACTGGGCTTCCTTCATTCTTCAGGGCTGCTGGGGGCCGAGGTTGTTGAAAGAGCCGGGGCAGGAGCAGGAGGGGAAGGTTATTGAGGCTCAGGTTGTTGACCGTGGAGGAGATGGTGTCAGGAGAAATGTGCTGAGGAGAGAGGCTGTGGCCTCGCTTTTCTGCTGGTCCCTGAGTGCGCAAGGGGGCGAGTCAGCCATTGCACATGACAGCAATTTGCAGCTATAGCTGTGTAAGTAATGAGGTGCAGTGTGTTCTGCTTCCTGCAATTATCTAATTTCAGGTCTTTCTCTTGAGAGCCATGACTGTGTTGAGTGGCAGAGCGGGTGTGCAAGTGGCTTAGAACTGATGTGGGCAGGCAGGGTGTGTGTGGTGTCTCCTTGGGGTGAGTGCCGACGGGTGAGGCCACTTCTCGGCGTAGTGTCTGATGAGCAGAAAGAGGATTTGGAGGTCAGTGAGGGGATTTGCGGGCGACTATGTTTCACGTGGCTGCAGAGCTGAGGTGCTTGTGGCAGTTGATGCATTCTGAAACATTGATGAATGGGAGGCCCTGTCCCCTTTCAGCCAAGGTGAGTGTTTTTCAGGGTGTTTGGCCAGTAAGCTGTCCTGATTTCTGACAAGGATGAGGAGAGGTAGGAAGGAGTGCTGTGCACCTGGATGTACACAAGTCTGCTGGAGCCCTGCTGGAGCCGACCCTGCCTGAGCAGCCTGGATCGAACTAGGTGGTCCCTAGGGGTTCCTTTGCCCACTAAATGATTGTTTGCTGTGAATCTGCTTGCTGTGATGGGCTGAGAGTCGTGCTGGTGAGGAAGAGAGTTGGTCAAGTGCATGCTGCTATGGGGAGCTGGTGTCAGAGGTGTGAGTAGGGGTTCGTTAGCACGTCCAAGTCTTTGTCTTGGAAATTGAATGTTTTGTTGTCATGGATTAGAAGCCCCTCTGTGTGGCTTTGTGGTGGTGTTGGTGTTGTTGCTGGGGACATACTTCCTAGGAGAGGTCTTTCAGCCCTTTTTCCACACCCTCCGCGAACATCTTGAGTCCTGGCTTTGTGCCAGGTGAAGGTAGAAGAGCGCAGGGAGATGAAAGGAAGAAGAGTCATCTCAGGCTGGGATGCAGGAGAACTTTATTGATAGAAAAATATGAAGAGTGAAAAGGCAGGAGCGCCAAGTGGAAGGGAGCCCATCTGAGGTGCAAGTAGGGCAACCACCAGCGAGGTCCCTGTGTGAGACCGAAAGTGGCCAGAGCACCGAGGCCTTCCTGCCCCACACTGGGAGATTTACAGTGGAATAACCCAGCGGTCTTTGTCTTGTAAGAATTTGTTTGCAGAGGAGAGTACTGGACAGAGCAGAAGGGGTGACACAAAGAAGACAGTGGGAGAAGAGGAGAAGGGACATGGGCCATGTTTGCAGGCAGCCCGAACTGGCCCCTTCTCTGCTTTGTTGCTCGGTGCCTTGAGAGGAGGAGCTGTGGATGGCAGGTGGATGTGCCAGGAAGGACCTGGATGTGTGTCCTCAGTCCATGCTGTATCTTCCAAGGCAGGGGTGGTGAAAAGGGCCTTTAACAGGGGTAGCATCCTCTTCCGCCGTAGTAGCAGCCCAGGCCTCCTAAGCCATAGCCACAGCCGTAGCCATAGCCGAAGCCACCGGAGGAGATGGGCACTCCCTGGGAGCTGAGTTCGCTGCCCACGGCAGCCGATGCGGAGGATCCGACGGCGGTGTTCTGTGGGAAGGAGGTGAGGATGGGTCCTGGCAGGGTGACCAGCACAGGGGAGGGCTGGATGATGACGCGGGAGTCCTGGCACTGCCTGACACAGGGCTCGTTGCAGCTGTTGGCCAGCGGGGTGGGTCCGCAGGGGCGGCAGAGGTCGTAGCAGGCCATGTGTGTGGTGTGGAGGGTCCCTGGAAGAGAGGGTGATGAGAAAGTGGGTGGGTGTGGGGGTGCGAGGGGTGGTGTTGTAGGAGGTGGAGGGAGTGTGGTGGGATGGTGTGGGGCTATGGGGAGAGTATGGTAGAGGGCAGGGGTCAGGGCTGTTCAGGCTGTGGTCTGAGGGTGGTGGAATAGACAGCACCAGAGAAGGAGGGACAGGGGTTTGAGGCTTACCTTGCTGTCCGTGGAGGAGAAGGTGTGAGGAGAAAGGTGTGAGGGAGAGCAGCCCTGGGCTTGCTTTTATGCTGGTTCCCGAGGGGCGGGACAGCCTTTGCACATGACAGCACTTTGCAGCAAGCAGCTGTTGCATGCCACAAGCTCGCCAGTAATGAGGCAGGGAATGTTTCCCTTCCCACAGTGCTCCCTTTTTCATGTTGTGCTCTTGAGGATGTGTCCATCTGACCTTGTTGTCAACTTTTACGTGGGAGAAATAGAGGCCAAATTCGTGGTGTCATGGCGAATGCCATTGTGTGCAGAAGATGCGTCCAAAGCATAGAAGAGGTCGGTTGTCATCAGTGCGGTCATCTCGTGACACTATTGTCATGTGGTATGCAGATGCGTATTGCAGAGTGGTCCTTGTTTCGTCGCAGCCCTGGCCGGCTCTTCTGGGCTTTGGAGGTATGCGGGGCATGAGCGGGTGCCCCTTCCATTGCAATGGGACCCTCTCTGCAATGGTTCCATAGTAATCTGAAGTATTAATAGTGAGACGAATTATTCTGCGAGTACCCAGCCCGCTGACCTGGAAGACAGGGTCGGGGAGCAGAATGAAGCCCCCACAAGCCAATGGAAATGCTTAGTGACTTCCTACAGCACTGAGATACACAGAGGTGTATGGGGCCGGATGGGAACCACCCAAGGGTACTGAGGGAGCTGGCAGAGGTGCTCACTAAGCCATTTCCAAGAATTTAGCAGCAGTCCTGGCTAATCGGGCAGGTCCCAGTTGACTGGAATGTAGCAAATGTGATGGCCGTCTACAAGAAGGGCCAGAACGAAGGTCCAGGGAACTCCAGGCCTGTCAATCTGACCTCGAAGCCTGGGAAGGTTATGAAGTAGATCCTCTGGAGTGCAAGTACATGGCACGTATGGGACAACCGGGAGATCAGGCCCAGTGAGCATGGGTTTATGCAAGGCACGTCCTACTTGACTAACCTGATCTCCTTCGAGGGCAAGGTGAGCCGCTTAGTGGATGATGGAGTGGCTGTGAATGTGTTCTACTTAGACTTCAGCAAGCCTTTGACACCATTTCCCACAGGCTTCTCCCGGAGGCACTGACTGCTCGTGGCTTGGACGGACATACCCTTTTCTGGGTAGAGAACTGGGGGGATAGCGAGATGCCAAGAGTTTTGGCGAATGGAGTTAGAGCCTGTTGGTGGCCGGTCACAAGTGGTGCTTCCCAGGACTCAGTATTGGGGCCAGTTCTGTTTAATGTCTTTATCAATGATCTGCACGAGGGCATCAAGTGCACCCTCAGTAAGTTTGCAGACGACACCATGTTGGGCAGGAGTGCTGATGTGCTTGAGGGTGGGAAGGCTCTACTGAGGGATCTGGACAGAGCTGATCAATGGGCCCAGGTCAGCTGTAGGAGGTTCAACAAGGCTGAGTGCTGGGTCCTGCCCTTGTTTGACAATGACCGCATGCAAAGCTGCAGGGTTGGGGAAGAGTGGCTGGAATGATGCCTGGCAGACTAGGACCTGGGCTGTTGGTGAACAGCCAACTGAACAGGAGCCAGCTGTGTGCCCAGGTGGCCAAGAAGGCCAACAGCACCCTGGCTTGTACCAGAAATAGTGTGGCCAGCAACACCAGGGCAGCTATTGTCCCACATGTACTCGGCACTGGTGAAACCACACCTCGAATACTGTGTTCCGTTTTGGGCCCCTCAGAACAGGAAAGACCTTGAGGTGCTGGAGCATGTCCAAGGAAAAGCAACAAAGCTGGTGAAACGGCCTGAAGTTGCACTGGGAGAGATTTACAAAGGATGTTCAGCAAAATATCATCACCGAAAGGGCTGTCAAGCATTGGAACTGGCTGCCCAGGGAAGTGGTTGAGTCAATATCATGGGAGGTATTTAGAAGACATGTAGAAGTGACGCTTAGGGACATGGTTTAGTGGTGGACTTGGCAGTGTTAGGCTGACATTTGGAATCCATGATGTTAAGGGACTTTTCCCACCTAAATGACTCCATGGGTGTCTATGTGGCAGCCAGCAAGGGCAGGTGAGTTTCTGGAGACCGCATGAGTGTGTCAAGAGGCAGAGGAGGAAGGTGAACAGCGGGCAGAGGAGACTGGTGATCCAGGGCCTCTGGGGTCTTTACTTGGGGTGAGTGCCAAGGGGTGAGCTTGGCAAGGTCATGTTTCCTGGGAGTAGGTGCTGATGGGTGGTAGAGAGAGATCATAGCCCTCATATCATGAAGATGATGAAGAAGGAGGATCTGGGAAAGCAGAGGCTGGTGAGCCTGCCCTCTTTCCTAGGGAATGTCATGGAGGAAATCCCCCCGGAAAGAACGGAGGAAGTCAAGATGAAGGTGATGGGGAGCGGTCAATGTGGATTTACGAAGGGGAAATCATGCTGGAGTGACCTCTGTGTTATTCATGTTGATACGACCAGGTGTTGTACGAGGGGAGAGGAGTATCTGCTGTTGAGCTGTACTTGAATGAAGCCTTTGTCACCATCTCCCATCACATCGTCCTAGAGAAGACGAGAAAGTCGAGCTTGCTGAATCTGGCTGCAGAGCTGTGGCCGTGGTGGCGGTTGATTCATTCTGAAAAGTTGATGAATGAGAGGCCCTATACCCTTTGATCCAAGGTGAGTGTTTTTCTGGGTGTTTGTCTGGTGAGCTGTCCTCGTTGCTGAGGAGGAGGAAGGGAGGTAGGAAGGAGTGCTTTGTGTCTGGATGTACGCAAGTCTGTAGGGGCTTGGTGGCTCGTAGCCACGAATGCTGAGGGAGCTGACTGATGTCGTTGGGAGCTCACTGTCCATTCTCATGGCAAAGTCATATTGCCTTGGAGCACTTCCTGATGGGTGGAAGAGAGCTCGTAGCCCCTGCTGTCTTGAAGCAACTGAATAAGGAAGATGTGAGGAAGTAGAGGGTGGTGGGGCTAACCTCATCCCTTGGAAGGGTGATGGAGGAAATGTTCCCCAAACACACCGCCAAGGCCAGCAAGGTCAAATATGTGATGGGGATTTGTTGGCGTGGATTTACAAATGGGAAATCAAGCTCGCGTCACCTCCCTGTGTTGTACATTGAAGTGAGTGGGTATCGGACAATGGGAGAGCAGTGGCTGTTGTTGAGCTATACTTGAATGTAAGCTTTGTCCCTGTCTCCCATCACGTGCTCCTAGAGAAGCTGAGAAAGTGTGGGCTGCCTAAGTGGGCAGTGAGTCGGACTGCAAAGTAGTGGAAGAGCTGTGCCCAGAAGCTGGTGATCAGTGGCAGGACTGAAGCATCCCAGACTTCGAAAGACATAGCCAAAGCCACCGGAGGAGACGGGCACTCCCTGGGAGCTGAGGACATCACCCAGGGCAGCCAATGAGGATGATGCAATGGCATTGGGCTTCTTTCAAGAGTAGACTGTTGTGCTGGCAGCTCTGGTTCAGAATTTCTGCTGTTGAAAGGCCTGTCAGGCTTCCTACTGGCTTCTTTTGGCCCCTCCATCAGTCTCCCTGCTGATGGTTTCAGCATCTTTGCAGACTGGGCTTTGGCGTGACTAGGTGCCTGATGCAGGAAGAGGCAGCAGATCAATACCTTGCTGTGAGCCTAGTATCTCCAGCAAAATTTTGGTATTTCTGGTCATGGGTCGGTCTGCACAACACCAGGCCTTCTGGTAGCAGTCGGGTTCCACCTGACTCAAAGCACAAAGCGGCACAAGGTTTTTGGCACAGGAGTTAGCAGGGTTCACTGAAAAAGCTTGAAACTAGACTGGAAGGAAAAAAGGGATAACCCCATAGAGATAAGGGTGGGGGTTGGGCCGCCAATGTTTGAGGGACGGTGTGCCAGCAAGGTCCTTCAGTCCGACATCTCAGTAGTTCCAGGGGATTGAGATCTCTTCAGCAGCAAAGACACAAGGGGTATTGCTGAGTTAGAAAGCACGGGAGCGCCTGAGAATGGTCACGTAGGCATTAGGGCTTCTACCGGGTTTCCTTCATTCTTCAGGGCTGCTGAGGCTGTGGGCCGAGGGTTCTGAAAGAGCTGGGGCAGGAGCAGGAGGGGAAGGTTATTGAGGCTCAGGTTGTTGACCGTGGAGGAGATGGTGTCAGGAGAAATGTGCTGAGGAGAGAGGCTGTGGCCTCGCTTTTCTGCTGGTCCCTGAGTGCGCAAGGGGGCGAGTCAACCATTGCACATGACAGCAATTTGCAGCTGTAGCTGTGTAAGTAATGAGGTTCAGTGTGTTCTGCTTCCTGCAATTATCTAATTTCAGGTCTTTCTCTTGAGAGCCCATGACTGTGTTGTGTGGCAGAGCGGGTGTGCAAGTGGCTTAGAACTGATGTGGACAGGCAGGGTGTGTGTGGTGTCTCCTTGCGGTAAATGCCGAGGGATGAGGCCACTTCTCTGCACAGTGCCTGACGAGTAGAAAGAGGATTTGGAGTTCACTGAGGGGATTTGGGGGCAACCATGCTTCAGGTGGCTGCAGAGCTGAGGTGCTGGTGGCGGTTGATGCATTCTGAAACATTGATGAATGAGAGGCCCTGTCCCCTTTCAGCCACGGTCAGTGTTTTTCATGCTATTTGGCCAGTGATCTGTCCTCATTGCTGAGAAGGATGAAGGGAGGTAGGAAGCAGTGCTGTGCTCCTGGATGTGCACATGTCTGCTGGAGCCCTGCTGGAGCTGACTCTGCCTGAGCAGCCTAGATTGAGCTAGATGATTCCCTGAGGTTCCTTGCCCACTAAATGATTGTTTGCTGTGAATCTGCTTGCTGTGATGGGCTGAGAATCATGCTGAGGAAGAGAGCTGGTCAAGTGCATGTTGCTATGGGGAGCTGGTGTCAGAGGTGTGAGTAGAGCTGCGATACCACGTCCAAGCCTTTGTCTTCGAAATTGAATGTTTTGGTCTCATGGGCTGGAAGGCCCCCTGTGCTCCTTTCTGTTGGTGGTGGTGTTGTTGCTGGGGACATACTTCCTAGGAGAGGTCTTTCCGCCCTTTTTCCACACCCTCCGCGAACATCTAGAACCCTGGCTTTGTGCCGGGTGAAGGTCGAAGAGCCCAGGGAGATGAAAGGAAGAGGAGTCGTCTCAGGCTGGGATGCAGGAGAACTTTATTGACAAAAAAAAAAAAAAAGAACACTGAAAAGGGAGGAGCGCCAAGTGGAAGGGAGCCCGTCTGAGGTGCAAGTAGGGCAACCACTAGCGAGGTCCCTGTGTGAGAGACATCTGTCCAGAGCACCAAGGCTTTCCTGCCCCACAGTGGCAGCGTTACAGTGGATTTCCCCAGTGGTCTTTGTCTTGTGAGAATTTGTTTGCAGAGAAGAATACTGGACAGAGCAGAAGTGCTTATGGAAATAAGGAAGTGGGAGAAGAGGAGGTGGTACATGGGCCATGTTTGCAGGCAGCCCGAACTGGCCCCTTCCCTGCTTTGTTTCTTGGTGCCTTGAGAGGAGGAGCTGTGGATGGCAGGTGGATGTGCCAGGAAGGACCTGGACGTGCGTCTTCAATCCATGCTGTATCTTCCAAGGCAGGGGTGGTGGCAAGGGCCTTTAGCAGGGGTAGCATCCTCTTCTGCCATAGTAGCAGCCCAGGCCTCCTAAGCCATAGCCGTAGCCATAGCCGAAGCCACCGGAGGAGATGGGCACTCCCTGGGAGCTGAGTTCGCTGCCCACGGCAGCAGATGCGGAGGATCCGACGGCGGTGTTCTGTGGGTAGGAGGTGAGAATGGGTCCTGGCAGGGTGACCAGCACAGGGGAGGGCTGGATGATGACGCGGGAGTCCTGGCACTGCCTGACACAGGGCTCGTTGCAACTGTTGGCCAGCGGGGTGGGTCCGCAGGGGCGGCAGAGGTCGTAGCAGGCCATGTGTGTGGTGTGGAGGGTCCCTGGAAGAGAGGGTGATGAGAAAGCGGGTGGGTGTGGGGGTGCGAGGGGTGGTGTTGTAGGAGGTGGAGGGAGTGGGGAAGGCTGGTGTGGGGCTGTGGGGAGAGTGTGGCAGAGGGCAGGGTTCAAGGCTGCTGAGGCTGTGGTGTGAGGGTGGTGGAATAGACAGCACCAGAGAAGGAGGGACAGGGGGTGGAGGCTTACCTTGCTGTCCGTGGAGGAGAAGGTGTCAGGAGAAAGGTGTGAGGGAGAGCAGCCCTGGGCTTGCTTTTATGCTGGTTCCCGAGGGGCGGGACAGCCTTTGCACATGACAGCACTTTGCAGCAAGCAGCTGTTGCATGCCACAAGCTCGCCAGTAATGAGGCAGGGAATGTTTTCCTTCCCGCAGTGCTCCCTTTTTCATGTGTTCCTCTTGAGGATGTGTCCATGTGACCTTGGTGTCAACTTTTATGTGGGAGAAATAGAGGCCAAAATCTTGGCGTCATGGCGAATGCCAGAGCGTGCAGAAGATGCGTCCAAAGCATAGGAGAGGTCGGTTGCCATCAGTGCGGTCATCCCGTGGCAGTATTGTCATGTGGTATGCAGATGCGTATTGCAGAGTGGTTGGTCCTTGTTTCGTCGCAGCCCTGGCCGGCTCTTCTGGGCTTTGGAGGTATGCGGGGCATGAGGGGCTTCCCCTTCCATTGCGATGAGTCCCTCTCTGCAATGATTCCACAGTAATCAGAAGTATTAATAGTGAGACGAGTTGTTCTGCAAGTACCTAGCCCCCTGACCTGGAAGACAGGGTCGGGGAGCAGAATGAAGCCCCCACAAGCCAATGGAAATGCTTAGTGACTTCCTACAGCACTGAGACACACAGAGGTGTATGGGGCCGGATGGGATCCACCCAAGGGTACTGAGGGAGCTCCGGAGGTGCTCACTAAGCCATTTCCAAGAATTTAGCAGCAGTCCTGGCTAATCGGGCAGGTCCCAGTTGACTGGAATGTAGCAAATGTGATGGCCGTCTACAAGAAGGGCCAGAACGAAGGTCCAGGGAACTCCAGGGCTGTCAATCTGACCTCGAAGCCTGGGAAGGTTATGAAGTAGATCCTCTGGAGTGCAAGCACATGGCACGTATGGGACAACCGGGAGATCAGGCCCAGTGAGCATGGGTTTATGCAAGGCAGGTCCTGCTTGACTAACCTGATCTCCTTCGAGGGCAAGGTGAGCCGCTTAGTGGATGAGGGAGTGACTGTGGATGTGTTCTACCTAGACTTCAGCAAACCCTTTGACACCGTTTCCCACAGCCTTCTCCCAGAGACACTGACTTCTTGTGGCTTGGATGGGCATAGCTTTTGCTGGGTAGAGAACTGGCTGGAGAGCCAGACGGGAAGAGTTTTGGCGAATGGAGTTAGAGCCTGTTGGCGGCCGGTCACAAGTGGTGCTTCCCAGGGGACACTATTGCGGCCAGTTCTGTTTATTGACTTTATCAATGATCTGCACGAGGGGATCGAGTGCACCCTCAGTAAGTTTGCAGACGACACCATGTTGGGCAGGAGTGTTGATGTGCTTGAGGGTGGGAAGGCTCGACAGAGGGTTCTGGACAGGCTGGATTGATGGGCCGAGGCGAACTGTATGCGGTTCAACAAGGCTGAGTGCTGGGTCCTGCGCTTGGGTCACAATGACCCCATGCAAAGCTACAGGGGTTGGGGAACAGTGGCTGGAAAGTTGCCTGGTAGAAGAGCACCTGGGCTGTTGGTGAACAGCCAACTGAACAGGAGCCAGCTGTGTGCCCAGGTGGCCAAGAAGGCCAACAGCATCCTGGCTTGTATCAGGAATAGTGTGGCCAGCAGCACTAGGGCAGCAATTGTCCCAGATGTACTCGGCACTGGTGAAGCCATACGTTGAATACTTTGTTCCGTTTTGGGCCCCTCAGAACAGGAAAGACCTTGAGGTGCTGGAGCATGTCCAAGGAAAAGCAACAAAGCTGGTGCAGGGTCTAGAGCAGAAGTCTTGTGAGGCACAGGTAACGGAACTGGGCTTGTTTAGTGTGGAGAAAAGGAGGGTGAGGGAGGCTGAGAGGAGACCTTGCCACTCTCTACAATTACCTGGCAGGAGGCTGTAGTGATCTGGGTATTGGTCTCTTATTGCTATTAACAAACCATAGGAAAAGAGCAAATGGCCTGAAGTTGCACCGGCGGAGTGTTACATTGGATGTTTGGCAAAATTTCATCACTGAAAGGGCTGTTAAGCATTGGAACAGGCTTCTCAGGGAAGTGGTTGAGTCACTATCATGGGAGGTATTTAAAAGATGTGTAGAAGTGGTGCTTTGGGACATGGTTTAGTGGTGGGTTTGGCAATGTAAGGTTGGCGTTTGGACTCCATGATGTTAAGGGACTTTTCCCACCTTAATGACTCCATGGGTGTCTATGTGGCAGCCGGCAAGAGCAGGTGAGTTTCTGGAGAGCCTGTGAGTGTGGCGAGAGGCAGAGGGGGAGCGGGAGCAGCAGATAGGGGAGACTGGTGAGCCAGGGCCTCTGGGGTCTTTAGTTGAGTTGAGTGCCAAGGGGTGAGGCCAGTTCTGTGCACAGTGTCTGATGGAGAGAAAGAGGAGTTGGAGGTTGCCAAGGGGAGTAGGAGGCAAGCATGCTGCATGTGGCTGCCGAGCCGAGGTCCTGGTGGCGGTTGTTGCATGCCGAGGGGTTGATGAATGGCAAGGCCTGCCCAGATGAGGCAAAGTGAGTGTTTTTGCAGGCTGTTTGTCCAGCAAGCTGTGCTTGTTGCTGAGGGAGATGAAGGGAGGCAAGAAGGAGTGCTGTGCGACTGGGTGTAGGTAAGGAGACAGGGCCTGAGGGGTTGCACCCAGCAATGCCAAGGGAGCTGGCTGATGTCCTTGAGAGGCGACTGTCTATTAGCTTGGCAAGGTCATGTTGCCTGGGAGTAGGTGCTGATGGGTGGAAGAGAGAGCTCATAGCCCTCATATCATGAAGATGATGAAGAAGGAGGATGTGGGAGAGTGGAGTCTCACGAGGCTGCCCTCTTTTTTAAGGGAATGTCTTGGAGGAAAGCCTCCCAGAAAGAACAGAGAAAGTCAAGATAAAGGTGATACGAAGTGATCATTGAGGTGTTACGAAGGAAAATCATACTGGAGCTACCTCTGTGTTATCCATGTTGAGGCGACCATGTGTTGTACGAGGGGAGAGCAGTGTCTGCTGTTGAGCTGTACTTGAATGGCGCCTTTGTGACCATCTCCCATCACATCCTCCTAGAAAAGATGAGAAAGTCGAGCTTGCTGAATTTGGCTGCAGAGCTGTGGCCCTGGTGGCAGTTGATGCATTCTGAAAATTCGACGAATGAGAGGCCCTATCCCATTTGATCCAAGGTGAGTGTTTTTCTGGGTGTTTGTCTGGTGAGCTGTCCTCGTTGCTGAGGAGGAGGAAGGGAGGTAGGAAGGAGTGCTTTGTGTCTGGACGTACGCAAGTCTGTAGGGGCTTGGTGGCTGATAGCCATGAATGCTGAGGGAGATGGCTGATGTCTTTGGGAGCTCACTGTCCATTCTCATGGCAAAGTCATATTGCCTTGCAGCACTTCCTGATGGGTGGAAGAGAGCTCGTAGCCGTGCTGTCTTGCAGCAACTGAAAAAGGAAGATGCGAGGAGGTAGAGGGTGGTGGGACTAACCTCATCCCTTGGAAGGGTGATGGAGGAAATGTTCCCCAAACACACCGCCAAGGCCAGCAAGGTCAAGAAAGTGGTGGGGAGTTGTTGGCGAGAGTTTGGCTCCTCCATCACTTTCCATTTAGTTGGTTCCAGCATCTTTGCAGACTGGGCTTTGGCGTGACTAGGTGCCTGATGCAGGAAGAGGCAGCAGATCAATACCTTGCTGCGAGCCTGGTGTCCCCAGCAGAATTTTGGTATTTCTGGTCATGGGTCGGTCTGCATGGCACCAGGCCTTCTGGTAGCAGATGGATTCCACCTGACTCAAAGTGGCACAAGGTTATTGGCACAGGAGTTAGCGGGGGTCACAGCAAGTACTTGAAACTAGATTGAAAATGAAAAGGAATAAGCCCATAGAGATAAGGCTGGCGTTGGACTGCCAGTGTTTGAGGGACGGTGTGCCAGCGAGGTCCTTCAGTCCGCCATCTCAGTAGATCCAGGGGATTGAGATCCCTATGGCAGCAAAGACACAGCGGGTATTGCTGAGTTAGAAAGCACAGGAGCGCCTGAGAATGGTCACGTAGGCATTAGGGCTTCTACTGGGCTTCCTTCATTCTTCAGGGCTGCTGGGGGCCAAGGTTGTTGAAAGAGCCGGGGCAGGAGCAGGAGGGGAAGGTTATTGAGGCTCAGGTTGTTGACCGTGGAGGAGATGGTGTCAGGAGAAATGTGCTGAGGAGAGAGGCTGTGGCCTCGCTTTTCTGCTGGTCCCTGAGTGCGCAAGGGGGCGAGTCAGCCATTGCACATGACAGCAATTTGCAGCTATAGCTGTGTAAGTAATGAGGTGCAGTGTGTTCTGCTTCCTGCAATTATCTAATTTCAGGTCTTTCTCTTGAGAGCCATGACTGTGTTGAGTGGCAGAGCGGGTGTGCAAGTGGCTTAGAACTGATGTGGGCAGGCAGGGTGTGTGTGGTGTCTCCTTGGGGTGAGTGCCGACGGGTGAGGCCACTTCTCGGCGTAGTGTCTGATGAGCAGAAAGAGGATTTGGAGGTCAGTGAGGGGATTTGCGGGCGACTATGTTTCACGTGGCTGCAGAGCCGAGGTGCTGGTGGCAGTTGATGCATTCTGAAACATTGATGAATGAGAGACCCTGTCCCCTTTCAGCCAAGGTGAGTGTTTTTCAGGGTGTTTGGCCAGTAAGCTGTCCTGATTTCTGACAAGGATGAGGAGAGGTAGGAAGGAGTGCTGTGCACCTGGATGTACACAAGTCTGCTGGAGCCCTGCTGGAGCCGACCCTGCCTGAGCAGCCTGGATCGAACTAGGTGGTCCCTGGGGGTTCCTTTGCCCACTAAATGATTGTTTGCTGTGAATCTGCTTGCTGTGATGGGCTGAGAGTCGTGCTGGTGAGGAAGAGAGTTGGTCAAGTGCATGCTGCTATGGGGAGCTGGTGTCAGAGGTGTGAGTAGGGGTTCGTTAGCACGTCCAAGTCTTTGTCTTGGAAATTGAATGTTTTGTTGTCATGGATTAGAAGCCCCTCTGTGTGGCTTTGTGGTGGTGTTGGTGTTGTTGCTGGGGACATACTTCCTAGGAGAGGTCTTTCAGCCCTTTTTCCACACCCTCCGCGAACATCTTGAGTCCTGGCTTTGTGCCAGGTGAAGGTAGAAGAGCGCAGGGAGATGAAAGGAAGAGGAGTCATCTCAGGCTGGGATGCAGGAGAACTTTATTGATAGAAAAATATGAAGAGTGAAAAGGCAGGAGCGCCAAGTGGAAGGGAGCCCGTCTGAGGTGCAAGTAGGGCAACCACCAGCGAGGTCCCTGTGTGAGACCGAAAGTGGCCAGAGCACCGAGGCCTTCCTGCCCCACACTGGGAGATTTACAGTGGAATAACCCAGCGGTCTTTGTCTTGTAAGAATTTGTTTGCAGAGGAGAGTACTGGACAGAGCAGAAGGGGTGACACAAAGAAGACAGTGGGAGAAGAGGAGAAGGGACATGGGCCATGTTTGCAGGCAGCCCGAACTGGCCCCTTCTCTGCTTTGTTGCTTGGTGCCTTGAGAGGAGGAGCTGTGGATGGCAGGTGGATGTGCCAGGAAGGGCCTGGATGTGTGTCCTCAGTCCATGCTGTATCTTCCAAGGCAGGGGTGGTGAAAAGGGCCTTTAACAGGGGTAGCATCCTCTTCCGCCGTAGTAGCAGCCCAGGCCTCCTAAGCCATAGCCACAGCCGTAGCCATAGCCGAAGCCACCGGAGGAGATGGGCACTCCCTGGGAGCTGAGTTCGCTGCCCACGGCAGCCGATGCGGAGGATCCGACGGCGGTGTTCTGTGGGAAGGAGGTGAGGATGGGTCCTGGCAGGGTGACCAGCACAGGGGAGGGCTGGATGATGACGCGGGAGTCCTGGCACTGCCTGACACAGGGCTCGTTGCAGCTGTTGGCCAGCGGGGTGGGTCCGCAGGGGCGGCAGAGGTCGTAGCAGGCCATGTGTGTGGTGTGGAGGGTCCCTGGAAGAGAGGGTGATGAGAAAGCGGGTGGGTGTGGGGGTGCGAGGGGTGGTGTTGTAGGAGGTGGAGGGAGTGTGGTGGGATGGTGTGGGGCTATGGGGAGAGTATGGTAGAGGGCAGGGGTCAGGGCTGTTCAGGCTGTGGTCTGAGGGTGGTGGAATAGACAGCACCAGAGAAGGAGGGACAGGGGTTTGAGGCTTACCTTGCTGTCCGTGGAGGAGAAGGTGTGAGGAGAAATGTGTGAGGGAGAGCAGCCCTGGGCTTGCTTTTATGCTGGTTCCCGAGGGGCGGGACAGCCTTTGCACATGACAGCACTTTGCAGCAAGCAGCTGTTGCATGCCACAAGCTCGCCAGTAATGAGGCAGGGAATGTTTCCCTTCCCACAGTGCTCCCTTTTTCATGTTGTGCTCTTGAGGATGTGTCCATCTGACCTTGTTGTCAACTTTTACGTGGGAGAAATAGAGGCCAAATTCGTGGTGTCATGGCGAATGCCATTGTGTGCAGAAGATGCGTCCAAAGCATAGAAGACGTCGGTTGTCATCAGTGCGGTCATCTCGTGACACTATTGTCATGTGGTATGCAGATGCGTATTGCAGAGTGGTCCTTGTTTCGTCGCAGCCCTGGCCGGCTCTTCTGGGCTTTGGAGGTATGCGGGGCATGAGCGGGTGCCCCTTCCATTGCAATGGGACCCTCTCTGCAATGGTTCCATAGTAATCAGAAGTATTAATAGTGAGACGAATTATTCTGCGAGTACCCAGCCCGCTGACCTGGAAGACAGGGTCGGGGAGCAGAATGAAGCCCCCACAAGCCAATGGAAATGCTTAGTGACTTCCTACAGCACTGAGATACACAGAGGTGTATGGGGCCGGATGGGAACCACCCAAGGGTACTGAGGGAGCTGGCAGAGGTGCTCACTAAGCCATTTCCAAGAATTTAGCAGCAGTCCTGGCTAATCGGGCAGGTCCCAGTTGACTGGAATGTAGCAAATGTGATGGCCGTCTACAAGAAGGGCCAGAACGAAGGTCCAGGGAACTCCAGGCCTGTCAATCTGACCTCGAAGCCTGGGAAGGTTACGAAGTAGATCCTCTGGAGTGCAAGTACATGGCACGTATGGGACAACCGGGAGATCAGGCCCAGTGAGCATGGGTTTATGCAAGGCACGTCCTACTTGACTAACCTGATCTCCTTCGAGGGCAAGGTGAGCCGCTTAGTGGATGATGGAGTGGCTGTGAATGTGTTCTACTTAGACTTCAGCAAGCCTTTGACACCATTTCCCACAGGCTTCTCCCGGAGGCACTGACTGCTCGTGGCTTGGACGGACATACCCTTTTCTGGGTAGAGAACTGGGGGGATAGCGAGATGCCAAGAGTTTTGGCGAATGGAGTTAGAGCCTGTTGGTGGCCGGTCACAAGTGGTGCTTCCCAGGACTCAGTATTGGGGCCAGTTCTGTTTAATGTCTTTATCAATGATCTGCACGAGGGCATCAAGTGCACCCTCAGTAAGTTTGCAGACGACACCATGTTGGGCAGGAGTGCTGATGTGCTTGAGGGTGGGAAGGCTCTACTGAGGGATCTGGACAGAGCTGATCAATGGGCCCAGGTCAGCTGTAGGAGGTTCAACAAGGCTGAGTGCTGGGTCCTGCCCTTGTTTGACAATGACCGCATGCAAAGCTGCAGGGTTGGGGAAGAGTGGCTGGAATGATGCCTGGCAGACTAGGACCTGGGCTGTTGGTGAACAGCCAACTGAACAGGAGCCAGCTGTGTGCCCAGGTGGCCAAGAAGGCCAACAGCACCCTGGCTTGTACCAGAAATAGTGTGGCCAGCAACACCAGGGCAGCTATTGTCCCACATGTACTCGGCACTGGTGAAACCACACGTTGAATACTGTGTTCCGTTTTGGGCCCCTCAGAACAGGAAAGACCTTGAGGTGCTGGAGCATGTCCAAGGAAAAGCAACAAAGCTGGTGAAACGGCCTGAATTTGCACTGGGAGAGATTTACAAAGGATGTTCAGCAAAATATCATCACCGAAAGGGCTGTCAAGCATTGGAACTGGCTGCCCAGGGAAGTGGTTGAGTCAATATCATGGGAGGTATTTAGAAGACATGTAGAAGTGACGCTTAGGGACATGGTTTAGTGGTGGACTTGGCAGTGTTAGGCTGACATTTGGAATCCATGATGTTAAGGGACTTTTCCCACCTAAATGACTCCATGGGTGTCTATGTGGCAGCCAGCAAGGGCAGGTGAGTTTCTGGAGACCGCATGAGTGTGTCAAGAGGCAGAGGAGGAAGGTGAACAGCGGGCAGAGGAGACTGGTGATCCAGGGCCTCTGGGGTCTTTACTTGGGGTGAGTGCCAAGGGGTGAGCTTGGCAAGGTCATGTTTCCTGGGAGTAGGTGCTGATGGGTGGTAGAGAGAGATCATAGCCCTCATATCATGAAGATGATGAAGAAGGAGGATCTGGGAAAGCAGAGGCTGGTGAGCCTGCCCTCTTTCCTAGGGAATGTCATGGAGGAAATCCCCCCGGAAAGAACGGAGGAAGTCAAGATGAAGGTGATGGGGAGCGGTCAATGTGGATTTACGAAGGGGAAATCATGCTGGAGTGACCTCTGTGTTATTCATGTTGATACGACCAGGTGTTGTACGAGGGGAGAGGAGTATCTGCTGTTGAGCTGTACTTGAATGAATCCTTTGTCACCATCTCCCATCACATCGTCCTAGAGAAGACGAGAAAGTCGAGCTTGCTGAATCTGGCTGCAGAGCTGTGGCCGTGGTGGCGGTTGATTCATTCTGAAAAGTTGATGAATGAGAGGCCCTATACCCTTTGATCCAAGGTGAGTGTTTTTCTGGGTGTTTGTCTGGTGAGCTGTCCTCGTTGCTGAGGAGGAGGAAGGGAGGTAGGAAGGAGTGCTTTGTGTCTGGATGTACGCAAGTCTGTAGGGGCTTGGTGGCTCGTAGCCACGAATGCTGAGGGAGCTGACTGATGTCGTTGGGAGCTCACTGTCCATTCTCATGGCAAAGTCATATTGCCTTGGAGCACTTCCTGATGGGTGGAAGAGAGCTCGTAGCCCCTGCTGTCTTGAAGCAACTGAATAAGGAAGATGTGAGGAAGTAGAGGGTGGTGGGGCTAACCTCATCCCTTGGAAGGGTGATGGAGGAAATGTTCCCCAAACACACCGCCAAGGCCAGCAAGGTCAAATATGTGATGGGGATTTGTTGGCGTGGATTTACAAATGGGAAATCAAGCTCGCGTCACCTCCCTGTGTTGTACATTGAAGTGAGTGGGTATCGGACAATGGGAGAGCAGTGGCTGTTGTTGAGCTATACTTGAATGGAAGCTTTGTCCCTGTCTCCCATCACGTGCTCCTAGAGAAGTTGAGAAAGTGTGGGCTGCCTAAGTGGGCAGTGAGTCGGACTGCAAAGTAGTGGAAGAGCTGTGCCCAGAAGCTGGTGATCAGTGGCAGGACTGAAGCATCCCAGACTTCGAAAGACATAGCCAAAGCCACCGGAGGAGACGGGCACTCCCTGGGAGCTGAGGACATCACCCAGGGCAGCCAATGAGGATGATGCAATGGCATTGGGCTTCTTTCAAGAGTAGACTGTTGTGCTGGCAGCTCTGGTTCAGAATTTCTGCTGTTGAAAGGCCTGTCAGGCTTCCTACTGGCTTCTTTTGGCCCCTCCATCAGTCTCCCTGCTGATGGTTTCAGCATCTTTGCAGACTGGGCTTTGGCGTGACTAGGTGCCTGATGCAGGAAGAGGCAGCAGATCAATACCTTGCTGTGAGCCTAGTATCTCCAGCAAAATTTTGGTATTTCTGGTCATGGGTCGGTCTGCACAACACCAGGCCTTCTGGTAGCAGTCGGGTTCCACCTGACTCAAAGCACAAAGCGGCACAAGGTTTTTGGCACAGGAGTTAGCAGGGTTCACTGAAAAAGCTTGAAACTAGACTGGAAGGAAAAAAGGGATAACCCCATAGAGATAAGGGTGGGGGTTGGGCTGCCAATGTTTGAGGGACGGTGTGCCAGCAAGGTCCTTCAGTCCGACATCTCAGTAGTTCCAGGGGATTGAGATCTCTTCAGCAGCAAAGACACAAGGGGTATTGCTGAGTTAGAAAGCACGGGAGCGCCTGAGAATGGTCACGTAGGCATTAGGGCTTCTACCGGGTTTCCTTCATTCTTCAGGGCTGCTGAGGCTGTGGGCCGAGGGTTCTGAAAGAGCTGGGGCAGGAGCAGGAGGGGAAGGTTATTGAGGCTCAGGTTGTTGACCGTGGAGGAGATGGTGTCAGGAGAAATGTGCTGAGGAGAGAGGCTGTGGCCTCGCTTTTCTGCTGGTCCCTGAGTGCGCAAGGGGGCGAGTCAACCATTGCACATGACAGCAATTTGCAGCTGTAGCTGTGTAAGTAATGAGGTTCAGTGTGTTCTGCTTCCTGCAATTATCTAATTTCAGGTCTTTCTCTTGAGAGCCCATGACTGTGTTGTGTGGCAGAGCGGGTGTGCAAGTGGCTTAGAACTGATGTGGACAGGCAGGGTGTGTGTGGTGTCTCCTTGCGGTAAATGCCGAGGGATGAGGCCACTTCTCTGCACAGTGCCTGACGAGTAGAAAGAGGATTTGGAGTTCACTGAGGGGATTTGGGGGCAACCATGCTTCAGGTGGCTGCAGAGCTGAGGTGCTGGTGGCGGTTGATGCATTCTGAAACATTGATGAATGAGAGGCCCTGTCCCCTTTCAGCCACGGTCAGTGTTTTTCATGCTATTTGGCCAGTGATCTGTCCTCATTGCTGAGAAGGATGAAGGGAGGTAGGAAGCAGTGCTGTGCTCCTGGATGTGCACATGTCTGCTGGAGCCCTGCTGGAGCTGACTCTGCCTGAGCAGCCTAGATTGAGCTAGATGATTCCCTGAGGTTCCTTGCCCACTAAATGATTGTTTGCTGTGAATCTGCTTGCTGTGATGGGCTGAGAATCATGCTGAGGAAGAGAGCTGGTCAAGTGCATGTTGCTATGGGGAGCTGGTGTCAGAGGTGTGAGTAGAGCTGCGATACCACGTCCAAGCCTTTGTCTTCGAAATTGAATGTTTTGGTCTCATGGGCTGGAAGGCCCCCTGTGCTCCTTTCTGTTGGTGGTGGTGTTGTTGCTGGGGACATACTTCCTAGGAGAGGTCTTTCAGCCCTTTTTCCACACCCTTCGAGAACCTCTAGAACCCTGGCTTTGTGCCGGGTGAAGGTCGAAGAGCCCAGGGAGATGAAAGGAAGAGGAGTCGTCTCAGGCTGGGATGCAGGAGAACTTTATTGACAAAAAAAAAAAAAAAAGAACACTGAAAAGGGAGGAGCGCCAAGTGGAAGGGAGCCCGTCTGAGGTGCAAGTAGGGCAACCACTAGCGAGGTCCCTGTGTGAGAGACATCTGTCCAGAGCACCAAGGCCTTCCTGCCCCACAGTGGCAGCGTTACAGTGGATTTCCCCAGTGGTCTTTGTCTTGTGAGAATTTGTTTGCAGAGAAGAATACTGGACAGAGCAGAAGTGCTTATGGAAAGAAGGAAGTGGGAGAAGAGGAGGTGGTACATGGGCCATGTTTGCAGGCAGCCCGAACTGGCCCCTTCCCTGCTTTGTTGCTTGGTGCCTTGAGAGGAGGAGCTGTGGATGGCAGGTGGATGTGCCAGGAAGGACCTGGACGTGCGTCTTCAATCCATGCTGTATCTTCCAAGGCAGGGGTGGTGGCAAGGGCCTTTAGCAGGGGTAGCATCCTCTTCTGCCATAGTAGCAGCCCAGGCCTCCTAAGCCATAGCCGTAGCCATAGCCGAAGCCACCGGAGGAGATGGGCACTCCCTGGGAGCTGAGTTCGCTGCCCACGGCAGCAGATGCGGAGGATCCGACGGCGGTGTTCTGTGGGTAGGAGGTGAGAATGGGTCCTGGCAGGGTGACCAGCACAGGGGAGGGCTGGATGATGACGCGGGAGTCCTGGCACTGCCTGACACAGGGCTCGTTGCAGCTGTTGGCCAGCGGGGTGGGTCCGCAGGGGCGGCAGAGGTCGTAGCAGGCCATGTGTGTGGTGTGGAGGGTCCCTGGAAGAGAGGGTGATGAGAAAGCGGGTGGGTGTGGGGGTGCGAGGGGTGGTGTTGTAGGAGGTGGAGGGAGTGGGGAAGGCTGGTGTGGGGCTGTGGGGAGAGTGTGGCAGAGGGCAGGGTTCAAGGCTGCTGAGGCTGTGGTGTGAGGGTGGTGGAATAGACAGCACCAGAGAAGGAGGGACAGGGGGTGGAGGCTTACCTTGCTGTCCGTGGAGGAGAAGGTGTGAGGAGAAATGTGTGAGGGAGAGCAGCCCTGGGCCTGCTTTTATGCTGGTTCCCGAGGGGCGGGACAGCCTTTGCACATGACAGCACTTTGCAGCAAGCAGCTGTTGCATGCCACAAGCTCGCCAGTAATGAGGCAGGGAATGTTTTCCTTCCCGCAGTGCTCCCTTTTTCCTGTGCTCCTCTTGAGGATGTGTCCATGTGACCTTGGTGTCAACTTTTATGTGGGAGAAATAGAGGCCAAAATCTTGGTGTCATGGCGAATGCCAGAGCGTGCAGAAGATGCGTCCAAAGCATAGGAGAGGTTGGTTGTCATCAGTGAGGTCATCCCGTGGCACTATTGTGTTGTGGTCTACAGGTGCATTGTGCACAGTGGTCCTTGTTTCGTCGCAGCCCTGGCCAGCTGTTCTTGTCTTTGGAGGTGTGTGGGGCATGAGGGTCTTCCCTGTCCATTGCGATGAGTCCCTCTCTGCAATGTTTCCATAGTAATCAGAAGTATTAATAGTGAGACGAGTTGTTCTGCGAGTACCCAGCCCCCTGACCTGGAAGACAGGGTCGGGGAGCAGAATGAAGCCCCCACAAGCCAATGGAAATGCTTAGTGAGTTCCTACAGCACTGAGACACACAGAGGTGTATGGGGCCGGATGGGATCCACCCAAGGGTACTGAGGGAGCTGGCGGAGGTGCTCACTAAGCCATTTCCAAGAATTTAGCAGCAGTCCTGGCTAATCGGGCAGGTCCCAGTTGACTGGAATGTAGCAAATGTGACGTCCGTCTACAAGAAGGGCCAGAGGGAAGGTCCAGGGAACTCCAGGCTTGTCCATCTGACCTCGAAGCCTGGGAAGGTTATGAAATAGATGGTCTGGAGTACAAGTACATGGCACGTATGGCACAACTGGGAGATCAGGCCCAGTGAGCATGGGTTTATGCAAGGCAGGTCCTGCTTGACTAACCTGATCTCCTTCGAGGGCAAGGTGAGCCGCTTAGTGGATGATGGAGTGACTGTGGATGTGTTCTACCTAGACTTCAGCAAAGCCTTTGACACCATTTCCCACAGCCTTCTCCCGGAGACACTGACTGCTCGTGGCTTCGATGGGCATACCCTTTGCTGGGTAGAGAACTGGCTGGAGAGCCAGACGCCAAGCTTTTTGGTGAATGGAATTAAAGACTGTTAGCGGCCGGTCACAAGTGGTGCTTCCCAGGGGACACTGTTGCGGCCAGTTCTGTTTATTGTCTTTATCAATGATCTGCACGAGGGGATCGAGTGCACCCTCAGTAAGTTTGCAGACAACACCATGTTGAGCAGGAGTGTTGATGTGCTTGAGGGTGGGAAGGCTCTACTGAGGGTTCTGGACAGGCTCGATCGATAGGCCAAGGCGAACTGTGTGCGGTTCAACAAGGCTGAGTGCTGGGTCCTGCGCTTGGGTCAGAATGACCCCATGCAAAGCTACAGGGGTTGGGGAACAGTGGGTGGAAAGCTGGCCAGTAGGAGAGCACCTGGGCTGTTGGTGAACAGCCAACTGAACAGGCGCCAGCTGTGTGCCCAGGTGGCCAAGAAGGCCAACAGCATCCTGGCTTGTATCAGGAATAGTGTGGCCAGCAGCACTAGGGCAGCAATTGTCCCACATGTGCTCGGCACAGGTGAAACCACACGTTGAATACTGTGTTCCGTTTTGGGCCCCTCAGAACAGGAAAGACCTTGAGGTGCTGGAGCATGTCCAAGGAAAAGCAACAAAGCTGGTGCAGGGTCTAGAGCAGAAGTCAAGTTGCACTGGGAGAGATTTACAAAGGATGTTCAGCAAAATATCATCACCGAAAGGGCTGTCAAGCATTGGAACAGGCTGCCCAGGGAAGTGGTTGAGTCAATATCATGGGAGGTATTTAGAAGACATGTAGAAGTGACGCTTAGGGACATGGTTTAGTGGTGGACTTGGCAGTGTTAGGCTGACGTTTGGAACCCATAATGTTAAGGGACTTTTCCCACCTTAATGACTCCATGGGTGTCTATGTGGCAGCCGGCAAGAGCAGGTGAGTTTCTGGAGAGCCTGTGAGTGTGGCGAGAGACAGAGGGGGAGTGTGAACAGCGGGCAGGGGAGACACGTGATCCAGGGCCTCTGGGGTCTTTACTTGGGGTGAGTGCCAAGGGGTGAGGCCAGTTCTGTGCACAGTGTTTGATGGAGAGAAAGTGGATTTGGAGCTTGCAAGGGGAGTTGGAGGCAAGCACGCTGTACGTGGCTGCCGAGTTGCAGCTGTGATGGCGGTTGTTGCATACCGAGGGGTTGATGAATGCAAAGGCCTGCCCAGATGAGCCGAAGGGAGTGTTTTTGCAGGCTGTTTGTCCAGCAAGCTGTGCTTGTTGTTGAGGGAGATGAAGGGAGGCAAGAAGGAGTGCTGTGCGACTGGGTGTAGGTAAGGAGACGGGGCCTGAGGGGTTGCACCCAGCAATGCCAAGGGAGCTGGCTGATGTCTTTGAGAGGCAACTGTCTATTAGCTTGGCAAGGTCATGTTGTCTGGGAGTAGACCCTGATGGCTGGAAGAGAGAGATCATAGCCCTCATATCTTGAAGATGATGAAGAAGGAGGATCTCGGAAAGCAGAGGCTGGTGAGCCTGACCTCTTTTCTAGGGAATGTGACGGAGGAAACCCTTCCAGAAAGAACTGAGAATCTAAAGGTGAAGGTGATGGGGAGCGGTCAATGTGGATTTACGAAGGGGAAAGCATGCTGGAGCGACCTCTGTGTTTTTCTGTGTTGAGGTGACCGTGTTTTGGACGAGGGGAGAGCAGTGGCTTTTGTGGAGCTGTACTTGAATGGTGCCTTTGACACGGTCTCCCGTCTCATCATCCTAGAGAAGACGAGAAAGTCGAGCTTGCGGAATTTGGCTGCAGAGCTGTGGCCCTGGTGGTGGTTGATGCATTCTGAAAATTCGACGAATGAGAGGCCCTATCCCATTTGATCCAAGGTGAGTGTTTTGCAGGGCGTTTGGCCAGTGAGCTGTCCTCGTTGCTGAGGAGGAGGAAGGGAGGTAGGAAGGAGTGCTGTGCGCCTGGATGTATACAAGTCTGCTGGAGCCCTGCTGGAGCTGACCCTGCTTGAGCAGCCTGGATCGAGCTAGGTGGTCCCTGGGGGTTCCTTTGCCCACTAAATGATTGTTTGCTGTGAATCTGCTTGCTGTGATGGGCTGAGAATCGTGCTGCTGAGGAAGAGAGTTGGTCAAGTGCATGCTGCCATGGGGAGCAAGTGTCAGAGGTGTGAGTAGAGGTTCGTTAGCACATCCAAGTCTTTGTCTTGGAAATTGAATATTTTGTTGTCATGCACTGGAAGCCCCTCTGTGTGGCTTTGCGTTGCTGTTGGTGTTGTTGCTGGGGACATACTTGCTAGGAGAAGTCTTTCAGCCCTTTTTCCACACGCTCCGCGAACATCTTGAGTCCTGGCTTTGTGCCGGGTACAGGCAGAAGAGCCCAGGGAGATGAAAGGAAGAGGAGTCGTCTCAGGCTGGGATGCAGGAGAACTTTATTGACAAAAAAAAAAAAAAGAACACTGAAAAGGGAGGAGCGCCAAGTGGAAGGGAGCCCGTCTGAGGTGCAAGTAGGGCAACCACTAGCGAGGTCCCTGTGTGAGAGACATCTGTCCAGAGCACCGAGGCCTTCCTGCCCCACAGTGGCAGCGTTACAGTGGATTTCCCCAGTGGTCTTTGTCTTGTGAGAATTTGTTTGCAGAGGAGAGTACTGGACAGAGCAGAAGGGCTAATGGAAAGAAGGAAGTGGGAGAAGAGGAGGTGGTACATGGGCCATGTTTGCAGGCAGCCCGAACGGGCCCCTTCCCTGCTTTGTTGCTTGGTGCCTTGAGAGGAGGAGCTGTGGATGGCAGGTGGATGTGCCAGGAAGGACCTGGACGTGCGTCTTCAATCCATGCTGTATCTTCCAGGGCGGGGGTGGTGGCAAGGGCCTTTAGCAGGGGTAGCATCCTCTTCTGCCATAGTAGCAGCCCAGGCCTCCTAAGCCATAGCCGTAGCCATAGCCGAAGCCACCGGAGGAGATGGGCACTCCCTGGGAGCTGAGTTCGCTGCCCACGGCAGCAGATGCGGAGGATCCGACGGCGGTGTTCTGTGGGTAGGAGGTGAGGATGGGTCCTGGCAGGGTGACCAGCACAGGGGAGGGCTGGATGATGACGCGGGAGTCCTGGCACTGCCTGACACAGGGCTCGTTGCAGCTGTTGGCCAGCGGGGTGGGTCCGCAGGGGCGGCAGAGGTCGTAGCAGGCCATGTGTGTGGTGTGGAGGGTCCCTGGAAGAGAGGGTGATGAGAAAGCGGGTGGGTGTGGGGGTACGAGGGGTGGTGTTGTAGGAGGTGGAGGGAGTGGGGAAGGCTGGTGTGGGGCTGTGGGGAGAGTGTGGCAGAGGGCAGGGTTCAAGGCTGCTGAGGCTGTGGTGTGAGGGTGGTGGAATAGACAGCACCAGAGAAGGAGGGACAGGGGGTGGAGGCTTACCTTGCTGTCCGTGGAGGAGAAGGTGTGAGGAGAAATGTGTGAGGGAGAGCAGCCCTGGGCCTGCTTTTATGCTGGTTCCCGAGGGGCGGGACAGCCTTTGCACATGACAGCACTTTGCAGCAAGCAGCTGTTGCATGCCACAAGCTCGCCAGTAATGAGGCAGGGAATGTTTTCCTTCCCGCAGTGCTCCCTTTTTCCTGTGCTCCTCTTGAGGATGTGTCCATGTGACCTTGGTGTCAACTTTTATGTGGGAGAAATAGAGGCCAAAATCTTGGTGTCATGGCGAATGGCAGAGCGTGCAGAAGATGCGTCCAAAGCATAGGAGAGGTTGGTTGTCATCAGTGAGGTCATCCCGTGGCACTATTGTGTTGTGGTCTACAGGTGCATTGTGCACAGTGGTCCTTGTTTCGTCGCAGCCCTGGCCGGCTCTTCTGGGCTTTGGAGGTGTGTGGGGCATGAGGGTCTTCCCTGTCCATTGCGATGAGTCCCTCTCTGCAATGTTTCCATAGTAATCAGAAGTATTAATAGTGAGACGAGTTGTTCTGCGAGTACCCAGCCCCCTGACCTGGAAGACAGGGTCGGGGAGCAGAATGAAGCCCCCACAAGCCAATGGAAATGCTTAGTGAGTTCCTACAGCACTGAGACACACAGAGGTGTATGGGGCCGGATGGGATCCACCCAAGGGTACTGAGGGAGCTGGCGGAGGTGCTCACTAAGCCATTTCCAAGAATTTAGCAGCAGTCCTGGCTAATCGGGCAGGTCCCAGTTGACTGGAATGTAGCAAATGTGACGTCCGTCTACAAGGAGGGCCAGAGGGAAGGTCCAGGGAACTCCAGGCTTGTCCATCTGACCTCGAAGCCTGGGAAGGTTATGAAATAGATGGTCTGGAGTACAAGTACATGGCACGTATGGCACAACTGGGAGATCAGGCCCAGTGAGCATGGGTTTATGCAAGGCAGGTCCTGCTTGACTAACCTGATCTCCTTCGAGGGCAAGGTGAGCCGCTTAGTGGATGATGGAGTGACTGTGGATGTGTTCTACCTAGACTTCAGCAAAGCCTTTGACACCATTTCCCACAGCCTTCTCCCGGAGACACTGACTGCTCGTGGCTTCGATGGGCATACCCTTTGCTGGGTAGAGAACTGGCTGGAGAGCCAGACGCCAAGCTTTTTGGTGAATGGAATTAAAGACTGTTAGCGGCCGGTCACAAGTGGTGCTTCCCAGGGGACACTGTTGCGGCCAGTTCTGTTTATTGTCTTTATCAATGATCTGCACGAGGGGATCGAGTGCACCCTCAGTAAGTTTGCAGACAACACCATGTTGAGCAGGAGTGTTGATGTGCTTGAGGGTGGGAAGGCTCTACTGAGGGTTCTGGACAGGCTCGATCGATAGGCCAAGGCGAACTGTGTGCGGTTCAACAAGGCTGAGTGCTGGGTCCTGCGCTTGGGTCAGAATGACCCCATGCAAAGCTACAGGGGTTGGGGAACAGTGGGTGGAAAGCTGGCCAGTAGGAGAGCGCCTGGGCTGTTGGTGAACAGCCAACTGAACAGGCGCCAGCTGTGTGCCCAGGTGGCCAAGAAGGCCAACAGCATCCTGGCTTGTATCAGGAATAGTGTGGCCAGCAGCACTAGGGCAGCAATTGTCCCACATGTGCTCGGCACAGGTGAAACCACACGTTGAATACTGTGTTCCGTTTTGGGCCCCTCAGAACAGGAAAGACCTTGAGGTGCTGGAGCATGTCCAAAGAAAAGCAACAAAGCTGGTGCAGGGTCTAGAGCAGAAGTCAAGTTGCACTGGGAGAGATTTACAAAGGATGTTCAGCAAAATATCATCACCGAAAGGGCTGTCAAGCATTGGAACAGGCTGCCCAGGGAAGTGGTTGAGTCAATATCATGGGAGGTATTTAGAAGACATGTAGAAGTGACGCTTAGGGACATGGTTTAGTGGTGGACTTGGCAGTGTTAGGCTGACGTTTGGAACCCATAATGTTAAGGGACTTTTCCCACCTTAATGACTCCATGGGTGTCTATGTGGCAGCCGGCAAGAGCAGGTGAGTTTCTGGAGAGCCTGTGAGTGTGGCGAGAGACAGAGGGGGAGTGTGAACAGCGGGCAGGGGAGACACGTGATCCAGGGCCTCTGGGGTCTTTACTTGGGGTGAGTGCCAAGGGGTGAGGCCAGTTCTGTGCACAGTGTTTGATGGAGAGAAAGTGGATTTGGAGCTTGCAAGGGGAGTTGGAGGCAAGCACGCTGTACGTGGCTGCCGAGTTGCAGCTGTGATGGCGGTTGTTGCATACCGAGGGGTTGATGAATGCAAAGGCCTGCCCAGATGAGCCGAAGGGAGTGTTTTTGCAGGCTGTTTGTCCAGCAAGCTGTGCTTGTTGTTGAGGGAGATGAAGGGAGATAAGAAGGAGTGCTGTGCGACTGGGTGTAGGTAAGGAGACGGGGCCTGAGGGGTTGCACCCAGCAATGCCAAGGGAGCTGGCTGATGTCTTTGAGAGGCAACTGTCTATTAGCTTGGCAAGGTCATGTTGTCTGGGAGTAGACCCTGATGGCTGGAAGAGAGAGATCATAGCCCTCATATCTTGAAGATGATGAAGAAGGAGGATCTCGGAAAGCAGAGGCTGGTGAGCCTGACCTCTTTTCTAGGGAATGTGATGGAGGAAACCCTTCCAGAAAGAACTGAGAATCTAAAGGTGAAGGTGATGGGGAGCGGTCAATGTGGATTTACGAAGGGGAAAGCATGCTGGAGCGACCTCTGTGTTTTTCTGTGTTGAGGTGACCGTGTTTTGGACGAGGGGAGAGCAGTGGCTTTTGTGGAGCTGTACTTGAATGGTGCCTTTGACACGGTCTCCCGTCTCATCATCCTAGAGAAGACGAGAAAGTCGAGCTTGCGGAATTTGGCTGCAGAGCTGTGGCCCTGGTGGTGGTTGATGCATTCTGAAAATTCGACGAATGAGAGGCCCTATCCCATTTGATCCAAGGTGAGTGTTTTGCAGGGCGTTTGGCCAGTGAGCTGTCCTCGTTGCTGAGGAGGAGGAAGGGAGGTAGGAAGGAGTGCTGTGCGCCTGGATGTATACAAGTCTGCTGGAGCCCTGCTGGAGCTGACCCTGCTTGAGCAGCCTGGATCGAGCTAGGTGGTCCCTGGGGGTTCCTTTGCCCACTAAATGATTGTTTGCTGTGAATCTGCTTGCTGTGATGGGCTGAGAATCGTGCTGCTGAGGAAGAGAGTTGGTCAAGTGCATGCTGCCATGGGGAGCAAGTGTCAGAGGTGTGAGTAGAGGTTCGTTAGCACATCCAAGTCTTTGTCTTGGAAATTGAATATTTTGTTGTCATGCACTGGAAGCCCCTCTGTGTGGCTTTGCGTTGCTGTTGGTGTTGTTGCTGGGGACATACTTGCTAGGAGAAGTCTTTCAGCCCTTTTTCCACACGCTCCGCGAACATCTTGAGTCCTGGCTTTGTGCCGGGTACAGGCAGAAGAGCCCAGGGAGATGAAAGGAAGAGGAGTCGTCTCAGGCTGGGATGCAGGAGAACTTTATTGACAAAAAAAAAAAAAAGAACACTGAAAAGGGAGGAGCGCCAAGTGGAAGGGAGCCCGTCTGAGGTGCAAGTAGGGCAACCACTAGCGAGGTCCCTGTGTGAGAGACATCTGTCCAGAGCACCGAGGCCTTCCTGCCCCACAGTGGCAGCGTTACAGTGGATTTCCCCAGTGGTCTTTGTCTTGTGAGAATTTGTTTGCAGAGGAGAGTACTGGACAGAGCAGAAGGGCTAATGGAAAGAAGGAAGTGGGAGAAGAGGAGGTGGTACATGGGCCATGTTTGCAGGCAGCCCGAACGGGCCCCTTCCCTGCTTTGTTGCTTGGTGCCTTGAGAGGAGGAGCTGTGGATGGCAGGTGGATGTGCCAGGAAGGACCTGGACGTGCGTCTTCAATCCATGCTGTATCTTCCAGGGCGGGGGTGGTGGCAAGGGCCTTTAGCAGGGGTAGCATCCTCTTCTGCCATAGTAGCAGCCCAGGCCTCCTAAGCCATAGCCGTAGCCATAGCCGAAGCCACCGGAGGAGATGGGCACTCCCTGGGAGCTGAGTTCGCTGCCCACGGCAGCAGATGCGGAGGATCCGACGGCGGTGTTCTGTGGGTAGGAGGTGAGGATGGGTCCTGGCAGGGTGACCAGCACAGGGGAGGGCTCAATGATGACGCGGGAGTCCTGGCACTGCCTGACACAGGGCTCGTTGCAGCTGTTGGCCAGCGGGGTGGGTCCGCAGGGGCGGCAGAGGTCGTAGCAGGCCATGTGTGTGGTGTGGAGGGTCCCTGGAAGAGAGGGTGATGAGAAAGCGGGTGGGTGTGGGGGTGCGAGGGGTGGTGTTGTAGGAGGTGGAGGGAGTGGGGAAGGCTGGCGTGGGGCTGTGGGGAGAGTGTGGCAGAGGGCAGGGTTCAAGGCTGCTGAGGCTGTGGTGTGAGGGTGGTGGAATAGACAGCACCAGAGAAGGAGGGACAGGGGGTGGAGGCTTACCTTGCTGTCCGTGGAGGAGAAGGTGTGAGGAGAAATGTGTGAGGGAGAGCAGCCCTGGGCCTGCTTTTATGCTGGTTCCCGAGGGGCGGGACAGCCTTTGCACATGACAGCACTTTGCAGCAAGCAGCTGTTGCATGCCACAAGCTCGCCAGTAATGAGGCAGGGAATGTTTTCCTTCCCGCAGTGCTCCCTTTTTCCTGTGCTCCTCTTGAGGATGTGTCCATGTGACCTTGGTGTCAACTTTTATGTGGGAGAAATAGAGGCCAAAATCTTGGTGTCATGGCGAATGGCAGAGCGTGCAGAAGATGCGTCCAAAGCATAGGAGAGGTTGGTTGTCATCAGTGAGGTCATCCCGTGGCACTATTGTGTTGTGGTCTACAGGTGCATTGTGCACAGTGGTCCTTGTTTCGTCGCAGCCCTGGCCGGCTCTTCTGGGCTTTGGAGGTGTGTGGGGCATGAGGGTCTTCCCTGTCCATTGCGATGAGTCCCTCTCTGCAATGTTTCCATAGTAATCAGAAGTATTAATAGTGAGACGAGTTGTTCTGCGAGTACCCAGCCCCCTGACCTGGAAGACAGGGTCGGGGAGCAGAATGAAGCCCCCACAAGCCAATGGAAATGCTTAGTGAGTTCCTACAGCACTGAGACACACAGAGGTGTATGGGGCCGGATGGGATCCACCCAAGGGTACTGAGGGAGCTGGCGGAGGTGCTCACTAAGCCATTTCCAAGAATTTAGCAGCAGTCCTGGCTAATCGGGCAGGTCCCAGTTGACTGGAATGTAGCAAATGTGACGTCCGTCTACAAGGAGGGCCAGAGGGAAGGTCCAGGGAACTCCAGGCTTGTCCATCTGACCTCGAAGCCTGGGAAGGTTATGAAATAGATGGTCTGGAGTACAAGTACATGGCACGTATGGCACAACTGGGAGATCAGGCCCAGTGAGCATGGGTTTATGCAAGGCAGGTCCTGCTTGACTAACCTGATCTCCTTCGAGGGCAAGGTGAGCCGCTTAGTGGATGATGGAGTGACTGTGGATGTGTTCTACCTAGACTTCAGCAAAGCCTTTGACACCATTTCCCACAGCCTTCTCCCGGAGACACTGACTGCTCGTGGCTTCGATGGGCATACCCTTTGCTGGGTAGAGAACTGGCTGGAGAGCCAGACGCCAAGCTTTTTGGTGAATGGAATTAAAGACTGTTAGCGGCCGGTCACAAGTGGTGCTTCCCAGGGGACACTGTTGCGGCCAGTTCTGTTTATTGTCTTTATCAATGATCTGCACGAGGGGATCGAGTGCACCCTCAGTAAGTTTGCAGACAACACCATGTTGAGCAGGAGTGTTGATGTGCTTGAGGGTGGGAAGGCTCTACTGAGGGTTCTGGACAGGCTCGATCGATAGGCCAAGGCGAACTGTGTGCGGTTCAACAAGGCTGAGTGCTGGGTCCTGCGCTTGGGTCAGAATGACCCCATGCAAAGCTACAGGGGTTGGGGAACAGTGGGTGGAAAGCTGGCCAGTAGGAGAGCGCCTGGGCTGTTGGTGAACAGCCAACTGAACAGGCGCCAGCTGTGTGCCCAGGTGGCCAAGAAGGCCAACAGCATCCTGGCTTGTATCAGGAATAGTGTGGCCAGCAGCACTAGGGCAGCAATTGTCCCACATGTGCTCGGCACAGGTGAAACCACACGTTGAATACTGTGTTCCGTTTTGGGCCCCTCAGAACAGGAAAGACCTTGAGGTGCTGGAGCATGTCCAAAGAAAAGCAACAAAGCTGGTGCAGGGTCTAGAGCAGAAGTCAAGTTGCACTGGGAGAGATTTACAAAGGATGTTCAGCAAAATATCATCACCGAAAGGGCTGTCAAGCATTGGAACAGGCTGCCCAGGGAAGTGGTTGAGTCAATATCATGGGAGGTATTTAGAAGACATGTAGAAGTGACGCTTAGGGACATGGTTTAGTGGTGGACTTGGCAGTGTTAGGCTGACGTTTGGAACCCATAATGTTAAGGGACTTTTCCCACCTTAATGACTCCATGGGTGTCTATGTGGCAGCCGGCAAGAGCAGGTGAGTTTCTGGAGAGCCTGTGAGTGTGGCGAGAGACAGAGGGGGAGTGTGAACAGCGGGCAGGGGAGACACGTGATCCAGGGCCTCTGGGGTCTTTACTTGGGGTGAGTGCCAAGGGGTGAGGCCAGTTCTGTGCACAGTGTTTGATGGAGAGAAAGTGGATTTGGAGCTTGCAAGGGGAGTTGGAGGCAAGCACGCTGTACGTGGCTGCCGAGTTGCAGCTGTGATGGCGGTTGTTGCATACCGAGGGGTTGATGAATGCAAAGGCCTGCCCAGATGAGCCGAAGGGAGTGTTTTTGCAGGCTGTTTGTCCAGCAAGCTGTGCTTGTTGTTGAGGGAGATGAAGGGAGATAAGAAGGAGTGCTGTGCGACTGGGTGTAGGTAAGGAGACGGGGCCTGAGGGGTTGCACCCAGCAATGCCAAGGGAGCTGGCTGATGTCTTTGAGAGGCAACTGTCTATTAGCTTGGCAAGGTCATGTTGTCTGGGAGTAGACCCTGATGGCTGGAAGAGAGAGATCATAGCCCTCATATCTTGAAGATGATGAAGAAGGAGGATCTCGGAAAGCAGAGGCTGGTGAGCCTGACCTCTTTTCTAGGGAATGTGACGGAGGAAACCCTTCCAGAAAGAACTGAGAATCTAAAGGTGAAGGTGATGGGGAGCGGTCAATGTGGATTTACGAAGGGGAAAGCATGCTGGAGCGACCTCTGTGTTTTTCTGTGTTGAGGTGACCGTGTTTTGGACGAGGGGAGAGCAGTGGCTTTTGTGGAGCTGTACTTGAATGGTGCCTTTGACACGGTCTCCCGTCTCATCATCCTAGAGAAGACGAGAAAGTCGAGCTTGCGGAATTTGGCTGCAGAGCTGTGGCCCTGGTGGTGGTTGATGCATTCTGAAAATTCGACGAATGAGAGGCCCTATCCCATTTGATCCAAGGTGAGTGTTTTGCAGGGCGTTTGGCCAGTGAGCTGTCCTCGTTGCTGAGGAGGAGGAAGGGAGGTAGGAAGGAGTGCTGTGCGCCTGGATGTATACAAGTCTGCTGGAGCCCTGCTGGAGCTGACCCTGCTTGAGCAGCCTGGATCGAGCTAGGTGGTCCCTGGGGGTTCCTTTGCCCACTAAATGATTGTTTGCTGTGAATCTGCTTGCTGTGATGGGCTGAGAATCGTGCTGCTGAGGAAGAGAGTTGGTCAAGTGCATGCTGCCATGGGGAGCAAGTGTCAGAGGTGTGAGTAGAGGTTCGTTAGCACATCCAAGTCTTTGTCTTGGAAATTGAATATTTTGTTGTCATGCACTGGAAGCCCCTCTGTGTGGCTTTGCGTTGCTGTTGGTGTTGTTGCTGGGGACATACTTGCTAGGAGAAGTCTTTCAGCCCTTTTTCCACACGCTCCGCGAACATCTTGAGTCCTGGCTTTGTGCCGGGTACAGGCAGAAGAGCCCAGGGAGATGAAAGGAAGAGGAGTCGTCTCAGGCTGGGATGCAGGAGAACTTTATTGACAAAAAAAAAAAAAAAGAACACTGAAAAGGGAGGAGCGCCAAGTGGAAGGGAGCCCGTCTGAGGTGCAAGTAGGGCAACCACTAGCGAGGTCCCTGTGTGAGAGACATCTGTCCAGAGCACCGAGGCCTTCCTGCCCCACAGTGGCAGCGTTACAGTGGATTTCCCCAGTGGTCTTTGTCTTGTGAGAATTTGTTTGCAGAGGAGAGTACTGGACAGAGCAGAAGTGCTTATGGAAAGAAGGAAGTGGGAGAAGAGGAGGTGGTACATGGGCCATGTTTGCAGGCAGCCCGAACGGGCCCCTTCCCTGCTTTGTTGCTTGGTGCCTTGAGAGGAGGAGCTGTGGATGGCAGGTGGATGTGCCAGGAAGGACCTGGACGTGCGTCTTCAATCCATGCTGTATCTTCCAGGGCGGGGGTGGTGGCAAGGGCCTTTAGCAGGGGTAGCATCCTCTTCTGCCATAGTAGCAGCCCAGGCCTCCTAAGCCATAGCCGTAGCCATAGCCGAAGCCACCGGAGGAGATGGGCACTCCCTGGGAGCTGAGTTCGCTGCCCACGGCAGCAGATGCGGAGGATCCGACGGCGGTGTTCTGTGGGTAGGAGGTGAGGATGGGTCCTGGCAGGGTGACCAGCACAGGGGAGGGCTGGATGATGACGCGGGAGTCCTGGCACTGCCTGACACAGGGCTCGTTGCAGCTGTTGGCCAGCGGGGTGGGTCCGCAGGGGCGGCAGAGGTCGTAGCAGGCCATGTGTGTGGTGTGGAGGGTCCCTGGAAGAGAGGGTGATGAGAAAGCGGGTGGGTGTGGGGGTGCGAGGGGTGGTGTTGTAGGAGGTGGAGGGAGTGGGGAAGGCTGGCGTGGGGCTGTGGGGAGAGTGTGGCAGAGGGCAGGGTTCAAGGCTGCTGAGGCTGTGGTGTGAGGGTGGTGGAATAGACAGCACCAGAGAAGGAGGGACAGGGGGTGGAGGCTTACCTTGCTGTCCGTGGAGGAGAAGGTGTGAGGAGAAATGTGTGAGGGAGAGCAGCCCTGGGCCTGCTTTTATGCTGGTTCCCGAGGGGCGGGACAGCCTTTGCACATGACAGCACTTTGCAGCAAGCAGCTGTTGCATGCCACAAGCTCGCCAGTAATGAGGCAGGGAATGTTTTCCTTCCCGCAGTGCTCCCTTTTTCCTGTGCTCCTCTTGAGGATGTGTCCATGTGACCTTGGTGTCAACTTTTATGTGGGAGAAATAGAGGCCAAAATCTTGGTGTCATGGCGAATGCCAGAGCGTGCAGAAGATGCGTCCAAAGCATAGGAGAGGTTGGTTGTCATCAGTGAGGTCATCCCGTGGCACTATTGTGTTGTGGTCTACAGGTGCATTGTGCACAGTGGTCCTTGTTTCGTCGCAGCCCTGGCCGGCTCTTCTGGGCTTTGGAGGTGTGTGGGGCATGAGGGTCTTCCCTGTCCATTGCGATGAGTCCCTCTCTGCAATGTTTCCATAGTAATCAGAAGTATTAATAGTGAGACGAGTTGTTCTGCGAGTACCCAGCCCCCTGACCTGGAAGACAGGGTCGGGGAGCAGAATGAAGCCCCCACAAGCCAATGGAAATGCTTAGTGAGTTCCTACAGCACTGAGACACACAGAGGTGTATGGGGCCGGATGGGATCCACCCAAGGGTACTGAGGGAGCTGGCGGAGGTGCTCACTAAGCCATTTCCAAGAATTTAGCAGCAGTCCTGGCTAATCGGGCAGGTCCCAGTTGACTGGAATGTAGCAAATGTGACGTCCGTCTACAAGGAGGGCCAGAGGGAAGGTCCAGGGAACTCCAGGCTTGTCCATCTGACCTCGAAGCCTGGGAAGGTTATGAAATAGATGGTCTGGAGTACAAGTACATGGCACGTATGGCACAACTGGGAGATCAGGCCCAGTGAGCATGGGTTTATGCAAGGCAGGTCCTGCTTGACTAACCTGATCTCCTTCGAGGGCAAGGTGAGCCGCTTAGTGGATGATGGAGTGACTGTGGATGTGTTCTACCTAGACTTCAGCAAAGCCTTTGACACCATTTCCCACAGCCTTCTCCCGGAGACACTGACTGCTCGTGGCTTCGATGGGCATACCCTTTGCTGGGTAGAGAACTGGCTGGAGAGCCAGACGCCAAGCTTTTTGGTGAATGGAATTAAAGACTGTTAGCGGCCGGTCACAAGTGGTGCTTCCCAGGGGACACTGTTGCGGCCAGTTCTGTTTATTGTCTTTATCAATGATCTGCACGAGGGGATCGAGTGCACCCTCAGTAAGTTTGCAGACAACACCATGTTGAGCAGGAGTGTTGATGTGCTTGAGGGTGGGAAGGCTCTACTGAGGGTTCTGGACAGGCTCGATCGATAGGCCAAGGCGAACTGTGTGCGGTTCAACAAGGCTGAGTGCTGGGTCCTGCGCTTGGGTCAGAATGACCCCATGCAAAGCTACAGGGGTTGGGGAACAGTGGGTGGAAAGCTGGCCAGTAGGAGAGCGCCTGGGCTGTTGGTGAACAGCCAACTGAACAGGCGCCAGCTGTGTGCCCAGGTGGCCAAGAAGGCCAACAGCATCCTGGCTTGTATCAGGAATAGTGTGGCCAGCAGCACTAGGGCAGCAATTGTCCCACATGTGCTCGGCACAGGTGAAACCACACGTTGAATACTGTGTTCCGTTTTGGGCCCCTCAGAACAGGAAAGACCTTGAGGTGCTGGAGCATGTCCAAAGAAAAGCAACAAAGCTGGTGCAGGGTCTAGAGCAGAAGTCAAGTTGCACTGGGAGAGATTTACAAAGGATGTTCAGCAAAATATCATCACCGAAAGGGCTGTCAAGCATTGGAACAGGCTGCCCAGGGAAGTGGTTGAGTCAATATCATGGGAGGTATTTAGAAGACATGTAGAAGTGACGCTTAGGGACATGGTTTAGTGGTGGACTTGGCAGTGTTAGGCTGACGTTTGGAACCCATAATGTTAAGGGACTTTTCCCACCTTAATGACTCCATGGGTGTCTATGTGGCAGCCGGCAAGAGCAGGTGAGTTTCTGGAGAGCCTGTGAGTGTGGCGAGAGACAGAGGGGGAGTGTGAACAGCGGGCAGGGGAGACACGTGATCCAGGGCCTCTGGGGTCTTTACTTGGGGTGAGTGCCAAGGGGTGAGGCCAGTTCTGTGCACAGTGTTTGATGGAGAGAAAGTGGATTTGGAGCTTGCAAGGGGAGTTGGAGGCAAGCACGCTGTACGTGGCTGCCGAGTTGCAGCTGTGATGGCGGTTGTTGCATACCGAGGGGTTGATGAATGCAAAGGCCTGCCCAGATGAGCCGAAGGGAGTGTTTTTGCAGGCTGTTTGTCCAGCAAGCTGTGCTTGTTGTTGAGGGAGATGAAGGGAGATAAGAAGGAGTGCTGTGCGACTGGGTGTAGGTAAGGAGACGGGGCCTGAGGGGTTGCACCCAGCAATGCCAAGGGAGCTGGCTGATGTCTTTGAGAGGCAACTGTCTATTAGCTTGGCAAGGTCATGTTGTCTGGGAGTAGACCCTGATGGCTGGAAGAGAGAGATCATAGCCCTCATATCTTGAAGATGATGAAGAAGGAGGATCTCGGAAAGCAGAGGCTGGTGAGCCTGACCTCTTTTCTAGGGAATGTGACGGAGGAAACCCTTCCAGAAAGAACTGAGAATCTAAAGGTGAAGGTGATGGGGAGCGGTCAATGTGGATTTACGAAGGGGAAAGCATGCTGGAGCGACCTCTGTGTTTTTCTGTGTTGAGGTGACCGTGTTTTGGACGAGGGGAGAGCAGTGGCTTTTGTGGAGCTGTACTTGAATGGTGCCTTTGACACGGTCTCCCGTCTCATCATCCTAGAGAAGACGAGAAAGTCGAGCTTGCGGAATTTGGCTGCAGAGCTGTGGCCCTGGTGGTGGTTGATGCATTCTGAAAATTCGACGAATGAGAGGCCCTATCCCATTTGATCCAAGGTGAGTGTTTTGCAGGGCGTTTGGCCAGTGAGCTGTCCTCGTTGCTGAGGAGGAGGAAGGGAGGTAGGAAGGAGTGCTGTGCGCCTGGATGTATACAAGTCTGCTGGAGCCCTGCTGGAGCTGACCCTGCTTGAGCAGCCTGGATCGAGCTAGGTGGTCCCTGGGGGTTCCTTTGCCCACTAAATGATTGTTTGCTGTGAATCTGCTTGCTGTGATGGGCTGAGAATCGTGCTGCTGAGGAAGAGAGTTGGTCAAGTGCATGCTGCCATGGGGAGCAAGTGTCAGAGGTGTGAGTAGAGGTTCGTTAGCACATCCAAGTCTTTGTCTTGGAAATTGAATATTTTGTTGTCATGCACTGGAAGCCCCTCTGTGTGGCTTTGCGTTGCTGTTGGTGTTGTTGCTGGGGACATACTTGCTAGGAGAAGTCTTTCAGCCCTTTTTCCACACGCTCCGCGAACATCTTGAGTCCTGGCTTTGTGCCGGGTACAGGCAGAAGAGCCCAGGGAGATGAAAGGAAGAGGAGTCGTCTCAGGCTGGGATGCAGGAGAACTTTATTGACAAAAAAAAAAAAAAAGAACACTGAAAAGGGAGGAGCGCCAAGTGGAAGGGAGCCCGTCTGAGGTGCAAGTAGGGCAACCACTAGCGAGGTCCCTGTGTGAGAGACATCTGTCCAGAGCACCGAGGCCTTCCTGCCCCACAGTGGCAGCGTTACAGTGGATTTCCCCAGTGGTCTTTGTCTTGTGAGAATTTGTTTGCAGAGGAGAGTACTGGACAGAGCAGAAGTGCTTATGGAAAGAAGGAAGTGGGAGAAGAGGAGGTGGTACATGGGCCATGTTTGCAGGCAGCCCGAACGGGCCCCTTCCCTGCTTTGTTGCTTGGTGCCTTGAGAGGAGGAGCTGTGGATGGCAGGTGGATGTGCCAGGAAGGACCTGGACGTGCGTCTTCAATCCATGCTGTATCTTCCAGGGCGGGGGTGGTGGCAAGGGCCTTTAGCAGGGGTAGCATCCTCTTCTGCCATAGTAGCAGCCCAGGCCTCCTAAGCCATAGCCGTAGCCATAGCCGAAGCCACCGGAGGAGATGGGCACTCCCTGGGAGCTGAGTTCGCTGCCCACGGCAGCAGATGCGGAGGATCCGACGGCGGTGTTCTGTGGGTAGGAGGTGAGGATGGGTCCTGGCAGGGTGACCAGCACAGGGGAGGGCTGGATGATGACGCGGGAGTCCTGGCACTGCCTGACACAGGGCTCGTTGCAGCTGTTGGCCAGCGGGGTGGGTCCGCAGGGGCGGCAGAGGTCGTAGCAGGCCATGTGTGTGGTGTGGAGGGTCCCTGGAAGAGAGGGTGATGAGAAAGCGGGTGGGTGTGGGGGTGCGAGGGGTGGTGTTGTAGGAGGTGGAGGGAGTGGGGAAGGCTGGCGTGGGGCTGTGGGGAGAGTGTGGCAGAGGGCAGGGTTCAAGGCTGCTGAGGCTGTGGTGTGAGGGTGGTGGAATAGACAGCACCAGAGAAGGAGGGACAGGGGGTGGAGGCTTACCTTGCTGTCCGTGGAGGAGAAGGTGTGAGGAGAAATGTGTGAGGGAGAGCAGCCCTGGGCCTGCTTTTATGCTGGTTCCCGAGGGGCGGGACAGCCTTTGCACATGACAGCACTTTGCAGCAAGCAGCTGTTGCATGCCACAAGCTCGCCAGTAATGAGGCAGGGAATGTTTTCCTTCCCGCAGTGCTCCCTTTTTCCTGTGCTCCTCTTGAGGATGTGTCCATGTGACCTTGGTGTCAACTTTTATGTGGGAGAAATAGAGGCCAAAATCTTGGTGTCATGGCGAATGCCAGAGCGTGCAGAAGATGCGTCCAAAGCATAGGAGAGGTTGGTTGTCATCAGTGAGGTCATCCCGTGGCACTATTGTGTTGTGGTCTACAGGTGCATTGTGCACAGTGGTCCTTGTTTCGTCGCAGCCCTGGCCAGCTGTTCTTGTCTTTGGAGGTGTGTGGGGCATGAGGGTCTTCCCTGTCCATTGCGATGAGTCCCTCTCTGCAATGTTTCCATAGTAATCAGAAGTATTAATAGTGAGACGAGTTGTTCTGCGAGTACCCAGCCCCCTGACCTGGAAGACAGGGTCGGGGAGCAGAATGAAGCCCCCACAAGCCAATGGAAATGCTTAGTGAGTTCCTACAGCACTGAGACACACAGAGGTGTATGGGGCCGGATGGGATCCACCCAAGGGTACTGAGGGAGCTGGCGGAGGTGCTCACTAAGCCATTTCCAAGAATTTAGCAGCAGTCCTGGCTAATCGGGCAGGTCCCAGTTGACTGGAATGTAGCAAATGTGACGTCCGTCTACAAGAAGGGCCAGAGGGAAGGTCCAGGGAACTCCAGGCTTGTCCATCTGACCTCGAAGCCTGGGAAGGTTATGAAATAGATGGTCTGGAGTACAAGTACATGGCACGTATGGGACAACTGGGAGATCAGGCCCAGTGAGCATGGGTTTATGCAAGGCAGGTCCTGCTTGACTAACCTGATCTCCTTCGAGGGCAAGGTGAGCCGCTTAGTGGATGATGGAGTGACTGTGGATGTGTTCTACCTAGACTTCAGCAAAGCCTTTGACACCATTTCCCACAGCCTTCTCCCGGAGACACTGACTGCTCGTGGCTTCGATGGGCATACCCTTTGCTGGGTAGAGAACTGGCTGGAGAGCCAGACGCCAAGCTTTTTGGTGAATGGAATTAAAGACTGTTAGCGGCCGGTCACAAGTGGTGCTTCCCAGGGGACACTGTTGCGGCCAGTTCTGTTTATTGTCTTTATCAATGATCTGCACGAGGGGATCGAGTGCACCCTCAGTAAGTTTGCAGACAACACCATGTTGAGCAGGAGTGTTGATGTGCTTGAGGGTGGGAAGGCTCTACTGAGGGTTCTGGACAGGCTCGATCGATAGGCCAAGGCGAACTGTGTGCGGTTCAACAAGGCTGAGTGCTGGGTCCTGCGCTTGGGTCAGAATGACCCCATGCAAAGCTACAGGGGTTGGGGAACAGTGGGTGGAAAGCTGGCCAGTAGGAGAGCGCCTGGGCTGTTGGTGAACAGCCAACTGAACAGGCGCCAGCTGTGTGCCCAGGTGGCCAAGAAGGCCAACAGCATCCTGGCTTGTATCAGGAATAGTGTGGCCAGCAGCACTAGGGCAGCAATTGTCCCACATGTGCTCGGCACAGGTGAAACCACACGTTGAATACTGTGTTCCGTTTTGGGCCCCTCAGAACAGGAAAGACCTTGAGGTGCTGGAGCATGTCCAAGGAAAAGCAACAAAGCTGGTGCAGGGTCTAGAGCAGAAGTCAAGTTGCACTGGGAGAGATTTACAAAGGATGTTCAGCAAAATATCATCACCGAAAGGGCTGTCAAGCATTGGAACAGGCTGCCCAGGGAAGTGGTTGAGTCAATATCATGGGAGGTATTTAGAAGACATGTAGAAGTGACGCTTAGGGACATGGTTTAGTGGTGGACTTGGCAGTGTTAGGCTGACGTTTGGAACCCATAATGTTAAGGGACTTTTCCCACCTTAATGACTCCATGGGTGTCTATGTGGCAGCCGGCAAGAGCAGGTGAGTTTCTGGAGAGCCTGTGAGTGTGGCGAGAGACAGAGGGGGAGTGTGAACAGCGGGCAGGGGAGACACGTGATCCAGGGCCTCTGGGGTCTTTACTTGGGCTGAGTGCCAAGGGGTGAGGCCAGTTCTGTGCACAGTGTTTGATGGAGAGAAAGTGGATTTGGAGCTTGCAAGGGGAGTTGGAGGCAAGCACGCTGTACGTGGCTGCCGAGTTGCAGCTGTGATGGCGGTTGTTGCATACCGAGGGGTTGATGAATGCAAAGGCCTGCCCAGATGAGCCGAAGGGAGTGTTTTTGCAGGCTGTTTGTCCAGCAAGCTGTGCTTGTTGTTGAGGGAGATGAAGGGAGATAAGAAGGAGTGCTGTGCGACTGGGTGTAGGTAAGGAGACGGGGCCTGAGGGGTTGCACCCAGCAATGCCAAGGGAGCTGGCTGATGTCTTTGAGAGGCAACTGTCTATTAGCTTGGCAAGGTCATGTTGTCTGGGAGTAGACCCTGATGGCTGGAAGAGAGAGATCATAGCCCTCATATCTTGAAGATGATGAAGAAGGAGGATCTCGGAAAGCAGAGGCTGGTGAGCCTGACCTCTTTTCTAGGGAATGTGACGGAGGAAACCCTTCCAGAAAGAACTGAGAATCTAAAGGTGAAGGTGATGGGGAGCGGTCAATGTGGATTTACGAAGGGGAAAGCATGCTGGAGCGACCTCTGTGTTTTTCTGTGTTGAGGTGACCGTGTTTTGGACGAGGGGAGAGCAGTGGCTTTTGTGGAGCTGTACTTGAATGGTGCCTTTGACACGGTCTCCCGTCTCATCATCCTAGAGAAGACGAGAAAGTCGAGCTTGCGGAATTTGGCTGCAGAGCTGTGGCCCTGGTGGTGGTTGATGCATTCTGAAAATTCGACGAATGAGAGGCCCTATCCCATTTGATCCAAGGTGAGTGTTTTGCAGGGCGTTTGGCCAGTGAGCTGTCCTCGTTGCTGAGGAGGAGGAAGGGAGGTAGGAAGGAGTGCTGTGCGCCTGGATGTATACAAGTCTGCTGGAGCCCTGCTGGAGCTGACCCTGCTTGAGCAGCCTGGATCGAGCTAGGTGGTCCCTGGGGGTTCCTTTGCCCACTAAATGATTGTTTGCTGTGAATCTGCTTGCTGTGATGGGCTGAGAATCGTGCTGCTGAGGAAGAGAGTTGGTCAAGTGCATGCTGCCATGGGGAGCAAGTGTCAGAGGTGTGAGTAGAGGTTCGTTAGCACATCCAAGTCTTTGTCTTGGAAATTGAATATTTTGTTGTCATGCACTGGAAGCCCCTCTGTGTGGCTTTGCGTTGCTGTTGGTGTTGTTGCTGGGGACATACTTGCTAGGAGAAGTCTTTCAGCCCTTTTTCCACACGCTCCGCGAACATCTTGAGTCCTGGCTTTGTGCCGGGTACAGGCAGAAGAGCCCAGGGAGATGAAAGGAAGAGGAGTCGTCTCAGGCTGGGATGCAGGAGAACTTTATTGACAAAAAAAAAAAAAAAGAACACTGAAAAGGGAGGAGCGCCAAGTGGAAGGGAGCCCGTCTGAGGTGCAAGTAGGGCAACCACTAGCGAGGTCCCTGTGTGAGAGACATCTGTCCAGAGCACCGAGGCCTTCCTGCCCCACAGTGGCAGCGTTACAGTGGATTTCCCCAGTGGTCTTTGTCTTGTGAGAATTTGTTTGCAGAGGAGAGTACTGGACAGAGCAGAAGTGCTTATGGAAAGAAGGAAGTGGGAGAAGAGGAGGTGGTACATGGGCCATGTTTGCAGGCAGCCCGAACGGGCCCCTTCCCTGCTTTGTTGCTTGGTGCCTTGAGAGGAGGAGCTGTGGATGGCAGGTGGATGTGCCAGGAAGGACCTGGACGTGCGTCTTCAATCCATGCTGTATCTTCCAGGGCGGGGGTGGTGGCAAGGGCCTTTAGCAGGGGTAGCATCCTCTTCTGCCATAGTAGCAGCCCAGGCCTCCTAAGCCATAGCCGTAGCCATAGCCGAAGCCACCGGAGGAGATGGGCACTCCCTGGGAGCTGAGTTCGCTGCCCACGGCAGCAGATGCGGAGGATCCGACGGCGGTGTTCTGTGGGTAGGAGGTGAGGATGGGTCCTGGCAGGGTGACCAGCACAGGGGAGGGCTGGATGATGACGCGGGAGTCCTGGCACTGCCTGACACAGGGCTCGTTGCAGCTGTTGGCCAGCGGGGTGGGTCCGCAGGGGCGGCAGAGGTCGTAGCAGGCCATGTGTGTGGTGTGGAGGGTCCCTGGAAGAGAGGGTGATGAGAAAGCGGGTGGGTGTGGGGGTGCGAGGGGTGGTGTTGTAGGAGGTGGAGGGAGTGGGGAAGGCTGGCGTGGGGCTGTGGGGAGAGTGTGGCAGAGGGCAGGGTTCAAGGCTGCTGAGGCTGTGGTGTGAGGGTGGTGGAATAGACAGCACCAGAGAAGGAGGGACAGGGGGTGGAGGCTTACCTTGCTGTCCGTGGAGGAGAAGGTGTGAGGAGAAATGTGTGAGGGAGAGCAGCCCTGGGCCTGCTTTTATGCTGGTTCCCGAGGGGCGGGACAGCCTTTGCACATGACAGCACTTTGCAGCAAGCAGCTGTTGCATGCCACAAGCTCGCCAGTAATGAGGCAGGGAATGTTTTCCTTCCCGCAGTGCTCCCTTTTTCCTGTGCTCCTCTTGAGGATGTGTCCATGTGACCTTGGTGTCAACTTTTATGTGGGAGAAATAGAGGCCAAAATCTTGGTGTCATGGCGAATGGCAGAGCGTGCAGAAGATGCGTCCAAAGCATAGGAGAGGTTGGTTGTCATCAGTGAGGTCATCCCGTGGCACTATTGTGTTGTGGTCTACAGGTGCATTGTGCACAGTGGTCCTTGTTTCGTCGCAGCCCTGGCCAGCTGTTCTTGTCTTTGGAGGTGTGTGGGGCATGAGGGTCTTCCCTGTCCATTGCGATGAGTCCCTCTCTGCAATGTTTCCATAGTAATCAGAAGTATTAATAGTGAGACGAGTTGTTCTGCGAGTACCCAGCCCCCTGACCTGGAAGACAGGGTCGGGGAGCAGAATGAAGCCCCCACAAGCCAATGGAAATGCTTAGTGAGTTCCTACAGCACTGAGACACACAGAGGTGTATGGGGCCGGATGGGATCCACCCAAGGGTACTGAGGGAGCTGGCGGAGGTGCTCACTAAGCCATTTCCAAGAATTTAGCAGCAGTCCTGGCTAATCGGGCAGGTCCCAGTTGACTGGAATGTAGCAAATGTGACGTCCGTCTACAAGAAGGGCCAGAGGGAAGGTCCAGGGAACTCCAGGCTTGTCCATCTGACCTCGAAGCCTGGGAAGGTTATGAAGTAGATCCTCTGGAGTACAAGTACATGGCACGTATGGGACAACTGGGAGATCAGGCCCAGTGAGCATGGGTTTATGCAAGGCAGGTCCTGCTTGACTAACCTGATCTCCTTCGAGGGCAAGGTGAGCCGCTTAGTGGATGATGGAGTGACTGTGGATGTGTTCTACCTAGACTTCAGCAAAGCCTTTGACACCATTTCCCACAGCCTTCTCCCGGAGACACTGACTGCTCGTGGCTTCGATGGGCATACCCTTTGCTGGGTAGAGAACTGGCTGGAGAGCCAGACGCCAAGCTTTTTGGTGAATGGAATTAAAGACTGTTAGCGGCCGGTCACAAGTGGTGCTTCCCAGGGGACACTGTTGCGGCCAGTTCTGTTTATTGTCTTTATCAATGATCTGCACGAGGGGATCGAGTGCACCCTCAGTAAGTTTGCAGACAACACCATGTTGAGCAGGAGTGTTGATGTGCTTGAGGGTGGGAAGGCTCTACTGAGGGTTCTGGACAGGCTCGATCGATAGGCCAAGGCGAACTGTGTGCGGTTCAACAAGGCTGAGTGCTGGGTCCTGCGCTTGGGTCAGAATGACCCCATGCAAAGCTACAGGGGTTGGGGAACAGTGGGTGGAAAGCTGGCCAGTAGGAGAGCGCCTGGGCTGTTGGTGAACAGCCAACTGAACAGGCGCCAGCTGTGTGCCCAGGTGGCCAAGAAGGCCAACAGCATCCTGGCTTGTATCAGGAATAGTGTGGCCAGCAGCACTAGGGCAGCAATTGTCCCACATGTGCTCGGCACAGGTGAAACCACACGTTGAATACTGTGTTCCGTTTTGGGCCCCTCAGAACAGGAAAGACCTTGAGGTGCTGGAGCATGTCCAAGGAAAAGCAACAAAGCTGGTGCAGGGTCTAGAGCAGAAGTCAAGTTGCACTGGGAGAGATTTACAAAGGATGTTCAGCAAAATATCATCACCGAAAGGGCTGTCAAGCATTGGAACAGGCTGCCCAGGGAAGTGGTTGAGTCAATATCATGGGAGGTATTTAGAAGACATGTAGAAGTGACGCTTAGGGACATGGTTTAGTGGTGGACTTGGCAGTGTTAGGCTGACGTTTGGAACCCATAATGTTAAGGGACTTTTCCCACCTTAATGACTCCATGGGTGTCTATGTGGCAGCCGGCAAGAGCAGGTGAGTTTCTGGAGAGCCTGTGAGTGTGGCGAGAGACAGAGGGGGAGTGTGAACAGCGGGCAGGGGAGACACGTGATCCAGGGCCTCTGGGGTCTTTACTTGGGCTGAGTGCCAAGGGGTGAGGCCAGTTCTGTGCACAGTGTTTGATGGAGAGAAAGTGGATTTGGAGCTTGCAAGGGGAGTTGGAGGCAAGCACGCTGTACGTGGCTGCCGAGTTGCAGCTGTGATGGCGGTTGTTGCATACCGAGGGGTTGATGAATGCAAAGGCCTGCCCAGATGAGCCGAAGGGAGTGTTTTTGCAGGCTGTTTGTCCAGCAAGCTGTGCTTGTTGTTGAGGGAGATGAAGGGAGATAAGAAGGAGTGCTGTGCGACTGGGTGTAGGTAAGGAGACGGGGCCTGAGGGGTTGCACCCAGCAATGCCAAGGGAGCTGGCTGATGTCTTTGAGAGGCAACTGTCTATTAGCTTGGCAAGGTCATGTTGTCTGGGAGTAGACCCTGATGGCTGGAAGAGAGAGATCATAGCCCTCATATCTTGAAGATGATGAAGAAGGAGGATCTCGGAAAGCAGAGGCTGGTGAGCCTGACCTCTTTTCTAGGGAATGTGACGGAGGAAACCCTTCCAGAAAGAACTGAGAATCTAAAGGTGAAGGTGATGGGGAGCGGTCAATGTGGATTTACGAAGGGGAAAGCATGCTGGAGCGACCTCTGTGTTTTTCTGTGTTGAGGTGACCGTGTTTTGGACGAGGGGAGAGCAGTGGCTTTTGTGGAGCTGTACTTGAATGGTGCCTTTGACACGGTCTCCCGTCTCATCATCCTAGAGAAGACGAGAAAGTCGAGCTTGCGGAATTTGGCTGCAGAGCTGTGGCCCTGGTGGTGGTTGATGCATTCTGAAAATTCGACGAATGAGAGGCCCTATCCCATTTGATCCAAGGTGAGTGTTTTGCAGGGCGTTTGGCCAGTGAGCTGTCCTCGTTGCTGAGGAGGAGGAAGGGAGGTAGGAAGGAGTGCTGTGCGCCTGGATGTATACAAGTCTGCTGGAGCCCTGCTGGAGCTGACCCTGCTTGAGCAGCCTGGATCGAGCTAGGTGGTCCCTGGGGGTTCCTTTGCCCACTAAATGATTGTTTGCTGTGAATCTGCTTGCTGTGATGGGCTGAGAATCGTGCTGCTGAGGAAGAGAGTTGGTCAAGTGCATGCTGCCATGGGGAGCAAGTGTCAGAGGTGTGAGTAGAGGTTCGTTAGCACATCCAAGTCTTTGTCTTGGAAATTGAATATTTTGTTGTCATGCACTGGAAGCCCCTCTGTGTGGCTTTGCGTTGCTGTTGGTGTTGTTGCTGGGGACATACTTGCTAGGAGAAGTCTTTCAGCCCTTTTTCCACACGCTCCGCGAACATCTTGAGTCCTGGCTTTGTGCCGGGTACAGGCAGAAGAGCCCAGGGAGATGAAAGGAAGAGGAGTCGTCTCAGGCTGGGATGCAGGAGAACTTTATTGACAAAAAAAAAAAAAAAGAACACTGAAAAGGGAGGAGCGCCAAGTGGAAGGGAGCCCGTCTGAGGTGCAAGTAGGGCAACCACTAGCGAGGTCCCTGTGTGAGAGACATCTGTCCAGAGCACCGAGGCCTTCCTGCCCCACAGTGGCAGCGTTACAGTGGATTTCCCCAGTGGTCTTTGTCTTGTGAGAATTTGTTTGCAGAGGAGAGTACTGGACAGAGCAGAAGTGCTTATGGAAAGAAGGAAGTGGGAGAAGAGGAGGTGGTACATGGGCCATGTTTGCAGGCAGCCCGAACTGGCCCCTTCCCTGCTTTGTTGCTTGGTGCCTTGAGAGGAGGAGCTGTGGATGGCAGGTGGATGTGCCAGGAAGGACCTGGACGTGCGTCTTCAATCCATGCTGTATCTTCCAGGGCGGGGGTGGTGGCAAGGGCCTTTAGCAGGGGTAGCATCCTCTTCTGCCATAGTAGCAGCCCAGGCCTCCTAAGCCATAGCCGTAGCCATAGCCGAAGCCACCGGAGGAGATGGGCACTCCCTGGGAGCTGAGTTCGCTGCCCACGGCAGCAGATGCGGAGGATCCGACGGCGGTGTTCTGTGGGTAGGAGGTGAGGATGGGTCCTGGCAGGGTGACCAGCACAGGGGAGGGCTGGATGATGACGCGGGAGTCCTGGCACTGCCTGACACAGGGCTCGTTGCAGCTGTTGGCCAGCGGGGTGGGTCCGCAGGGGCGGCAGAGGTCGTAGCAGGCCATGTGTGTGGTGTGGAGGGTCCCTGGAAGAGAGGGTGATGAGAAAGCGGGTGGGTGTGGGGGTGCGAGGGGTGGTGTTGTAGGAGGTGGAGGGAGTGGGGAAGGCTGGCGTGGGGCTGTGGGGAGAGTGTGGCAGAGGGCAGGGTTCAAGGCTGCTGAGGCTGTGGTGTGAGGGTGGTGGAATAGACAGCACCAGAGAAGGAGGGACAGGGGGTGGAGGCTTACCTTGCTGTCCGTGGAGGAGAAGGTGTGAGGAGAAATGTGTGAGGGAGAGCAGCCCTGGGCCTGCTTTTATGCTGGTTCCCGAGGGGCGGGACAGCCTTTGCACATGACAGCACTTTGCAGCAAGCAGCTGTTGCATGCCACAAGCTCGCCAGTAATGAGGCAGGGAATGTTTTCCTTCCCGCAGTGCTCCCTTTTTCCTGTGCTCCTCTTGAGGATGTGTCCATGTGACCTTGGTGTCAACTTTTATGTGGGAGAAATAGAGGCCAAAATCTTGGTGTCATGGCGAATGCCAGAGCGTGCAGAAGATGCGTCCAAAGCATAGGAGAGGTTGGTTGTCATCAGTGAGGTCATCCCGTGGCACTATTGTGTTGTGGTCTACAGGTGCATTGTGCACAGTGGTCCTTGTTTCGTCGCAGCCCTGGCCAGCTGTTCTTGTCTTTGGAGGTGTGTGGGGCATGAGGGTCTTCCCTGTCCATTGCGATGAGTCCCTCTCTGCAATGTTTCCATAGTAATCAGAAGTATTAATAGTGAGACGAGTTGTTCTGCGAGTACCCAGCCCCCTGACCTGGAAGACAGGGTCGGGGAGCAGAATGAAGCCCCCACAAGCCAATGGAAATGCTTAGTGAGTTCCTACAGCACTGAGACACACAGAGGTGTATGGGGCCGGATAGGATCCACCCAAGGGTACTGAGGGAGCTGGCGGAGGTGCTCACTAAGCCATTTCCAAGAATTTAGCAGCAGTCCTGGCTAATCGGGCAGGTCCCAGTTGACTGGAATGTAGCAAATGTGACGTCCGTCTACAAGAAGGGCCAGAGGGAAGGTCCAGGGAACTCCAGGCTTGTCCATCTGACCTCGAAGCCTGGGAAGGTTATGAAATAGATGGTCTGGAGTACAAGTACATGGCACGTATGGGACAACTGGGAGATCAGGCCCAGTGAGCATGGGTTTATGCAAGGCAGGTCCTGCTTGACTAACCTGATCTCCTTCGAGGGCAAGGTGAGCCGCTTAGTGGATGATGGAGTGACTGTGGATGTGTTCTACCTAGACTTCAGCAAAGCCTTTGACACCATTTCCCACAGCCTTCTCCCGGAGACACTGACTGCTCGTGGCTTCGATGGGCATACCCTTTGCTGGGTAGAGAACTGGCTGGAGAGCCAGACGCCAAGCTTTTTGGTGAATGGAATTAAAGACTGTTAGCGGCCGGTCACAAGTGGTGCTTCCCAGGGGACACTGTTGCGGCCAGTTCTGTTTATTGTCTTTATCAATGATCTGCACGAGGGGATCGAGTGCACCCTCAGTAAGTTTGCAGACAACACCATGTTGAGCAGGAGTGTTGATGTGCTTGAGGGTGGGAAGGCTCTACTGAGGGTTCTGGACAGGCTCGATCGATAGGCCAAGGCGAACTGTGTGCGGTTCAACAAGGCTGAGTGCTGGGTCCTGCGCTTGGGTCAGAATGACCCCATGCAAAGCTACAGGGGTTGGGGAACAGTGGGTGGAAAGCTGGCCAGTAGGAGAGCACCTGGGCTGTTGGTGAACAGCCAACTGAACAGGCGCCAGCTGTGTGCCCAGGTGGCCAAGAAGGCCAACAGCATCCTGGCTTGTATCAGGAATAGTGTGGCCAGCAGCACTAGGGCAGCAATTGTCCCACATGTGCTCGGCACAGGTGAAACCACACGTTGAATACTGTGTTCCGTTTTGGGCCCCTCAGAACAGGAAAGACCTTGAGGTGCTGGAGCATGTCCAAGGAAAAGCAACAAAGCTGGTGCAGGGTCTAGAGCAGAAGTCAAGTTGCACTGGGAGAGATTTACAAAGGATGTTCAGCAAAATATCATCACCGAAAGGGCTGTCAAGCATTGGAACAGGCTGCCCAGGGAAGTGGTTGAGTCAATATCATGGGAGGTATTTAGAAGACATGTAGAAGTGACGCTTAGGGACATGGTTTAGTGGTGGACTTGGCAGTGTTAGGCTGACGTTTGGAACCCATAATGTTAAGGGACTTTTCCCACCTTAATGACTCCATGGGTGTCTATGTGGCAGCCGGCAAGAGCAGGTGAGTTTCTGGAGAGCCTGTGAGTGTGGCGAGAGACAGAGGGGGAGTGTGAACAGCGGGCAGGGGAGACACGTGATCCAGGGCCTCTGGGGTCTTTACTTGGGCTGAGTGCCAAGGGGTGAGGCCAGTTCTGTGCACAGTGTTTGATGGAGAGAAAGTGGATTTGGAGCTTGCAAGGGGAGTTGGAGGCAAGCACGCTGTACGTGGCTGCCGAGTTGCAGCTGTGATGGCGGTTGTTGCATACCGAGGGGTTGATGAATGCAAAGGCCTGCCCAGATGAGCCGAAGGGAGTGTTTTTGCAGGCTGTTTGTCCAGCAAGCTGTGCTTGTTGTTGAGGGAGATGAAGGGAGATAAGAAGGAGTGCTGTGCGACTGGGTGTAGGTAAGGAGACGGGGCCTGAGGGGTTGCACCCAGCAATGCCAAGGGAGCTGGCTGATGTCTTTGAGAGGCAACTGTCTATTAGCTTGGCAAGGTCATGTTGTCTGGGAGTAGACCCTGATGGCTGGAAGAGAGAGATCATAGCCCTCATATCTTGAAGATGATGAAGAAGGAGGATCTCGGAAAGCAGAGGCTGGTGAGCCTGACCTCTTTTCTAGGGAATGTGACGGAGGAAACCCTTCCAGAAAGAACTGAGAATCTAAAGGTGAAGGTGATGGGGAGCGGTCAATGTGGATTTACGAAGGGGAAAGCATGCTGGAGCGACCTCTGTGTTTTTCTGTGTTGAGGTGACCGTGTTTTGGACGAGGGGAGAGCAGTGGCTTTTGTGGAGCTGTACTTGAATGGTGCCTTTGACACGGTCTCCCGTCTCATCATCCTAGAGAAGACGAGAAAGTCGAGCTTGCGGAATTTGGCTGCAGAGCTGTGGCCCTGGTGGTGGTTGATGCATTCTGAAAATTCGACGAATGAGAGGCCCTATCCCATTTGATCCAAGGTGAGTGTTTTGCAGGGCGTTTGGCCAGTGAGCTGTCCTCGTTGCTGAGGAGGAGGAAGGGAGGTAGGAAGGAGTGCTGTGCGCCTGGATGTATACAAGTCTGCTGGAGCCCTGCTGGAGCTGACCCTGCTTGAGCAGCCTGGATCGAGCTAGGTGGTCCCTGGGGGTTCCTTTGCCCACTAAATGATTGTTTGCTGTGAATCTGCTTGCTGTGATGGGCTGAGAATCGTGCTGCTGAGGAAGAGAGTTGGTCAAGTGCATGCTGCCATGGGGAGCAAGTGTCAGAGGTGTGAGTAGAGGTTCGTTAGCACATCCAAGTCTTTGTCTTGGAAATTGAATATTTTGTTGTCATGCACTGGAAGCCCCTCTGTGTGGCTTTGCGTTGCTGTTGGTGTTGTTGCTGGGGACATACTTGCTAGGAGAAGTCTTTCAGCCCTTTTTCCACACGCTCCGCGAACATCTTGAGTCCTGGCTTTGTGCCGGGTACAGGCAGAAGAGCCCAGGGAGATGAAAGGAAGAGGAGTCGTCTCAGGCTGGGATGCAGGAGAACTTTATTGACAAAAAAAAAAAAAAAGAACACTGAAAAGGGAGGAGCGCCAAGTGGAAGGGAGCCCGTCTGAGGTGCAAGTAGGGCAACCACTAGCGAGGTCCCTGTGTGAGAGACATCTGTCCAGAGCACCGAGGCCTTCCTGCCCCACAGTGGCAGCGTTACAGTGGATTTCCCCAGTGGTCTTTGTCTTGTGAGAATTTGTTTGCAGAGGAGAGTACTGGACAGAGCAGAAGTGCTTATGGAAAGAAGGAAGTGGGAGAAGAGGAGGTGGTACATGGGCCATGTTTGCAGGCAGCCCGAACTGGCCCCTTCCCTGCTTTGTTGCTTGGTGCCTTGAGAGGAGGAGCTGTGGATGGCAGGTGGATGTGCCAGGAAGGACCTGGACGTGCGTCTTCAATCCATGCTGTATCTTCCAGGGCGGGGGTGGTGGCAAGGGCCTTTAGCAGGGGTAGCATCCTCTTCTGCCATAGTAGCAGCCCAGGCCTCCTAAGCCATAGCCGTAGCCATAGCCGAAGCCACCGGAGGAGATGGGCACTCCCTGGGAGCTGAGTTCGCTGCCCACGGCAGCAGATGCGGAGGATCCGACGGCGGTGTTCTGTGGGTAGGAGGTGAGGATGGGTCCTGGCAGGGTGACCAGCACAGGGGAGGGCTGGATGATGACGCGGGAGTCCTGGCACTGCCTGACACAGGGCTCGTTGCAGCTGTTGGCCAGCGGGGTGGGTCCGCAGGGGCGGCAGAGGTCGTAGCAGGCCATGTGTGTGGTGTGGAGGGTCCCTGGAAGAGAGGGTGATGAGAAAGCGGGTGGGTGTGGGGGTGCGAGGGGTGGTGTTGTAGGAGGTGGAGGGAGTGGGGAAGGCTGGCGTGGGGCTGTGGGGAGAGTGTGGCAGAGGGCAGGGTTCAAGGCTGCTGAGGCTGTGGTGTGAGGGTGGTGGAATAGACAGCACCAGAGAAGGAGGGACAGGGGGTGGAGGCTTACCTTGCTGTCCGTGGAGGAGAAGGTGTGAGGAGAAATGTGTGAGGGAGAGCAGCCCTGGGCCTGCTTTTATGCTGGTTCCCGAGGGGCGGGACAGCCTTTGCACATGACAGCACTTTGCAGCAAGCAGCTGTTGCATGCCACAAGCTCGCCAGTAATGAGGCAGGGAATGTTTTCCTTCCCGCAGTGCTCCCTTTTTCCTGTGCTCCTCTTGAGGATGTGTCCATGTGACCTTGGTGTCAACTTTTATGTGGGAGAAATAGAGGCCAAAATCTTGGTGTCATGGCGAATGCCAGAGCGTGCAGAAGATGCGTCCAAAGCATAGGAGAGGTTGGTTGTCATCAGTGAGGTCATCCCGTGGCACTATTGTGTTGTGGTCTACAGGTGCATTGTGCACAGTGGTCCTTGTTTCGTCGCAGCCCTGGCCAGCTGTTCTTGTCTTTGGAGGTGTGTGGGGCATGAGGGTCTTCCCTGTCCATTGCGATGAGTCCCTCTCTGCAATGTTTCCATAGTAATCAGAAGTATTAATAGTGAGACGAGTTGTTCTGCGAGTACCCAGCCCCCTGACCTGGAAGACAGGGTCGGGGAGCAGAATGAAGCCCCCACAAGCCAATGGAAATGCTTAGTGAGTTCCTACAGCACTGAGACACACAGAGGTGTATGGGGCCGGATAGGATCCACCCAAGGGTACTGAGGGAGCTGGCGGAGGTGCTCACTAAGCCATTTCCAAGAATTTAGCAGCAGTCCTGGCTAATCGGGCAGGTCCCAGTTGACTGGAATGTAGCAAATGTGACGTCCGTCTACAAGAAGGGCCAGAGGGAAGGTCCAGGGAACTCCAGGCTTGTCCATCTGACCTCGAAGCCTGGGAAGGTTATGAAATAGATGGTCTGGAGTACAAGTACATGGCACGTATGGGACAACTGGGAGATCAGGCCCAGTGAGCATGGGTTTATGCAAGGCAGGTCCTGCTTGACTAACCTGATCTCCTTCGAGGGCAAGGTGAGCCGCTTAGTGGATGATGGAGTGACTGTGGATGTGTTCTACCTAGACTTCAGCAAAGCCTTTGACACCATTTCCCACAGCCTTCTCCCGGAGACACTGACTGCTCGTGGCTTCGATGGGCATACCCTTTGCTGGGTAGAGAACTGGCTGGAGAGCCAGACGCCAAGCTTTTTGGTGAATGGAATTAAAGACTGTTAGCGGCCGGTCACAAGTGGTGCTTCCCAGGGGACACTGTTGCGGCCAGTTCTGTTTATTGTCTTTATCAATGATCTGCACGAGGGGATCGAGTGCACCCTCAGTAAGTTTGCAGACAACACCATGTTGAGCAGGAGTGTTGATGTGCTTGAGGGTGGGAAGGCTCTACTGAGGGTTCTGGACAGGCTCGATCGATAGGCCAAGGCGAACTGTGTGCGGTTCAACAAGGCTGAGTGCTGGGTCCTGCGCTTGGGTCAGAATGACCCCATGCAAAGCTACAGGGGTTGGGGAACAGTGGGTGGAAAGCTGGCCAGTAGGAGAGCACCTGGGCTGTTGGTGAACAGCCAACTGAACAGGCGCCAGCTGTGTGCCCAGGTGGCCAAGAAGGCCAACAGCATCCTGGCTTGTATCAGGAATAGTGTGGCCAGCAGCACTAGGGCAGCAATTGTCCCACATGTGCTCGGCACAGGTGAAACCACACGTTGAATACTGTGTTCCGTTTTGGGCCCCTCAGAACAGGAAAGACCTTGAGGTGCTGGAGCATGTCCAAGGAAAAGCAACAAAGCTGGTGCAGGGTCTAGAGCAGAAGTCAAGTTGCACTGGGAGAGATTTACAAAGGATGTTCAGCAAAATATCATCACTGAAAGGGCTGTCAAGCATTGGAACAGGCTGCCCAGGGAAGTGGTTGAGTCAATATCATGGGAGGTATTTAGAAGACATGTAGAAGTGACGCTTAGGGACATGGTTTAGTGGTGGACTTGGCAGTGTTAGGCTGACGTTTGGAACCCATAATGTTAAGGGACTTTTCCCACCTTAATGACTCCATGGGTGTCTATGTGGCAGCCGGCAAGAGCAGGTGAGTTTCTGGAGAGCCTGTGAGTGTGGCGAGAGACAGAGGGGGAGTGTGAACAGCGGGCAGGGGAGACACGTGATCCAGGGCCTCTGGGGTCTTTACTTGGGCTGAGTGCCAAGGGGTGAGGCCAGTTCTGTGCACAGTGTTTGATGGAGAGAAAGTGGATTTGGAGCTTGCAAGGGGAGTTGGAGGCAAGCACGCTGTACGTGGCTGCCGAGTTGCAGCTGTGATGGCGGTTGTTGCATACCGAGGGGTTGATGAATGCAAAGGCCTGCCCAGATGAGCCGAAGGGAGTGTTTTTGCAGGCTGTTTGTCCAGCAAGCTGTGCTTGTTGTTGAGGGAGATGAAGGGAGATAAGAAGGAGTGCTGTGCGACTGGGTGTAGGTAAGGAGACGGGGCCTGAGGGGTTGCACCCAGCAATGCCAAGGGAGCTGGCTGATGTCTTTGAGAGGCAACTGTCTATTAGCTTGGCAAGGTCATGTTGTCTGGGAGTAGACCCTGATGGCTGGAAGAGAGAGATCATAGCCCTCATATCTTGAAGATGATGAAGAAGGAGGATCTCGGAAAGCAGAGGCTGGTGAGCCTGACCTCTTTTCTAGGGAATGTGACGGAGGAAACCCTTCCAGAAAGAACTGAGAATCTAAAGGTGAAGGTGATGGGGAGCGGTCAATGTGGATTTACGAAGGGGAAAGCATGCTGGAGCGACCTCTGTGTTTTTCTGTGTTGAGGTGACCGTGTTTTGGACGAGGGGAGAGCAGTGGCTTTTGTGGAGCTGTACTTGAATGGTGCCTTTGACACGGTCTCCCGTCTCATCATCCTAGAGAAGACGAGAAAGTCGAGCTTGCGGAATTTGGCTGCAGAGCTGTGGCCCTGGTGGTGGTTGATGCATTCTGAAAATTCGACGAATGAGAGGCCCTATCCCATTTGATCCAAGGTGAGTGTTTTGCAGGGCGTTTGGCCAGTGAGCTGTCCTCGTTGCTGAGGAGGAGGAAGGGAGGTAGGAAGGAGTGCTGTGCGCCTGGATGTATACAAGTCTGCTGGAGCCCTGCTGGAGCTGACCCTGCTTGAGCAGCCTGGATCGAGCTAGGTGGTCCCTGGGGGTTCCTTTGCCCACTAAATGATTGTTTGCTGTGAATCTGCTTGCTGTGATGGGCTGAGAATCGTGCTGCTGAGGAAGAGAGTTGGTCAAGTGCATGCTGCCATGGGGAGCAAGTGTCAGAGGTGTGAGTAGAGGTTCGTTAGCACATCCAAGTCTTTGTCTTGGAAATTGAATATTTTGTTGTCATGCACTGGAAGCCCCTCTGTGTGGCTTTGCGTTGCTGTTGGTGTTGTTGCTGGGGACATACTTGCTAGGAGAAGTCTTTCAGCCCTTTTTCCACACGCTCCGCGAACATCTTGAGTCCTGGCTTTGTGCCGGGTACAGGCAGAAGAGCCCAGGGAGATGAAAGGAAGAGGAGTCGTCTCAGGCTGGGATGCAGGAGAACTTTATTGACAAAAAAAAAAAAAAAGAACACTGAAAAGGGAGGAGCGCCAAGTGGAAGGGAGCCCGTCTGAGGTGCAAGTAGGGCAACCACTAGCGAGGTCCCTGTGTGAGAGACATCTGTCCAGAGCACCGAGGCCTTCCTGCCCCACAGTGGCAGCGTTACAGTGGATTTCCCCAGTGGTCTTTGTCTTGTGAGAATTTGTTTGCAGAGGAGAGTACTGGACAGAGCAGAAGTGCTTATGGAAAGAAGGAAGTGGGAGAAGAGGAGGTGGTACATGGGCCATGTTTGCAGGCAGCCCGAACTGGCCCCTTCCCTGCTTTGTTGCTTGGTGCCTTGAGAGGAGGAGCTGTGGATGGCAGGTGGATGTGCCAGGAAGGACCTGGACGTGCGTCTTCAATCCATGCTGTATCTTCCAGGGCGGGGGTGGTGGCAAGGGCCTTTAGCAGGGGTAGCATCCTCTTCTGCCATAGTAGCAGCCCAGGCCTCCTAAGCCATAGCCGTAGCCATAGCCGAAGCCACCGGAGGAGATGGGCACTCCCTGGGAGCTGAGTTCGCTGCCCACGGCAGCAGATGCGGAGGATCCGACGGCGGTGTTCTGTGGGTAGGAGGTGAGGATGGGTCCTGGCAGGGTGACCAGCACGGGGGAGGGCTGGATGATGACGCGGGAGTCCTGGCACTGCCTGACACAGGGCTCGTTGCAGCTGTTGGCCAGCGGGGTGGGTCCGCAGGGGCGGCAGAGGTCGTAGCAGGCCATGTGTGTGGTGTGGAGGGTCCCTGGAAGAGAGGGTGATGAGAAAGCGGGTGGGTGTGGGGGTGCGAGGGGTGGAGTTGTAGGAGGTGGAGGGAGTGGGGAAGGCTGGCGTGGGGCTGTGGGGAGAGTGTGGCAGAGGGCAGGGTTCAAGGCTGCTGAGGCTGTGGTGTGAGGGTGGTGGAATAGACAGCACCAGAGAAGGAGGGACAGGGGGTGGAGGCTTACCTTGCTGTCCGTGGAGGAGAAGGTGTGAGGAGAAATGTGTGAGGGAGAGCAGCCCTGGGCCTGCTTTTATGCTGGTTCCCGAGGGGCGGGACAGCCTTTGCACATGACAGCACTTTGCAGCAAGCAGCTGTTGCATGCCACAAGCTCGCCAGTAATGAGGCAGGGAATGTTTTCCTTCCCGCAGTGCTCCCTTTTTCCTGTGCTCCTCTTGAGGATGTGTCCATGTGACCTTGGTGTCAACTTTTATGTGGGAGAAATAGAGGCCAAAATCTTGGTGTCATGGCGAATGCCAGAGCGTGCAGAAGATGCGTCCAAAGCATAGGAGAGGTTGGTTGTCATCAGTGAGGTCATCCCGTGGCACTATTGTGTTGTGGTCTACAGGTGCATTGTGCACAGTGGTCCTTGTTTCGTCGCAGCCCTGGCCAGCTGTTCTTGTCTTTGGAGGTGTGTGGGGCATGAGGGTCTTCCCTGTCCATTGCGATGAGTCCCTCTCTGCAATGTTTCCATAGTAATCAGAAGTATTAATAGTGAGACGAGTTGTTCTGCGAGTACCCAGCCCCCTGACCTGGAAGACAGGGTCGGGGAGCAGAATGAAGCCCCCACAAGCCAATGGAAATGCTTAGTGAGTTCCTACAGCACTGAGACACACAGAGGTGTATGGGGCCGGATAGGATCCACCCAAGGGTACTGAGGGAGCTGGCGGAGGTGCTCACTAAGCCATTTCCAAGAATTTAGCAGCAGTCCTGGCTAATCGGGCAGGTCCCAGTTGACTGGAATGTAGCAAATGTGACGTCCGTCTACAAGAAGGGCCAGAGGGAAGGTCCAGGGAACTCCAGGCTTGTCCATCTGACCTCGAAGCCTGGGAAGGTTATGAAATAGATGGTCTGGAGTACAAGTACATGGCACGTATGGGACAACTGGGAGATCAGGCCCAGTGAGCATGGGTTTATGCAAGGCAGGTCCTGCTTGACTAACCTGATCTCCTTCGAGGGCAAGGTGAGCCGCTTAGTGGATGATGGAGTGACTGTGGATGTGTTCTACCTAGACTTCAGCAAAGCCTTTGACACCATTTCCCACAGCCTTCTCCCGGAGACACTGACTGCTCGTGGCTTCGATGGGCATACCCTTTGCTGGGTAGAGAACTGGCTGGAGAGCCAGACGCCAAGCTTTTTGGTGAATGGAATTAAAGACTGTTAGCGGCCGGTCACAAGTGGTGCTTCCCAGGGGACACTGTTGCGGCCAGTTCTGTTTATTGTCTTTATCAATGATCTGCACGAGGGGATCGAGTGCACCCTCAGTAAGTTTGCAGACAACACCATGTTGAGCAGGAGTGTTGATGTGCTTGAGGGTGGGAAGGCTCTACTGAGGGTTCTGGACAGGCTCGATCGATAGGCCAAGGCGAACTGTGTGCGGTTCAACAAGGCTGAGTGCTGGGTCCTGCGCTTGGGTCAGAATGACCCCATGCAAAGCTACAGGGGTTGGGGAACAGTGGGTGGAAAGCTGGCCAGTAGGAGAGCACCTGGGCTGTTGGTGAACAGCCAACTGAACAGGCGCCAGCTGTGTGCCCAGGTGGCCAAGAAGGCCAACAGCATCCTGGCTTGTATCAGGAATAGTGTGGCCAGCAGCACTAGGGCAGCAATTGTCCCACATGTGCTCGGCACAGGTGAAACCACACGTTGAATACTGTGTTCCGTTTTGGGCCCCTCAGAACAGGAAAGACCTTGAGGTGCTGGAGCATGTCCAAGGAAAAGCAACAAAGCTGGTGCAGGGTCTAGAGCAGAAGTCAAGTTGCACTGGGAGAGATTTACAAAGGATGTTCAGCAAAATATCATCACCGAAAGGGCTGTCAAGCATTGGAACAGGCTGCCCAGGGAAGTGGTTGAGTCAATATCATGGGAGGTATTTAGAAGACATGTAGAAGTGACGCTTAGGGACATGGTTTAGTGGTGGACTTGGCAGTGTTAGGCTGACGTTTGGAACCCATAATGTTAAGGGACTTTTCCCACCTTAATGACTCCATGGGTGTCTATGTGGCAGCCGGCAAGAGCAGGTGAGTTTCTGGAGAGCCTGTGAGTGTGGCGAGAGACAGAGGGGGAGTGTGAACAGCGGGCAGGGGAGACACGTGATCCAGGGCCTCTGGGGTCTTTACTTGGGCTGAGTGCCAAGGGGTGAGGCCAGTTCTGTGCACAGTGTTTGATGGAGAGAAAGTGGATTTGGAGCTTGCAAGGGGAGTTGGAGGCAAGCACGCTGTACGTGGCTGCCGAGTTGCAGCTGTGATGGCGGTTGTTGCATACCGAGGGGTTGATGAATGCAAAGGCCTGCCCAGATGAGCCGAAGGGAGTGTTTTTGCAGGCTGTTTGTCCAGCAAGCTGTGCTTGTTGTTGAGGGAGATGAAGGGAGATAAGAAGGAGTGCTGTGCGACTGGGTGTAGGTAAGGAGACGGGGCCTGAGGGGTTGCACCCAGCAATGCCAAGGGAGCTGGCTGATGTCTTTGAGAGGCAACTGTCTATTAGCTTGGCAAGGTCATGTTGTCTGGGAGTAGACCCTGATGGCTGGAAGAGAGAGATCATAGCCCTCATATCTTGAAGATGATGAAGAAGGAGGATCTCGGAAAGCAGAGGCTGGTGAGCCTGACCTCTTTTCTAGGGAATGTGACGGAGGAAACCCTTCCAGAAAGAACTGAGAATCTAAAGGTGAAGGTGATGGGGAGCGGTCAATGTGGATTTACGAAGGGGAAAGCATGCTGGAGCGACCTCTGTGTTTTTCTGTGTTGAGGTGACCGTGTTTTGGACGAGGGGAGAGCAGTGGCTTTTGTGGAGCTGTACTTGAATGGTGCCTTTGACACGGTCTCCCGTCTCATCATCCTAGAGAAGACGAGAAAGTCGAGCTTGCGGAATTTGGCTGCAGAGCTGTGGCCCTGGTGGTGGTTGATGCATTCTGAAAATTCGACGAATGAGAGGCCCTATCCCATTTGATCCAAGGTGAGTGTTTTGCAGGGCGTTTGGCCAGTGAGCTGTCCTCGTTGCTGAGGAGGAGGAAGGGAGGTAGGAAGGAGTGCTGTGCGCCTGGATGTATACAAGTCTGCTGGAGCCCTGCTGGAGCTGACCCTGCTTGAGCAGCCTGGATCGAGCTAGGTGGTCCCTGGGGGTTCCTTTGCCCACTAAATGATTGTTTGCTGTGAATCTGCTTGCTGTGATGGGCTGAGAATCGTGCTGCTGAGGAAGAGAGTTGGTCAAGTGCATGCTGCCATGGGGAGCAAGTGTCAGAGGTGTGAGTAGAGGTTCGTTAGCACATCCAAGTCTTTGTCTTGGAAATTGAATATTTTGTTGTCATGCACTGGAAGCCCCTCTGTGTGGCTTTGCGTTGCTGTTGGTGTTGTTGCTGGGGACATACTTGCTAGGAGAAGTCTTTCAGCCCTTTTTCCACACGCTCCGCGAACATCTTGAGTCCTGGCTTTGTGCCGGGTACAGGCAGAAGAGCCCAGGGAGATGAAAGGAAGAGGAGTCGTCTCAGGCTGGGATGCAGGAGAACTTTATTGACAAAAAAAAAAAAAAAGAACACTGAAAAGGGAGGAGCGCCAAGTGGAAGGGAGCCCGTCTGAGGTGCAAGTAGGGCAACCACTAGCGAGGTCCCTGTGTGAGAGACATCTGTCCAGAGCACCGAGGCCTTCCTGCCCCACAGTGGCAGCGTTACAGTGGATTTCCCCAGTGGTCTTTGTCTTGTGAGAATTTGTTTGCAGAGGAGAGTACTGGACAGAGCAGAAGTGCTTATGGAAAGAAGGAAGTGGGAGAAGAGGAGGTGGTACATGGGCCATGTTTGCAGGCAGCCCGAACTGGCCCCTTCCCTGCTTTGTTGCTTGGTGCCTTGAGAGGAGGAGCTGTGGATGGCAGGTGGATGTGCCAGGAAGGACCTGGACGTGCGTCTTCAATCCATGCTGTATCTTCCAGGGCGGGGGTGGTGGCAAGGGCCTTTAGCAGGGGTAGCATCCTCTTCTGCCATAGTAGCAGCCCAGGCCTCCTAAGCCATAGCCGTAGCCATAGCCGAAGCCACCGGAGGAGATGGGCACTCCCTGGGAGCTGAGTTCGCTGCCCACGGCAGCAGATGCGGAGGATCCGACGGCGGTGTTCTGTGGGAAGGAGGTGAGGATGGGTCCTGGCAGGGTGACCAGCACGGGGGAGGGCTGGATGATGACGCGGGAGTCCTGGCACTGCCTGACACAGGGCTCGTTGCAGCTGTTGGCCAGCGGGGTGGGTCCGCAGGGGCGGCAGAGGTCGTAGCAGGCCATGTGTGTGGTGTGGAGGGTCCCTGGAAGAGAGGGTGATGAGAAAGCGGGTGGGTGTGGGAGTGCGAGGGGTGGAGTTGTAGGAAGTGGAGGGAGTGGGGAAGGCTGTTGTGGGGCTGTGGGGAGCGTGTGGTAGAGGGCAGGGGGTCAGGACTGCTGAGGCTGGTGGCTGAGGGTGGTGAAAGAGATAGCGCAGGAGAAGGAGGGGCAGGGGGTTGAGACTCACCTTGCTGACCTTGGAGGAGAAGGTGTCAGGAGAAATGTGTGAGGGAGAGCAGCCCTGGGCTTGCTTTTATGCTGGTTCCTGAGGGGCGGGACAGCCTTTGCACATGACAGCACTTTGCAGCAAGCAGCTGTTGCATGCCACAAGCTCGCCAGTAATGAGGCAGGGAATGTTTTCCTTCCCGCAGTGCTCCCCTTTTCATGTGCTCCTCTTAAGGACGTGTCCATCTGACCTTGTTGTCAACTTTTATGTGGGAGAAATAGAGGCCAAACTCTTGGTGTCATGGCATGCCAGTGCGTGCAGAAGATTCATCCAAAGCATAGGAGAGGTCGGTTGTCATCAGTGAGGTCATCCCATGGCAGTATTGTGGGGTGGTGTGCACGTGTGTTTTGCAGAGGGATCCCTGTTTCGTCGCAGCCCTGGCCAGCTGTTCTGGGCTTTGGAGGTGTGTGGGGCATGAGAGGCTTCCCTGTCCATTGCGATGAGTCCCTCTCTGCAATGGTTCCACAGTAATCAGAAGTATTAATAGTGAGACGAGTTGTTCTGCGAGTACCCAGCCCCCTGATCTGGAAGACAGGTTCGGGGAGCAGAATGAAGCCCCCACAAGCCAATGGAAATGCTTAGTGACTTCCTACAGCACTGAGACACACAGAGGTGTGTCCGGATGGGATCCACCCAAGGGTACTGAGGGAGCTGGCGGAGGTGCTCACTAAGCCATTTCCAAGAATTTAGCAGCAGCCCTGAATAATCAGCGAGGCCCAGTGAGCATGGGTTTATGCAAGGCAGGTCCTGTTTGACTAACCTGATCTCCTTCGAGGGCAAGGTGAGCCACTTAGTGGATGAGGGATTGGCTGTGGATGTTGTGTCCCTATACTTCAGCAAAGCCTTTGACACCATTTCCCACTGACTGCTCGTGGCTTGGACGGACGTACCCTTTTCTGGGTAGAGAACTGGGGGGATAGCCAGACACCAAGAGTTTTGGTGAATGGAGTTAAAGCCTGTTGGCGGCCGGTCACAAGTGGTGCTTCCCGGGGCTCAGTATTTGGGCCAGTTCTGTTTATTTTTATTATCAACTCCAGCAGGGCTCCACCAGACTTGTGTACATCCAGGAGCAAAGCACTCCTTTTTACCTTTCTTCATTCTCCTTCAGTGACAAGTGGTGTCCTTCAGGGTTCTATACTGGGACTGATGCTGTTTAACAGTTTCATCAACGACTTTGCAACATCGATTGCACCCTCAGCAAGTTTGCAGATGACACCAAGCTAAGTGGTGCAGCATCCAGAAGGATGGCATGTCATCCAGAGCGACCTGGACAAGCTTGAGAAGTGTGCCTGTGTGAACCTCATGGTCCAGCAAGGCCAAGCGCAAGTTCTTGCACATGAGTCAGGGCAACCACCGCTAACAATACAGGCTGGGGAATGAAGGGATGGAGAGCAGCCTAGCCGAGAAGGACTTGGGGGTACCAGTGGATGAAAAGCTGGACATGAGCCAACAATGTGCGTTCGCAGTGCAGAAGGCCAACCATATGCTGGGCTGCATCAAAACTATCGTGGCCAGCAGGTCGAGGGAGGGGATTCTGCCCCTCTGCTCTGCTCTGGTGAGAACTCACCTGGAGTCCCATGTCCAGCTCTGGAGTGCCCAGCACAAGAAGGACACAGAGCTGTTGGAGCAGGACCAGAGGATGGCGACAGAGAGGATCTGAGGGCTGGAGCAGCTCTCCTATGAGGACAGGCTGAGAGAGTTGGGGCTGTTCAGCATGGAGAAGAGAAGGCTGCAGCGACACCTTATAGCAGCATTTCAATACCTGAAGGGGGCCTGTAGGAAAGATGGGGGAAATATTTTCAGCAGGACTTGTAGCAATAGGACAAGGATAACGGCTTTAAGCAAAGGGACGGTAGATTTAGACTAGATATAAGGAAGAAATTTTTTACAATGAGGGTTGGGAAACACTTGATCAGGTTGCCCAGAGAGGTGGTAGATGCCCCATCCCTGGAAACTTTCGAGGTCAGGTTGGACGTGGCTCTGAACAACCTGCTCTGGTGGCAGATATCCCTGCCTATTGCAGGAAGGTTGGACTAGATGACCTTTCAAGGTCCCTTCCAACCCAAATCATTCTATGATTCCATGATGCTATAAGGCTACAATTTTATGTCTACACAACTTTCAACTACCTCCCGGGATGGTGACTCCACCACTTCCCTGGGCAGCCTGTTCAAGCACTTGATAACCCTTTCGGTGATGAAATTTTTCCTAATATCCAGCCCAAACTTCCTCCAATGCAACTTGAGGCTGTTTCCTCTTATCTTGTCACTTGTTTCTAAGGAGAAAAGACTTATATCCATCTTGTTACAACCTGCTTTCAGGTAGTTGTAGAGACCAATAAGGTCTCCCCTTAGCTTTCTTTTTCTCCAAACTGCATACCTCGAGTACCCTGAACCCCTCCTCCCAAGTCTTCTTCTCCAGATCCTTTACGAGCTTCATTGCTCTTCTTTGGACACATGAAGACAGAGCCGAAGCTGCAAACATTCTAGACCCAGCTAAGGGGAGCTCTACGGAGGGGCCAACACAAGCCTCTGGGGAGCCTGGCAGGCCTCCGGACAGCACAGGGCTTGCAAGCTCTGCACCAGGGCTGCTACAACAACAGCCTTCTCTCACCAGCAGCCCTCCTCTGCCTGCTTCCACGGCCACACCCCGCACACGGCCATAGCCAGGATCAAGCCCAAACAGACAACACCCATTCTCCCACCTACACAATTACAATCATGAGGGGCAAAAAAAGAGCAGAAGAGCATACCCAACATGAAAGGCCAGGCCTAAACACAGGCTTAGCCAAGTGGCAATATAGTAAGGAGAGACAGAACGGGATGGAAGGGCAGCTCCTCACGCCCAGCACAATTCCAAAGCCCAGAGTAGCCTGTCAGGGCTGTGAGGAAATGGGTCCCCTACTTCACAAGGCACCTGCAAACAACAACACGAGTGCCATGGCATGACCTCATGGCTGACAAAACAGTTCTAAGCTTTGCCCATGTCTGCTGAATGTGCTGACATGCATATTCCATGCAAATTCTCCCAAAAACGAACTCTCACTTCAAAGCTGTCACCAAGGTCAGATAGACACGTCCTCAAGAAGAGGACATGAAAAGGGAGCACTGTGGGAAGGAAAACACACCCCACTTCAATACTCGCGAGCTTGTGGCATGCCACAGCTGCTTGCTGCAAAGCGCTGTCCTGCGCAAAGCCTGTCCCGCCCCTCGGGGACCAGCATATAAGTTGGACCAGCGCTGCTCTCCCTCACACACTTCTCCTGACACCTTCTCCTCCACCATCAACAAGGTGAGTCTCAACACCCCTGCTCCTCTTTCCCCACCTGACCCATCTCTACCAGGACGCTCTGGCACCAGCCTTCCCCACTCCCTCCACCTCCTACAACACCACCCCTTGCATCCCCACACCCACCCGCTTTCTCATCACCCTCTCTTCCAGGGACCCTCCACACCACACACATGGCCTGCTACGACCTCTGCCGCCCCTGCGGACCCACCCCGCTGGCCAACAGCTGCAACGAGCCCTGTGTCAGGCAGTGCCAGGACTCCCGCGTCATCATCCAGCCCTCCCCCGTGCTGGTCACCCTGCCAGGACCCATCCTCACCTCCTTCCCACAGAACACCGCCGTCGGATCCTCCGCATCGGCTGCCGTGGGCAGCGAACTCAGCTCCCAGGGAGTGCCCATCTCCTCCGGTGGCTTCGGCTATGGCTACGGCTGTGGCTTAGGAGGCCTGGGCTGCTACTATGGCGGAAGAGGCTGCTACCCCTGCTAAAGGCCCTTGCCACCACCCCTACCTTGGAAGATACAGCATGGATTGAGGACACACATCCAGGCCCTTCCTGGCACATCCACCTGCCATCCACAGCTCCTCCTCTCAAGGCACCAAGCAACAAAGCAGAGAAGGGGCCAGTTCGGGCTGCCTGCAAACATGGCCCATGTACCTCCTCCTCTTCTCCCACTGCCTTATTTTTGTCACCCCTTCTGCTCTGTCCAGTACTCTCCTCTGCAAACAAATTCTCACAAGCCAAAGACCACTGGGTTATTCCACTGTAATGCTCCCAGTGTGGGGCAGGAAGGCCTCGGTGCTCTGGTTACATCTGTCTCACACAGAGACCTCACTGGTGGTTGCCCTACTTGCACCTCAGACGGGCTCCCTTCCACTTGGCGCTCCTGCTTTTTCACTGTTAATTTTTTTTTTTTTCTATCAATAAAGTTCTCCTGCATCCCAGCCTGAGATGACTCCTCTTCCTTTCATCTCCCTGCGCTCTTCTGCCTTCACCCGGCACAAAGCCAGGGCTCAAGAGATTCTCGAAGCATGTGGAAAAAGGGATGTAAAACCTCTCCTACGAAGTATGCCCACAGCAACATCATCACCTGCAACACAAAGCCGCACAGGGGGGCTTCCAGTGCATGACAACGAAACATTCAAATGCCGAAAGAAAGGCTTCGACATACTAATGCACCTCTACTCACACCTCTGACACCAGCTCTCCATAGCAGCATGCACTTGCCCAACTCTCTTCCTCAGCACCACTCTCAGCCCATCACAGCAAGCAGATTCACAGCAAACAATCATTTAGTGGGCAAGGAACCTCATGGAATCAGCTACCTCAATCCAGGCTGCTCAGGCAGGGTCGGCTCCAGCAGGGCTCCAGCAGACTTGTGCACATCCAGGCGCACAGCACTCCTTCCTACCTCTCCTCATACTCCTCAGAAGTGAGGACAGCTCACTGGCCAAATACCTGAAAAACACTCACCTTGGCTGAAAGGGGACAGGGCCTCTCATTCATCAATGTTTCAGAATGCATCAACCGCCACCAGCACCTCGGCTCTGCAGCCTCCTGAAGCATGGTTGCCCCCAACTCCCCTCAGTGACCTCCAAATCCTCTTTCTGCTCTCAGACACTGTGCAGAGAAGTGGCCTCACCCCTCGGCATTTACCCCAAGCAGACATCACAAAGACCCTGCCTGCCCACATCAGTTTGAAGCCACTTCCACACCCGCTCTGCCGCTCGACACAGTCATGGGCTCTCTGGACACTGCTCTGCCCTTGCAGGGTGCTCCACATCAAGCACTGTGTCGTGCCTAAGCCCAGGCTGCAAACGTGCTGAGCTCAGCTAAGGGGAGCCTTAGAGAGGGGCTTTCCATCACCCGTAACATCAATCACCTACAGCTTTGAAGCCACCGCATGTAAAGAGGATGCACTTCTGGGACCTTCCTTGCATATGGGCTCACCATCAACAGCCTCCTCCTCTCAAGGCACCAAGCAAGAAAGCAGGGAAGGGGCCAGCCAGGATGCTGTGAAACACGGCCCATGTACCTCCCCTGACACAACTTGAGGCTTTCTCCTCTTGTCCTATCACTGGTTACCTGGGAGAAGAGACAAACAGCCACCTCACTACAACCTCCTGTCAGGTAGCTGTAGATAGTGAGAAGGTCTCCCCTCAGCCTCCTCTTCTCCACACTGAACAACCCCAGTTCCCTCAGCCACTCCTCAGAAGACTCGTTCTCCAGACCCCTCACCAGCCTCATTGCCCTTCTCTGGACATGCTCCAGACCCTCCATGTCCTTCTCGTAGTGAGGGGCCCAAAACTGAACACAGTTCTCCAGGTGCCGCCTCACCAGTGCCAAGAACATATGGGACAATCACCTCCTTAATCCTGCTGGCCACACTATTCCTGAAACAAGCCAGGATACCGTTGGTCTGCTTGGCCGCCTTGGAACACTGCTGGCTCCTGTTCACTCGGCTGTTGACCAACCCACCAGCAGAGTTGTTTCTCTCACATAGTCCTTTTCTGCGAGTAGCTTTCTAGCCACTCTTCACCAAGCTTGTAGCTTTGCATGGGGTTGTTGTAACAGAAGTGCAGGACCTGGCACTTGGCCTTGTTGAACCTCTTACAATTGGCCTCAGACCATCGATCCAGTCAGTCCACATCCCTCTCCAGAGCCTTCCTACCCTCGAGCAGATCGACACTCCCACCCAAATTGGTGTCATCTGCATTAAATACCTCAGCCTTTCCCTCGTCCTTTGACACTGTGTTTCTCTGCTGTATTGCATTTCCATCAGGCATCTGATCTAATCTCAACCTAAGTTGAAGGCCACGACAAGAACAAGAGCTAGCAATTGTAAGACTTCTCCCGGTTGCTTCTACAATATTTTGTCTGCCTCTTCATCCTGGTTGGGTGGCCTATAACAGATTCCCACATGGTATCTGCCTTGTCAGCCTTCCTCCTCATTCTTACCCGTAAACACTCTACCCTACCATCACCATTATTAAGCTCGAGACAAGCAAAACACTTCCCAACATACAGGGCTACCCCACCACCGCTCCTTCCTTGCCTGTCCCTTCTGAAAACTTTACAGCCAGCCATTGCAGGTCTCCACTTGTGCCAGTCATCCCACCATCCTTCTGTCATTAAAACTATAGCAGAGCTTTCCGTTCTGGGTTTTTGTGGCAAGGTTTTGATAGCGGGGGTCCTATAGGGGTGGCTTCTGTGAGAAGCTGCAAGAAGATTCCCCCTTATCTGATAAAGCCAGTGCCAGCTGGCTCTAAGATGGACCCACCGCTGCCCAAGGCCAAGTCAATCAGCAATGGTTGTAGCGCCTCTGGGATGACATATTTAAGAAGGGGAAAAAACTGTGGTGGAAATGGCAGTCAAGAGAGAGGACTGAGACTATGTGAGAGAAACAACTCTGCAGACACCAAGGTCAGTGAAGAAGGAAAGGGAGGAGGTGCTCAAGATGCTGGAGCAGAGTGTTGTCCCTTGCAGCTCATGATGAAGACCATGGTGAGGCAGGCTGTCCCCCTGCAGCCCATGGAGGTCCACGGTGGAGCATTTATCCACCTGTAGCCCGTGGAAAGGACCCCATGCTGGAGCAGGTGGATGCCCGGAGAAGCCTGTGACCCCATCGGGAGCCCCACGCTGGAGCAGTCTCCTGCCAGGGCCTGTGGACCCGTGAAGAGAGGAGCCCATGCCGGAGCAGGTTTGCTGGCAGGCCTTGTGATCCCCTGGGGGACTCACGCTGGAGCAATTCATGAAGATCTGCACCCCGTGGGGGGGATCCACAATGGGACAGTTCGTGAAGGGCTGCAGCCTCTGGGAAGGACTCACACTGAAGAAGTTTGTGGAGAACTGTCTCCCGTGAGAGGAACCTCACATTGGAGCAGGGGCAGAGTCTGAGGAGTCCTTCCCCTGAGGAGGAAGGAGCAGCAGAGACAACATGTGATGAACTGACTGTAACCCCCATTCCCCATCCCCGTGTGCTGCTCAGGGGGATGAGGTAGAGAAATGGGAGTAAAGCTGAGTCCAGGAAGAAGGGACGGGTGGAGGGAAGGTCTTTTAAGATCTGGATTTATTTTCTCACTATCCTCCTCTGATTTGATTGGTGATAAATTAAACTCCCCTTTTCTCCCCAAGTTCAGTCTCATTTGTCCATCACGGTAACTGGTGAGTGATCTCTCCCTGTCCTTATCTCGAGCCTCGAGCCTTTCATCATATGTCCTCTCCCCTGTCCGGTTGAGGAGGGCGAGTGATAGAGCAGTTTTGGTGGGCACCTGGCATTTATCCAGGCCAAACCAAAATACTTTCTTGCTGCACAGTGGCTTCCAGCTTCTCCTGTTTCTTGCCCATTCTGCATGCATTGGTGTAGATTCTCTTCAGCTGGGCCACTGATCCCGCCACCCTTACTGGGGGGAGAAGCCCTAATACCTACGTGACCATTCTCAGGCACTTCCGTGGTTCTAACACACCAATAGCCCTTGAGTCTTTGCTGCCACAGGGATCACAATCCGCTGCATCCACTCAGACAGCAGACCTCGCTAGAACACTGTCCCTCAAACACTGCAGTGCCACCCCAAGGCATATCTCTAGTGAGCCTGATTTTATCCCTTTTGTCCTCCAAATCTAGTTTAAAGCTGTTTCAGTGAACCCTGCTAAATCCTGTGCAAAGACCCTTTTCACCCTTTGAGGCAGGTGCCCTGGTCTTTCACCAGCAGGCCTGGTGTCATGTAGTCAGACCAATGATGAAAATCCCCAGAATTCTACTGGTGACACCAGGCTCAAAGCCAGCTATTGATCTGCTGGCTCTTCCTGCCTCAAACACTGCGTCACGCCAAAGCCCAGGCTGCAAACATGCTGCAACCAGCTAGGGGAGCATTATGGAGGGGCCAACACAAGCCTTTGTGGACCTCCTAGCAGGACAGGGGATGTGAGATCTGAACAAGGACTGCCAGGACAACAGCTTGCTCTTGAAAGCCACCCTCCTCATGACCAAAGACAATGGAAGGGGCAACCCCACATTTGCAGCTTGCTTCCAAAGCACAGAGCAGACAGACTCCCCCCTTCATATTGCACCCACAAACCACACCAGACGAGTGACATGGCCTGACCTCACTGATGACAGCGCACCACTCGACGCTTTGCCCATGTCTGCTGAATGTGCTGACATGCACCGCACATGCAAATTCTCCCAAAAACCCACTCTCACTTAAAACCTGAAGCCAGGCTCAGATGGACCTGACCTCAAGAGAAGAACATGAAAAGGTTTGGTCAGGAAAACACACCCTGCCTCATTACTCGCGAGCCTGTGGCATGCAACAGCTGCCTGCTGCAAAGCGCTGTCCTGCGCAAAGCCTGTCCCGCCCCTCAGGGACCAGCATAAAAGACGGACCAGTGCTGCTCTCCCTCACACACTTCTCCTGACACCTTCTCCTCCACCATCAACAAGGTGAGACTCAAGCCCCTGCTCCTCTTTCCCCACCTGACCCATCTCTACAAGGACGCTCTGCCAACACCCTTCCCACTCCCTAACCCCCTGCAACACCACCCCTCGCACCCCCACACCCACCCGCTTTCTCATCACCCTCTCTTCCAGGGACCCTCCACACCACACACATGGCCTGCTACGACCTCTGCCGCCCCTGCGGACCCACCCCGCTGGCCAACAGCTGCAACGAGCCCTGTGTCAGGCAGTGCCAGGACTCCCGCGTCATCATCCAGCCCTCCCCTGTGCTGGTCACCCTGCCAGGACCCATCCTCACCTCCTTCCCACAGAACACCGCCGTCGGATCCTCCGCATCGGCTGCCGTGGGCAGCGAACTCAGCTCCCAGGGAGTGCCCATCTCCTCCGGTGGCTTCGGCTATGGCTATGGCTATGGCTTAGGAGGCCTGGGCTGCTACTATGGCGGAAGAGGCTGCTACCCCTGCTAAAGGCCCTTGCCACCACCCCTGCCTTGGAAGACACAGCATGGATTGAAGACGCACGTCCAGGCTCTTCCTGGCACATCCAGCTGCCATCCACAGCTCCTCCTCTCAAGGCACCAAGCAACAAAGCAGGGAAGGGGCCAGTTCGGGCTGCCTGCAAACATGGCCCATGTACCTCCTCCTCTTCTCCCACTTCCTTATTTCCATCAGCCCTTCTGCTCTGTCCAGTACCCTCTGCTCCAAACACCTTCTCACAACCCAAAGAAAGCTGGGGAATTCCACTGTAACGCTGCCACTGTGGGGCAGGAAGACCTCAGTGCTCTGGCCACTTCTATCTCACATAGGGACCTCGTTGGTGGTTGCCCTACTTGCACCTCAGATGGGCTCCCTTCCACTTGGCGCTTCTGCCTTTTCACTGTTCATTTTTTTTCTATCAATAAAGTTCTCCTGCATCCCAGCCTGAGACGACTCCTCGTCCTTTCATCTGCCTGGACTCTTCTGTCTTCACCCGGCACAAAGCCAGGGCTCAGGAGATTCTCTAATGGTACGGAAATGGCTGAAAGACCTCTCCAAGGAAGAATGTCCCCAGCAACAACATCACCAACAACACAAAGCCACACATGGGGGGTTTCCAGTGCATGACAACAAAACTTTCAAATGCTGAAAGAAAGGCTTGGACATACTAACCCATCTCTACTCACACCTCTAAAACCAGCTCCCAATAGCAGCATGCACTTGCCCAGCTCTCTTCCTCAGCACCACTCTCAGCCCATCACAGCAAGCAGATTCACAGCAAACAATCATTTAGTGGGCAAAGGAATATTCATGAATCACCTAGTTCAATTCAAGCTGCTCAGGCAGGGTCGGCTCCAGCAGGGCTCCAGCAGACTTGTGTACATCCAGGCGCACAGCACTCCTTCTTAACTTTCTTCATTCTCCTCAGAAATGAGGACAGATCACTGGCCAAATACCCTGAAAAACACTCACCTTGGCTGAAAGGGGACAGGGCCTCTCATTCATCAATGTTTCAGAATACATCAACCGCCACCAGCACCTTGGGTCTGCAGCCACCTGAAGCATGGTTGCCCCCAACTCCCCTCAGCAAGCTCCAAATCATCTTTCTGCTCATCAGACACTGTGCAGAGAAGTGGCCTCACCCCTCGGCAGTCACCCCAAGGAGACACCACAGACACCCTGCCTGCCCACATCAGGTCTAAGCCACTTCCACACTCGCTCTGCCGCTCGACACAGTCATGGGCTCTCTAGACACTGGTCTGCCCTTGCAGGGTGCTCCACATCAAGCACTGTGTCGTGCCAAAGCCCAGGCTGCAAACGTGCTGAACTCAGCTAAGGGGAGCCTTAGAGAGGGGCCAACACAAGGCTCTGGGTAGCCTGGCTGCAACGCGACAGCACAGGGCTTGCGAGCCCTGAAACAGGGCTGCAAGGACAACAGCCTGCTCTTGAGAGCAGCCCTCCAGCTGCTTCCGCTTCGACACCCAGGGATGGCCCCAGACGGGAACAAGAAAAAACAGGCAGCTGCCTTTCTCCTAGTTGAATACTTACAGGCATGTGGGACACCAAGAAACCCACAGATCACAGCCAACAGCAAAGGCCAGGCCTACAGACAGGCTCAGCCAGCTGGCAGCGAGGCACGGAGGCACCAAATGCAATGGAAGAGGCAGTCCCTCATGCCCAGCACACCTCCAAAGCACACAGCAGCCTGCCAGGGCTGTGAGGAAATGGGAACCCCTCTTGAAACCGCACCCGCAAACCGCACCACGTGAGTGCCATGGGTGACCTCACTGGTGACACCCCACCTCTCCCATGCTTTGGTTGCATCTTCTGCCTGCTCTGACAAGTGCCATCAATGACAAGTATTTGGTCTCAAACACTTGCACTTAAAAGCTGCTGCCAGGGCCAAGTGGACACGTCCTCAAGAGAAACATCTGAAATTAGATAATTGCAGGAAGCAGAACACACTGCACCTCATTACTTACACAGCTACAGCTGCAAATTGCTGTCATGTGCAATGGCTGACTCGCCCCCTTGGGCACTCAGGGACCAGCAGAAAAGCGAGGCCACAGCCTCTCTCCTCAGCACATTTCTCCTGACACCATCTCCTCCATGGTCAACAACCTGAGCCTCAATAACCTTCCCCTCCTGCTCCTGCCCCAGCTCTTTCAGAACCCTCGGCCCCCAGCCTCAGCAGCCCTGAAGAATGAAGGAAGCCCGGTAGAAGCCCTAATGCCTACGTGACCATTCTCAGGCGCTCCCGTGCTTTCTAACTCAGCAATACCCGCTGTGTCTTTGCTGCCGTAGGGATCTCAATCCCCTGGATCTACTGAGATGGCGGACTGAAGGACCTCGCTGGCACACCGTCCCTCAAACATTGGCAGCCAACCCCCAGCCTTATCTCTATGGGGTTACCCCTCTTCTTTTTCCAGTCTAGTTTCAAGCTTTTTCAGTGAACCCTGCTAACTCCTGTGCCAATACCCTTGTGCCGCTTTGTGCCACTTTGAGTCAGATTCAACCCGTCTGCGACCAGAAGGCCTGGTGTTGTGCAGACCGACCCACGACCAGAAATACCAAAATTTTGCTGGAGACACCAGGCTCGCAGCAAGGTGTTGATCTGCTGCCTATTACTGCATCAGGCACCTAGTCACGCCAAAGCCCAGTCTGCAAAGATGCTGGAACCAACTAAAGGGAGAGTGATGGAGGGGCCAAAAGAAGCCACAAGGAAGCCTGGCAGGCCTTTCAACAGCAGAAATTCTGAACCAGAGCTGCCAGCACAACAGCCTACTCTTACAAGCAGCCCAGCGCCATTGGATCCTCCTCATCGGCTGCCCTGGGTGATGTCCTCAGCTCCCAGGGAGTGCCCGTCTCCTCCGGTGGCTTTGGCTATGTCTTTCGAAGTCTGGGCTGCTTCAGTCCTGCCACCGATCACCAGCTTCTGGGCACAGCTCTTCCACTACTTTGCAGTCCAACTCACTGCCCACTTAGGCAGCCCACATTTTCTCAGCTTCTCTAGGAGCACGTGATGGCAGACAGGGACAAAGCTTCCATTCAAGTATAGCTCAACAACAGCCACTGCTCTCCCATTGTCTGATACCCACTCACTTCAATGTACAACACAGGGAGGTGACGCGAGCATGATTTCCCCTTTGTAAATCCACGCCAACAAATCCCCATCACATTCTTGATCTTGCTGGCCTTGGCAGTGCGTTTCGGGAACATTTCCTCCATCACCCTTCCAAGGGATGAGGTTAGTCCCACCACCCTCTACTTCCTCGCATCTTCCTTCTTCAGTTGCTTCAAGACAGCAGGGCTACGAGCTCTCTTCCACCCATCAGGAAGTGCTCCGAGGCAATATGACTTTGCCATGAGAATGGACAGTGAGCTCCCAACGACATCAGCCAGCTCCCTCAGCATTCGTGGCTATCAGCCACCAAGCCCCTACAGACTTGCGTACATCCAGACACCAAGCACTCCTTCCTACCTCCCTTCCTCCTCCTCAGCAACGAGGACAGCTCACCAGACAAACACCCAGAAAAACACTCACCTTGGATCAAATGGGATAGGGCCTCTCATTCATCGAATTTTCAGAATGCATCAACCACCACCAGGGCCACAGCTCTGCAGCCAAATTCAGCAAGCTCGACTTTCTCCTCTTTTCTAGGAGGATGTGATGGGAGATGGTGACAAAGGCGCCATTCAAGTACAGCTCAACAGCAGACACTGCTCTCCCCTCGTACAACACCTGCTCGCCTCAACATGGATAACACCGAGGTAGCTCCAGCATGATTTTCCTTCGTAACTCCTCAATGATCACTCCGTATCACCTTCATCTTGACTTTCTCTGTTCTTTCTGGGAGGCTTTCCTCCAAGACATTCCCTTAAAAAAGAGGGCAGCCTCGTGAGACTCCACTTTCCCACATCCTCCTTCTTCGTCATCTTCATGATATGAGGGCTATGAGCTCTCTCTACCACCCATCAGCACCTGCTCCCAGGCAACATGACCTTGCCAAGCTAATAGACAGTCGCCTCTCAAGGACATCAGCCAGCTCCCTTGGCATTGCTGGGTGCAACCCCTCAGGCCCTGTCGCCCTATCTACACCCAGTCGCACAGCACTCCTTCTTGCCTCCCTTCATCTCCCTCAGCAACAAGCACAGCTTGTTGGACAAACAGCCTGCAAAAACATTCACTTTGCCTCATCTGGGCAGGCCTTGCCATTCATCAACCCCTCGGCATGCAACAACTGCCACCAGGACCTCGGCTCGGCTGCCACGTGCAGCATGCTTGCCTCCAACTCCCCTTGGCAAGCTCCAAATCCACTTTCTCTCCATCAGACACTGTGCACAGAACTGGCCTCACCCCTTGGTTCTCACCTCAACTAAAGACCCCAGAGGCCCTGGCTCACCAGTCTCCCCTATCTGCTGCTCCCACTCCCCCTCTGCCTCTCGCCACACTCACAGGCTCTCCAGAAACTCACCTGCTCTTGCCGGCTGCCACATAGACATCCATGGAGTCATTAAGGTGGGAAAAGTCCCTTAGCATTATGGAGTCCAAACGCCAACCTTACCTTGCCAAACCCACCACTAAACCATGTCCCAAAGCACCACTTCTACACATCTTTTAAATACCTCCCATGATAGTGACTCAACCACTTCCCTGGGCAGCCTGTTCCAATGCTTCACAGCCCTTTCAGTGATGAAATTTTGCCACACATCCAACGTAAAACTCTGCCAGTGCAACTTCAGGCCATTTCCTCTTGTCCTATCGCTTGTTAATAGCGATAAGAGACCAATACCCAAATCACTACAACCTCCTGCCAGGTAATTGTAGAGAGTGGCAAGGTCTCCCCTCAGACTCCCTCACCCTCCTTTTCTCCACACTAAACAAGCCCATTTCCGTTACCTGTGCCTCACAAGACTTCTGCTCTAGACCCTGCACCAGCTTTGTTGCTTTTCCTTGCACATGCTCCAGCACCTCAAGGTCTTTCCTGTTCTGAGGGGCCCAAAACGGAACAAAGTATTCAACGTGTGGCTTCACCAGTGCCGAGTACATCTGGGACAATTGCTGTCCTACTGCTGCTGGCCACACTATTCCTGATACAAGCCAGGATGCTGTTGGCCTTCTTGGCCACCTGGGCACACAGCTGGCTCCTGTTCAGTTGGCTGTTCAGCAAACAGCCCAAGTGCTCTTCTACCGGGCAACTTTCCAGCCACTCTTCCCCAACCCCTGTAGCTTTGCATGGGGTCATTGTGACCCAAGTGCAGGACCCAGCACTCAGCCTTGTTGAACCGCATACAGTTCGCCTCGGCCCATCAATCCAGCCTGTCCAGAACCCTCTGTCGAACCTTCCCACCCTCAAGCACATCTACACTTCTGCCCAACATGGTGTCGTCTGCAAACTTACTGAGGGTGCACTCGATCCCCTTGTGCAGATCATTGACAAAGACAATAAACAGAACTGGCCGCAATAGTGTCCCCTGGGAAGCACCACTTGTGACCGACCGCCAACAGGCTCTAACTCCATTCGCCAAAACTCTTCCCGTCTGGCTCTCCAGCCAGTTCTCTACCCAGCAAAAGCTATGCCCATCCAAGCCACGAGCAGTCAGTGTCTCTGGGAGAAGGCTGTGGGAAACGGTGTCAAAGGCTTTGCTGAACTCTAGGTAGAACACATCCACAGTCACTCCCTCATCCACTAAGCGGCTCACCTTGCCCTCGAAGGAGATCAGGTTGGTCAAGCAGGACCTGCCTTGCATAAACCCATGCTCACTGGGCCTGATCTCCCAGTTGTCCCATACGTGCAATGTACTTGCACTCCAGAGGATCTACTTCATAACCTTCCCAGGCTTCGAGGTCGGATTGACAGCCCTGGAGTTGCCTGGACCTTCGTTCTGGCCCTTCTTGTAGACGGCCATCACATTTGCGACATTCCAGTCAACTGGGACCTGCCCGATTAGCCAGGACTGCTGCTAAATTCTTGGAAATGGCTTAGTGAGCACCTCTGCCAGCTCCCTCAGTACCCTTGGGTGGATCCTATCCGGCCCCATACACCTCTGTGTGTCTTAGTGCTGTAGGAAGTCACTAAGCATTTCCATTGGCTTGTGGGGGCTTCATTCTGCTCCCCAATCCTGTCTTCCAGATCAGGGGGCTGGGTACCCATAGAATTACTCTTCTCACTATTAACACTTCTTATTACTGTGGAATCATTGCAGAGAAGGACTCATCGCAATGGAAGGGGAAGCGCCTCCTGCCCCACATATCTCCAAAGCCCAGAACAGCTGGCTAGGGCTGCGACGAAACAAGGACCACTCTGCACAACGCATCTGCAGACCACACCTCAATACTGCCACGGGATGACCTCACTGATGACAACCAACCTCTCCTATGCTTTGGACGCCTCTTCTGAAAGCACTGGCATCCGCCATGACAGCAAGACTTTGGCCTCTATTTCTCCCACATAAAAGTTGACACCAAGGTCAGATGGACACGTCCTCAAGAGGAGCACATGAAAAAGGGAGCACTGCGGGAAGGAAAACATTCCCTGCCTCATTACTGGCGAGCTTGTGGCATGCAATAGCTGCTTGCTGCAAAGTGCTGTCATGTGCAAAGGCTGTCCCGCCCCTCGGGAACCAGCATAAAAGCAGGCCCAGGGCTGCTCTCCCTCACACATTTCTCCTGACACCTTCTCCTCCACGGACAGCAAGGTAAGCCTCAACCCCCTGCCTCTCCTTCTGTGGTGCTGTCTATTCCACCACCCTCACACCACAGCCTCAGCAGCACTGACCCCCTGCCCTCTGCCACACGCTCCCCACAGCCCCACAACAGCCTTCCCCACTCCCTCCACCTCCTACAACACCACCCCCACACCCACCCGCTTTCTCATCACCCTCTCTTCCAGGGACCCTCCACACCACACACATGGCCTGCTACGACCTCTGCCGCCCCTGCGGACCCACCCCGCTGGCCAACAGCTGCAACGAGCCCTGTGTCAGGCAGTGCCAGGACTCCCGCGTCATCATCCAGCCCTCCCCTGTGCTGGTCACCCTGCCAGGACCCATCCTCACCTCCTTCCCACAGAACACCGCCGTCGGATCCTCCGCATCTGCTGCCGTGGGCAGCGAACTCAGCTCCCAGGGAGTGCCCATCTCCTCCGGTGGCTTCGGCTATGGCTACGGCTGTGGCTATGGCTTAGGAGGCCTGGGCTGCTACTACGGCAGAAGAGGATGCTACCCCTGCTAAAGGCCCTTGCCACCACCCCTGCCTTGGAAGATACAGCATGGACTGAGGACACACATCCAGGCCCTTCCTGGCACATCCACCTGCCATCCACAGCTCCTCCTCTCAAGGCACCAAGCAACAAAGCAGGGAAGGGGCCAGTTCGGGCTGCCTGCAAACATGGCCCATGTACCACCTCCTCTTATCCCAATGCCTTCTTTGCGTCACCCCTTCTGCTCTGTCCAGTACTCTCCTCTGCAAACAAATTCTCACAAGACAAAGACCGCCTGGGAAATCCACTGTAATGCTCCCAGGGTGGGGCAGGAAGGCCTCGGTGCTCTGGATACATCTGTCTCACACAGAGACCTCGTTGATGGTAGCCCTACTTGCACCTCAGACGGGCTCCCTTCCACTTGGCGCTCCTGCTTTTTCACTGTTCTTTTTTTTTTTGTCTCAATAAAGTTCTCCTGCATCCCAGCCTGAGACGACTCCTCATCCTTTCATCTCCCTGGGCTCTTCTGCCTTCACCCGGCACAAAGCCAGGGCTCAAGAGATTCTCGGAGGGGAAGGAAAAAGGGCTGTAAGACCTCTCCTAGGAAGTATGTCCACAGCAACAACACCACCAACAACACAAAGACACACATGGGGGCTTCCAGTGCATGACAACAAAAATTTCAAATGCTGAAAGAAAGGCTTCGACATACTAACGCACCTCTACTCACACCTCTGACACCAGCTCCCAATAGCAGCATGCACTTGACCAACTCTCTTCCTCAGCACGACTCTCAGCCCATCACAGCAAGCAGATTCACAGCAAACAATCATTTAGTGGACAAGGAACCTCATGGAATCAGCTACCTCAATCCAGGCTGCTCAGGCAGGGTCGGCTCCAGCAGGGCTCCAGCAGACTTGTGCACATCCAGGCGCACAGCACTCCTTCCTACCTCTCCTCATCCTCCTCAGAAATGAGGACAGCTCACTGGCCAAATACCCTGAAAAACACTCACCTTGGCTGAAAGGGGACAGGGCCTCTCATTCATCAATGTTTCAGAATGCATCAACCGCCACCAGCACCTCGGCTCTGCAGCCTCCTGAAGCATGGTTGCCCCCAACTCCCCTCAGCAAGCTCCAAATCCTCTTTCTGCTCTCAGACACTGTGCAGAGAAGTGGCCTCACCCCTCGGCATTTACCCCAAGCAGACATCACAAAGACCCTGCCTGCCCACATCAGTTTGAAGCCACTTCCACACCCGCTCTGCCGCTCGACACAGTCATGGGCTCTCTGGACACTGGTCTGCCCTTGCAGGGTGCTCCACATCAAGCACTGTGTCGTGCCAAAGCCCAGGCTGCAAACGTGCTGAGCTCAGCTAAGGGGAGCCTTAGAGAGGGGCTTTCCATCACCCGTAACATCAATCACCTACAGCTTTGAAGCCACCGCATGTAAAGAGGATGCACTTCTGGGACCTTCCTTGCATATGGGCTCACCATCAACAGCCTCCTCCTCTCAAGGCACCAAGCAAGAAAGCAGGGAAGGGGCCAGCCAGGATGCTGTGACACACGGCCCATGTACCTCCCCTGACACAACTTGAGGCTTTCTCCTCTTGTCCTATCACTGGTTACCTGGGAGAAGAGACAAACAGCCACCTCACTACAACCTCCTGTCAGGTAGCTGTAGATAGTGAGAAGGTCTCCCCTCAGCCTCCTCTTCTCCACACTGAACAACCCCAGTTCCCTCAGCCACTCCTCAGAAGACTTGTTCTCCAGACCCCTCACCAGCCTCATTGCCCTTCTCTGGACATGCTCCAGACCCTCCATGTCCTTCTGGTAGTGAGGGGCCCAAAACTGAACACAGTTCTCCACGTGCCGCCTCACCAGTGCCAAGAACATATGGGACAATCACCTCCTTAATCCTGCTGGCCACACTATTCCTGAAACAAGCCAGGATACCGTTGGTCTGCTTGGCCGCCTTGGAACACTGCTGGCTCCTGTTCACTCGGCTGTTGACCAACCCACCAGCAGAGTTGTTTCTCTCACATAGTCCTTTTCTGCGAGTAGCTTTCTAGCCACTCTTCACCAAGCTTGTAGCTTTGCATGGGGTTGTTGTAACAGAAGTGCAGGACCTGGCACTTGGCCTTGTTGAACCTCTTACAATTGGCCTCAGCCCATCGATCCAGTCAGTCCACATCCCTCTCCAGAGCCTTCCTACCCTTGAGCAGATCGACACTCCCACCCAAATTGGTGTCATCTGCATTAAATACCTCAGCCTTTCCCTCATCCTTTGACACTGTGTTTCTCTGCTGTATTGCATTTCCATCAGGCATCTGATCTAATCTCAACCTAAGTTGAAGGCCACGACAAGAACAAGAGCTAGCAATTGTAAGACTTCTCCCGGTTGCTTCTACAATATTTTGTCTGCCTCTTCATCCTGGTTGGGTGGCCTATAACAGATTCCCACATGGTATCTGCCTTGTCAGCCTTCCCCCTCATTCTTACCCGTAAACACTCAACCCTACCATCACCATTATTAAGCTCGAGACAAGCAAAACACTTCCCAACATACAGGGCTACCCCACCACCGCTCCTTCCTTGCCTGTCCCTTCTGAAAACTTTACAGCCAGCCATTGCAGGTCTCCACTTGTGCCAGTCATCCCACCATCCTTCTGTCATTAAAACTATAGCAGAGCTTTCCGTTCTGGGTTTTTGTGGCAAGGTTTTGATAGCGGGGGTCCTATAGGGGTGGCTTCTGTGAGAAGCTGCAAGAAGATTCCCCCTTATCTGATAAAGCCAGTGCCAGCTGGCTCTAAGATGGACCCACCGCTGCCCAAGGCCAAGTCAATCAGCAATGGTTGTAGCGCCTCTGGGATGACATATTTAAGAAGGGGAAAAAACTGTGGTGGAAATGGCAGTCAAGAGAGAGGACTGAGACTATGTGAGAGAAACAACTCTGCAGACACCAAGGTCAGTGAAGAAGGAAAGGGAGGAGGTGCTCAAGATGCTGGAGCAGAGTGTTGTCCCTTGCAGCTCATGATGAAGACCATGGTGAGGCAGGCTGTCCCCCTGCAGCCCATGGAGGTCCACGGTGGAGCATTTATCCACCTGTAGCCCGTGGAAAGGACCCCATGCTGGAGCAGGTGGATGCCCGGAGAAGCCTGTGACCCCATCGGGAGCCCCACGCTGGAGCAGTCTCCTGCCAGGGCCTGTGGACCCGTGAAGAGAGGAGCCCATGCCAGAGCAGGTTTGCTGGCAGGCCTTGTGATCCCCTGGGGGACTCACGCTGGAGCAATTCATGAAGATCTGCACCCCGTGGGAGGGATCCACAATGGGGCAGTTCGTGAAGGGCTGCAGCCTCTGGGAAGGACTCACACTGAAGAAGTTTGTGGAGAACTGTCTCCCGTGAGAGGAACCTCACATTGGAGCAGGGGCAGAGTCTGAGGAGTCCTTCCCCTGAGGAGGAAGGAGCAGCAGAGACAACATGTGATGAACTGACTGTAACCCCCATTCCCCATCCCCGTGTGCTGCTCAGGGGGATGAGGTAGAGAAATGGGAGTAAAGTTGAGTCCAGGAAGAAGGGACGGGTGGAGGGAAGGTCTTTTAAGATCTGGATTTATTTTCTCACTATCCTCCTCTGATTTGATTGGTGATAAATTAAACTCCCCTTTTCTCCCCAAGTTCAGTCTCGTTTGTCCATCACGGTAACTGGTGAGTGATCTCTCCCTGTCCTTATCTCGAGCCTCGAGCCTTTCATCATATGTCCTCTCCCCTGTCCGGTTGAGGAGGGCGAGTGATAGAGCAGTTTTGGTGGGCACCTGGCATTTATCCAGGCCAAACCAAAATGCTTTCTTGCTGCACAGTGGCTTCCAGCTTCTCCTGTTTCTTGCCCATTCTGCATGCATTGGTGTAGATGCTCTTCAGCTGGGCCACTGATCCCGCCACCCTTACTGGGGGGGAGAAGCCCTAATACCTACGTGTCCATTCTCAGGCACTTCCGTGGTTCTAACACACCAATAGCCCTTGAGTCTTTGCTGCCACAGGGATCACAATCCGCTGCATCCACTCAGACAGCAGACCTCGCTAGAACACTGTCCCTCAAACACTGCAGTGCCACCCCAAGGCATATCTCTAGTGAGCCTGAGTTTATCTCTTTTGTCCTCCAAATCTAGTTTAAAGCTGTTTCAGTGAACCCTGCTAAATCCTGTGCAAAGACCCTTTTCACCCTTTGAGGCAGGTGCCCTGGTCTTTCACCAGCAGGCCTGGTGTCATGTAGTCAGACCAATGATGAAAACCCCCAGAATTCTACTGGTGACACCAGGCTCAAAGCCAGCTATTGATCTGCTGGCTCTTCCTGCCTCAAGCACTGCGTCACACCAAAGCCCAGGCTGCAAACATGCTGCAACCAGCTAGGGGAGCATTATGGAGGGGCCAACACAAGCCTTTGTGGACCTCCTAGCAGGACAGAGGATGTGAGATCTGAACAAGGACTGCCAGGACAACAGCTTGCTCTTGAAAGCCACCCTCCTCATGACCAAAGACAATGGAAGGGGCAACCCCACATTTGCAGCTTGCTTCCAAAGCACAGAGCAGACAGACTCCCCCCTTCACATTGCACCCACAAACCACACCAGACGAGTGACATGGCCTGACCTCACTGATGACAGCGCACCACTCGACGCTTTGCCCATGTCCGCTGAATGTGCTGACATGCACCGCACATGCAAATTCTCCCAAAAACCCACTCTCACTTAAAACCTGAAGCCAGGCTCAGATGGACCTGACCTCAAGAGAAGAACATGAAAAGGTTTGGTCAGGAAAACACACCCTGCCTCATTACTCGCGAGCCTGTGGCATGCAACAGCTGCCTGCTGCAAAGCGCTGTCCTGCGCAAAGCCTGTCCCGCCCCTCAGGGACCAGCATAAAAGACGGACCAGTGCTGCTCTCCCTCACACACTTCTCCTGACACCTTCTCCTCCACCATCAACAAGGTGAGACTCAAGCCCCTGCTCCTCTTTCCCCACCTGACCCATCTCTACAAGGACGCTCTGCCAACACCCTTCCCACTCCCTAACCCCCTGCAACACCACCCCTCGCACCCCCACACCCACCCGCTTTCTCATCACCCTCTCTTCCAGGGACCCTCCACACCACACACATGGCCTGCTACGACCTCTGCCGCCCCTGCGGACCCACCCCGCTGGCCAACAGCTGCAACGAGCCCTGTGTCAGGCAGTGCCAGGACTCCCGCGTCATCATTGAGCCCTCCCCCGTGCTGGTCACCCTGCCAGGACCCATCCTCACCTCCTTCCCACAGAACACCGCCGTCGGATCCTCCGCATCGGCTGCCGTGGGCAGCGAACTCAGCTCCCAGGGAGTGCCCATCTCCTCCGGTGGCTTCGGCTATGGCTATGGCTATGGCTTAGGAGGCCTGGGCTGCTACTATGGCGGAAGAGGCTGCTACCCCTGCTAAAGGCCCTTGCCACCACCCCTGCCTTGGAAGACACAGCATGGATTGAAGACGCACGTCCAGGCTCTTCCTGGCACATCCACCTGCCATCCACAGCTCCTCCTCTCAAGGCACCAAGCAACAAAGCAGGGAAGGGGCCAGTTCGGGCTGCCTGCAAACATGGCCCATGTACCTCCTCCTCTTCTCCCACTTCCTTATTTCCATCAGCCCTTCTGCTCTGTCCAGTACCCTCTGCTCCAAACACCTTCTCACAACCCAAAGAACGCTGGGGAATTCCACTGTAACGCTGCCACTGTGGGGCAGGAAGACCTCAGTGCTCTGGCCACTTCTATCTCACATAGGGACCTCGTTGGTGGTTGCCCTACTTGCACCTCAGATGGGCTCCCTTCCACTTGGCGCTTCTGCCTTTTCACTGTTCATTTTTTTTCTATCAATAAAGTTCTCCTGCATCCCAGCCTGAGACGACTCCTCGTCCTTTCATCTGCCTGGACTCTTCTGTCTTCACCCGGCACAAAGCCAGGGCTCAGGAGATTCTCTAATGGTATGGAAATGGCTGAAAGACCTCTCCAAGGAAGAATGTCCCCAGCAACAACATCACCAACAACACAAAGCCACACATGGGGGGTTTCCAGTGCATGACAACAAAACTTTCAAATGCTGAAAGAAAGGCTTCGACATACTAACCCATCTCTACTCACACCTCTAAAACCAGCTCCCAATAGCAGCATGCACTTGCCCAGCTCTCTTCCTCAGCACCACTCTCAGCCCATCACAGCAAGCAGATTCACAGCAAACAATCATTTAGTGGGCAAAGGAATATTCATGAATCACCTAGTTCAATTCAAGCTGCTCAGGCAGGGTCGGCTCCAGCAGGGCTCCAGCAGACTTGTGTACATCCAGGCGCACAGCACTCCTTCTTAACTTTCTTCATTCTCCTCAGAAATGAGGACAGATCACTGGCCAAACACCTTGAAAAACACTCACCTTGGCTGAAAGGGGACAGGGCCTCTCATTCATCAATGTTTCAGAATACATCAACCGCCACCAGCACCTCGGCTCTGCAGCCACCTGAAGCATGGTTGCCCCCAACTCCCCTCAGCAAGCTCCAAATCATCTTTCTGCTCATCAGACACTGTGCAGAGAAGTGGCCTCACCCCTCGGCAGTCACCCCAAGGAGACACCACACACACCCTGCCTGCCCACATCAGGTCTAAGCCACTTCCACACTCGCTCTGCCGCTCGGCACAGTCATGGGCTCTCTGGACACTGGTCTGCCCTTGCAGGGTGCTCCACATCAAGCACTGTGTCGTGCCAAAGCCCAGGCTGCAAACGTGCTGAACTCAACTAAGGGGAGCCTTAGAGAGGGGCCAACACAAGGCTCTGGGGAGCCTGGCTGCAACGCGACAGCACAGGGCTTGTGAGCCCTGAAACAGGGCTGCAAGGACAACAGCCTGCTCTTGAGAGCAGCCCTCCAGCTGCTTCCGCTTCGACACCCAGGGATGGCCCCAAACGGGAACAAGAAAAAACAGGCAGCCACCTTTCTGCTAGTTGAATACTTACAGGCATGTGGGACACCAAGAAACCCACAGATCACAGCCAACAGCAAAGGCCAGGCCTACAGACAGGCTCAGCCAGCTGGCAGCGAGGCACGGAGGCACCAAATGCAATGGAAGAGGCAGTCCCTCATGCCCAGCACACCTCCAAAGCACACAGCAGCCTGCCAGGGCTGTGAGGAAATGGGAACCCCTCTTGAAACCGCACCCGCAAACCACACCACGTGAGTGCCATGGGTGACCTCACTGGTGACACCCCACCTCTCCCATGCTTTGGTTGCATCTTCTGCCTGCTCTGACAAGTGCCATCAACGACAAGTATTTGGTCTCAAACACTTGCACTTAAAAGCTGCTGCCAGGGCCAAGTGGACACGTCCTCAAGAGAAACATCTGAAATTAGATAATTGCAGGAAGCAGAACACACTGCACCTCATTACTTACACAGCTACGGCTGCAAATTGCTGTCATGTGCAATGGCTGACTCGCCCCCTTGGGCACTCAGGGACCAGCAGGAAAGCGAGGCCACAGCCTCTCTCCCCAGCACATTTCTCCTGACACCATCTCCTCCACGGTCAACAAGCTGAGCCTCAATAACCTTCCCCTCCTGCTCCTGCCCCAGCTCTTTCAGAACCCTCGGCCCCCAGCCTCAGCAGCCCTGAAGAATGAAGGAAGCCCGGTAGAAGCCCTAATGCCTACGTGACCATTCTCAGGCGCTCCCGTGCTTTCTAACTCAGCAATACCCGCTGTGTCTTTGCTGCTGAAGGGATCTCAATCCCCTGGATCTACTGAGATGGCGGACTGAAGGACCTCGCTGGCACACCGTCCCTCAAACATTGGCAGCCAACCCCCAGCCTTATCTCTATGGGGTTACCCCTTTTCTGTTTCCAGTCTAGTTTCAAGCTTTTTCAGTGAACCCTGCTAACTCCTGTGCCAATACCCTTGTGCCGCTTTGTGCCACTTTGAGTCAGGTTCAACCCGTCTGCGACCAGAAGGCCTGGTGTTGTGCAGACCGACCCACGACCAGAAATACCAAAATTTTGCTGGAGACACCAGGCTCGCAGCAAGGTGTTGATCTGCTGCCTATTACTGCATCAGGCACCTAGTCACGCCAAAGCCCAGTCTGCAAAGATGCTGGAACCAACTAAAGGGAGAGTGATGGAGGGGCCAAAAGAAGCCACAAGGAAGCCTGGCAGGCCTTTCAACAGCAGAAATTCTGAACCAGAGCTGCCAGCACAACAGCCTACTCTTACAAGCAGCCCAGCGCCATTGGATCCTCCTCATCGGCTGCCCTGGGTGATGTCCTCAGCTCCCAGGGAGTGCCCGTCTCCTCCGGTGGCTTTGGCTATGTCTTTCGAAGTCTGGGCTGCTTCAGTCCTGCCACCGATCACCAGCTTCTGGGCACAGCTCTTCCACTACTTTGCAGTCCAACTCACTGCCCACTTAGGCAGCCCACACTTTCTCAGCTTCTCTAGGAGCACGTGATGGCAGACAGGGACAAAGCTTCCATTCAAGTATAGCTCAACAACAGCCACTGCTCTCCCATTGTCTGATACCCACTCACTTCAATGTACAACACAGGGAGGTGACGCGAGCATGATTTCCCCTTTGTAAATCCACGCCAACAAATCCCCATCACATTCTTGATCTTGCTGGCCTTGGCAGTGCGTTTCGGGAACATTTCCTCCATCACCCTTCCAAGGGATGAGGTTAGTCCCACCACCCTCTACTTCCTCGCATCTTCCTTCTTCAGTTGCTTCAAGACAGCACGGCTACGAGCTCTCTTCCACCCATCAGGAAGTGCTCCGAGGCAATATGACTTTGCCATGAGAATGGACAGTGAGCTCCCAACGACATCAGCCAGCTCCCTCAGCATTCGTGGCTATCAGCCACCAAGCCCCTACAGACTTGCGTACATCCAGACACCAAGCACTCCTTCCTACCTCCCTTCCTCCTCCTCAGCAACGAGGACAGCTCACCAGACAAACACCCAGAAAAACACTCACCTTGGATCAAATGGGATAGGGCCTCTCATTCATCGAATTTTCAGAATGCATCAACCACCACCAGGGCCACAGCTCTGCAGCCAAATTCAGCAAGCTCGACTTTCTCCTCTTTTCTAGGAGGATGTGATGCGAGATGGTGACAAAGGCGCCATTCAAGTACAGCTCAACAGCAGACACTGCTCTCCCCTCGTACAACACCTGCTCGCCTCAACATGGATAACACCGAGGTAGCTCCAGCATGATTTTCCTTCGTAACTCCTCAATGATCACTTCATATCACCTTCATCTTGACTTTCTCTGTTCTTTCTGGGAGGCTTTCCTCCAAGACATTCCCTTAAAAAAGAGGGCAGCCTCGTGAGACTCCACTTTCCCACATCCTCCTTCTTCATCATCTTCATGATATGAGGGCTATGAGCTCTCTCTACCACCCATCAGCACCTGCTCCCAGGCAACATGACCTTGCCAAGCTAATAGACAGTCGCCTCTCAAGGACATCAGCCAGCTCCCTTGGCATTGCTGGGTGCAACCCCTCAGGCCCTGTCGCCCTATCTACACCCAGTCGCACAGCACTCCTTCTTGCCTCCCTTCATCTCCCTCAGCAACAAGCACAGCTCGCTGGACAAACAGCCTGCAAAAACATTCACTTTGCCTCATCTGGGCAGGCCTTGCCATTCATCAACCCCTCGGCATGCAACAACCGCCACCAGGACCTCGGCTCGGCTGCCACGTGCAGCATGCTTGCCTCCAACTCCCCTTGGCAAGCTCCAAATCCACTTTCTCTCCATCAGACACTGTGCACAGAACTGGCCTCACCCCTTGGTTCTCACCTCAACTAAAGACCCCAGAGGCCCTGGCTCACCAGTCTCCCCTATCTGCTGCTCCCACTCCCCCTCTGCCTCTCGCCACACTCACAGGCTCTCCAGAAACTCACCTGCTCTTGCCGGCTGCCACATAGACATCCATGGAGTCATTAAGGTGGGAAAAGTCCCTTAGCATTATGGAGTCCAAACGCCAACCTTACCTTGCCAAACCCACCACTAAACCATGTCCCAAAGCACCACTTCTACACATCTTTTAAATACCTCCCATGATAGTGACTCAACCACTTCCCTGGGCAGCCTGTTCCAATGCTTCACAGCCCTTTCAGTGATGAAATTTTGCCACACATCCAACGTAAAACTCTGCCGGTGCAACTTCAGGCCATTTCCTCTTGTCCTATCGCTTGTTAATAGCGATAAGAGACCAATACCCAGATCACTACAGCCTCCTGCCAGGTAATTGTAGAGAGTGGCAAGGTCTCCCCTCAGACTCCCTCACCCTCCTTTTCTCCACACTAAACAAGCCCAATTCCGTTACCTGTGCCTCACAAGACTTCTGCTCTAGACCCTGCACCAGCTTTGTTGCTTTTCCTTGCACATGCTCCAGCACCTCAAGGTCTTTCCTGTTCTGAGGGGCCCAAAACGGAACAAAGTATTCAACGTGTGGCTTCACCAGTGCCGAGTACATATGGGACAATTGCTGTCCTACTGCTGCTGGCCACACTATTCCTGATACAAGCCAGGATGCTGTTGGCCTTCTTGGCCACCTGGGCACACAGCTGGCTCCTGTTCAGTTGGCTGTTCAGCAAACAGCCCAAGTGCTCTTCTACCGGGCAACTTTCCAGCCACCCTTCCCCAACCCCTGTAGCTTTGCATGGGGTCATTGTGACCCAAGTGCAGGACCCAGCACTCAGCCTTGTTGAACCGCATACAGTTCGCCTCGGCCCATCAATCCAGCCTGTCCAGAACCCTCTGTCGAACCTTCCCACCCTCAAGCACATCTACACTTCTGCCCAACATGGTGTCGTCTGCAAACTTACTGAGGGTGCACTCGATCCCCTCGTGCACGTCACTGACAAAGACAATAAACAGAACTGGCCGCAATAGTGTCCCCTGGGAAGCACCACTTGTGACCGGCCGCCAACAGGCTCTAACTCCATTCGCCAAAACTCTTCCCGTCTGGCTCTCCAGCCAGTTCTCTACCCAGCAAAAGCTATGCCCATCCAAGCCACGAGCAGTCAGTGTCTCTGGGAGAAGGCTGTGGGAAACGGTGTCAAAGGCTTTGCTGAACTCTAGGTAGAACACATCCACAGTCACTCCCTCATCCACTAAGCGGCTCACCTTGCCCTCGAAGGAGATCAGGTTAGTCCAGCAGGACCTGCCTTGCATAAACCCATGCTCACTGGGCCTGATCTCCCAGTTGTCCCATACGTGCAATGTACTTGCACTCCAGAGGATCTACTTCATAACCTTCCCAGGCTTCGAGGTCAGATTGACAGCCCTGGAGTTCCCTGGACCTTCGTTCTGGCCCTTCTTGTAGACGGCCATCACATTTGCTACATTCCAGTCAACTGGGACCTGCCCGATTAGCCAGGACTGCTGCTAAATTCTTGGAAATGGCTTAGTGAGCACCTCTGCCAGCTCCCTCAGTACCCTTGGGTGGATCCTATCCGGCCCCATACACCTCTGTGTGTCTTAGTGCTGTAGGAAGTCACTAAGCATTTCCATTGGCTTGTGGGGGCTTCATTCTGCTCCCCAATCCTGTCTTCCAGATCAGGGGGCTGGGTACCCATAGAATTACTCTTCTCACTATTAACACTTCTTATTACTGTGGAATCATTGCAGAGAAGGACTCATCGCAATGGAAGGGGAAGCGCCTCCTGCCCCACATATCTCCAAAGCCCAGAACAGCTGGCTAGGGCTGCGACGAAACAAGGACCACTCTGCACAACGCATCTGCAGACCACACCTCAATACTGCCACGGGATGACCTCACTGATGACAACCAACCTCTCCTATGCTTTGGACGCATCTTCTGAAAGCACTGGCATCCGCCATGACAGCAAGACTTTGGCCTCTATTTCTCCCACATAAAAGTTGACACCAAGGTCAGATGGACACGTCCTCAAGAGGAGCACATGAAAAAGGGAGCACTGCGGGAAGGAAAACATTCCCTGCCTCATTACTGGCGAGCTTGTGGCATGCAATAGCTGCTTGCTGCAAAGTGCTGTCATGTGCAAAGGCTGTCCCGCCCCTCGGGAGCCAGCATAAAAGCAGGCCCAGGGCAGCTCTCCCTCACACATTTCTCCTGACACCTTCTCCTCCACGGACAGCAAGGTAAGCCTCAACCCCCTGCCCCTCCTTCTCTGGTGCTGTCTATTCCACCACCCTCACACCACAGCCTCAGCAGCCCTGACCCCCTGCCCTCTGCCACACGCTCCCCACAGCCCCACAACAGCCTTCCCCACTCCCTCCACCTCCTACAACACCACCCCTCGCACCCCCACACCCACCCGCTTTCTCATCACCCTCTCTTCCAGGTACTCTCCACACCACACACATGGCCTGCTACGACCTCTGCCGCCCCTGCGGACCCACCCCGCTGGCCAACAGCTGCAACGAGCCCTGTGTCAGGCAGTGCCAGGACTCCCGCGTCATCATTGAGCCCTCCCCTGTGCTGGTCACCCTGCCAGGACCCATCCTCACCTCCTTCCCACAGAACACCGCCGTCGGATCCTCCGCATCCGCTGCCGTGGGCAGCGAACTCAGCTCCCAGGGAGTGCCCATCTCCTCCGGTGGCTTCGGCTATGGCTACGGCTGTGGCTATGGCTTAGGAGGCCTGGGCTGCTACTACGGCAGAAGAGGATGCTACCCCTGCTAAAGGCCCTTGCCACCACCCCTGCCTTGGAAGATACAGCATGGACTGAGGACACACATCCAGGCCCTTCCTGGCACATCCACCTGCCATCCACAGCTCCTCCTCTCAAGGCACCAAGCAACAAAGCAGGGAAGGGGCCAGTTCGGGCTGCCTGCAAACATGGCCCATGTACCACCTCCTCTTATCCCAATGCCTTCTTTGCGTCACCCCTTCTGCTCTGTCCAGTACTCTCCTCTGCAAACAAATTCTCACAAGACAAAGACCGCCTGGGAAATCCACTGTAATGCTCCCAGGGTGGGGCAGGAAGGCCTCGGTGCTCTGGATACATCTGTCTCACACAGAGACCTCGTTGATGGTAGCCCTACTTGCACCTCAGACGGGCTCCCTTCCACTTGGCGCTCCTGCTTTTTCACTGTTCTTTTTTTTTTTTTTCTCAATAAAGTTCTCCTGCATCCCAGCCTGAGACGACTCCTCTTCCTTTCATCTCCCTGGGCTCTTCTGCCTTCACCCGGCACAAAGCCAGGGCTCAAGAGATTCTCGGAGGGGAAGGAAAAAGGGCTGACTTGTGCACATCCAGGCGCACAGCACTCCTTCCTACCTCTCCTCATCCTCCTCAGAAATGAGGACAGCTCACTGGCCAAATACCCTGAAAAACACTCACCTTGGCTGAAAGGGGACAGGGCCTCTCATTCATCAATGTTTCAGAATGCATCAACCGCCACCAGCACCTCGGCTCTGCAGCCTCCTGAAGCATGGTTGCCCCCAACTCCCCTCAGCAAGCTCCAAATCCTCTTTCTGCTCTCAGACACTGTGCAGAGAAGTGGCCTCACCCCTCGGCATTTACCCCAAGCAGACATCACAAAGACCCTGCCTGCCCACATCAGTTCGAAGCCACTTCCACACCCGCTCTGCCGCTCGACACAGTCATGGGCTCTCTGGACACTGGTCTGCCCTTGCAGGGTGCTCCACATCAAGCACTGTGTCGTGCCTAAGCCCAGGCTGCAAACGTGCTGAGCTCAGCTAAGGGGAGCCTTAGAGAGGGGCTTTCCATCACCCGTAACATCAATCACCTACAGCTTTGAAGCCACCGCATGTAAAGAGGATGCACTTCTGGGACCTTCCTTGCATATGGGCTCACCATCAACAGCCTCCTCCTCTCAAGGCACCAAGCAAGAAAGCAGGGAAGGGGCCAGCCAGGATGCTGTGACACACGGCCCATGTACCTCCCCTGACACAACTTGAGGCTTTCTCCTCTTGTCCTATCACTGGTTACCTGGGAGAAGAGACAAACAGCCACCTCACTACAACCTCCTGTCAGGTAGCTGTAGATAGTGAGAAGGTCTCCCCTCAGCCTCCTCTTCTCCACACTGAACAACCCCAGTTCCCTCAGCCACTCCTCAGAAGACTTGTTCTCCAGACCCCTCACCAGCCTCATTGCCCTTCTCTGGACATGCTCCAGACCCTCCATGTCCTTCTGGTAGTGAGGGGCCCAAAACTGAACACAGTCTCCACGTGCCGCCTCACCAGTGCCAAGAACATATGGGACAATCACCTCCTTAATCCTGCTGGCCACACTATTCCTGAAACAAGCCAGGATACCGTTGGTCTGCTTGGCCGCCTTGGAACACTGCTGGCTCCTGTTCACTCGGCTGTTGACCAACCCACCAGCAGAGTTGTTTCTCTCACATAGTCCTTTTCTGCGAGTAGCTTTCTAGCCACTCTTCACCAAGCTTGTAGCTTTGCATGGGGTTGTTGTAACAGAAGTGCAGGACCTGGCACTTGGCCTTGTTGAACCTCTTACAATTGGCCTCAGCCCATCGATCCAGTCAGTCCACATCCCTCTCCAGAGCCTTCCTACCCTTGAGCAGATCCACACTCCCACCCAAATTGGTGTCATCTGCATTAAATACCTCAGCCTTTCCCTCATCCTTTGACACTGTGTTTCTCTGCTGTATTGCATTTCCATCAGGCATCTGATCTAATCTCAACCTAAGTTGAAGGCCACGACAAGAACAAGAGCTAGCAATTGTAAGACTTCTCCCGGTTGCTTCTACAATATTTTGTCTGCCTCTTCATCCTGGTTGGGTGGCCTATAACAGATTCCCACATGGTATCTGCCTTGTCAGCCTTCCCCCTCATTCTTACCCGTAAACACTCTACCCTACCATCACCATTATTAAGCTCGAGACAAGCAAAACACTTCCCAACATACAGGGCTACCCCACCACCGCTCCTTCCTTGCCTGTCCCTTCTGAAAACTTTACAGCCAGCCATTGCAGGTCTCCACTTGTGCCAGTCATCCCACCATCCTTCTGTCATTAAAACTATAGCAGAGCTTTCCGTTCTGGGTTTTTGTGGCAAGGTTTTGATAGCGGGGGTCCTATAGGGGTGGCTTCTGTGAGAAGCTGCAAGAAGATTCCCCCTTATCTGATAAAGCCAGTGCCAGCTGGCTCTAAGATGGACCCACCGCTGCCCAAGGCCAAGTCAATCAGCAATGGTTGTAGCGCCTCTGGGATGACATATTTAAGAAGGGGAAAAAACTGTGGTGGAAATGGCAGTCAAGAGAGAGGACTGAGACTATGTGAGAGAAACAACTCTGCAGACACCAAGGTCAGTGAAGAAGGAAAGGGAGGAGGTGCTCAAGATGCTGGAGCAGAGTGTTGTCTCTTGCAGCTCATGATGAAGACCATGGTGAGGCAGGTTGTCCCCCTGCAGCCCATGGAGGTCCACGGTGGAGCATTTATCCACCTGTAGCCCATGGAAAGGACCCCATGCTGGAGCAGGTGGATGCCCGGAGAAGCCTGTGACCCCATCGGGAGCCCCACGCTGGAGCAGTCTCCTGCCAGGGCCTGTGGACCCGTGAAGAGAGGAGCCCATGCCGGAGCAGGTTTGCTGGCAGGCCTTGTGATCCCCTGGGGGACTCACGCTGGAGCAATTCATGAAGATCGGCACCCCGTGGGAGGGATCCACAATGGGGCAGTTCGTGAAGGGCTGCAGCCTCTGGGAAGGACTCACACTGAAGAAGTTTGTGGAGAACTGTCTCCCGTGAGAGGAACCTCACATTGGAGCAGGGGCAGAGTCTGAGGAGTCCTTCCCCTGAGGAGGAAGGAGCAGCAGAGACAACATGTGATGAACTGACTGTAACCCCCATTCCCCATCCCCGTGTGCTGCTCAGGGGGATGAGGTAGAGAAATGGGAGTAAAGTTGAGTCCAGGAAGAAGGGACGGGTGGAGGGAAGGTCTTTTAAGATCTGGATTTATTTTCTCACTATCCTCCTCTGATTTGATTGGTGATAAATTAAACTCCCCTTTTCTCCCCAAGTTCAGTCTCGTTTGTCCATCACGGTAACTGGTGAGTGATCTCTCCCTGTCCTTATCTCGAGCCTCGAGCCTTTCATCATATGTCCTCTCCCCTGTCCGGTTGAGGAGGGCGAGTGATAGAGCAGTTTTGGTGGGCACCTGGCATTTATCCAGGCCAAACCAAAATGCTTTCTTGCTGCACAGTGGCTTCCAGCTTCTCCTGTTTCTTGCCCATTCTGCATGCATTGGTGTAGATGCTCTTCAGCTGGGCCACTGATCCCGCCACCCTTACTGGGGGGAGAAGCCCTAATACCTACGTGACCATTCTCAGGCACTTCCGTGGTTCTAACACACCAATAGCCCTTGAGTCTTTGCTGCCACAGGGATCACAATCCGCTGCATCCACTCAGACAGCAGACCTCGCTAGAACACTGTCCCTCAAACACTGCAGTGCCACCCCAAGGCATATCTCTAGTGAGCCTGAGTTTATCTCTTTTGTCCTCCAAATCTAGTTTAAAGCTGTTTCAGTGAACCCTGCTAAATCCTGTGCAAAGACCCTTTTCACCCTTTGAGGCAGGTGCCCTGGTCTTTCACCAGCAGGCCTGGTGTCATGTAGTCAGACCAATGATGAAAACCCCCAGAATTCTACTGGTGACACCAGGCTCAAAGCCAGCTATTGATCTGCTGGCTCTTCCTGCCTCAAGCACTGCGTCACACCAAAGCCCAGGCTGCAAACATGCTGCAACCAGCTAGGGGAGCATTATGGAGGGGCCAACACAAGCCTTTGTGGACCTCCTAGCAGGACAGAGGATGTGAGATCTGAACAAGGACTGCCAGGACAACAGCTTGCTCTTGAAAGCCACCCTCCTCATGACCAAAGACAATGGAAGGGGCAACCCCACATTTGCAGCTTGCTTCCAAAGCACAGAGCAGACAGACTCCCCCCTTCACATTGCACCCACAAACCACACCAGACGAGTGACATGGCCTGACCTCACTGATGACAGCGCACCACTCGACGCTTTGCCCATGTCCGCTGAATGTGCCGGCATGCACCGCACATGCAAATTCTCCCAAAAACCCACTCTCACTTAAAACCTGAAGCCAGGCTCAGATGGACCTGACCTCAAGAGAAGAACATGAAAAGGTTTGGTCAGGAAAACACACCCTGCCTCATTACTCGCGAGCCTGTGGCATGCAACAGCTGCCTGCTGCAAAGCGCTGTCCTGCGCAAAGCCTGTCCCGCCCCTCAGGGACCAGCATAAAAGACGGACCAGTGCTGCTCTCCCTCACACACTTCTCCTGACACCTTCTCCTCCACCATCAACAAGGTGAGACTCAAGCCCCTGCTCCTCTTTCCCCACCTGACCCATCTCTACAAGGACGCTCTGCCAACACCCTTCCCACTCCCTAACCCCCTGCAACACCACCCCTCGCACCCCCACACCCACCCGCTTTCTCATCACCCTCTCTTCCAGGGACCCTCCACACCACTCACATGGCCTGCTACGACCTCTGCCGCCCCTGCGGACCCACCCCGCTGGCCAACAGCTGCAACGAGCCCTGTGTCAGGCAGTGCCAGGACTCCCGCGTCATCATCCAGCCCTCCCCCGTGCTGGTCACCCTGCCAGGACCCATCCTCACCTCCTTCCCACAGAACACCGCCGTCGGATCCTCCGCATCGGCTGCCGTGGGCAGCGAACTCAGCTCCCAGGGAGTGCCCATCTCCTCCGGTGGCTTCGGCTATGGCTATGGCTATGGCTTAGGAGGCCTGGGCTGCTACTATGGCGGAAGAGGCTGCTACCCCTGCTAAAGGCCCTTGCCACCACCCCTGCCCTGGAAGATACAGCATGGATTGAAGACGCACGTCCAGGCTCTTCCTGGCACATCCACCTGCCATCCACAGCTCCTCCTCTCAAGGCACCAAGCAACAAAGCAGGGAAGGGGCCAGTTCGGGCTGCCTGCAAACATGGCCCATGTACCTCCTCCTCTTCTCCCACTTCCTTATTTCCATCAGCTCTTCTGCTCTGTCCAGTACCCTCTGCTCCAAACACCTTCTCACAACACAAAGAACGCTGGGGAATTCTACTGTAACGCTGCCACTGTGGGGCAGGAAGACCTCAGTGCTCTGGCCACTTCTATCTCACATAGGGACCTCGTTGGTGGTTGCCCTACTTGCACCTCAGATGGGCTCCCTTCCACTTGGCGCTTCTGCCTTTTCACTGTTCATTTTTTTTCTATCAATAAAGTTCTCCTGCATCCCAGCCTGAGACGACTCCTCGTCCTTTCATCTGCCTGGACTCTTCTGTCTTCACCCGGCACAAAGCCAGGGCTCAGGAGATTCTCTAATGGTATGGAAATGGCTGAAAGACCTCTCCAAGGAAGAATGTCCACAGCAACAACATCACCAACAACACAAAGCCACACATGGGGGGTTTCCAGTGCATGACAACAAAACATTCAAATGCTGAAAGAAAGGCTTGGACATACTAACCCATCTCTACTCACACCTCTAAAACCAGCTCCCAATAGCAGCATGCACTTGCCCAGCTCTCTTCCTCAGCACCACTCTCAGCCCATCACAGCAAGCAGATTCACAGCAAACAATCATTTAGTGGGCAAAGGAATATTCATGAATCACCTAGTTCAATTCAAGCTGCTCAGGCAGGGTCGGCTCCAGCAGGGCTCCAGCAGACTTGTGTACATCCAGGCGCACAGCACTCCTTCTTAACTTTCTTCATTCTCCTCAGAAATGAGGACAGCTCACTGGCCAAATACCCTGAAAAACACTCACCTTGGCTGAAAGGGGACAGGGCCTCTCATTCATCAATGTTTCAGAATACATCAACCGCCACCAGCACCTCGGCTCTGCTGCCACCTGAAGCATGGTTGCCCCCAACTCCCCTCAGCAAGCTCCAAATCATCTTTTTGCTCATCAGACACTGTGCAGAGAAGTGGCCTCACCCCTCGGCACTCACCCCAAGGAGACACCACACACACCCTGCCTGCCCACATCAGGTCTAAGCCACTTCCACACTCGCTCTGCCGCTCGACACAGTCATGGGCTCTCTGGACACTGGTCTGCCCTTGCAGGGTGCTCCACATCAAGCACTGTGTCGTGCCAAAGCCCAGGCTGCAAACGTGCTGAACTCAGCTAAGGGGAGCCTTAGAGAGGGGCCAACACAAGGCTCTGGGGAGCCTGGCTGCAACGCGACAGCACAGGGCTTGCGAGCCCTGAAACAGGGCTGCAAGGACAACAGCCTGCTCTTGAGAGCAGCCCTCCAGCTGCTTCCGCTTTGACACCCAGGGATGGCCCCAAACGGGAACAAGAAAATACAGGCAGCTGCCTTTCTCCTAGTTGAATACTTACAGGCATGTGGGACACCTAGGAACCCACAGAGCACAGCCAACAGCAAAGGCCAGGCCTACAGACCTACAGACAGGCTCAGCCAGCTGGCAGCGAGGCACGGAGGCACCAAATGCGATGGAAGAGGCAGTCCCTTACGTCCAGCACACCTCCAAAGCACACAGCAGCCTGCCAGGGCTGTGAGGAAATGGGAACCCCTTTTGAAACCGCACCCGCAAACCACACCACGTGAGTGCCATGGGTGACCTCGCTGGTGACACCCCACCTCTCCCATGCTTTGGTTGCATCTTCTGCCTGCTCTGACAAGTGCCATCAACGACAAGTATTTGGTCTCAAACACTTGCACTTAAAAGCTGCTGCCAGGGCCAAGTGGACACGTCCTCAAGAGAAACATCTGAAATTAGATAATTGCAGGAAGCAGAACACACTGCACCTCATTACTTACACAGCTACAGCTGCAAATTGCTGTCATGTGCAATGGCTGACTTGCCCCCTTGGGCACTCAGGGACCAGCAGAAAAGCGAGGCCACAGCCTCTCTCCTCAGCACATTTCTCCTGACACCATCTCCTCCATCGTCAACAAGCTGAGCCTCAATAACCTTCCCCTCCTGCTCCTGCCCCAGCTCTTTCAGAACCCTCGGCCCCCAGCCTCAGCAGCCCTGAAGAATGAAGGAAGCCCGGTAGAAGCCCTAATGCCTACGTGACCATTCTCAGGCGCTCCCGTGCTTTCTAACTCAGCAATACCCGCTGTGTCTTTGCTGCTGAAGGGATCTCAATCCCCTGGATCTACTGAGATGGCGGACTGAAGGACCTCGCTGGCACACCGTCCCTCAAACATTGGCAGCCAATCCCCAGCCTTATCTCTATGGGGTTACCCCTTTTCTGTTTCCAGTCTAGTTTCAAGCTTTTTCAGTGAACCCTGCTAACTCCTGTGCCAATACCCTTGTGCCGCTTTGTGCTTTGAGTCAGGTTCAACCCGTCTGCGACCAGAAGGCCTGGTGTTGTGCAGACCGACCCACGACCAGAAATACCAAAATTTTGCTGGAGACACCAGGCTCGCAGCAAGGTGTTGATCTGCTGCCTATTACTGCATCAGGCACCTAGTCACGCCAAAGCCCAGTCTGCAAAGATGCTGGAACCAACTAAAGGGAGAGTGATGGAGGGGCCAAAAGAAGCCACAAGGAAGCCTGGCAGGCCTTTCAACAGCAGAAATTCTGAACCAGAGCTGCCAGCACAACAGCCTACTCTTACAAGCAGCCCAGCGCCATTGGATCCTCCTCATCGGCTGCTCTGGGTGACGTCCTCAGCTCCCAGGGAGTGCCCGTCTCCTCCGGTGGCTTTGGCTATGTCTTTCGAAGTCTGGGCTGCTTCAGTCCTGCCACCGATCACCAGCTTCTGGGCACAGCTCTTCCACTACTTTGCAGTCCAACTCACTGGCCACTTAGGCAGCCCACACTTTCTCAGCTTCTCTAGGAGCACTGGATGGGAGACAGGGACAAAGCTTCCATTCAAGTATAGCTCAACAACAGCCACTGCTCTCCCATTGTCCGATACCCACTCACTTCAATGTACAACACAGGGAGGTGACGCGAGCATGATTTCCCCTTTGTAAATCCACGCCAACAAATCCCCATCACATTCTTGATCTTGCTGGCCTTGGCAGTGCGTTTCGGGAACATTTCCTCCATCACCCTTCCAAGGGATGAGGTTAGTCCCACCACCCTCTACTTCCTCGCATCTTCCTTCTTCAGTTGCTGCAAGACAGCAGGGCTACGAGCTCTCTTCCACCCATCAGGAAGTGCTCCAAGGCAATATGACTTTGCCATGAGAATGGACAGTGAGCTCCCAACGACATCAGCCAGCTCCCTCAGCATTCGTGGCTATCAGCCACCAAGCCCCTACAGACTTGCGTACATCCAGACACAAAGCACTCCTTCCTACCTCCCTTCCTCCTCCTCAGCAACGAGGACAGCTCACCAGACAAACACCCAGAAAAACACTCACCTTGGATCAAATGGGATAGGGCCTCTCATTCATCGAATTTTCAGAATGCATCAACCGCCACCAGGGCCACAGCTCTGCAGCCAAATTCAGCAAGCTCGACTTTCTCCTCTTTTCTAGGAGGATGTGATGGGAGATGGTGACAAAGGCGCCATTCAAGTACAGCTCAACAGCAGACACTGCTCTCCCCTCGTACAACACCTGCTCGCCTCAACATGGATAACACCGAGGTAGCTCCAGCATGATTTTCCTTCGTAACTCCTCAATGATCACTTCATATCACCTTCATCTTGACTTTCTCTGTTCTTTCTGGGAGGCTTTCCTCCAAGACATTCCCTTAAAAAAGAGGGCAGCCTCGTGAGACTCCACTTTCCCACATCCTCCTTCTTCATCATCTTCATGATATGAGGGCTATGAGCTCTCTCTACCACCCATCAGCACCTGCTCCCAGGCAACATGACCTTGCCAAGCTAATAGACAGTCGCCTCTCAAGGACATCAGCCAGCTCCCTTGGCATTGCTGGGTGCAACCCCTCAGGCCCTGTCGCCCTATCTACACCCAGTCGCACAGCACTCCTTCTTGCCTCCCTTCATCTCCCTCAGCAACAAGCACAGCTCGCTGGACAAACAGCCTGCAAAAACATTCACTTTGCCTCATCTGGGCAGGCCTTGCCATTCATCAACCCCTCGGCATGCAACAACCGCCACCAGGACCTCGGCTCGGCTGCCACGTGCAGCATGCTTGCCTCCAACTCCCCTTGGCAAGCTCCAACTCCTCTTTCTCTCCATCAGACACTGTGCACAGAACTGGCCTCACCCCTTGGTTCTCACCTCAACTAAAGACCCCAGAGGCCCTGGATCACCAGTCTCCCCTATCTGCTGCTCCCACTCCCCCTCTGCCTCTCGCCACACTCACAGGCTCTCCAGAAACTCACCTGCTCTTGCTGGCTGCCACATAGACATCCATGGAGTCATTAAGGTGGGAAAAGTCCCTTAGCATTATAGAGTCCAAACGCCAACCTTACATTGCCAAACCCACCACTAAACCATGTCCCAAAGCACCACTTCTACACATCTTTTAAATACCTCCCATGATAGTGACTCAACCACTTCCCTGGGCAGCCTGTTCCAATGCTTCACAGCCCTTTCAGTGATGAAATTTTGCCACACATCCAACGTAAAACTCTGCCGGTGCAACTTCAGGCCATTTCCTCTTGTCCTATCTCTTGTTAATAGCGATAAGAGACCAATACCCAAATCACTACAACCTCCTGCCAGGTAATTGTAGAGAGTGGCAAGGTCTCCCCTCAGACTCCCTCACCCTCCTTTTCTCCACACTAAACAAGCCCAGTTCCGTTACCTGTGCCTCACAAGACTTCTGCTCTAGACCCTGCACCAGCTTTGTTGCTTTTCCTTGCACATGCTCCAGCACCTCAAGGTCTTTCCTGTTCTGAGGGGCCCAAAACGGAACAAAGTATTCAACGTGTGGCTTCACCAGTGCCGAGTACATCTGGGACAATTGCTGTCCTACTGCTGCTGGCCACACTATTCCTGATACAAGCCAGGATGCTGTTGGCCTTCTTGGCCACCTGGGCACATCGCTGGCTCCTGTTCAGTTGGCTGTTCACCAACAGCCCAAGTGCTCTTCTACCGGGCAACTTTCCAGCCACTCTTCCCAACCCCTGTAGCTTTGCGTGGGGTCATTGTGACCCAAGCGCAGGACCCAGCACTCAGCCTTGTTGAACCGCATACAGTTCGCCTCGGCCCATCAATCCAGCCTGTCCAGAACCCTCTGTCGAGCCTTCCCACCCTCAAGCACATCTACACTTCTGCCCAACATGGTGTCGTCTGCAAACTTACTGAGGGTGCACTCGATCCCCTTGTGCAGATCATTGACAAAGACAATAAACAGAACTGGCCGCAATAGTGTCCCCTGGGAAGCACCACTTGTGACCGACCGCCAACAGGCTCTAACTCCATTCGCCAAAACTCTTCCCGTCTGGCTCTCCAGCCAGTTCTCTACCCAGCAAAAGCTATGCCCATCCAAGCCACGAGCAGTCAGTGTCTCTGGGAGAAGGCTGTGGGAAACGGTGTCAAAGGCTTTGCTGAAGTCTAGGTAGAACACATCCACAGTCACTCCCTCATCCACTAAGCGGCTCACCTTGCCCTCGAAGGAGATCAGGTTGGTCAAGCAGGACCTGCCTTGCATAAACCCATGCTCACTGGGCCTGATCTCCCAGTTGTCCCATACGTGCAATGTACTTGCACTCCAGAGGATCTACTTCATAACCTTCCCAGGCTTCGAGGTCAGATTGACAGGCCTGGAGTTCCCCGGACCTTCGTTCTGGCCCTTCTTGTAGACGGCCATCACATTTGCTACATTCCAGTCAACTGGGACCTGCCCGATTAGCCAGGACTGCTGCTAAATTCTTGGAAATGGCTTAGTGAGCACCTCTGCCAGCTCCCTCAGTACCCTTGGGTGGATCCTATCCGGCCCCATACACCTCTGTGTGTCTTAGTGCTGTAGGAAGTCACTAAGCATTTCCATTGGCTTGTGGGGGCTTCATTCTGCTCCCCAAACCTGTCTTCCAGATCAGGGGGCTGGGTACCCATAGAATTACTCTTCTCACTATTAACACTTCTTATTACTGTGGAATCATTGCAGAGAAGGACTCATCGCAATGGAAGGGGAAGCGCCTCCTGCCCCACATATCTCCAAAGCCCAGAACAGCTGGCTAGGGCTGCGACGAAACAAGGACCACTCTGCACAACGAATCTGCAGACCACACCTCAATACTGCCACGGGATGACCTCACTGATGACAACCAACCTCTCCTATGCTTTGGACGCCTCTTCTGAAAGCACTGGCATCCGCCATGACAGCAAGACTTTGGCCTCTATTTCTCCCACATAAAAGTTGACACCAAGGTCAGATGGACACGTCCTCAAGAGGAGCACATGAAAAAGGGAGCACTGCGGGAAGGAAAACATTCCCTGCCTCATTACTGGCGAGCTTGTGGCATGCAATAGCTGCTTGCTGCAAAGTGCTGTCATGTGCAAAGGCTGTCCCGCCCCTCGGGAACCAGCATAAAAGCAGGCCCAGGGCTGCTCTCCCTCACACATTTCTCCTGACACCTTCTCCTCCACGGACAGCAAGGTAAGCCTCAACCCCCTGCCTCTCCTTCTGTGGTGCTGTCTATTCCACCACCCTCACACCACAGCCTCAGCAGCACTGACCCCCTGCCCTCTGCCACACGCTCCCCACAGCCCCACAACAGCCTTCCCCACTCCCTCCACCTCCTACAACACCACCCCCACACCCACCCGCTTTCTCATCACCCTCTCTTCCAGGGACCCTCCACACCACACACATGGCCTGCTACGACCTCTGCCGCCCCTGCGGACCCACCCCGCTGGCCAACAGCTGCAACGAGCCCTGTGTCAGGCAGTGCCAGGACTCCCGCGTCATCATTGAGCCCTCCCCTGTGCTGGTCACCCTGCCAGGACCCATCCTCACCTCCTTCCCACAGAACACCGCCGTCGGATCCTCCGCATCCGCTGCCGTGGGCAGCGAACTCAGCTCCCAGGGAGTGCCCATCTCCTCCGGTGGCTTCGGCTATGGCTACGGCTGTGGCTATGGCTTAGGAGGCCTGGGCTGCTACTACGGCAGAAGAGGATGCTACCCCTGCTAAAGGCCCTTGCCACAACCCCTGCCTTGGAAGATACAGCATGGACTGAGGACACACATCCAGGCCCTTCCTGGCACATCCACCTCCCATCCACAGCTCCTCCTCTCAAGGCACCAAGCAACAAAGCAGGGAAGGGGCCAGTTCGGGCTGCCTGCAAACATGGCCCATGTACCACCTCCTCTTATCCCAATGCCTTCTTTGCGTCACCCCTTCTGCTCTGTCCAGTACTCTCCTCTGCAAACAAATTCTCACAAGCCAAAGACCGCCTGGGAAATCCACTGTAATGCTCCCAGCGTGGGGCAGGAAGGCCTCAGTGCTCTGGATACATCTGTCTCATACAGAGACCTCGTTGATGGTAGCCCTGCTTGCACCTCAGACGGGCTCCCTTCCACTTGGCGCTCCTGCTTTTTCACTGTTCTTTTTTTTTTTTTCTCAATAAAGTTCTCCTGCATCCCAGCCTGAGATGACTCCTCTTCCTTTCATCTCCCTGGGCTCTTCTGCCTTCACCCGGCACAAAGCCAGGGCTCAAGAGATTCTCGGAGGGGAAGGAAAAAGGGCTGTAAGACCTCTCCTAGGAAGTATGTCCACAGCAACAACACCACCAACAACACAAAGCCACACATGGGGGCTTCCAGTGCATGACAACAAAACATTCAAATGCTGAAAGAAAGGCTTCGGCATACTAATGCACCTCTACTCACACCTCTGACACCAGCTCCCCATAGCAGCATGCACTTGACCAACTCTCTTCCTCAGCACGACTCTCAGCCCATCACAGCAAGCAGATTCACAGCAAACAATCATTTAGTGGGCAAGGAACCTCATGGAATCAGCTACCTCAATCCAGGCTGCTCAGGCAGGGTCGGCTCCAGCAGGGCTCCAGCAGACTTGTGCACATCCAGGCACACAGCACTCCTTCCTACCTCTCCTCATCCTCCTCAGAAATGAGGACAGCTCACTGGCCAAATACCCTGAAAAACACTCACCTTGGCTGAAAGGGGACAGGGCCTCTCATTCATCAATGTTTCAGAATGCATCAACCGCCACCAGCACCTCGGCTCTGCAGCCTCCTGAAGCATGGTTGCCCCCAACTCCCCTCAGCAAGTTCCAAATCCTCTTTCTGCTCTCAGACACTGTGCAGAGAAGTGGCCTCACCCCTCGGCATTTACCCCAAGCAGACATCACAAAGACCCTGCCTGCCCACATCAGGTCTAAGCCACTTCCACACCCGCTCTGCCGTTCGACACAGTCATGGGCTCTCTGGACACTGCTCTGCCCTTGCAGGGTGCTCCACATCAAGCACTGTGTCGTGCCAAAGCCCAGGCTGCAAACGTGCTGAGCTCAGCTAAGGGGAGCCTTAGAGAGGGGCTTTCCATCACCCGTAACATCAATCACCTACAGCTTTGAAGCCACCGCATGTAAAGAGGATGCACTTCTGGGACCTTCCTTGCATATGGGCTCACCATCAACAGCCTCCTCCTCTCAAGGCACCAAGCAAGAAAGCAGGGAAGGGGCCAGCCAGGATGCTGTGACACACGGCCCATGTACCTCCCCTGACACAACTTGAGGCTTTCTCCTCTTGTCCTATCACTGGTTACCTGGGAGAAGAGACAAACAGCCACCTCACTACAACCTCCTGTCAGGTAGCTGTAGATAGTGAGAAGGTCTCCCCTCAGCCTCCTCTTCTCCACACTGAACAACCCCAGTTCCCTCAGCCACTCCTCAGAAGACTTGTTCTCCAGACCCCTCACCAGCCTCATTGCCCTTCTCTGGACATGCTCCAGACCCTCCATGTCCTTCTCGTAGTGAGGGGCCCAAAACTGAACACAGTTCTCCACGTGCCGCCTCACCAGTGCCAAGAACATATGGGACAATGACCTCCTTAATCCTGCTGGCCACACTATTCCTGAAACAAGCCAGGATACCGTTGGTCTGCTTGGCCGCCTTGGAACACTGCTGGCTCCTGTTCACTCGGCTGTTGACCAACCCACCAGCAGAGTTGTTTCTCTCACATAGTCCTTTTCTGCGAGTAGCTTTCTAGCCACTCTTCACCAAGCTTGTAGCTTTGCATGGGGTTGTTGTAACAGAAGTGCAGGACCTGGCACTTGGCCTTGTTGAACCTCTTACAATTGGCCTCAGCCCATCGATCCAGTCAGTCCACATCCCTCTCCAGAGCCTTCCTACCCTTGAGCAGATCCACACTCCCACCCAAATTGGTGTCATCTGCATTAAATACCTCAGCCTTTCCCTCATCCTTTGACACTGTGTTTCTCTGCTGTATTGCATTTCCATCAGGCATCTGATCTAATCTCAACCTAAGTTGAAGGCCACGACAAGAACAAGAGCTAGCAATTGTAAGACTTCTCCCGGTTGCTTCTACAATATTTTGTCTGCCTCTTCATCCTGGTTGGGTGGCCTATAACAGATTCCCACATGGTATCTGCCTTGTCAGCCTTCCCCCTCATTCTTACCCGTAAACACTCTACCCTACCATCACCATTATTAAGCTCGAGACAAGCAAAACACTTCCCAACATACAGGGCTACCCCACCACCGCTCCTTCCTTGCCTGTCCCTTCTGAAAACTTTACAGCCAGCCATTGCAGGTCTCCACTTGTGCCAGTCATCCCACCATCCTTCTGTCATTAAAACTATAGCAGAGCTTTCCGTTCTGGGTTTTTGTGGCAAGGTTTTGATAGCGGGGGTCCTATAGGGGTGGCTTCTGTGAGAAGCTGCAAGAAGATTCCCCCTTATCTGATAAAGCCAGTGCCAGCTGGCTCTAAGATGGACCCACCGCTGCCCAAGGCCAAGTCAATCAGCAATGGTTGTAGCGCCTCTGGGATGACATATTTAAGAAGGGGAAAAAACTGTGGTGGAAATGGCAGTCAAGAGAGAGGACTGAGACTATGTGAGAGAAACAACTCTGCAGACACCAAGGTCAGTGAAGAAGGAAAGGGAGGAGGTGCTCAAGATGCTGGAGCAGAGTGTTGTCCCTTGCAGCTCATGATGAAGACCATGGTGAGGCAGGCTGTCCCCCTGCAGCCCATGGAGGTCCACGGTGGAGCATTTATCCACCTGTAGCCCGTGGAAAGGACCCCATGCTGGAGCAGGTGGATGCCCGGAGAAGCCTGTGACCCCATCGGGAGCCCCACGCTGGAGCAGTCTCCTGCCAGGGCCTGTGGACCCGTGAAGAGAGGAGCCCATGCCGGAGCAGGTTTGCTGGCAGGCCTTGTGATCCCCTGGGGGACTCACGCTGGAGCAATTCATGAAGATCTGCACCCCGTGGGAGGGATCCACAATGGGACAGTTCGTGAAGGGCTGCAGCCTCTGGGAAGGACTCACACTGAAGAAGTTTGTGGAGAACTGTCTCCCGTGAGAGGAACCTCACATTGGAGCAGGGGCAGAGTCTGAGGAGTCCTTCCCCTGAGGAGGAAGGAGCAGCAGAGACAACATGTGATGAACTGACTGTAACCCCCATTCCCCATCCCCGTGTGCTGCTCAGGGGGATGAGGTAGAGAAATGGGAGTAAAGTTGAGTCCAGGAAGAAGGGACGGGTGGAGGGAAGGTCTTTTAAGATCTGGATTTATTTTCTCACTATCCTCCTCTGATTTGATTGGTGATAAATTAAACTCCCCTTTTCTCCCCAAGTTCAGTCTCGTTTGTCCATCACGGTAACTGGTGAGTGATCTCTCCCTGTCCTTATCTCGAGCCTCGAGCCTTTCATCATATGTCCTCTCCCCTGTCCGGTTGAGGAGGGCGAGTGATAGAGCAGTTTTGGTGGGCACCTGGCATTTATCCAGGCCAAACCAAAATGCTTTCTTGCTGCACAGTGGCTTCCAGCTTCTCCTGTTTCTTGCCCATTCTGCATGCATTGGTGTAGATGCTCTTCAGCTGGGCCACTGATCCCGCCACCCTTACTGGGGGGAGAAGCCCTAATACCTACGTGACCATTCTCAGGCACTTCCGTGGTTCTAACACACCAATAGCCCTTGAGTCTTTGCTGCCACAGGGATCACAATCCGCTGCATCCACTCAGACAGCAGACCTCGCTAGAACACTGTCCCTCAAACACTGCAGTGCCACCCCAAGGCATATCTCTAGTGAGCCTGAGTTTATCTCTTTTGTCCTCCAAATCTAGTTTAAAGCTGTTTCAGTGAACCCTGCTAAATCCTGTGCAAAGACCCTTTTCACCCTTTGAGGCAGGTGCCCTGGTCTTTCACCAGCAGGCCTGGTGTCATGTAGTCAGACCAATGATGAAAAACCCCAGAATTCTACTGGTGACACCAGGCTCAAAGCCAGCTATTGATCTGCTGGCTCTTCCTGCCTCAAGCACTGCGTCACACCAAAGCCCAGGCTGCAAACATGCTGCAACCAGCTAGGGGAGCATTATGGAGGGGCCAACACAAGCCTTTGTGGACCTCCTAGCAGGACAGAGGATGTGAGATCTGAACAAGGACTGCCAGGACAACAGCTTGCTCTTGAAAGCCACCCTCCTCATGACCAAAGACAATGGAAGGGGCAACCCCACATTTGCAGCTTGCTTCCAAAGCACAGAGCAGACAGACTCCCCCCTTCACATTGCACCCACAAACCACACCAGACGAGTGACATGGCCTGACCTCACTGATGACAGCGCACCACTCGACGCTTTGCCCATGTCCGCTGAATGTGCCGGCATGCACCGCACATGCAAATTCTCCCAAAAACCCACTCTCACTTAAAACCTGAAGCCAGGCTCAGATGGACCTGACCTCAAGAGAAGAACATGAAAAGGTTTGGTCAGGAAAACACACCCTGCCTCATTACTCGCGAGCCTGTGGCATGCAACAGCTGCCTGCTGCAAAGCGCTGTCCTGCGCAAAGCCTGTCCCGCCCCTCAGGGACCAGCATAAAAGACGGACCAGTGCTGCTCTCCCTCACACACTTCTCCTGACACCTTCTCCTCCACCATCAACAAGGTGAGACTCAAGCCCCTGCTCCTCTTTCCCCACCTGACCCATCTCTACAAGGACGCTCTGCCAACACCCTTCCCACTCCCTAACCCCCTGCAACACCACCCCTCGCACCCCCACACCCACCCGCTTTCTCATCACCCTCTCTTCCAGGGACCCTCCACACCACTCACATGGCCTGCTACGACCTCTGCCGCCCCTGCGGACCCACCCCGCTGGCCAACAGCTGCAACGAGCCCTGTGTCAGGCAGTGCCAGGACTCCCGCGTCATCATCCAGCCCTCCCCCGTGCTGGTCACCCTGCCAGGACCCATCCTCACCTCCTTCCCACAGAACACCGCCGTCGGATCCTCCGCATCGGCTGCCGTGGGCAGCGAACTCAGCTCCCAGGGAGTGCCCATCTCCTCCGGTGGCTTCGGCTATGGCTATGGCTATGGCTTAGGAGGCCTGGGCTGCTACTATGGCGGAAGAGGCTGCTACCCCTGCTAAAGGCCCTTGCCACCACCCCTGCCCTGGAAGATACAGCATGGATTGAAGACGCACGTCCAGGCTCTTCCTGGCACATCCACCTGCCATCCACAGCTCCTCCTCTCAAGGCACCAAGCAACAAAGCAGGGAAGGGGCCAGTTCGGGCTGCCTGCAAACATGGCCCATGTACCTCCTCCTCTTCTCCCACTTCCTTATTTCCATCAGCTCTTCTGCTCTGTCCAGTACCCTCTGCTCCAAACACCTTCTCACAACACAAAGAACGCTGGGGAATTCTACTGTAACGCTGCCACTGTGGGGCAGGAAGACCTCAGTGCTCTGGCCACTTCTATCTCACATAGGGACCTCGTTGGTGGTTGCCCTACTTGCACCTCAGATGGGCTCCCTTCCACTTGGCGCTTCTGCCTTTTCACTGTTCATTTTTTTTCTATCAATAAAGTTCTCCTGCATCCCAGCCTGAGACGACTCCTCTTCCTTTCATCTGCCTGGACTCTTCTGTCTTCACCCGGCACAAAGCCAGGGCTCAGGAGATTCTCTAATGGTATGGAAATGGCTGAAAGACCTCTCCAAGGAAGAATGTCCACAGCAACAACATCACCAACAACACAAAGCCACACATGGGGGGTTTCCAGTGCATGACAACAAAACATTCAAATGCTGAAAGAAAGGCTTCGACATACTAACCCATCTCTACTCACACCTCTAAAACCAGCTCCCAATAGCAGCATGCACTTGCCCAGCTCTCTTCCTCAGCACCACTCTCAGCCCATCACAGCAAGCAGATTCACAGCAAACAATCATTTAGTGGGCAAAGGAATATTCATGAATCACCTAGTTCAATTCAAGCTGCTCAGGCAGGGTCGGCTCCAGCAGGGCTCCAGCAGACTTGTGTACATCCAGGCGCACAGCACTCCTTCTTAACTTTCTTCATTCTCCTCAGAAATGAGGACAGCTCACTGGCCAAATACCCTGAAAAACACTCACCTTGGCTGAAAGGGGACAGGGCCTCTCATTCATCAATGTTTCAGAATACATCAACCGCCACCAGCACCTCGGCTCTGCAGCCACCTGAAGCATGGTTGCCCCCAACTCCCCTCAGCAAGCTCCAAATCATCTTTCTGCTCATCAGACACTGTGCAGAGAAGTGGCCTCACCCCTCGGCACTCACCCCAAGGAGACACCACACACACCCTGCCTGCCCACATCAGGTCTAAGCCACTTCCACACTCGCTCTGCCGCTCGACACAGTCATGGGCTCTCTAGACACTGGTCTGCCCTTGTAGGGTGCTCCACATCAAGCACTGTGTCGTGCCAAAGCCCAGGCTGCAAACGTGCTGAACTCAGCTAAGGGGAGCCTTAGAGAGGGGCCAACACAAGGCTCTGGGGAGCCTGGCTGCAACGCGACAGCACAGGGCTTGCGAGCCCTGAAACAGGGCTGCAAGGACAACAGCCTGCTCTTGAGAGCAGCCCTCCAGCTGCTTCCGCTTCGACACCCAGGGATGGCCCCAAACGGGAACAAGAAAATACAGGCAGCTGCCTTTCTCCTAGTTGAATACTTACAGGCATGTGGGACACCTAGGAACCCGCAGAGCACAGCCAACAGCAAAGGCCAGGCCTACAGACCTACAGACAGGCTCAGCCAGCTGGCAGCGAGGCACGGAGGCACCAAATGCGATGGAAGAGGCAGTCCCTTACGTCCAGCACACCTCCAAAGCACACAGCAGCCTGCCAGGGCTGTGAGGAAATGGGAACCCCTTTTGAAACCGCACCCGCAAACCACACCACGTGAGTGCCATGGGTGACCTCGCTGGTGACACCCCACCTCTCCCATGCTTTGGTTGCATCTTCTGCCTGCTCTGACAAGTGCCATCAACGACAAGTATTTGGTCTCAAACACTTGCACTTAAAAGCTGCTGCCAGGGCCAAGTGGACACGTCCTCAAGAGAAACATCTGAAATTAGATAATTGCAGGAAGCAGAACACACTGCACCTCATTACTTACACAGCTACAGCTGCAAATTGCTGTCATGTGCAATGGCTGACTCGCCCCCTTGGGCACTCAGGGACCAGCAGAAAAGCGAGGCCACAGTCTCTCTCCTCAGCACATTTCTCCTGACACCATCTCCTCCATCGTCAACAAGCTGAGCCTCAATAACCTTCCCCTCCTGCTCCTGCCCCAGCTCTTTCAGAACCCTCGGCCCCCAGCCTCAGCAGCCCTGAAGAATGAAGGAAGCCCGGTAGAAGCCCTAATGCCTACGTGACCATTCTCAGGCGCTCCCGTGCTTTCTAACTCAGCAATACCCGCTGTGGCTTTGCTGCTGAAGGGATCTCAATCCCCTGGATCTACTGAGATGGCGGACTGAAGGACCTCGCTGGCACACCGTCCCTCAAACATTGGCAGCCAACCCCCAGCCTTATCTCTATGGGGTTACCCCTTTTCTGTTTCCAGTCTAGTTTCAAGTTTTTTCAGTGAACCCTGCTAACTCCTGTGCCAATACCCTTGTGCCGCTTTGTGCTTTGAGTCAGGTTCAACCCGTCTGCGACCAGAAGGCCTGGTGTTGTGCAGACCGACCCACGACCAGAAATACCAAAATTTTGCTGGAGACACCAGGCTCGCAGCAAGGTGTTGATCTGCTGCCTATTACTGCATCAGGCACCTAGTCACGCCAAAGCCCAGTCTGCAAAGACGCTGGAACCAACTAAAGGGAGAGTGATGGAGGGGCCAAAAGAAGCCACAAGGAAGCCTGGCAGGCCTTTCAACAGCAGAAATTCTGAACCAGAGCTGCCAGCACAACAGCCTACTCTTACAAGCAGCCCAGCGCCATTGGATCCTCCTCATCGGCTGCCCTGGGTGACGTCCTCAGCTCCCAGGGAGTGCCCGTCTCCTCCGGTGGCTTTGGCTATGTCTTTCGAAGTCTGGGCTGCTTCAGTCCTGCCACCGATCACCAGCTTCTGGGCACAGCTCTTCCACTACTTTGCAGTCCAACTCACTGCCCACTTAGGCAGCCCACACTTTCTCAGCTTCTCTAGGAGCACTGGATGGGAGACAGGGACAAAGCTTCCATTCAAGTATAGCTCAACAACAGCCACTGCTCTCCCATTGTCCGATACCCACTCACTTCAATGTACAACACAGGGAGGTGACGCGAGCATGATTTCCCCTTTGTAAATCCACGCCAACAAATCCCCATCACATTCTTGATCTTGCTGGCCTTGGCAGTGCGTTTCGGGAACATTTCCTCCATCACCCTTCCAAGGGATGAGGTTAGTCCCACCACCCTCTACTTCCTCGCATCTTCCTTCTTCAGTTGCTGCAAGACAGCAGGGCTACGAGCTCTCTTCCACCCATCAGGAAGTGCTCCAAGGCAATATGACTTTGCCATGAGAATGGACAGTGAGCTCCCAACGACATCAGCCAGCTCCCTCAGCATTCGTGGCTATCAGCCACCAAGCCCCTACAGACTTGCGTACATCCAGACACAAAGCACTCCTTCCTACCTCCCTTCCTCCTCCTCAGCAACGAGGACAGCTCACCAGACAAACACCCAGAAAAACACTCACCTTGGATCAAATGGGATAGGGCCTCTCATTCATCGAATTTTCAGAATGCATCAACCGCCACCAGGGCCACAGCTCTGCAGCCAAATTCAGCAAGCTCGACTTTCTCCTCTTTTCTAGGAGGATGTGATGGGAGATGGTGACAAAGGCACCATTCAAGTACAGCTCAACAGCAGACACTGCTCTCCCCTCGTACAACACCTGCTCGCCTCAACATGGATAACACCGAGGTAGCTCCAGCATGATTTTCCTTCGTAACTCCTCAATGATCACTTCATATCACCTTCATCTTGACTTTCTCTGTTCTTTCTGGGAGGCTTTCCTCCAAGACATTCCCTTAAAAAAGAGGGCAGCCTCGTGAGACTCCACTTTCCCACATCCTCCTTCTTCATCATCTTCATGATATGAGGGCTATGAGCTCTCTCTACCACCCATCAGCACCTGCTCCCAGGCAACATGACCTTGCCAAGCTAATAGACAGTCGCCTCTCAAGGACATCAGCCAGCTCCCTTGGCATTGCTGGGTGCAACCCCTCAGGCCCTGTCGCCCTATCTACACCCAGTCGCACAGCACTCCTTCTTGCCTCCCTTCATCTCCCTCAGCAACAAGCACAGCTCGCTGGACAAACAGCCTGCAAAAACATTCACTTTGCCTCATCTGGGCAGGCCTTGCCATTCATCAACCCCTCGGCATGCAACAACCGCCACCAGGACCTCGGCTCGGCTGCCACGTGCAGCATGCTTGCCTCCAACTCCCCTTGGCAAGCTCCAACTCCTCTTTCTCTCCATCAGACACTGTGCACAGAACTGGCCTCACCCCTTGGTTCTCACCTCAACTAAAGACCCCAGAGGCCCTGGATCACCAGTCTCCCCTATCTGCTGCTCCCACTCCCCCTCTGCCTCTCGCCACACTCACAGGCTCTCCAGAAACTCACCTGCTCTTGCCGGCTGCCACATAGACATCCATGGAGTCATTAAGGTGGGAAAAGTCCCTTAGCATTATAGAGTCCAAACGCCAACCTTATATTGCCAAACCCACCACTAAACCATGTCCCAAAGCACCACTTCTACACATCTTTTAAATACCTCCCATGATAGTGACTCAACCACTTCCCTGGGCAGCCTGTTCCAATGCTTCACAGCCCTTTCAGTGATGAAATTTTGCCACACATCCAATGTAAAACTCTGCCGGTGCAACTTCAGGCCATTTCCTCTTGTCCTATCTCTTGTTAATAGCGATAAGAGACCAATACCCAAATCACTACAACCTCCTGCCAGGTAATTGTAGAGAGTGGCAAGGTCTCCCCTCAGACTCCCTCACCCTCCTTTTCTCCACACTAAACAAGCCCAGTTCCGTTACCTGTGCCTCACAAGACTTCTGCTCTAGACCCTGCACCAGCTTTGTTGCTTTTCCTTGCACATGCTCCAGCACCTCAAGGTCTTTCCTGTTCTGAGGGGCCCAAAACGGAACAAAGTATTCAACGTGTGGCTTCACCAGTGCCGAGTACATATGGGACAATTGCTGTCCTACTGCTGCTGGCCACACTATTCCTGATACAAGCCAGGATGCTGTTGGCCTTCTTGGCCACCTGGGCACATCGCTGGCTCCTGTTCAGTTGGCTGTTCACCAACAGCCCAAGTGCTCTTCTACCGGGCAACTTTCCAGCCACTCTTCCCCAACCCCTGTAGCTTTGCGTGGGGTCATTGTGACCCAAGCGCAGGACCCAGCACTCAGCCTTGTTGAACCGCATACAGTTCGCCTCGGCCCATCAATCCAGCCTGTCCAGAACCCTCTGTCGAGCCTTCCCACCCTCAAGCACATCAACACTTCTGCCCAACATGGTGTCGTCTGCAAACTTACTGAGGGTGCACTCGATCCCCTTGTGCAGATCATTGACAAAGACAATAAACAGAACTGGCCGCAATAGTGTCCCCTGGGAAGCACCACTTGTGACCGACCGCCAACAGGCTCTAACTCCATTCGCCAAAACTCTTCCCGTCTGGCTCTCCAGCCAGTTCTCTACCCAGCAAAAGCTATGCCCATCCAAGCCACGAGCAGTCAGTGTCTCTGGGAGAAGGCTGTGGGAAACGGTGTCAAAGGCTTTGCTGAAGTCTAGGTAGAACACATCCACAGTCACTCCCTCATCCACTAAGCGGCTCACCTTGCCCTCGAAGGAGATCAGGTTGGTCAAGCAGGACCTGCCTTGCATAAACCCATGCTCACTGGGCCTGATCTCCCAGTTGTCCCATACGTGCAATGTACTTGCACTCCAGAGGATCTACTTCATAACCTTCCCAGGCTTCGAGGTCAGATTGACAGGCCTGGAGTTCCCTGGACCTTCGTTCTGGCCCTTCTTGTAGACGGCCATCACATTTGCTACATTCCAGTCAACTGGGACCTGCCCGATTAGCCAGGACTGCTGCTAAATTCTTGGAAATGGCTTAGTGAGCACCTCTGCCAGCTCCCTCAGTACCCTTGGGTGGATCCTATCCGGCCCCATACACCTCTGTGTGTCTTAGTGCTGTAGGAAGTCACTAAGCATTTCCATTGGCTTGTGGGGGCTTCATTCTGCTCCCCAAACCTGTCTTCCAGATCAGGGGGCTGGGTACCCATAGAATTACTCTTCTCACTATTAACACTTCTTATTACTGTGGAATCATTGCAGAGAAGGACTCATCGCAATGGAAGGGGAAGCGCCTCCTGCCCCACATATCTCCAAAGCCCAGAACAGCTGGCTAGGGCTGCGACGAAACAAGGACCACTCTGCACAACGAATCTGCAGACCACACCTCAATACTGCCACGGGATGACCTCACTGATGACAACCAACCTCTCCTATGCTTTGGACGCCTCTTCTGAAAGCACTGGCATCCGCCATGACAGCAAGACTTTGGCCTCTATTTCTCCCACATAAAAGTTGACACCAAGGTCAGATGGACACGTCCTCAAGAGGAGCACATGAAAAAGGGAGCACTGCGGGAAGGAAAACATTCCCTGCCTCATTACTGGCGAGCTTGTGGCATGCAATAGCTGCTTGCTGCAAAGTGCTGTCATGTGCAAAGGCTGTCCCGCCCCTCGGGAACCAGCATAAAAGCAGGCCCAGGGCTGCTCTCCCTCACACATTTCTCCTGACACCTTCTCCTCCACGGACAGCAAGGTAAGCCTCAACCCCCTGCCTCTCCTTCTGTGGTGCTGTCTATTCCACCACCCTCACACCACAGCCTCAGCAGCACTGACCCCCTGCCCTCTGCCACACGCTCCCCACAGCCCCACAACAGCCTTCCCCACTCCCTCCACCTCCTACAACACCACCCCCACACCCACCCGCTTTCTCATCACCATCTCTTCCAGGGACCCTCCACACCACACACATGGCCTGCTACGACCTCTGCCGCCCCTGCGGACCCACCCCGCTGGCCAACAGCTGCAACGAGCCCTGTGTCAGGCAGTGCCAGGACTCCCGCGTCATCATTGAGCCCTCCCCTGTGCTGGTCACCCTGCCAGGACCCATCCTCACCTCCTTCCCACAGAACACCGCCGTCGGATCCTCCGCATCCGCTGCCGTGGGCAGCGAACTCAGCTCCCAGGGAGTGCCCATCTCCTCCGGTGGCTTCGGCTATGGCTACGGCTGTGGCTATGGCTTAGGAGGCCTGGGCTGCTACTATGGCAGAAGAGGATGCTACCCCTGCTAAAGGCCCTTGCCACCACCCCTGCCTTGGAAGATACAGCATGGACTGAGGACACACATCCAGGCCCTTCCTGGCACATCCACCTGCCATCCACAGCTCCTCCTCTCAAGGCACCAAGCAACAAAGCAGGGAAGGGGCCAGTTCGGGCTGCCTGCAAACATGGCCCATGTACCACCTCCTCTTATCCCAATGCCTTCTTTGCGTCACCCCTTCTGCTCTGTCCAGTACTCTCCTCTGCAAACAAATTCTCACAAGCCAAAGACCGCCTGGGAAATCCACTGTAATGCTCCCAGCGTGGGGCAGGAAGGCCTCAGTGCTCTGGATACATCTGTCTCATACAGAGACCTCGTTGATGGTAGCCCTGCTTGCACCTCAGACGGGCTCCCTTCCACTTGGCGCTCCTGCTTTTTCACTGTTCTTTTTTTTTTTTTTCTCAATAAAGTTCTCCTGCATCCCAGCCTGAGATGACTCCTCTTCCTTTCATCTCCCTGGGCTCTTGTGCCTTCACCCGGCACAAAGCCAGGGCTCAAGAGATTCTCGGAGGGGAAGGAAAAAGGGCTGTAAGACCTCTCCTAGGAAGTATGTCCACAGCAACAACACCACCAACAACACAAAGCCACACATGGGGGCTTCCAGTGCATGACAACAAAACATTCAAATGCTGAAAGAAAGGCTTCGGCATACTAATGCACCTCTACTCACACCTCTGACACCAGCTCCCCATAGCAGCATGCACTTGACCAACTCTCTTCCTCAGCACGACTCTCAGCCCATCACAGCAAGCAGATTCACAGCAAACAATCATTTAGTGGGCAAGGAACCTCATGGAATCTGCTACCTCAATCCAGGCTGCTCAGGCAGGGTCGGCTCCAGCAGGGCTCCAGCAGACTTGTGCACATCCAGGCACACAGCACTCCTTCCTACCTCTCCTCATCCTCCTCAGAAATGAGGACAGCTCACTGGCCAAATACCCTGAAAAACACTCACCTTGGCTGAAAGGGGACAGGGCCTCTCATTCATCAATGTTTCAGAATGCATCAACCGCCACCAGCACCTCGGCTCTGCAGCCTCCTGAAGCATGGTTGCCCCCAACTCCCCTCAGCAAGTTCCAAATCCTCTTTCTGCTCTCAGACACTGTGCAGAGAAGTGGCCTCACCCCTCGGCATTTACCCCAAGCAGACATCACAAAGACCCTGCCTGCCCACATCAGGTCTAAGCCACTTCCACACCCGCTCTGCCGCTCGACACAGTCATGGGCTCTCTGGACACTGCTCTGCCCTTGCAGGGTGCTCCACATCAAGCACTGTGTCGTGCCAAAGCCCAGGCTGCAAACGTGCTGAGCTCAGCTAAGGGGAGCCTTAGAGAGGGGCTTTCCATCACCCGTAACATCAATCACCTACAGCTTTGAAGCCACCGCATGTAAAGAGGATGCACTTCTGGGACCTTCCTTGCATATGGGCTCACCATCAACAGCCTCCTCCTCTCAAGGCACCAAGCAAGAAAGCAGGGAAGGGGCCAGCCAGGATGCTGTGACACACGGCCCATGTACCTCCCCTGACACAACTTGAGGCTTTCTCCTCTTGTCCTATCACTGGTTACCTGGGAGAAGAGACAAACAGCCACCTCACTACAACCTCCTGTCAGGTAGCTGTAGATAGTGAGAAGGTCTCCCCTCAGCCTCCTCTTCTCCACACTGAACAACCCCAGTTCCCTCAGCCACTCCTCAGAAGACTTGTTCTCCAGACCCCTCACCAGCCTCATTGCCCTTCTCTGGACATGCTCCAGACCCTCCATGTCCTTCTCGTAGTGAGGGGCCCAAAACTGAACACAGTTCTCCAGGTGCCGCCTCACCAGTGCCAAGAACATATGGGACAATGACCTCCTTAATCCTGCTGGCCACACTATTCCTGAAACAAGCCAGGATACCGTTGGTCTGCTTGGCCGCCTTGGAACACTGCTGGCTCCTGTTCACTCGGCTGTTGACCAACCCACCAGCAGAGTTGTTTCTCTCACATAGTCCTTTTCTGCGAGTAGCTTTCTAGCCACTCTTCACCAAGCTTGTAGCTTTGCATGGGGTTGTTGTAACAGAAGTGCAGGACCTGGCACTTGGCCTTGTTGAACCTCTTACAATTGGCCTCAGCCCATCGATCCAGTCAGTCCACATCCCTCTCCAGAGCCTTCCTACCCTTGAGCAGATCCACACTCCCACCCAAATTGGTGTCATCTGCATTAAATACCTCAGCCTTTCCCTCATCCTTTGACACTGTGTTTCTCTGCTGTATTGCATTTCCATCAGGCATCTGATCTAATCTCAACCTAAGTTGAAGGCCACGACAAGAACAAGAGCTAGCAATTGTAAGACTTCTCCCGGTTGCTTCTACAATATTTTGTCTGCCTCTTCATCCTGGTTGGGTGGCCTATAACAGATTCCCACATGGTATCTGCCTTGTCAGCCTTCCCCCTCATTCTTACCCGTAAACACTCTACCCTACCATCACCATTATTAAGCTCGAGACAAGCAAAACACTTCCCAACATACAGGGCTACCCCACCACCGCTCCTTCCTTGCCTGTCCCTTCTGAAAACTTTACAGCCAGCCATTGCAGGTCTCCACTTGTGCCAGTCATCCCACCATCCTTCTGTCATTAAAACTATAGCAGAGCTTTCCGTTCTGGGTTTTTGTGGCAAGGTTTTGATAGCGGGGGTCCTATAGGGGTGGCTTCTGTGAGAAGCTGCAAGAAGATTCCCCCTTATCTGATAAAGCCAGTGCCAGCTGGCTCTAAGATGGACCCACCGCTGCCCAAGGCCAAGTCAATCAGCAATGGTTGTAGCGCCTCTGGGATGACATATTTAAGAAGGGGAAAAAACTGTGGTGGAAATGGCAGTCAAGAGAGAGGACTGAGACTATGTGAGAGAAACAACTCTGCAGACACCAAGGTCAGTGAAGAAGGAAAGGGAGGAGGTGCTCAAGATGCTGGAGCAGAGTGTTGTCCCTTGCAGCTCATGATGAAGACCATGGTGAGGCAGGCTGTCCCCCTGCAGCCCATGGAGGTCCACGGTGGAGCATTTATCCACCTGTAGCCCGTGGAAAGGACCCCATGCTGGAGCAGGTGGATGCCCGGAGAAGCCTGTGACCCCATCGGGAGCCCCACGCTGGAGCAGTCTCCTGCCAGGGCCTGTGGACCCGTGAAGAGAGGAGCCCATGCCGGAGCAGGTTTGCTGGCAGGCCTTGTGATCCCCTGGGGGACTCACGCTGGAGCAATTCATGAAGATCTGCACCCCGTGGGAGGGATCCACAATGGGACAGTTCGTGAAGGGCTGCAGCCTCTGGGAAGGACTCACACTGAAGAAGTTTGTGGAGAACTGTCTCCCGTGAGAGGAACCTCACATTGGAGCAGGGGCAGAGTCTGAGGAGTCCTTCCCCTGAGGAGGAAGGAGCAGCAGAGACAACATGTGATGAACTGACTGTAACCCCCATTCCCCATCCCCGTGTGCTGCTCAGGGGGATGAGGTAGAGAAATGGGAGTAAAGTTGAGTCCAGGAAGAAGGGACGGGTGGAGGGAAGGTCTTTTAAGATCTGGATTTATTTTCTCACTATCCTCCTCTGATTTGATTGGTGATAAATTAAACTCCCCTTTTCTCCCCAAGTTCAGTCTCGTTTGTCCATCACGGTAACTGGTGAGTGATCTCTCCCTGTCCTTATCTCGAGCCTCGAGCCTTTCATCATATGTCCTCTCCCCTGTCCGGTTGAGGAGGGCGAGTGATAGAGCAGTTTTGGTGGGCACCTGGCATTTATCCAGGCCAAACCAAAATGCTTTCTTGCTGCACAGTGGCTTCCAGCTTCTCCTGTTTCTTGCCCATTCTGCATGCATTGGTGTAGATGCTCTTCAGCTGGGCCACTGATCCCGCCACCCTTACTGGGGGGAGAAGCCCTAATACCTACGTGACCATTCTCAGGCACTTCCGTGGTTCTAACACACCAATAGCCCTTGAGTCTTTGCTGCCACAGGGATCACAATCCGCTGCATCCACTCAGACAGCAGACCTCGCTAGAACACTGTCCCTCAAACACTGCAGTGCCACCCCAAGGCATATCTCTAGTGAGCCTGAGTTTCTCTCTTTTGTCCTCCAAATCTAGTTTAAAGCTGTTTCAGTGAACCCTGCTAAATCCTGTGCAAAGACCCTTTTCACCCTTCGAGGCAGGTGCCCTGGTCTTTCACCAGCAGGCCTGGTGTCATGTAGTCAGACCAATGATGAAAAACCCCAGAATTCTACTGGTGACACCAGGCTCAAAGCCAGCTATTGATCTGCTGGCTCTTCCTGCCTCAAGCACTGCGTCACACCAAAGCCCAGGCTGCAAACATGCTGCAACCAGCTAGGGGAGCATTATGGAGGGGCCAACACAAGCCTTTGTGGACCTCCTAGCAGGACAGGGGATGTGAGATCTGAACAAGGACTGCCAGGACAACAGCTTGCTCTTGAAAGCCACCCTCCTCATGACCAAAGACAATGGAAGGGGCAACCCCACATTTGCAGCTTGCTTCCAAAGCACAGAGCAGACAGACTCCCCTCTTCACATTGCACCCACAAACCACACCAGACGAGTGACATGGCCTGACCTCACTGATGACAGCGCACCACTCGACGCTTTGCCCATGTCCGCTGAATGTGCTGACATGCACCGCACATGCAAATTCTCCCAAAAACCCACTCTCACTTAAAACCTGAAGCCAGGCTCAGATGGACCTGACCTCAAGAGAAGAACATGAAAAGGTTTGGTCAGGAAAACACACCCTGCCTCATTACTCGCGAGCCTGTGGCATGCAACAGCTGCCTGCTGCAAAGCGCTGTCCTGCGCAAAGCCTGTCCCGCCCCTCAGGGACCAGCATAAAAGACGGACCAGTGCTGCTCTCCCTCACACACTTCTCCTGACACCTTCTCCTCCACCATCAACAAGGTGAGACTCAAGCCCCTGCTCCTCTTTCCCCACCTGACCCATCTCTACAAGGACGCTCTGCCAACACCCTTCCCACTCCCTAACCCCCTGCAACACCACCCCTCGCACCCCCACACCCACCCGCTTTCTCATCACCCTCTCTTCCAGGGACCCTCCACACCACACACATGGCCTGCTACGACCTCTGCCGCCCCTGCGGACCCACCCCGCTGGCCAACAGCTGCAACGAGCCCTGTGTCAGGCAGTGCCAGGACTCCCGCGTCATCATCCAGCCCTCCCCCGTGCTGGTCACCCTGCCAGGACCCATCCTCACCTCCTTCCCACAGAACACCGCCGTCGGATCCTCCGCATCGGCTGCCGTGGGCAGCGAACTCAGCTCCCAGGGAGTGCCCATCTCCTCCGGTGGCTTCGGCTATGGCTATGGCTATGGCTTAGGAGGCCTGGGCTGCTACTATGGCGGAAGAGGCTGCTACCCCTGCTAAAGGCCCTTGCCACCGCCCCTGCCTTGGAAGACACAGCATGGATTGAAGACGCACGTCCAGGCTCTTCCTGGCACATCCAGCTGCCATCCACAGCTCCTCCTCTCAAGGCACCAAGCAACAAAGCAGGGAAGGGGCCAGTTCGGGCTGCCTGCAAACATGGCCCATGTACCTCCTCCTCTTCTCCCACTTCCTTATTTCCATCAGCCCTTCTGCTCTGTCCAGTACCCTCTGCTCCAAACACCTTCTCACAACCCAAAGAACGCTGGGGAATTCCACTGTAACGCTGCCACTGTGGGGCAGGAAGACCTCAGTGCTCTGGCCACTTCTATCTCACATAGGGACCTCGTTGGTGGTTGCCCTACTTGCACCTCAGATGGGCTCCCTTCCACTTGGCGCTTCTGCCTTTTCACTGTTCATTTTTTTTCTATCAATAAAGTTCTCCTGCATCCCAGCCTGAGACGACTCCTCGTCCTTTCATCTGCCTGGACTCTTCTGTCTTCACCCGGCACAAAGCCAGGGCTCAGGAGATTCTCTAATGGTATGGAAATGGCTGAAAGACCTCTCCAAGGAAGAATGTCCACAGCAACAACATCACCAACAACACAAAGCCACACATGGGGGGTTTCCAGTGCATGACAACAAAACTTTCAAATGCTGAAAGAAAGGCTTCGACATACTAACCCATCTCTACTCACACCTCTAAAACCAGCTCCCAATAGCAGCATGCACTTGCCCAGCTCTCTTCCTCAGCACCACTCTCAGCCCATCACAGCAAGCAGATTCACAGCAAACAATCATTTAGTGGGCAAAGGAATATTCATGAATCACCTAGTTCAATTCAAGCTGCTCAGGCAGGGTCGGCTCCAGCAGGGCTCCAGCAGACTTGTGCACATCCAGGCGCACAGCACTCCTTCTTAACTTTCTTCATTCTCCTCAGAAATGAAGACAGCTCACTGGCCAAACACCCTGAAAAACACTCACCTTGGCTGAAAGGGGACAGGACCTCTCATTCATCAATGTTTCAGAATACATCAACCGCCACCAGCACCTTGGGTCTGCAGCCACCTGAAGCATGGTTGCCCCCAACTCCCCTCAGCAAGCTCCAAATCATCTTTCTGCTCATCAGACACTGTGCAGAGAAGTGGCCTCACCCCTCGGCACTCACCCCAAGGAGACACCACACACACCCTGCCTGCCCACATCAGGTCTAAGCCACTTCCACACCCGCTCTGCCGCTCGACACAGTCATGGGCTCTCTGGACACTGGTCTGCCCTTGCAGGGTGCTCCACATCAAGCACTGTGTCGTGCCAAAGCCCAGGCTGCAAACGTGCTGAACTCAGCTAAGGGGAGCCTTAGAGAGGGGCCAACACAAGGCTCTGGGGAGCCTGGCTGCAACGCGACAGCACAGGGCTTGCGAGCCCTGAAACAGGGCTGCAAGGACAACAGCCTGCTCTTGAGAGCAGCCCTCCAGCTGCTTCCGCTTCGACACCCAGGGATGGCCCCAAACGGGAACAAGAAAAAACAGGCAGCTGCCTTTCTGCTAGTTGAATACTTACAGGCATGTGGGACACCAAGAAACCCACAGATCACAGCCAACAGCAAAGGCCAGGCCTACAGACAGGCTCAGCCAGCTGGCAGCGAGGCACGGAGGCACCAAATGCAATGGAAGAGGCAGTCCCTCATGCCCAGCACACCTCCAAAGCACACAGCAGCCTGCCAGGGCTGTGAGGAAATGGGAACCCCTCTTGAAACCGCACCCGCAAACCACACCACGTGAGTGCCATGGGTGACCTCACTGGTGACACCCCACCTCTCCCATGCTTTGGTTGCATCTTCTGCCTGCTCTGACAAGTGCCATCAACGACAAGTATTTGGTCTCAAACACTTGCACTTAAAAGCTGCTGCCAGGGCCAAGTGGACACGTCCTCAAGAGAAACATCTGAAATTAGATAATTGCAGGAAGCAGAACACACTGCACCTCATTACTTACACAGCTACAGCTGCAAATTGCTGTCATGTGCAATGGCTGACTCGCCCCCTTGGGCACTCAGGGACCAGCAGAAAAGCGAGGCCACAGCCTCTCTCCCCAGCACATTTCTCCTGACACCATCTCCTCCATCGTCAACAAGCTGAGCCTCAATAACCTTCCCCTCCTGCTCCTGCCCCAGCTCTTTCAGAACCCTCGGCCCCCAGCCTCAGCAGCCCTGAAGAATGAAGGAAGCCCGGTAGAAGCCCTAATGCCTACGTGACCATTCTCAGGCGCTCCCGTGCTTTCTAACTCAGCAATACCCGCTGTGTCTTTGCTGCTGAAGAGATCTCAATCCACTGGATCTACTGAGATGGCGGACTGAAGGACCTCGCTGGCACACCGTCCCTCAAACACTGGCAGCCAACCCCCAGCCTTATCTCTATGGGGTTACCCCTCTTCTTTTTCCAGTCTAGTTTCAAGCTTTTTCAGTGAACCCTGCTAACTCCTGTGCCAATACCCTTGTGCCGCTTTGTGCTTTGAGTCAGGTTCAACCCGTCTGCGACCAGAAGGCCTGGTGTTGTGCAGACCGACCCACGACCAGAAATACCAAAATTTTGCTGGAGACACCAGGCTCGCAGCAAGGTGTTGATCTGCTGCCTATTACTGCATTCAGGCACCTAGTCACGCCAAAGCCCAGTCTGCAAAGATGCTGGAACCAACTAAAGGGAGAGTGATGGAGGGGCCAAAAGAAGCCACAAGGAAGCCTGGCAGGCCTTTCAACAGCAGAAATTCTGAACCAGAGCTGCCAGCACAACAGCCTACTCTTACAAGCAGCCCAGCGCCATTGGATCCTCCTCATCGGCTGCCCTGGGTGATGTCCTCAGCTCCCAGGGAGTGCCCGTCTCCTCCGGTGGCTTTGGCTATGTCTTTCGAGGTCTGGGCTGCTTCGGTCCTGCCACCGATCACCAGCTTCTGGGCACAGCTCTTCCACTACTTTGCAGTCCAACTCACTGCCCACTTAGGCAGCCCACACTTTCTCAGCTTCTCTAGGAGCACTGGATGGGAGACAGGGACAAAGCTTCCATTCAAGTATAGCTCAACAACAGCCACTGCTCTCCCATTGTCCGATACCCACTCACTTCAATGTACAACACAGGGAGGTGACGCGAGCATGATTTCCCCTTTGTAAATCCACGCCAACAAATCCCCATCACATTCTTGATCTTGCTGGCCTTGGCAGTGCGTTTCGGGAACATTTCCTCCATCACCCTTCCAAGGGATGAGGTTAGTCCCACCACCCTCTACTTCCTCGCATCTTCCTTCTTCAGTTGCTTCAAGACAGCAGGGCTACGAGCTCTCTTCCACCCATCAGGAAGTGCTCTGAGGCAATATGACTTTGCCATGAGAATGGACAGTGAGCTCCCAACGACATCAGCCAGCTCCCTCAGCATTCGTGGCTATCAGCCACCAAGCCCCTACAGACTTGCGTACATCCAGACACAAAGCACTCCTTCCTACCTCTCTTCCTCCTCCTCAGCAACGAGGACAGCTCACCAGACAAACACCCAGAAAAACACTCACCTTGGATCAAATGGGATAGGGCCTCTCATTCATCGAATTTTCAGAATGCATCAACCGCCACCAGGGCCACAGCTCTGCAGCCAAATTCAGCAAGCTCGACTTTCTCCTCTTTTCTAGGAGGATGTGATGGGAGATGGTGACAAAGGCGCCATTCAAGTACAGCTCAACAGCAGACACTGCTCTCCCCTCGTACAACACCTGCTCACCTCAACATGGATAACACCGAGGTAGCTCCAGCATGATTTTCCTTCGTAACTCCTCAATGATCACTTCATATCACCTTCATCTTGACTTTCTCTGTTCTTTCTGGGAGGCTTTCCTCCAAGACATTCCCTTAAAAAAGAGGGCAGCCTCGTGAGACTCCACTTTCCCACATCCTCCTTCTTCATCATCTTCATGATATGAGGGCTATGAGCTCTCTCTACCACCCATCAGCACCTGCTCCCAGGCAACATGACCTTGCCAAGCTAATAGACAGTCGCCTCTCAAGGACATCAGCCAGCTCCCTTGGCATTGCTGGGTGCAATCCCTCAGGCCCTGTCGCCCTATCTACACACAGTCGCACAGCACTCCTTCTTGCCTCCCTTCATCTCCCTCAGCAACAAGCACAGCTCGCTGGACAAACAGCCTGCAAAAACATTCACTTTGCCTCATCTGGGCAGGCCTTGCCATTCATCAACCCCTCGGCATGCAACAACCGCCACCAGGACCTCGGCTCGGCTGCCACGTGCAGCATGCTTGCCTCCAACTCCCCTTGGCAAGCTCCAACTCCTCTTTCTCTCCATCAGACACTGTGCACAGAACTGGCCTCACCCCTTGGTTCTCACCTCAACTAAAGACCCCAGAGGCCCTGGATCACCAGTCTCCCCTATCTGCTGCTCCCACTCCCCCTCTGCCTCTCGCCACACTCACAGGCTCTCCAGAAACTCACCTGCTCTTGCCGGCTGCCACATAGACATCCATGGAGTCATTAAGGTGGGAAAAGTCCCTTAGCATTATGGAGTCCAAACGCCAACCTTACATTGCCAAACCCACCACTAAACCATGTCCCAAAGCACCACTTCTACACATCTTTTAAATACCTCCCATGATAGTGACTCAACCACTTCCCTGGGCAGCCTGTTCCAATGCTTCACAGCCCTTTCAGTGATGAAATTTTGCCACACATCCAACGTAAAACTCTGCTGGTGCAACTTCAGGCCATTTCCTCTTGTCCTATCGCTTGTTAATAGCGATAAGAGACCAATACCCAAATCACTACAACCTCCTGCCAGGTAATTGTAGAGAGTGGCAAGGTCTCCCCTCAGACTCCCTCACCCTCCTTTTCTCCACACTAAACAAGCCCAGTTCCGTTACCTGTGCCTCACAAGACTTCTGCTCTAGACCCTGCACCAGCTTTGTTGCTTTTCCTTGCACATGCTCCAGCACCTCAAGGTCTTTCCTGTTCTGAGGGGCCCAAAACGGAACAAAGTATTCAACGTGTGGCTTCACCAGTGCCGAGTACATATGGGACAATTGCTGTCCTACTGCTGCTGGCCACACTATTCCTGATACAAGCCAGGATGCTGTTGGCCTTCTTGGCCACCTGGGCACACAGCTGGCTCCTGTTCAGTTGGCTGTTCACCAACAGCCCAGGTGCTCTTCTACCAGGCAACTTTCCAGCCACTGTTCCCCAACCCCTGTAGCTTTGCATGGGGTCATTGTGACCCAAGCGCAGGACCCAGCACTCAGCCTTGTTGAACCGCATACAGTTCGCCTCGGCCCATCAATCCAGCCTGTCCAGAACCCTCTGTCGAGCCTTCCCACCCTCAAGCACATCAACACCCCTGCCCAACATGGTGTCGTCTGCAAACTTACTGAGGGTGCACTCGATCCCCTCGTGCACATCATTGACAAAGACATTAAACAGAACTGGCCGCAATAGTGTCGCCTGGGAAGCACCACTTGTGACCGGCCGCCAACAGGCTCTAACTCCATTCGCCAAAACTCTTCCCGTCTGGCTCTCCAGCCAGTTCTCTACGCAGCAAAAGCTATGCCCATCCAAGCCACGAGCAGTCAGTGTCTCTGGGAGAAGGCTGTGGGAAACGGTGTCAAAGGCTTTGCTGAAGTCTAGGTAGAACACATCCACAGTCACTCCCTCATCCACTAAGCGGCTCACCTTGCCCTCGAAGGAGATCAGGTTGGTCAAGCAGGACCTGCCTTGCATAAACCCATGCTCACTGGGCCTGATCTCCCAGTTGTCCCATACGTGCAATGTACTTGCACTCCAGAGGATCTACTTCATAACCTTCCCAGGCTTCGAGGTCAGATTGACAGGCCTGGAGTTCCCTGGACCTTCGTTCTGGCCCTTCTTGTAGACGGCCATCACATTTGCTACATTCCAGTCAACTGGGACCTGCCCGATTAGCCAGGACTGCTGCTAAATTCTTGGAAATGGCTTAGTGAGCACCTCTGCCAGCTCCCTCAGTACCCTTGGGTGGATCCTATCCGGCCCCATACACCTCTGTGTGTCTTAGTGCTGTAGGAAGTCACTAAGCATTTCCATTGGCTTGTGGGGGCTTCATTCTGCTCCCCAAAACTGTCTTCCAGATCAGGGGGCTGGGTACTCATAGAATTACTCTTCTCACTATTAACACTTCTTATTACTGTGGAATCATTGCAGAGAAGGACTCATCGCAATGGAAGGGGAAGCCCCTCATGCCCCGCATACCTCCAAAGCCCAGAACAGCTGGCTAGGGCTGCGACGAAACAAGGACCACTCTGCACAACGCATCTGCAGACCACACCTCAATACTGCCACGGGATGACCTCACTGATGACAACCAACCTCTCCTATGCTTTGGACGCATCTTCTGAACACACTGGCATCCGCCATGACAGCAAGACTTTGGCCTCTATTTCTCCCACATAAAAGTTGACACCAAGGTCAGATGGACACGTCCTCAAGAGGAGCACATGAAAAAGGGAGCACTGCAGGAAGGAAAACATTCCCTGTCTCATTACTGGCGAGCTTGTGGCATGCAATAGCTGCTTGCTGCAAAGTGCTGTCATGTGCAAAGGCTGTTCCGCCCCTCGGGAACCAGCATAAAAGCAGGCCCAGGGCTGCTCTCCCTCACACATTTCTCCTGACACCTTCTCCTCCACGGACAGCAAGGTAAGCCTCAACCCCCTGCCCCTCCTTCTCTGGTGCTGTCTATTCCACCACCCTCACACCACAGCCTCAGCAGCCCTGACCCCCTGCCCTCTGCCACACGCTCCCCACAGCCTCACACCAGCCTTCCCCACTCCCTCCACCTCCTACAACACCACGCCTTGCACCCCCACACCCACCCGCTTTCTCATCACCCTCTCTTCCAGGGACCCTCCACACCACACACATGGCCTGCTACGACCTCTGCCGCCCCTGCGGACCCACCCCGCTGGCCAACAGCTGCAACGAGCCCTGTGTCAGGCAGTGCCAGGACTCCCGCGTCATCATCCAGCCCTCCCCTGTGCTGGTCACCCTGCCAGGACCCATCCTCACCTCCTTCCCACAGAACACCGCCGTCGGATCCTCCGCATCGGCTGCCGTGGGCAGCGAACTCAGCTCCCAGGGAGTGCCCATCTCCTCCGGTGGCTTCGGCTATGGCTACGGCTGTGGCTATGGCTTAGGAGGCCTGGGCTGCTACTACGGCAGAAGAGGATGCTACCCCTGCTAAAGGCCCTTGCCACCACCCCTGCCTTGGAAGATACAGCATGGACTGAGGACACACATCCAGGCCCTTCCTGGCACATCCACCTGCCATCCACAGCTCCTCCTCTCAAGGCACCAAGCAACAAAGCAGGGAAGGGGCCAGTTCGGGCTGCCTGCAAACATGGCCCATGTACCACCTCCTCTTATCCCAATGCCTTCTTTGCGTCACCCCTTCTGCTCTGTCCAGTACTCTCCTCTGCAAACAAATTCTCACAAGCCAAAGACCGCCTGGGAAATCCACTGTAATGCTCCCAGCGTGGGGCAGGAAGGCCTCGGTGCTCTGGATACATCTGTCTCATACAGAGACCTCGTTGATGGTAGCCCTACTTGCACCTCAGACGGGCTCCCTTCCACTTGGCGCTCCTGCTTTTTCACTGTTCTTTTTTTTTTTTCTCAATAAAGTTCTCCTGCATCCCAGCCTGAGATGACTCCTCTTCCTTTCATCTCCCTGGGCTCTTCTGCCTTCACCCGGCACAAAGCCAGGGCTCAAGAGATTCTCGGAGGGGAAGGAAAAAGGGCTGTAAGACCTCTCCTAGGAAGTATGTCCACAGCAACAACACCACCAACAACACAAAGCCACACATGGGGGCTTCCAGTGCATGACAACAAAACATTCAAATGCTGAAAGAAAGGCTTCGACATACTAATGCACCTCTACTCACACCTCTTACACCAGCTCCCAATAGCAGCATGCACTTGACCAACTCTCTTCCTCAGCACGACTCTCAGCCCATCACAGCAAGCAGATTCACAGCAAACAATCATTTAGTGGGCAAGGAACCTCATGGAATCAGCTACCTCAATCCAGGCTGCTCAGGGAGGGTCGGCTCCAGCAGGGCTCCAGCAGACTTGTGCACATCCAGGCGCACAGCACTCCTTCCTACCTCTCCTCATCCTCCTCAGAAATGAGGACAGCTCACTGGCCAAATACCCTGAAAAACACTCACCTTGGCTGAAAGGGGACAGGGCCTCTCATTCATCAATGTTTCAGAATGCATCAACCGCCACCAGCACCTCGGCTCTGCAGCCTCCTGAAGCATGGTTGCCCCCAACTCCCCTCAGCAAGCTCCAAATCCTCTTTCTGCTCTCAGACACTGTGCAGAGAAGTGGCCTCACCCCTCGGCATTTACCCCAAGCAGACATCACAAAGACCCTGCCTGCCCACATCAATTCGAAGCCACTTCCACACCCGCTCTGCCGCTCGACACAGTCATGGGCTCTCTGGACACTGCTCTGCCCTTGCAGGGTGCTCCACATCAAGCACTGTGTCGTGCCAAAGCCCAGGCTGCAAACGTGCTGAACTCAGCTAAGGGGAGCCTTAGAGAGGGGCTTTCCATCACCCGTAACATCAATCACCTACAGCTTTGAAGCCACCGCATGTAAAGAGGATGCACTTCTGGGACCTTCCTTGCATATGGGCTCACCATCAACAGCCTCCTCCTCTCAAGGCACCAAGCAAGAAAGCAGGGAAGGGGCCAGCCAGGATGCTGTGACACACGGCCCATGTACCTCCCCTGACACAACTTGAGGCTTTCTCCTCTTGTCCTATCACTGGTTACCTGGGAGAAGAGACAAACAGCCACCTCACTACAACCTCCTGTCAGGTAGCTGTAGATAGTGAGAAGGTCTCCCCTCAGCCTCCTCTTCTCCACACTGAACAACCCCAGTTCCCTCAGCCACTCCTCAGAAGACTTGTTCTCCAGACCCCTCACCAGCCTCATTGCCCTTCTCTGGACATGCTCCAGACCCTCCATGTCCTTCTCGTAGTGAGGGGCCCAAAACTGAACACAGTTCTCCACGTGCCGCCTCACCAGTGCCAAGAACATATGGGACAATCACCTCCTTAATCCTGCTGGCCACACTATTCCTGAAACAAGCCAGGATACCGTTGGTCTGCTTGGCCGCCTTGGAACACTGCTGGCTCCTGTTCACTCGGCTGTTGACCAACCCACCAGCAGAGTTGTTTCTCTCACATAGTCCTTTTCTGCGAGTAGCTTTCTAGCCACTCTTCACCAAGCTTGTAGCTTTGCATGGGGTTGTTGTAACAGAAGTGCAGGACCTGGCACTTGGCCTTGTTGAACCTCTTACAATTGGCCTCAGCCCATCGATCCAGTCAGTCCACATCCCTCTCCAGAGCCTTCCTACCCTTGAGCAGATCGACACTCCCACCCAAATTGGTGTCATCTGCATTAAATACCTCAGCCTTTCCCTCATCCTTTGACACTGTGTTTCTCCGCTGTATTGCATTTCCATCAGGCATCTGATCTAATCTCAACCTAAGTTGAAGGCCACGACAAGAACAAGAGCTAGCAATTGTAAGACTTCTCCCGGTTGCTTCTACAATATTTTGTCTGCCTCTTCATCCTGGTTGGGTGGCCTATAACAGATTCCCACATGGTATCTGCCTTGTCAGCCTTCCCCCTCATTCTTACCCGTAAACACTCTACCCTACCATCACCATTATTAAGCTCGAGACAAGCAAAACACTTGCCAACATACAGGGCTACCCCACCACCGCTCCTTCCTTGCCTGTCCCTTCTGAAAACTTTACAGCCAGCCATTGCAGGTCTCCACTTGTGCCAGTCATCCCACCATCCTTCTGTCATTAAAACTATAGCAGAGCTTTCCGTTCTGGGTTTTTGTGGCAAGGTTTTGATAGCGGGGGTCCTATAGGGGTGGCTTCTGTGAGAAGCTGCAAGAAGATTCCCCCTTATCTGATAAAGCCAGTGCCAGCTGGCTCTAAGATGGACCCACCGCTGCCCAAGGCCAAGTCAATCAGCAATGGTTGTAGCGCCTCTGGGATGACATATTTAAGAAGGGGAAAAAACTGTGGTGGAAATGGCAGTCAAGAGAGAGGACTGAGACTATGTGAGAGAAACAACTCTGCAGACACCAAGGTCAGTGAAGAAGGAAAGGGAGGAGGTGCTCAAGATGCTGGAGCAGAGTGTTGTCCCTTGCAGCTCATGATGAAGACCATGGTGAGGCAGGCTGTCCCCCTGCAGCCCATGGAGGTCCACGGTGGAGCATTTATCCACCTGTAGCCCGTGGAAAGGACCCCATGCTGGAGCAGGTGGATGCCCGGAGAAGCCTGTGACCCCATCGGGAGCCCCACGCTGGAGCAGTCTCCTGCCAGGGCCTGTGGACCCGTGAAGAGAGGAGCCCATGCCGGAGCAGGTTTGCTGGCAGGCCTTGTGATCCCCTGGGGGACTCACGCTGGAGCAATTCATGAAGATCGGCACCCCGTGGGAGGGATCCACAATGGGACAGTTCGTGAAGGGCTGCAGCCTCTGGGAAGGACTCACACTGAAGAAGTTTGTGGAGAACTGTCTCCCGTGAGAGGAACCTCACATTGGAGCAGGGGCAGAGTCTGAGGAGTCCTTCCCCTGAGGAGGAAGGAGCAGCAGAGACAACATGCGATGAACTGACTGTAACCCCCATTCCCCATCCCCGTGTGCTGCTCAGGGGGATGAGGTAGAGAAATGGGAGTAAAGTTGAGTCCAGGAAGAAGGGACGGGTGGAGGGAAGGTCTTTTAAGATCTGGATTTATTTTCTCACTATCCTCCTCTGATTTGATTGGTGATAAATTAAACTCCCCTTTTCTCCCCAAGTTCAGTCTCGTTTGTCCATCACGGTAACTGGTGAGTGATCTCTCCCTGTCCTTATCTCGAGCCTCGAGCCTTTCATCATATGTCCTCTCCCCTGTCCGGTTGAGGAGGGCGAGTGATAGAGCAGTTTTGGTGGGCACCTGGCATTTATCCAGGCCAAACCAAAATGCTTTCTTGCTGCACAGTGGCTTCCAGCTTCTCCTGTTTCTTGCCCATTCTGCATGCATTGGTGTAGATGCTCTTCAGCTGGGCCACTGATCCCGCCACCCTTACTGGGGGGAGAAGCCCTAATACCTACGTGACCATTCTCAGGCACTTCCGTGGTTCTAACACACCAATAGCCCTTGAGTCTTTGCTGCCACAGGGATCACAATCCGCTGCATCCACTCAGACAGCAGACCTCGCTAGAACACTGTCCCTCAAACACTGCAGTGCCACCCCAAGGCATATCTCTAGTGAGCCTGAGTTTCTCTCTTTTGTCCTCCAAATCTAGTTTAAAGCTGTTTCAGTGAACCCTGCTAAATCCTGTGCAAAGACCCTTTTCACCCTTTGAGGCAGGTGCCCTGGTCTTTCACCAGCAGGCCTGGTGTCATGTAGTCAGACCAATGATGAAAAACCCCAGAATTCTACTGGTGACACCAGGCTCAAAGCCAGCTATTGATCTGCTGGCTCTTCCTGCCTCAAACACTGAGTCACGCCAAAGCCCAGGCTGCAAACATGCTGCAACCAGCTAGGGGAGCATTATGGAGGGGCCAACACAAGCCTTTGTGGACCTCCTAGCAGGACAGAGGATGTGAGATCTGAACAAGGACTGCCAGGACAACAGCTTGCTCTTGAAAGCCACCCTCCTCATGACCAAAGACAATGGAAGGGGCAACCCCACATTTGCAGCTTGCTTCCAAAGCACAGAGCAGACAGACTCCCCTCTTCACATTGCACCCACAAACCACACCAGACGAGTGACATGGCCTGACCTCACTGATGACAGCGCACCACTCGACGCTTTGCCCATGTCCGCTGAATGTGCTGACATGCACTGCACATGCAAATTCTCCCAAAAACCCACTCTCACTTAAAACCTGAAACCAGGCTCAGATGGACCTGACCTCAAGAGAAGAACATGAAAAGGTTTGGTCAGGAAAACACACCCTGCCTCATTACTCGCGAGCCTGTGGCATGCAACAGCTGCTTGCTGCAAAGCGCTGTCCTGCGCAAAGCCTGTCCCGCCCCTCAGGGACCAGCATAAAAGACGGACCAGTGCTGCTCTCCCTCACACACTTCTCCTGACACCTTCTCCTCCACCATCAACAAGGTGAGACTCAAGCCCCTGCTCCTCTTTCCCCACCTGACCCATCTCTACAAGGACGCTCTGCCAACACCCTTCCCACTCCCTAACCCCCTGCAACACCACCCCTCGCACCCCCACACCCACCCGCTTTCTCATCACCCTCTCTTCCAGGGACCCTCCACACCACACACATGGCCTGCTACGACCTCTGCCGCCCCTGCGGACCCACCCCGCTGGCCAACAGCTGCAACGAGCCCTGTGTCAGGCAGTGCCAGGACTCCCGCGTCATCATCCAGCCCTCCCCCGTGCTGGTCACCCTGCCAGGACCCATCCTCACCTCCTTCCCACAGAACACCGCCGTCGGATCCTCCGCATCGGCTGCCGTGGGCAGCGAACTCAGCTCCCAGGGAGTGCCCATCTCCTCCGGTGGCTTCGGCTATGGCTATGGCTATGGCTTAGGAGGCCTGGGCTGCTACTATGGCGGAAGAGGCTGCTACCCCTGCTAAAGGCCCTTGCCACCGCCCCTGCCTTGGAAGACACAGCATGGATTGAAGACGCACGTCCAGGCTCTTCCTGGCACATCCAGCTGCCATCCACAGCTCCTCCTCTCAAGGCACCAAGCAACAAAGCAGGGAAGGGGCCAGTTCGGGCTGCCTGCAAACATGGCCCATGTACCTCCTCCTCTTCTCCCACTTCCTTATTTCCATCAGCCCTTCTGCTCTGTCCAGTACCCTCTGCTCCAAACACCTTCTCACAACCCAAAGAACGCTGGGGAATTCCACTGTAACGCTGCCACTGTGGGGCAGGAAGACCTCAGTGCTCTGGCCACTTCTATCTCACATAGGGACCTCGTTGGTGGTTGCCCTACTTGCACCTCAGATGGGCTCCCTTCCACTTGGCGCTTCTGCCTTTTCACTGTTCATTTTTTTTCTATCAATAAAGTTCTCCTGCATCCCAGCCTGAGACGACTCCTCTTCCTTTCATCTGCCTGGACTCTTCTGTCTTCACCCGGCACAAAGCCAGGGCTCAGGAGATTCTCTAATGGTATGGAAATGGCTGAAAGACCTCTCCAAGGAAGAATGTCCCCAGCAACAACATCACCAACAACACAAAGCCACACATGGGGGGTTTCCAGTGCATGACAACAAAACTTTCAAATGCTGAAAGAAAGGCTTCGACATACTAACCCATCTCTACTCACACCTCTAAAACCAGCTCCCAATAGCAGCATGCACTTGCCCAGCTCTCTTCCTCAGCACCACTCTCAGCCCATCACAGCAAGCAGATTCACAGCAAACAATCATTTAGTGGGCAAAGGAATATTCATGAATCACCTAGTTCAATTCAAGCTGCTCAGGCAGGGTCGGCTCCAGCAGGGCTCCAGCAGACTTGTGCACATCCAGGCGCACAGCACTCCTTCTTAACTTTCTTCATTCTCCTCAGAAATGAAGACAGCTCACTGGCCAAACACCCTGAAAAACACTCACCTTGGCTGAAAGGGGACAGGACCTCTCATTCATCAATGTTTCAGAATACATCAACCGCCACCAGCACCTTGGGTCTGCAGCCACCTGAAGCATGGTTGCCCCCAACTCCCCTCAGCAAGCTCCAAATCATCTTTCTGCTCATCAGACACTGTGCAGAGAAGTGGCCTCACCCCTCGGCACTCACCCCAAGGAGACACCACACACACCCTGCCTGCCCACATCAGGTCTAAGCCACTTCCACACCCGCTCTGCCGCTCGACACAGTCATGGGCTCTCTGGACACTGGTCTGCCCTTGCAGGGTGCTCCACATCAAGCACTGTGTCGTGCCAAAGCCCAGGCTGCAAACGTGCTGAACTCAGCTAAGGGGAGCCTTAGAGAGGGGCCAACACAAGGCTCTGGGGAGCCTGGCTGCAACGCGACAGCACAGGGCTTGCGAGCCCTGAAACAGGGCTGCAAGGACAACAGCCTGCTCTTGAGAGCAGCCCTCCAGCTGCTTCCGCTTCGACACCCAGGGATGGCCCCAAACGGGAACAAGAAAAAACAGGCAGCTGCCTTTCTCCTAGTTGAATACTTACAGGCATGTGGGACACCAAGAAACCCACAGATCACAGCCAACAGCAAAGGCCAGGCCTACAGACAGGCTCAGCCAGCTGGCAGCGAGGCACGGAGGCACCAAATGCAATGGAAGAGGCAGTCCCTCATGCCCAGCACACCTCCAAAGCACACAGCAGCCTGCCAGGGCTGTGAGGAAATGGGAACCCCTCTTGAAACCGCACCCGCAAACCACACCACGTGAGTGCCATGGGTGACCTCACTGGTGACACCCCACCTCTCCCATGCTTTGGTTGCATCTTCTGCCTGCTCTGACAAGTGCCATCAACGACAAGTATTTGGTCTCAAACACTTGCACTTAAAAGCTGCTGCCAGGGCCAAGTGGACACGTCCTCAAGAGAAACATCTGAAATTAGATAATTGCAGGAAGCAGAACACACTGCACCTCATTACTTACACAGCTACAGCTGCAAATTGCTGTCATGTGCAATGGCTGACTCGCCCCCTTGGGCACTCAGGGACCAGCAGAAAAGCGAGGCCACAGCCTCTCTCCCCAGCACATTTCTCCTGACACCATCTCCTCCATCGTCAACAAGCTGAGCCTCAATAACCTTCCCCTCCTGCTCCTGCCCCAGCTCTTTCAGAACCCTCGGCCCCCAGCCTCAGCAGCCCTGAAGAATGAAGGAAGCCCGGTAGAAGCCCTAATGCCTACGTGACCATTCTCAGGCGCTCCCGTGCTTTCTAACTCAGCAATACCCGCTGTGTCTTTGCTGCTGAAGAGATCTCAATCCACTGGATCTACTGAGATGGCGGACTGAAGGACCTCGCTGGCACACCGTCCCTCAAACACTGGCAGCCAACCCCCAGCCTTATCTCTATGGGGTTACCCCTCTTCTTTTTCCAGTCTAGTTTCAAGCTTTTTCAGTGAACCCTGCTAACTCCTGTGCCAATACCCTTGTGCCGCTTTGTGCTTTGAGTCAGGTTCAACCCGTCTGCGACCAGAAGGCCTGGTGTTGTGCAGACCGACCCACGACCAGAAATACCAAAATTTTGCTGGAGACACCAGGCTCGCAGCAAGGTGTTGATCTGCTGCCTATTACTGCATTCAGGCACCTAGTCACGCCAAAGCCCAGTCTGCAAAGATGCTGGAACCAACTAAAGGGAGAGTGATGGAGGGGCCAAAAGAAGCCACAAGGAAGCCTGGCAGGCCTTTCAACAGCAGAAATTCTGAACCAGAGCTGCCAGCACAACAGCCTACTCTTACAAGCAGCCCAGCGCCATTGGATCCTCCTCATCGGCTGCCCTGGGTGATGTCCTCAGCTCCCAGGGAGTGCCCGTCTCCTCCGGTGGCTTTGGCTATGTCTTTCGAGGTCTGGGCTGCTTCGGTCCTGCCACCGATCACCAGCTTCTGGGCACAGCTCTTCCACTACTTTGCAGTCCAACTCACTGCCCACTTAGGCAGCCCACACTTTCTCAGCTTCTCTAGGAGCACTGGATGGGAGACAGGGACAAAGCTTCCATTCAAGTATAGCTCAACAACAGCCACTGCTCTCCCATTGTCCGATACCCACTCACTTCAATGTACAACACAGGGAGGTGACGCGAGCATGATTTCCCCTTTGTAAATCCACGCCAACAAATCCCCATCACATTCTTGATCTTGCTGGCCTTGGCAGTGCGTTTCGGGAACATTTCCTCCATCACCCTTCCAAGGGATGAGGTTAGTCCCACCACCCTCTACTTCCTCGCATCTTCCTTCTTCAGTTGCTTCAAGACAGCAGGGCTACGAGCTCTCTTCCACCCATCAGGAAGTGCTCTGAGGCAATATGACTTTGCCATGAGAATGGACAGTGAGCTCCCAACGACATCAGCCAGCTCCCTCAGCATTCGTGGCTATCAGCCACCAAGCCCCTACAGACTTGCGTACATCCAGACACAAAGCACTCCTTCCTACCTCTCTTCCTCCTCCTCAGCAACGAGGACAGCTCACCAGACAAACACCCAGAAAAACACTCACCTTGGATCAAATGGGATAGGGCCTCTCATTCATCGAATTTTCAGAATGCATCAACCGCCACCAGGGCCACAGCTCTGCAGCCAAATTCAGCAAGCTCGACTTTCTCCTCTTTTCTAGGAGGATGTGATGGGAGATGGTGACAAAGGCGCCATTCAAGTACAGCTCAACAGCAGACACTGCTCTCCCCTCGTACAACACCTGCTCACCTCAACATGGATAACACCGAGGTAGCTCCAGCATGATTTTCCTTCGTAACTCCTCAATGATCACTTCATATCACCTTCATCTTGACTTTCTCTGTTCTTTCTGGGAGGCTTTCCTCCAAGACATTCCCTTAAAAAAGAGGGCAGCCTCGTGAGACTCCACTTTCCCACATCCTCCTTCTTCATCATCTTCATGATATGAGGGCTATGAGCTCTCTCTACCACCCATCAGCACCTGCTCCCAGGCAACATGACCTTGCCAAGCTAATAGACAGTCGCCTCTCAAGGACATCAGCCAGCTCCCTTGGCATTGCTGGGTGCAATCCCTCAGGCCCTGTCGCCCTATCTACACACAGTCGCACAGCACTCCTTCTTGCCTCCCTTCATCTCCCTCAGCAACAAGCACAGCTCGCTGGACAAACAGCCTGCAAAAACATTCACTTTGCCTCATCTGGGCAGGCCTTGCCATTCATCAACCCCTCGGCATGCAACAACCGCCACCAGGACCTCGGCTCGGCTGCCACGTGCAGCATGCTTGCCTCCAACTCCCCTTGGCAAGCTCCAACTCCTCTTTCTCTCCATCAGACACTGTGCACAGAACTGGCCTCACCCCTTGGTTCTCACCTCAACTAAAGACCCCAGAGGCCCTGGATCACCAGTCTCCCCTATCTGCTGCTCCCACTCCCCCTCTGCCTCTCGCCACACTCACAGGCTCTCCAGAAACTCACCTGCTCTTGCCGGCTGCCACATAGACATCCATGGAGTCATTAAGGTGGGAAAAGTCCCTTAGCATTATGGAGTCCAAACGCCAACCTTACATTGCCAAACCCACCACTAAACCATGTCCCAAAGCACCACTTCTACACATCTTTTAAATACCTCCCATGATAGTGACTCAACCACTTCCCTGGGCAGCCTGTTCCAATGCTTCACAGCCCTTTCAGTGATGAAATTTTGCCACACATCCAACGTAAAACTCTGCTGGTGCAACTTCAGGCCATTTCCTCTTGTCCTATCGCTTGTTAATAGCGATAAGAGACCAATACCCAAATCACTACAACCTCCTGCCAGGTAATTGTAGAGAGTGGCAAGGTCTCCCCTCAGACTCCCTCACCCTCCTTTTCTCCACACTAAACAAGCCCAGTTCCGTTACCTGTGCCTCACAAGACTTCTGCTCTAGACCCTGCACCAGCTTTGTTGCTTTTCCTTGCACATGCTCCAGCACCTCAAGGTCTTTCCTGTTCTGAGGGGCCCAAAACGGAACAAAGTATTCAACGTGTGGCTTCACCAGTGCCGAGTACATCTGGGACAATTGCTGTCCTACTGCTGCTGGCCACACTATTCCTGATACAAGCCAGGATGCTGTTGGCCTTCTTGGCCACCTGGGCACACAGCTGGCTCCTGTTCAGTTGGCTGTTCACCAACAGCCCAGGTGCTCTTCTACCAGGCAACTTTCCAGCCACTGTTCCCCAACCCCTGTAGCTTTGCATGGGGTCATTGTGACCCAAGCGCAGGACCCAGCACTCAGCCTTGTTGAACCGCATACAGTTCGCCTCGGCCCATCAATCCACCCTGTCCAGAACCCTCTGTCGAGCCTTCCCACCCTCAAGCACATCAACACCCCTGCCCAACATGGTGTCGTCTGCAAACTTACTGAGGGTGCACTCGATCCCCTCGTGCACATCATTGACAAAGACATTAAACAGAACTGGCCGCAATAGTGTCGCCTGGGAAGCACCACTTGTGACCGGCCGCCAACAGGCTCTAACTCCATTCGCCAAAACTCTTCCCGTCTGGCTCTCCAGCCAGTTCTCTACGCAGCAAAAGCTATGCCCATCCAAGCCACGAGCAGTCAGTGTCTCTGGGAGAAGGCTGTGGGAAACGGTGTCAAAGGCTTTGCTGAAGTCTAGGTAGAACACATCCACAGTCACTCCCTCATCCACTAAGCGGCTCACCTTGCCCTCGAAGGAGATCAGGTTGGTCAAGCAGGACCTGCCTTGCATAAACCCATGCTCACTGGGCCTGATCTCCCAGTTGTCCCATACGTGCAATGTACTTGCACTCCAGAGGATCTACTTCATAACCTTCCCAGGCTTCGAGGTCAGATTGACAGGCCTGGAGTTCCCTGGACCTTCGTTCTGGCCCTTCTTGTAGACGGCCATCACATTTGCTACATTCCAGTCAACTGGGACCTGCCCGATTAGCCAGGACTGCTGCTAAATTCTTGGAAATGGCTTAGTGAGCACCTCTGCCAGCTCCCTCAGTACCCTTGGGTGGATCCTATCCGGCCCCATACACCTCTGTGTGTCTTAGTGCTGTAGGAAGTCACTAAGCATTTCCATTGGCTTGTGGGGGCTTCATTCTGCTCCCCAAAACTGTCTTCCAGATCAGGGGGCTGGGTACTCATAGAATTACTCTTCTCACTATTAACACTTCTTATTACTGTGGAATCATTGCAGAGAAGGACTCATCGCAATGGAAGGGGAAGCCCCTCATGCCCCGCATACCTCCAAAGCCCAGAACAGCTGGCTAGGGCTGCGACGAAACAAGGACCACTCTGCACAACGCATCTGCAGACCACACCTCAATACTGCCACGGGATGACCTCACTGATGACAACCAACCTCTCCTATGCTTTGGACGCATCTTCTGAACACACTGGCATCCGCCATGACAGCAAGACTTTGGCCTCTATTTCTCCCACATAAAAGTTGACACCAAGGTCAGATGGACACGTCCTCAAGAGGAGCACATGAAAAAGGGAGCACTGCAGGAAGGAAAACATTCCCTGTCTCATTACTGGCGAGCTTGTGGCATGCAATAGCTGCTTGCTGCAAAGTGCTGTCATGTGCAAAGGCTGTTCCGCCCCTCGGGAACCAGCATAAAAGCAGGCCCAGGGCTGCTCTCCCTCACACATTTCTCCTGACACCTTCTCCTCCACGGACAGCAAGGTAAGCCTCAACCCCCTGCCCCTCCTTCTCTGGTGCTGTCTATTCCACCACCCTCACACCACAGCCTCAGCAGCCCTGACCCCCTGCCCTCTGCCACACGCTCCCCACAGCCTCACACCAGCCTTCCCCACTCCCTCCACCTCCTACAACACCACGCCTTGCACCCCCACACCCACCCGCTTTCTCATCACCCTCTCTTCCAGGGACCCTCCACACCACACACATGGCCTGCTACGACCTCTGCCGCCCCTGCGGACCCACCCCGCTGGCCAACAGCTGCAACGAGCCCTGTGTCAGGCAGTGCCAGGACTCCCGCGTCATCATCCAGCCCTCCCCTGTGCTGGTCACCCTGCCAGGACCCATCCTCACCTCCTTCCCACAGAACACCGCCGTCGGATCCTCCGCATCGGCTGCCGTGGGCAGCGAACTCAGCTCCCAGGGAGTGCCCATCTCCTCCGGTGGCTTCGGCTATGGCTACGGCTGTGGCTATGGCTTAGGAGGCCTGGGCTGCTACTACGGCAGAAGAGGATGCTACCCCTGCTAAAGGCCCTTGCCACCACCCCTGCCTTGGAAGATACAGCATGGACTGAGGACACACATCCAGGCCCTTCCTGGCACATCCACCTGCCATCCACAGCTCCTCCTCTCAAGGCACCAAGCAACAAAGCAGGGAAGGGGCCAGTTCGGGCTGCCTGCAAACATGGCCCATGTACCACCTCCTCTTATCCCAATGCCTTCTTTGCGTCACCCCTTCTGCTCTGTCCAGTACTCTCCTCTGCAAACAAATTCTCACAAGCCAAAGACCGCCTGGGAAATCCACTGTAATGCTCCCAGCGTGGGGCAGGAAGGCCTCGGTGCTCTGGATACATCTGTCTCATACAGAGACCTCGTTGATGGTAGCCCTACTTGCACCTCAGACGGGCTCCCTTCCACTTGGCGCTCCTGCTTTTTCACTGTTCTTTTTTTTTTTTCTCAATAAAGTTCTCCTGCATCCCAGCCTGAGATGACTCCTCTTCCTTTCATCTCCCTGGGCTCTTCTGCCTTCACCCGGCACAAAGCCAGGGCTCAAGAGATTCTCGGAGGGGAAGGAAAAAGGGCTGTAAGACCTCTCCTAGGAAGTATGTCCACAGCAACAACACCACCAACAACACAAAGCCACACATGGGGGCTTCCAGTGCATGACAACAAAACATTCAAATGCTGAAAGAAAGGCTTCGACATACTAATGCACCTCTACTCACACCTCTTACACCAGCTCCCAATAGCAGCATGCACTTGACCAACTCTCTTCCTCAGCACGACTCTCAGCCCATCACAGCAAGCAGATTCACAGCAAACAATCATTTAGTGGGGAAGGAACCTCATGGAATCAGCTACCTCAATCCAGGCTGCTCAGGGAGGGTCGGCTCCAGCAGGGCTCCAGCAGACTTGTGCACATCCAGGCGCACAGCACTCCTTCCTACCTCTCCTCATCCTCCTCAGAAATGAGGACAGCTCACTGGCCAAATACCCTGAAAAACACTCACCTTGGCTGAAAGGGGACAGGGCCTCTCATTCATCAATGTTTCAGAATGCATCAACCGCCACCAGCACCTCGGCTCTGCAGCCTCCTGAAGCATGGTTGCCCCCAACTCCCCTCAGCAAGCTCCAAATCCTCTTTCTGCTCTCAGACACTGTGCAGAGAAGTGGCCTCACCCCTCGGCATTTACCCCAAGCAGACATCACAAAGACCCTGCCTGCCCACATCAATTCGAAGCCACTTCCACACCCGCTCTGCCGCTCGACACAGTCATGGGCTCTCTGGACACTGCTCTGCCCTTGCAGGGTGCTCCACATCAAGCACTGTGTCGTGCCAAAGCCCAGGCTGCAAACGTGCTGAACTCAGCTAAGGGGAGCCTTAGAGAGGGGCTTTCCATCACCCGTAACATCAATCACCTACAGCTTTGAAGCCACCGCATGTAAAGAGGATGCACTTCTGGGACCTTCCTTGCATATGGGCTCACCATCAACAGCCTCCTCCTCTCAAGGCACCAAGCAAGAAAGCAGGGAAGGGGCCAGCCAGGATGCTGTGACACACGGCCCATGTACCTCCCCTGACACAACTTGAGGCTTTCTCCTCTTGTCCTATCACTGGTTACCTGGGAGAAGAGACAAACAGCCACCTCACTACAACCTCCTGTCAGGTAGCTGTAGATAGTGAGAAGGTCTCCCCTCAGCCTCCTCTTCTCCACACTGAACAACCCCAGTTCCCTCAGCCACTCCTCAGAAGACTTGTTCTCCAGACCCCTCACCAGCCTCATTGCCCTTCTCTGGACATGCTCCAGACCCTCCATGTCCTTCTCGTAGTGAGGGGCCCAAAACTGAACACAGTTCTCCACGTGCTGCCTCACCAGTGCCAAGAACATATGGGACAATCACCTCCTTAATCCTGCTGGCCACACTATTCCTGAAACAAGCCAGGATACCGTTGGTCTGCTTGGCCGCCTTGGAACACTGCTGGCTCCTGTTCACTCGGCTGTTGACCAACCCACCAGCAGAGTTGTTTCTCTCACATAGTCCTTTTCTGCGAGTAGCTTTCTAGCCACTCTTCACCAAGCTTGTAGCTTTGCATGGGGTTGTTGTAACAGAAGTGCAGGACCTGGCACTTGGCCTTGTTGAACCTCTTACAATTGGCCTCAGCCCATCGATCCAGTCAGTCCACATCCCTCTCCAGAGCCTTCCTACCCTTGAGCAGATCGACACTCCCACCCAAATTGGTGTCATCTGCATTAAATACCTCAGCCTTTCCCTCATCCTTTGACACTGTGTTTCTCCGCTGTATTGCATTTCCATCAGGCATCTGATCTAATCTCAACCTAAGTTGAAGGCCACGACAAGAACAAGAGCTAGCAATTGTAAGACTTCTCCCGGTTGCTTCTACAATATTTTGTCTGCCTCTTCATCCTGGTTGGGTGGCCTATAACAGATTCCCACATGGTATCTGCCTTGTCAGCCTTCCCCCTCATTCTTACCCGTAAACACTCTACCCTACCATCACCATTATTAAGCTCGAGACAAGCAAAACACTTGCCAACATACAGGGCTACCCCACCACCGCTCCTTCCTTGCCTGTCCCTTCTGAAAACTTTACAGCCAGCCATTGCAGGTCTCCACTTGTGCCAGTCATCCCACCATCCTTCTGTCATTAAAACTATAGCAGAGCTTTCCGTTCTGGGTTTTTGTGGCAAGGTTTTGATAGCGGGGGTCCTATAGGGGTGGCTTCTGTGAGAAGCTGCAAGAAGATTCCCCCTTATCTGATAAAGCCAGTGCCAGCTGGCTCTAAGATGGACCCACCGCTGCCCAAGGCCAAGTCAATCAGCAATGGTTGTAGCGCCTCTGGGATGACATATTTAAGAAGGGGAAAAAACTGTGGTGGAAATGGCAGTCAAGAGAGAGGACTGAGACTATGTGAGAGAAACAACTCTGCAGACACCAAGGTCAGTGAAGAAGGAAAGGGAGGAGGTGCTCAAGATGCTGGAGCAGAGTGTTGTCCCTTGCAGCTCATGATGAAGACCATGGTGAGGCAGGCTGTCCCCCTGCAGCCCATGGAGGTCCACGGTGGAGCATTTATCCACCTGTAGCCCGTGGAAAGGACCCCATGCTGGAGCAGGTGGATGCCCGGAGAAGCCTGTGACCCCATCGGGAGCCCCACGCTGGAGCAGTCTCCTGCCAGGGCCTGTGGACCCGTGAAGAGAGGAGCCCATGCCGGAGCAGGTTTGCTGGCAGGCCTTGTGATCCCCTGGGGGACTCACGCTGGAGCAATTCATGAAGATCTGCACCCCGTGGGAGGGATCCACAATGGGACAGTTCGTGAAGGGCTGCAGCCTCTGGGAAGGACTCACACTGAAGAAGTTTGTGGAGAACTGTCTCCCGTGAGAGGAACCTCACATTGGAGCAGGGGCAGAGTCTGAGGAGTCCTTCCCCTGAGGAGGAAGGAGCAGCAGAGACAACATGCGATGAACTGACTGTAACCCCCATTCCCCATCCCCGTGTGCTGCTCAGGGGGATGAGGTAGAGAAATGGGAGTAAAGTTGAGTCCAGGAAGAAGGGACGGGTGGAGGGAAGGTCTTTTAAGATCTGGATTTATTTTCTCACTATCCTCCTCTGATTTGATTGGTGATAAATTAAACTCCCCTTTTCTCCCCAAGTTCAGTCTCGTTTGTCCATCACGGTAACTGGTGAGTGATCTCTCCCTGTCCTTATCTCGAGCCTCGAGCCTTTCATCATATGTCCTCTCCCCTGTCCGGTTGAGGAGGGCGAGTGATAGAGCAGTTTTGGTGGGCACCTGGCATTTATCCAGGCCAAACCAAAATGCTTTCTTGCTGCACAGTGGCTTCCAGCTTCTCCTGTTTCTTGCCCATTCTGCATGCATTGGTGTAGATGCTCTTCAGCTGGGCCACTGATCCCGCCACCCTTACTGGGGGGAGAAGCCCTAATACCTACGTGACCATTCTCAGGCACTTCCGTGGTTCTAACACACCAATAGCCCTTGAGTCTTTGCTGCCACAGGGATCACAATCCGCTGCATCCACTCAGACAGCAGACCTCGCTAGAACACTGTCCCTCAAACACTGCAGTGCCACCCCAAGGCATATCTCTAGTGAGCCTGAGTTTCTCTCTTTTGTCCTCCAAATCTAGTTTAAAGCTGTTTCAGTGAACCCTGCTAAATCCTGTGCAAAGACCCTTTTCACCCTTTGAGGCAGGTGCCCTGGTCTTTCACCAGCAGGCCTGGTGTCATGTAGTCAGACCAATGATGAAAAACCCCAGAATTCTACTGGTGACACCAGGCTCAAAGCCAGCTATTGATCTGCTGGCTCTTCCTGCCTCAAACACTGCGTCACGCCAAAGCCCAGGCTGCAAACATGCTGCAACCAGCTAGGGGAGCATTATGGAGGGGCCAACACAAGCCTTTGTGGACCTCCTAGCAGGACAGAGGATGTGAGATCTGAACAAGGACTGCCAGGACAACAGCTTGCTCTTGAAAGCCACCCTCCTCATGACCAAAGACAATGGAAGGGGCAACCCCACATTTGCAGCTTGCTTCCAAAGCACAGAGCAGACAGACTCCCCTCTTCACATTGCACCCACAAACCACACCAGACGAGTGACATGGCCTGACCTCACTGATGACAGCGCACCACTCGACGCTTTGCCCATGTCCGCTGAATGTGCTGACATGCACCGCACATGCAAATTCTCCCAAAAACCCACTCTCACTTAAAACCTGAAGCCAGGCTCAGATGGACCTGACCTCAAGAGAAGAACATGAAAAGGTTTGGTCAGGAAAACACACCCTGCCTCATTACTCGCGAGCCTGTGGCATGCAACAGCTGCTTGCTGCAAAGCGCTGTCCTGCGCAAAGCCTGTCCCGCCCCTCAGGGACCAGCATAAAAGACGGACCAGTGCTGCTCTCCCTCACACACTTCTCCTGACACCTTCTCCTCCACCATCAACAAGGTGAGACTCAAGCCCCTGCTCCTCTTTCCCCACCTGACCCATCTCTACAAGGACGCTCTGCCAACACCCTTCCCACTCCCTAACCCCCTGCAACACCTCCCCTCGCACCCCCACACCCACCCGCTTTCTCATCACCCTCTCTTCCAGGGACCCTCCACACCACACACATGGCCTGCTACGACCTCTGCCGCCCCTGCGGACCCACCCCGCTGGCCAACAGCTGCAACGAGCCCTGTGTCAGGCAGTGCCAGGACTCCCGCGTCATCATCCAGCCCTCCCCTGTGCTGGTCACCCTGCCAGGACCCATCCTCACCTCCTACCCACAGAACACCGCCGTCGGATCCTCTGCATCTGCTGCCGTGGGCAGCGAACTCAGCTCCCAGGGAGTGCCCATCTCCTCCGGTGGCTTCGGCTATGGCTATGGCTATGGCTTAGGAGGCCTGGGCTGCTACTATGGCGGAAGAGGCTGCTACCCCTGCTAAAGGCCCTTGCCACCGCCCCTGCCTTGGAAGACACAGCATGGATTGAAGACGCACGTCCAGGCTCTTCCTGGCACATCCAGCTGCCATCCACAGCTCCTCCTCTCAAGGCACCAAGCAACAAAGCAGGGAAGGGGCCAGTTCGGGCTGCCTGCAAACATGGCCCATGTACCTCCTCCTCTTCTCCCACTTCCTTATTTCCATCAGCCCTTCTGCTCTGTCCAGTACCCTCTGCTCCAAACACCTTCTCACAACACAAAGAACGCTGGGGAATTCCACTGTAACGCTGCCACTGTGGGGCAGGAAGACCTCAGTTCTCTGGCCACTTCTATCTCACATAGGGACCTCGTTGGTGGTTGCCCTACTTGCACCTCAGATGGGCTCCCTTCCACTTGGCGCTTCTGCCTTTTCACTGTTCATTTTTTTTCTATCAATAAAGTTCTCCTGCATCCCAGCCTGAGACGACTCCTCGTCCTTTCATCTGCCTGGACTCTTCTGTCTTCACCCGGCACAAAGCCAGGGCTCAGGAGATTCTCTAATGGTATGGAAATGGCTGAAAGACCTCTCCAAGGAAGAATGTCCCCAGCAACAACATCACCAACAACACAAAGCCACACATGGGGGGTTTCCAGTGCATGACAACAAAACTTTCAAATGCTGAAAGAAAGGCTTCGACATACTAACCCATCTCTACTCACACCTCTAAAACCAGCTCCCAATAGCAGCATGCACTTGCCCAGCTCTCTTCCTCAGCACCACTCTCAGCCCATCACAGCAAGCAGATTCACAGCAAACAATCATTTAGTGGGCAAAGGAATATTCATGAATCACCTAGTTCAATTCAAGCTGCTCAGGCAGGGTCGGCTCCAGCAGGGCTCCAGCAGACTTGTGTACATCCAGGCGCACAGCACTCCTTCTTAACTTTCTTCATTCTCCTCAGAAATGAGGACAGCTCACTGGCCAAATACCCTGAAAAACACTCACCTTGGCTGAAAGGGGACAGGGCCTCTCATTCATCAATGTTTCAGAATACATCAACCGCCACCAGCACCTTGGGTCTGCAGCCACCTGAAGCATGGTTGCCCCCAACTCCCCTCAGCAAGCTCCAAATCCTCTTTCTGCTCTCAGACACTGTGCAGAGAAGTGGCCTCACCCCTCGGCACTCACCCCAAGGAAACACCACACACACCCTGCCTGCCCACATCAGTTCGAAGCCACTTCCACACCCGCTCTGATGCTCGACACAGTCATGGGCTCTCTGGACACTGGTCTGCCCTTGCAGGGTGCTCCACATCAAGCACTGTGTCGTGCCAAAGCCCAGGCTGCAAACATGCTGAACTCAGCTAAGGGGAGCCTTAGAGAGGGGCCAACACAAGGCTCTGGGGAGCCTGGCTGCAACGCGACAGCACAGGGCTTGCGAGCCCTGAAACAGGGCTGCAAGGACAACAGCCTGCTCTTGAGAGCAGCCCTCCAGCTGCTTCCGCTTCGACACCCAGGGATGGCCCCAAACGGGAACAAGAAAAAACAGGCAGCCACCTTTCTGCTAGTTGAATACTTACAGGCATGTGGGACACCAAGAAACCCACAGATCACAGCCAACAGCAAAGGCCAGGCCTACAGACAGGCTCAGCCAGCTGGCAGCGAGGCACGGAGGCACCAAATGCAATGGAAGAGGCAGTCCCTCATGCCCAGCACACCTCCAAAGCACACAGCAGCCTGCCAGGGCTGTGAGGAAATGGGAACCCCTCTTGAAACCGCACCCGCAAACCACACCACGTGAGTGCCATGGGTGACCTCACTGGTGACACCCCACCTCTCCCATGCTTTGGTTGCATCTTCTGACTCGCCCCCTTGGGCACTCAGGGACCAGCAGAAAAGCGAGGCCACAGTCTCTCTCCCCGGCACAGTTCTCCTGACACCATCTCCTCCATCGTCAACAAGCTGAGCCCCAATAACCTTCCCCTCCTGCTCCTGCCCCAGCTCTTTCAGAACCCTCGGCCCCCAGCCTCAGCAGCCCTGAAGAATGAAGGAAGCCCGGTAGAAGCCCTAATGCCTACGTGACCATTCTCAGGCGCTCCCGTGCTTTCTAACTCAGCAATACCCGCTGTGTCTTTGCTGCTGAAGGGATCTCAATCCCCTGGATCTACTGAGATGGCGGACTGAAGGACCTCGCTGGCACACCGTCCCTCAAACATTGGCAGCCAACCCCCAGCCTTATCTCTATGGGGTTACCCCTTTTCTTTTTCCAGTCTAGTTTCAAGCTTTTTCAGTGAACCCTGCTAACTCCTGTGCCAATACCCTTGTGCCGCTTTGTGCTTTGAGTCAGGTTCAACCCGTCTGCGACCAGAAGGCCTGGTGTTGTGCAGACCGACTCACGACCAGAAATACCAAAATTTTGCTGGAGACACCAGGCTCGCAGCAAGGTGTTGATCTGCTGCCTATTACTGCATCAGGCACCTAGTCACGCCAAAGCCCAGTCTGCAAAGATGCTGGAACCAGCTAAAGGGAGAGTGATGGAGGGGCCAAAAGAAGCCACAAGGAAGCCTGGCAGGCCTTTCAACACCAGAAATTCTGAACCAGAGCTGCCAGCACAACAGCCTACTCTTACAAGCAGCCCAGCGCCATTGGATCCTCCTCATCGGCTGCCCTGGGTGATGTCCTCAGCTCCCAGGGAGTGCCCGTCTCCTCCGGTGGCTTTGGCTACGTCTTTCGAAGTCTGGGCTGCTTCAGTCCTGCCACCGATCACCAGCTTCTGGGCACAGCTCTTCCACTACTTTGCAGTCCAACTCACTGCCCACTTAGGCAGCCCACACTTTCTCAGCTTCTCTAGGAGCACGTGATGGGAGACAGGGACAAAGCTTCCATTCAAGTATAGCTCAACAACAGCCACTGCTCTCCCATTGTCCGATACCCACTCACTTCAATGTACAACACAGGGAGGTGACGTGAGCATGATTTCCCCTTTGTAAATCCACGCCAACAAATCCCCATCACATTCTTGATCTTGCTGGCCTTGGCAGTGCGTTTCGGGAACATTTCCTCCATCACCCTTCCAAGGGATGAGGTTAGTCCCACCACCCTCTACTTCCTCGCATCTTCCTTCTTCAGTTGCTGCAAGACAGCAGGGCTACGAGCTCTCTTCCACCCATCAGGAAGTGCTCCGAGGCAATATGACTTTGCCATGAGAATGGACAGTGAGCTCCCAACGACATCAGCCAGCTCCCTCAGCATTCGTGGCTGTCAGCCACCAAGCCCCTACAGACTTGCGTACATCCAGACACAAAGCACTCCTTCCTACCTCCCTTCCTCCTCCTCAGCAACGAGGACAGCTCACCAGACAAACACCCAGAAAAACACTCACCTTGGATCAAATGGGATAGGGCCTCTCATTCATCGAATTTTCAGAATGCATCAACCACCACCAGGGCCACAGCTCTGCAGCCAAATTCAGCAAGCTCGACTTTCTCCTCTTTTCTAGGAGAATGTGATGGGAGATTGTGACAAAGGCACCATTCAAGTACAGCTCAACAGCAGACACTGCTCTCCCCTTGTACAACACCTGCTCGCCTCAACATGGATAACACCGAGGTAGCTCCAGCATGATTTTCCTTCGTAACTCCTCAATGATCACTCCGTATCACCTTCATCTTGACTTTCTCTGTTCTTTCTGGGAGGGTTTCCTCCAAGACATTCCCTTAAAAAAGAGGGCAGCCTCGTGAGACTCCACTTTCCCACATCCTCCTTCTTCATCATCTTCATGATATGAGGGCTATGAGCTCTCTCTACCACCCATCAGCACCTGCTCCCAGGCAACATGACCTTGCCAAGCTAATAGACAGTCGCCTCTCAAGGACATCAGCCAGCTCCCTTGGCATTGCTGGGTGCAACCCCTCAGGCCCTGTCTCCTTACCTACACCCAGTCGCACAGCACTCCTTCTTGCCTCCCTTCATCTCCCTCAGCAACAAGCACAGCTTGCTGGACAAACAGCCTGCAAAAACATTCACTTTGCCTCATCTGGGCAGGCCTTGCCATTCATCAACCCCTCGGCATGCAACAACCGCCACCAGGACCTCGGCTCGGCTGCCACGTGCAGCATGCTTGCCTCCAACTCCCCTTGGCAAGCTCCAACTCCTCTTTCTCTCCATCAGACACTGTGCACAGAACTGGCCTCACCCCTTGGTTCTCACCTCAACTAAAGACCCCAGAGGCCCTGGATCACCAGTCTCCCCTATCTGCTGCTCCCACTCCCCCTCTGCCTCTCGCCACACTCACAGGCTCTCCAGAAACTCACCTGCTCTTGCCGGCTGCCACATAGACATCCATGGAGTCATTAAGGTGGGAAAAGTCCCTTAACATCATGGAGTCCAAACGCCAACCTTACATTGCCAAACCCACCACTAAACCATGTCCCAAAGCACCACTTCTACACATCTTTTAAATACCTCCCATGATAGTGACTCAACCACTTCCCTGAGAAGCCTGTTCCAATGCTTCACAGCCCTTTCAGTGATGAAATTTTGCCACACATTCAACGTAAAACTCTGCTGGTGCAACTTCAGGCCATTTCCTCTTGTCCTATCGCTTGTTAATAGCGATAAGAGACCAATACCCAAATCACTACAACCTCCTGCCAGGTACTTGTAGAGAGTGGCAAGGTTTCCCCTCAGACTCCCTCACCCTCCTTTTCTCCACACTAAACAAGCCCAGTTCCGTTACCTGTGCCTCACAAGACTTCTGCTCTAGACCCTGCACCAGCTTTGTTGCTTTTCCTTGCACATGCTCCAGCACCTCAAGGTCTTTCCTGTTCTGAGGGGCCCAAAACGGAACAAAGTATTCAACGTGTGGCTTCACCAGTGCCGAGTACATCTGGGACAATTGCTGTCCTACTGCTGCTGGCCACACTATTCCTGACACAAGCCAGGATGCTGTTGGCCTTCTTGGCCATTTGGGCACACAGCTGGCTCCTGTTCAGTTGGCTGTTCACCAACAGCCCAAGTGCTCTTCTACCGGGCAACTTTCCAGCCACTCTTCCCCAACCCCTGTAGCTTTGCATGGGGTCATTGTGACCCAAGTGCAGGACCCAGCACTCAGCCTTGTTGAACCGCATACAGTTCGCCTCGGCCCATCAATCCAGCCTGTCCAGAACCCTCTGTCGAGCCTTCCCACCCTCAAGCACATCTACACTTCTGCCCAACATGGTGTCGTCTGCAAACTTACTGAGGGTGCACTCGATCCCCTCGTGCACATCATTGACAAAGACAATAAACAGAACTGGCCGCAATAGTGTCCCCTGAGGAGCACCACTTGTGACCGGCCGCCAACAGGCTCTAACTCCATTCGCCAAAATTCTTCCCGTCTGGCTCTCCAGCCAGTTCTCTACCCAGCAAAAGCTATGCCCATCCAAGCCACAAGAAGTCAGTGTCTCTGGGAGAAGGCTGTGGGAAACGGTGTCAAAGGGTTTGCTGAAGTCTAGGTAGAACACATCCAGTCACTCCCTCATCCACTAAGTGGCTCACCTTGCCCTCGAAGGAGATCAGGTTAGTCAAGCAGGACCTGCCTTGCATAAACCCATGCTCACTGGGCCTGATCTCCTAGTCGTCCCATACGTGCAATGTACTTGCACTCCAGAGGATCTACTTCATAACCTTCCCAGGCTTCGAGGTCAGATTGACAGCCCTGGAGTTCCCTGGACCTTCGTTCTGGCCCTTCTTGTAGACGGCCATCACATTTGCTACATTCCAGTCAACTGGGACCTGCCCGATTAGCCAGGACTGCTGCTAAATTCTTGGAAATGGCTTAGTGAGCACCTCTGCCAGCTCCCTCAGTACCCTTGGGTGGATCCCATCCGGCCCAATACACCTCTGTGTGTCTCAGTGCTGTAGGAAGTCACTAAGCATTTCCATTGGCTTGTGGGGGCTTCATTCTGCTCCCCGACCCTGTCTTAAAGATCAGGGGGCTGGGTACTCGCAGAACAACTCATCTCACTACTAATACTTCTGATTACTATGGAACCATTGCAGAGAGGGACTCATCGCAATGGAAGGGGAAGCCCCTCATGCCCCACATATCTCCAAAGCCCAGAACAGCTGGCTAGGGCTGCGACGAAACCAGGACCCCTCTCCACAACGCATCTGCAGACCACCCCACCATAGTGCCACGGGATGACCTCACTGATGACAACCAACCTCTCCTATGCTTTGGACGCATCTTCTGAACGCACTGGCATCCGCCATGACAGCAAGACTTTGGCCTCTATTTCTCCCACATAAAAGTTGATACCAACGTCAGATGGACACGTCCTCAAGAGGAGCACATGAAAAAGGGAGCACTGCGGGAAGGAAAACAATCCCTGCCTCATTACTGGCGAGCTTGTGGCATGCAACAGCTGCTTGCTGCAAAGTGCTGTCATGTGCAAAGGCTGTCCCGCCCCCCGGGAACCAGCATAAAAGCAGGCCCGGGGCTGCTCTCCCTCACACATTTCTCCTGACACCTTCTCCTCCACGGACAGCAAGGTAAGCCTCAACCCCCTGTCCCTCCTTCTCTGGTGCTGTCTATTCCACCACCCTCACACTACAGCCTCAGCAGCCCTGACCCCCTGCCTTCTGCCACACTCTCCCCACAGCCCCACACCAGCCCTCTACACTCCCTCCACCTCCTACAACACCACCCCTTGCACTCCCACACCCACCCGCTTTCTCATCACCATCTCTTCCAGGGACCCTCCACACCACACACATGGCCTGCTACGACCTCTGCCGCCCCTGCGGACCCACCCCGCTGGCCAACAGCTGCAACGAGCCCTGTGTCAGGCAGTGCCAGGACTCCCGCGTCATCATTGAGCCCTCCCCTGTGCTGGTCACCCTGCCAGGACCCATCCTCACCTCCTTCCCACAGAACACCGCCGTCGGATCCTCCGCATCGGCTGCCGTGGGCAGCGAACTCAGCTCCCAGGGAGTGCCCATCTCCTCCGGTGGCTTCGGCTATGGCTACGGCTATGGCTTAGGAGGCCTGGGCTGCTACTACGGCGGAAGAGGCTGCTACCCCTGCTAAAGGCCCTTGCCACCACCCCTGCCTTGGAAGATACAGCATGGACTGAGGACACACATCCAGGTCCTTCCTGGCACATCCACCTGCCATCCACAGCTCCTCCTCTCAAGGCACCAAGCAACAAAGCAGGGAAGGGGCCAGTTCGGGCTGCCTGCAAACATGGCCCATGTCCCTTCTCCTCTTCTCCCCCTGCCTTCTTTACATCACCCCTTCTGCTCTGTCCAGTACTCTCCTCTGCAAACAAATTCTCACAAGACAAAGACCGCTGGGTTACTCCACGGTAAATCTCCCACTGTGGGGCAGGAAGGCCTCGGTGCTCTGGACAGATGTCTCTCACACAGGGACCTCGCTGGTGGTTGCCTTACTTGCACCTCAGACGGGCTCCCTTCCACTTGGCGCTCCTGCCTTTTCACTGTTCATTTTTTTCTATCAATAAAGTTCTCCTGCATCCCAGCCTGAGATGACTCCTCTTCCTTTCATCTCCCTGGGCTCTTCTACCTTCACCTGGCACAAAGCCAGGACTCAAGATGTTCACGGAGCGTGTGGAAAAAGGGCTGAAAGACCTCTCCTAGCAAGTATGTCCCCAGCAACAACAGCAACACCACCACAATGCCGCACAGAGGGGCTTCTAATCCATGACAACAAAACATTCAATTTCCAAGACAAAGACTTGGACGTGCTAACGAACCTCTACTCAAAACTCTGACACTAGCTCACCATGGCAGCATGCACTTGACCAACTCTCTTCCTCAACACGACTCTCAGCCCATCACAGCAAGCAGATTCACAGCAAACAATCATTTAGTGGGCAAAGGAACCCCCAGGGACCACCTAGTTCGATCCAGGCTGCTCAGGCAGGGTCGGCTCCAGCAGGGCTCCAGCAGACTTGTGTACATCCAGGCGCACAGCACTCCTTCCTACCTCCCTTCATCCTGCTCAGCAATGAGGACAGATCACTGGCCAAACACCCTGAAAAACACTCACCTGGGCTGAAAGGGGACAGGGTCTCTCATTCATCAATGTTTCAGAATGCATCAACTGCCACCAGCACCTCGGCTCTGCAGCCACGTGAAACATAGTTGCCCCAAGCTCCCCTCAGTGACCTCCAAATCATCTTTCTGCTCATCAGGCACTGTGCCGAGAAGTGGCCTCACCCCTCGGCACTCACCCCAAGGAGACACCACACACACCCTGCCTGCCCACATCAGTTCGAAGCCACTTCCACACCCGCTCTGCCGCTCAACACAGTCATGGGCTCTCTGGACACTGGTCTGCCCTTGCAGGGTGCTCCACATCAAGCACTGTGTCGTGCCAAAGCCCAGGCTGCAAATGTGCTGAACTCAGCTAAGGGGAGCCTTAGAGAGGGGCCAACACAAGGCTCTGGGGAGCCTGGCTGCAACGCGACAGCACAGGGCTTGCGAGCCCTGAAACAGGGCTGCAAGGACAACAGCCTGCTCTTGAGAGCAGCCCTCCAGCTGCTTCCACTTCGACACCCAGGGATGGCCCCAAACGGGAACAAGAGAAAACAGGTGGCCACCTTTCTCCCAGCTGACACCTTACAAGCATGAGAGACACCAAGCAACCCACAGAGCACAGCCAACAGCAAAGGCCAGGCCTACAGACAGGCTTAGCCAGCTGGCAGCGAGGCACGGAGGCACCAAATGCGATGGAAGAGGCAGTCCCTCATGCCCAGCACAGCTCCAAAGCCCACAGCAGCCTGCCAGGGCTGTGAGGAAATGGGAACCCCTTTTGAAACCGCACCCGCAAACCACACCACGTGAGTGCCATGGGTGACCTCACTGGTGACAACCCACCTCTCCCATGCTTTGGTTGCATCTTCTGCCTGCTCTGACAAGTGCCATCAACGACAAGTATTTGGTCTCAAACACTTGCACTTAAAAGCTGCTGCCAGGGCCAAGTGGACACGTCCTCAAGAGAAACATCTGAAATTAGATAATTGCAGGAAGCAGAACACACTGCACCTCATTACTTACACAGCTACAGCTGCAAATTGCTGTCATGTGCAATGGCTGACTCGCCCCCTTGGGCACTCAGGGACCAGCAGAAAAGCGAGGCCACAGCCTCTCTCCCCAGCACATTTCTCCTGACACCATCTCCTCCATCGTCAACAAGCTGAGCCTCAATAACCTTCCCCTCCTGCTCCTGCCCCAGCTCTTTCAGAACCCTCGGCCCCCAGCCTCAGCAGCCCTGAAGAATGAAGGAAGCCCGGTAGAAGCCCTAATGCCTACGTGACCATTCTCAGGCGCTCCCGTGCTTTCTAACTCAGCAATACCCGCTGTGTCTTTGCTGCTGAAGGGATCTCAATCCCCTGGATCTACTGAGATGGCGGACTGAAGGACCTCGCTGGCACACCGTCCCTCAAACATTGGCAGCCAACCCCCAGCCTTATCTCTATGGGGTTACCCCTTTTCTGTTTCCAGTCTAGTTTCAAGCTTTTTCAGTGAACCCTGCTAACTCCTGTGCCAATACCCTTGTGCCGCTTTGTGCCACTTTGAGTCAGGTTCAACCCGTCTGCGACCAGAAGGCCTGGTGTTGTGCAGACCGACCCACGACCAGAAATACCAAAATTTTGCTGGAGACACCAGGCTCGCAGCAAGGTGTTGATCTGCTGCCTATTACTGCATCAGGCACCTAGTCACGCCAAAGCCCAGTCTGCAAAGATGCTGGAACCAACTAAAGGGAGAGTGATGGAGGGGCCAAAAGAAGCCACAAGGAAGCCTGGCAGGCCTTTCAACAGCAGAAATTCTGAACCAGAGCTGCCAGCACAACAGCCTACTCTTACAAGCAGCCCAGCGCCATTGGATCCTCCTCATCGGCTGCCCTGGGTGATGTCCTCAGCTCCCAGGGAGTGCCCGTCTCCTCCGGTGGCTTTGGCTATGTCTTTCGAAGTCTGGGCTGCTTCAGTCCTGCCACCGATCACCAGCTTCTGGGCACAGCTCTTCCACTACTTTGCAGTCCAACTCACTGCCCACTTAGGCAGCCCACACTTTCTCAGCTTCTCTAGGAGCACGTGATGGGAGACAGGGACAAAGCTTCCATTCAAGTATAGCTCAACAACAGCCACTGCTCTCCCATTGTCCGATACCCACTCACTTCAATGTACAACACAGGGAGGTGACGTGAGCATGATTTCCCCTTTGTAAATCCACGCCAACAAATCCCCATCACATTCTTGATCTTGCTGGCCTTGGCAGTGCGTTTCGGGAACATTTCCTCCATCACCCTTCCAAGGGATGAGGTTAGTCCCACCACCCTCTACTTCCTCGCATCTTCCTTCTTCAGTTGCTGCAAGACAGCAGGGCTACGAGCTCTCTTCCACCCATCAGGAAGTGCTCCGAGGCAATATGACTTTGCCATGAGAATGGACAGTGAGCTCCCAACGACATCAGCCAGCTCCCTCAGCATTCGTGGCTGTCAGCCACCAAGCCCCTACAGACTTGCGTACATCCAGACACAAAGCACTCCTTCCTACCTCCCTTCCTCCTCCTCAGCAACGAGGACAGCTCACCAGACAAACACCCAGAAAAACACTCACCTTGGATCAAATGGGATAGGGCCTCTCATTCATCGAATTTTCAGAATGCATCAACCACCACCAGGGCCACAGCTCTGCAGCCAAATTCAGCAAGCTCGACTTTCTCCTCTTTTCTAGGAGGATGTGATGGGAGATTGTGACAAAGGCACCATTCAAGTACAGCTCAACAGCAGACACTGCTCTCCCCTTGTACAACACCTGCTCGCCTCAACATGGATAACACCGAGGTAGCTCCAGCATGATTTTCCTTTGTAACTCCTCAATGATCACTCCGTATCACCTTCATCTTGACTTTCTCTGTTCTTTCTGGGAGGGTTTCCTCCAAGACATTCCCTTAAAAAAGAGGGCAGCCTCGTGAGACTCCACTTTCCCACATCCTCCTTCTTCATCATCTTCATGATATGAGGGCTATGAGCTCTCTCTACCACCCATCAGCACCTGCTCCCAGGCAACATGACCTTGCCAAGCTAATAGACAGTCGCCTCTCAAGGACATCAGCCAGCTCCCTTGGCATTGCTGGGTGCAACCCCTCAGGCCCTGTCTCCTTACCTACACCCAGTCGCACAGCACTCCTTCTTGCCTCCCTTCATCTCCCTCAGCAACAAGCACAGCTTGCTGGACAAACAGCCTGCAAAAACATTCACTTTGCCTCATCTGGGCAGGCCTTGCCATTCATCAACCCCTCGGCATGCAACAACCGCCACCAGGACCTCGGCTCGGCTGCCACGTGCAGCATGCTTGCCTCCAACTCCCCTTGGCAAGCTCCAACTCCTCTTTCTCTCCATCAGACACTGTGCACAGAACTGGCCTCACCCCTTGGTTCTCACCTCAACTAAAGACCCCAGAGGCCCTGGATCACCAGTCTCCCCTATCTGCTGCTCCCACTCCCCCTCTGCCTCTCGCCACACTCACAGGCTCTCCAGAAACTCACCTGCTCTTGCCGGCTGCCACATAGACATCCATGGAGTCATTAAGGTGGGAAAAGTCCCTTAACATCATGGAGTCCAAACGCCAACCTTACATTGCCAAACCCACCACTAAACCATGTCCCAAAGCACCACTTCTACACATCTTTTAAATACCTCCCATGATAGTGACTCAACCACTTCCCTGAGAAGCCTGTTCCAATGCTTCACAGCCCTTTCAGTGATGAAATTTTGCCACACATTCAACGTAAAACTCTGCTGGTGCAACTTCAGGCCATTTCCTCTTGTCCTATTGCTTGTTAATAGCGATAAGAGACCAATACCCAAATCACTACAACCTCCTGCCAGGTACTTGTAGAGAGTGGCAAGGTTTCCCCTCAGACTCCCTCACCCTCCTTTTCTCCACACTAAACAAGCCCAGTTCCGTTACCTGTGCCTCACAAGACTTCTGCTCTAGACCCTGCACCAGCTTTGTTGCTTTTCCTTGCACATGCTCCAGCACCTCAAGGTCTTTCCTGTTCTGAGGGGCCCAAAACGGAACAAAGTATTCAACGTGTGGCTTCACCAGTGCCGAGTACATCTGGGACAATTGCTGTCCTACTGCTGCTGGCCACACTATTCCTGACACAAGCCAGGATGCTGTTGGCCTTCTTGGCCATTTGGGCACACAGCTGGCTCCTGTTCAGTTGGCTGTTCACCAACAGCCCAAGTGCTCTTCTACCGGGCAACTTTCCAGCCACTCTTCCCCAACCCCTGTAGCTTTGCATGGGGTCATTGTGACCCAAGTGCAGGACCCAGCACTCAGCCTTGTTGAACCGCATACAGTTCGCCTCGGCCCATCAATCCAGCCTGTCCAGAACCCTCTGTCGAGCCTTCCCACCCTCAAGCACATCTACACTTCTGCCCAACATGGTGTCGTCTGCAAACTTACTGAGGGTGCACTCGATCCCCTCGTGCACATCATTGACAAAGACAATAAACAGAACTGGCCGCAATAGTGTCCCCTGAGGAGCACCACTTGTGACCGGCCGCCAACAGGCTCTAACTCCATTCGCCAAAATTCTTCCCGTCTGGCTCTCCAGCCAGTTCTCTACCCAGCAAAAGCTATGCCCATCCAAGCCACAAGAAGTCAGTGTCTCTGGGAGAAGGCTGTGGGAAACGGTGTCAAAGGGTTTGCTGAAGTCTAGGTAGAACACATCCAGTCACTCCCTCATCCACTAAGTGGCTCACCTTGCCCTCGAAGGAGATCAGGTTAGTCAAGCAGGACCTGCCTTGCATAAACCCATGCTCACTGGGCCTGATCTCCTAGTCGTCCCATACGTGCAATGTACTTGCACTCCAGAGGATCTACTTCATAACCTTCCCAGGCTTCGAGGTCAGATTGACAGCCCTGGAGTTCCCTGGACCTTCGTTCTGGCCCTTCTTGTAGACGGCCATCACATTTGCTACATTCCAGTCAACTGGGACCTGCCCGATTAGCCAGGACTGCTGCTAAATTCTTGGAAATGGCTTAGTGAGCACCTCTGCCAGCTCCCTCAGTACCCTTGGGTGGATCCCATCCGGCCCAATACACCTCTGTGTGTCTCAGTGCTGTAGGAAGTCACTAAGCATTTCCATTGGCTTGTGGGGGCTTCATTCTGCTCCCCGACCCTGTCTTAAAGATCAGGGGGCTGGGTACTCGCAGAACAACTCATCTCACTACTAATACTTCTGATTACTATGGAACCATTGCAGAGAGGGACTCATCGCAATGGAAGGGGAAGCCCCTCATGCCCCACATATCTCCAAAGCCCAGAACAGCTGGCTAGGGCTGCGACGAAACCAGGACCCCTCTCCACAACGCATCTGCAGACCACCCCACCATAGTGCCACGGGATGACCTCACTGATGACAACCAACCTCTCCTATGCTTTGGACGCATCTTCTGAACGCACTGGCATCCGCCATGACAGCAAGACTTTGGCCTCTATTTCTCCCACATAAAAGTTGATACCAACGTCAGATGGACACGTCCTCAAGAGGAGCACATGAAAAAGGGAGCACTGCGGGAAGGAAAACAATCCCTGCCTCATTACTGGCGAGCTTGTGGCATGCAACAGCTGCTTGCTGCAAAGTGCTGTCATGTGCAAAGGCTGTCCCGCCCCCCGGGAACCAGCATAAAAGCAGGCCCGGGGCTGCTCTCCCTCACACATTTCTCCTGACACCTTCTCCTCCACGGACAGCAAGGTAAGCCTCAACCCCCTGTCCCTCCTTCTCTGGTGCTGTCTATTCCACCACCCTCACACTACAGCCTCAGCAGCCCTGACCCCCTGCCTTCTGCCACACTCTCCCCACAGCCCCACACCAGCCCTCTACACTCCCTCCACCTCCTACAACACCACCCCTTGCACTCCCACACCCACCCGCTTTCTCATCACCATCTCTTCCAGGGACCCTCCACACCACACACATGGCCTGCTACGACCTCTGCCGCCCCTGCGGACCCACCCCGCTGGCCAACAGCTGCAACGAGCCCTGTGTCAGGCAGTGCCAGGACTCCCGCGTCATCATTGAGCCCTCCCCTGTGCTGGTCACCCTGCCAGGACCCATCCTCACCTCCTTCCCACAGAACACCGCCGTCGGATCCTCCGCATCGGCTGCCGTGGGCAGCGAACTCAGCTCCCAGGGAGTGCCCATCTCCTCCGGTGGCTTCGGCTATGGCTACGGCTATGGCTTAGGAGGCCTGGGCTGCTACTACGGCGGAAGAGGCTGCTACCCCTGCTAAAGGCCCTTGCCACCACCCCTGCCTTGGAAGATACAGCATGGACTGAGGACACACATCCAGGTCCTTCCTGGCACATCCACCTGCCATCCACAGCTCCTCCTCTCAAGGCACCAAGCAACAAAGCAGGGAAGGGGCCAGTTCGGGCTGCCTGCAAACATGGCCCATGTCCCTTCTCCTCTTCTCCCCCTGCCTTCTTTACATCACCCCTTCTGCTCTGTCCAGTACTCTCCTCTGCAAACAAATTCTCACAAGACAAAGACCGCTGGGTTACTCCACGGTAAATCTCCCACTGTGGGGCAGGAAGGCCTCGGTGCTCTGGACAGATGTCTCTCACACAGGGACCTCGCTGGTGGTTGCCTTACTTGCACCTCAGACGGGCTCCCTTCCACTTGGCGCTCCTGCCTTTTCACTGTTCATTTTTTTCTATCAATAAAGTTCTCCTGCATCCCAGCCTGAGATGACTCCTCTTCCTTTCATCTCCCTGGGCTCTTCTACCTTCACCTGGCACAAAGCCAGGACTCAAGATGTTCACGGAGCGTGTGGAAAAAGGGCTGAAAGACCTCTCCTAGCAAGTATGTCCCCAGCAACAACAGCAACACCACCACAATGCCGCACAGAGGGGCTTCTAATCCATGACAACAAAACATTCAATTTCCAAGACAAAGACTTGGACGTGCTAACGAACCTCTACTCAAAACTCTGACACTAGCTCACCATGGCAGCATGCACTTGACCAACTCTCTTCCTCAACACGACTCTCAGCCCATCACAGCAAGCAGATTCACAGCAAACAATCATTTAGTGGGCAAAGGAACCCCCAGGGACCACCTAGTTCGATCCAGGCTGCTCAGGCAGGGTCGGCTCCAGCAGGGCTCCAGCAGACTTGTGTACATCCAGGCGCACAGCACTCCTTCCTACCTCCCTTCATCCTGCTCAGCAATGAGGACAGATCACTGGCCAAACACCCTGAAAAACACTCACCTGGGCTGAAAGGGGACAGGGTCTCTCATTCATCAATGTTTCAGAATGCATCAACTGCCACCAGCACCTCGGCTCTGCAGCCACGTGAAACATAGTTGCCCCAAGCTCCCCTCAGTGACCTCCAAATCATCTTTCTGCTCATCAGGCACTGTGCCGAGAAGTGGCCTCACCCCTCGGCACTCACCCCAAGGAGACACCACACACACCCTGCCTGCCCACATCAGTTCGAAGCCACTTCCACACCCGCTCTGCCGCTCAACACAGTCATGGGCTCTCTGGACACTGGTCTGCCCTTGCAGGGTGCTCCACATCAAGCACTGTGTCGTGCCAAAGCCCAGGCTGCAAATGTGCTGAACTCAGCTAAGGGGAGCCTTAGAGAGGGGCCAACACAAGGCTCTGGGGAGCCTGGCTGCAACGCGACAGCACAGGGCTTGCGAGCCCTGAAACAGGGCTGCAAGGACAACAGCCTGCTCTTGAGAGCAGCCCTCCAGCTGCTTCCACTTCGACACCCAGGGATGGCCCCAAACGGGAACAAGAGAAAACAGGTGGCCACCTTTCTCCCAGCTGACACCTTACAAGCATGAGAGACACCAAGCAACCCACAGAGCACAGCCAACAGCAAAGGCCAGGCCTACAGACAGGCTTAGCCAGCTGGCAGCGAGGCACGGAGGCACCAAATGCGATGGAAGAGGCAGTCCCTCATGCCCAGCACAGCTCCAAAGCCCACAGCAGCCTGCCAGGGCTGTGAGGAAATGGGAACCCCTTTTGAAACCGCACCCGCAAACCACACCACGTGAGTGCCATGGGTGACCTCACTGGTGACAACCCACCTCTCCCATGCTTTGGTTGCATCTTCTGCCTGCTCTGACAAGTGCCATCAACGACAAGTATTTGGTCTCAAACACTTGCACTTAAAAGCTGCTGCCAGGGCCAAGTGGACACGTCCTCAAGAGAAACATCTGAAATTAGATAATTGCAGGAAGCAGAACACACTGCACCTCATTACTTACACAGCTACAGCTGCAAATTGCTGTCATGTGCAATGGCTGACTCGCCCCCTTGGGCACTCAGGGACCAGCAGAAAAGCGAGGCCACAGCCTCTCTCCCCAGCACATTTCTCCTGACACCATCTCCTCCATCGTCAACAAGCTGAGCCTCAATAACCTTCCCCTCCTGCTCCTGCCCCAGCTCTTTCAGAACCCTCGGCCCCCAGCCTCAGCAGCCCTGAAGAATGAAGGAAGCCCGGTAGAAGCCCTAATGCCTACGTGACCATTCTCAGGCGCTCCCGTGCTTTCTAACTCAGCAATACCCGCTGTGTCTTTGCTGCTGAAGGGATCTCAATCCCCTGGATCTACTGAGATGGCGGACTGAAGGACCTCGCTGGCACACCGTCCCTCAAACATTGGCAGCCAACCCCCAGCCTTATCTCTATGGGGTTACCCCTTTTCTGTTTCCAGTCTAGTTTCAAGCTTTTTCAGTGAACCCTGCTAACTCCTGTGCCAATACCCTTGTGCCGCTTTGTGCCACTTTGAGTCAGGTTCAACCCGTCTGCGACCAGAAGGCCTGGTGTTGTGCAGACCGACCCACGACCAGAAATACCAAAATTTTGCTGGAGACACCAGGCTCGCAGCAAGGTGTTGATCTGCTGCCTATTACTGCATCAGGCACCTAGTCACGCCAAAGCCCAGTCTGCAAAGATGCTGGAACCAACTAAAGGGAGAGTGATGGAGGGGCCAAAAGAAGCCACAAGGAAGCCTGGCAGGCCTTTCAACAGCAGAAATTCTGAACCAGAGCTGCCAGCACAACAGCCTACTCTTACAAGCAGCCCAGCGCCATTGGATCCTCCTCATCGGCTGCCCTGGGTGATGTCCTCAGCTCCCAGGGAGTGCCCGTCTCCTCCGGTGGCTTTGGCTATGTCTTTCGAAGTCTGGGCTGCTTCAGTCCTGCCACCGATCACCAGCTTCTGGGCACAGCTCTTCCACTACTTTGCAGTCCAACTCACTGGCCACTTAGGCAGCCCACACTTTCTCAGCTTCTCTAGGAGCACGTGATGGGAGACAGGGACAAAGCTTCCATTCAAGTATAGCTCAACAACAGCCACTGCTCTCCCATTGTCCGATACCCACTCACTTCAATGTACAACACAGGGAGGTGACGTGAGCATGATTTCCCCTTTGTAAATCCACGCCAACAAATCCCCATCACATTCTTGATCTTGCTGGCCTTGGCAGTGCGTTTCGGGAACATTTCCTCCATCACCCTTCCAAGGGATGAGGTTAGTCCCACCACCCTCTACTTCCTCGCATCTTCCTTCTTCAGTTGCTGCAAGACAGCAGGGCTACGAGCTCTCTTCCACCCATCAGGAAGTGCTCCGAGGCAATATGACTTTGCCATGAGAATGGACAGTGAGCTCCCAACGACATCAGCCAGCTCCCTCAGCATTCGTGGCTGTCAGCCACCAAGCCCCTACAGACTTGCGTACATCCAGACACAAAGCACTCCTTCCTACCTCCCTTCCTCCTCCTCAGCAACGAGGACAGCTCACCAGACAAACACCCAGAAAAACACTCACCTTGGATCAAATGGGATAGGGCCTCTCATTCATCGAATTTTCAGAATGCATCAACCACCACCAGGGCCACAGCTCTGCAGCCAAATTCAGCAAGCTCGACTTTCTCCTCTTTTCTAGGAGGATGTGATGGGAGATTGTGACAAAGGCACCATTCAAGTACAGCTCAACAGCAGACACTGCTCTCCCCTTGTACAACACCTGCTCGCCTCAACATGGATAACACCGAGGTAGCTCCAGCATGATTTTCCTTCGTAACTCCTCAATGATCACTCCGTATCACCTTCATCTTGACTTTCTCTGTTCTTTCTGGGAGGGTTTCCTCCAAGACATTCCCTTAAAAAAGAGGGCAGCCTCGTGAGACTCCACTTTCCCACATCCTCCTTCTTCATCATCTTCATGATATGAGGGCTATGAGCTCTCTCTACCACCCATCAGCACCTGCTCCCAGGCAACATGACCTTGCCAAGCTAATAGACAGTCGCCTCTCAAGGACATCAGCCAGCTCCCTTGGCATTGCTGGGTGCAACCCCTCAGGCCCTGTCTCCTTACCTACACCCAGTCGCACAGCACTCCTTCTTGCCTCCCTTCATCTCCCTCAGCAACAAGCACAGCTTGCTGGACAAACAGCCTGCAAAAACATTCACTTTGCCTCATCTGGGCAGGCCTTGCCATTCATCAACCCCTCGGCATGCAACAACCGCCACCAGGACCTCGGCTCGGCTGCCACGTGCAGCATGCTTGCCTCCAACTCCCCTTGGCAAGCTCCAACTCCTCTTTCTCTCCATCAGACACTGTGCACAGAACTGGCCTCACCCCTTGGTTCTCACCTCAACTAAAGACCCCAGAGGCCCTGGATCACCAGTCTCCCCTATCTGCTGCTCCCACTCCCCCTCTGCCTCTCGCCACACTCACAGGCTCTCCAGAAACTCACCTGCTCTTGCCGGCTGCCACATAGACATCCATGGAGTCATTAAGGTGGGAAAAGTCCCTTAACATCATGGAGTCCAAACGCCAACCTTACATTGCCAAACCCACCACTAAACCATGTCCCAAAGCACCACTTCTACACATCTTTTAAATACCTCCCATGATAGTGACTCAACCACTTCCCTGAGAAGCCTGTTCCAATGCTTCACAGCCCTTTCAGTGATGAAATTTTGCCACACATTCAACGTAAAACTCTGCTGGTGCAACTTCAGGCCATTTCCTCTTGTCCTATCGCTTGTTAATAGCGATAAGAGACCAATACCCAAATCACTACAACCTCCTGCCAGGTACTTGTAGAGAGTGGCAAGGTTTCCCCTCAGACTCCCTCACCCTCCTTTTCTCCACACTAAACAAGCCCAGTTCCGTTACCTGTGCCTCACAAGACTTCTGCTCTAGACCCTGCACCAGCTTTGTTGCTTTTCCTTGCACATGCTCCAGCACCTCAAGGTCTTTCCTGTTCTGAGGGGCCCAAAACGGAACAAAGTATTCAACGTGTGGCTTCACCAGTGCCGAGTACATCTGGGACAATTGCTGTCCTACTGCTGCTGGCCACACTATTCCTGACACAAGCCAGGATGCTGTTGGCCTTCTTGGCCATTTGGGCACACAGCTGGCTCCTGTTCAGTTGGCTGTTCACCAACAGCCCAAGTGCTCTTCTACCGGGCAACTTTCCAGCCACTCTTCCCCAACCCCTGTAGCTTTGCATGGGGTCATTGTGACCCAAGTGCAGGACCCAGCACTCAGCCTTGTTGAACCGCATACAGTTCGCCTCGGCCCATCAATCCAGCCTGTCCAGAACCCTCTGTCGAGCCTTCCCACCCTCAAGCACATCTACACTTCTGCCCAACATGGTGTCGTCTGCAAACTTACTGAGGGTGCACTCGATCCCCTCGTGCACATCATTGACAAAGACAATAAACAGAACTGGCCGCAATAGTGTCCCCTGAGGAGCACCACTTGTGACCGGCCGCCAACAGGCTCTAACTCCATTCGCCAAAATTCTTCCCGTCTGGCTCTCCAGCCAGTTCTCTACCCAGCAAAAGCTATGCCCATCCAAGCCACAAGAAGTCAGTGTCTCTGGGAGAAGGCTGTGGGAAACGGTGTCAAAGGGTTTGCTGAAGTCTAGGTAGAACACATCCAGTCACTCCCTCATCCACTAAGTGGCTCACCTTGCCCTCGAAGGAGATCAGGTTAGTCAAGCAGGACCTGCCTTGCATAAACCCATGCTCACTGGGCCTGATCTCCTAGTCGTCCCATACGTGCAATGTACTTGCACTCCAGAGGATCTACTTCATAACCTTCCCAGGCTTCGAGGTCAGATTGACAGCCCTGGAGTTCCCTGGACCTTCGTTCTGGCCCTTCTTGTAGACGGCCATCACATTTGCTACATTCCAGTCAACTGGGACCTGCCCGATTAGCCAGGACTGCTGCTAAATTCTTGGAAATGGCTTAGTGAGCACCTCTGCCAGCTCCCTCAGTACCCTTGGGTGGATCCCATCCGGCCCAATACACCTCTGTGTGTCTCAGTGCTGTAGGAAGTCACTAAGCATTTCCATTGGCTTGTGGGGGCTTCATTCTGCTCCCCGACCCTGTCTTAAAGATCAGGGGGCTGGGTACTCGCAGAACAACTCATCTCACTACTAATACTTCTGATTACTATGGAACCATTGCAGAGAGGGACTCATCGCAATGGAAGGGGAAGCCCCTCATGCCCCACATATCTCCAAAGCCCAGAACAGCTGGCTAGGGCTGCGACGAAACCAGGACCCCTCTCCACAACGCATCTGCAGACCACCCCACCATAGTGCCACGGGATGACCTCACTGATGACAACCAACCTCTCCTATGCTTTGGACGCATCTTCTGAACGCACTGGCATCCGCCATGACAGCAAGACTTTGGCCTCTATTTCTCCCACATAAAAGTTGATACCAACGTCAGATGGACACGTCCTCAAGAGGAGCACATGAAAAAGGGAGCACTGCGGGAAGGAAAACAATCCCTGCCTCATTACTGGCGAGCTTGTGGCATGCAACAGCTGCTTGCTGCAAAGTGCTGTCATGTGCAAAGGCTGTCCCGCCCCCCGGGAACCAGCATAAAAGCAGGCCCGGGGCTGCTCTCCCTCACACATTTCTCCTGACACCTTCTCCTCCACGGACAGCAAGGTAAGCCTCAACCCCCTGTCCCTCCTTCTCTGGTGCTGTCTATTCCACCACCCTCACACTACAGCCTCAGCAGCCCTGACCCCCTGCCTTCTGCCACACTCTCCCCACAGCCCCACACCAGCCCTCTACACTCCCTCCACCTCCTACAACACCACCCCTTGCACTCCCACACCCACCCGCTTTCTCATCACCATCTCTTCCAGGGACCCTCCACACCACACACATGGCCTGCTACGACCTCTGCCGCCCCTGCGGACCCACCCCGCTGGCCAACAGCTGCAACGAGCCCTGTGTCAGGCAGTGCCAGGACTCCCGCGTCATCATTGAGCCCTCCCCTGTGCTGGTCACCCTGCCAGGACCCATCCTCACCTCCTTCCCACAGAACACCGCCGTCGGATCCTCCGCATCGGCTGCCGTGGGCAGCGAACTCAGCTCCCAGGGAGTGCCCATCTCCTCCGGTGGCTTCGGCTATGGCTACGGCTATGGCTTAGGAGGCCTGGGCTGCTACTACGGCGGAAGAGGCTGCTACCCCTGCTAAAGGCCCTTGCCACCACCCCTGCCTTGGAAGATACAGCATGGACTGAGGACACACATCCAGGTCCTTCCTGGCACATCCACCTGCCATCCACAGCTCCTCCTCTCAAGGCACCAAGCAACAAAGCAGGGAAGGGGCCAGTTCGGGCTGCCTGCAAACATGGCCCATGTCCCTTCTCCTCTTCTCCCCCTGCCTTCTTTACATCACCCCTTCTGCTCTGTCCAGTACTCTCCTCTGCAAACAAATTCTCACAAGACAAAGACCGCTGGGTTACTCCACGGTAAATCTCCCACTGTGGGGCAGGAAGGCCTCGGTGCTCTGGACAGATGTCTCTCACACAGGGACCTCGCTGGTGGTTGCCTTACTTGCACCTCAGACGGGCTCCCTTCCACTTGGCGCTCCTGCCTTTTCACTGTTCATTTTTTTCTATCAATAAAGTTCTCCTGCATCCCAGCCTGAGATGACTCCTCTTCCTTTCATCTCCCTGGGCTCTTCTACCTTCACCTGGCACAAAGCCAGGACTCAAGATGTTCACGGAGCGTGTGGAAAAAGGGCTGAAAGACCTCTCCTAGCAAGTATGTCCCCAGCAACAACAGCAACACCACCACAATGCCGCACAGAGGGGCTTCTAATCCATGACAACAAAACATTCAATTTCCAAGACAAAGACTTGGACGTGCTAACGAACCTCTACTCAAAACTCTGACACTAGCTCACCATGGCAGCATGCACTTGACCAACTCTCTTCCTCAACACGACTCTCAGCCCATCACAGCAAGCAGATTCACAGCAAACAATCATTTAGTGGGCAAAGGAACCCCCAGGGACCACCTAGTTCGATCCAGGCTGCTCAGGCAGGGTCGGCTCCAGCAGGGCTCCAGCAGACTTGTGTACATCCAGGCGCACAGCACTCCTTCCTACCTCCCTTCATCCTGCTCAGCAATGAGGACAGATCACTGGCCAAACACCCTGAAAAACACTCACCTGGGCTGAAAGGGGACAGGGTCTCTCATTCATCAATGTTTCAGAATGCATCAACTGCCACCAGCACCTCGGCTCTGCAGCCACGTGAAACATAGTTGCCCCAAGCTCCCCTCAGTGACCTCCAAATCATCTTTCTGCTCATCAGGCACTGTGCCGAGAAGTGGCCTCACCCCTCGGCACTCACCCCAAGGAGACACCACACACACCCTGCCTGCCCACATCAGTTCGAAGCCACTTCCACACCCGCTCTGCCGCTCAACACAGTCATGGGCTCTCTGGACACTGGTCTGCCCTTGCAGGGTGCTCCACATCAAGCACTGTGTCGTGCCAAAGCCCAGGCTGCAAATGTGCTGAACTCAGCTAAGGGGAGCCTTAGAGAGGGGCCAACACAAGGCTCTGGGGAGCCTGGCTGCAACGCGACAGCACAGGGCTTGCGAGCCCTGAAACAGGGCTGCAAGGACAACAGCCTGCTCTTGAGAGCAGCCCTCCAGCTGCTTCCACTTCGACACCCAGGGATGGCCCCAAACGGGAACAAGAGAAAACAGGTGGCCACCTTTCTCCCAGCTGACACCTTACAAGCATGAGAGACACCAAGCAACCCACAGAGCACAGCCAACAGCAAAGGCCAGGCCTACAGACAGGCTTAGCCAGCTGGCAGCGAGGCACGGAGGCACCAAATGCGATGGAAGAGGCAGTCCCTCATGCCCAGCACAGCTCCAAAGCCCACAGCAGCCTGCCAGGGCTGTGAGGAAATGGGAACCCCTTTTGAAACCGCACCCGCAAACCACACCACGTGAGTGCCATGGGTGACCTCACTGGTGACAACCCACCTCTCCCATGCTTTGGTTGCATCTTCTGCCTGCTCTGACAAGTGCCATCAACGACAAGTATTTGGTCTCAAACACTTGCACTTAAAAGCTGCTGCCAGGGCCAAGTGGACACGTCCTCAAGAGAAACATCTGAAATTAGATAATTGCAGGAAGCAGAACACACTGCACCTCATTACTTACACAGCTACAGCTGCAAATTGCTGTCATGTGCAATGGCTGACTCGCCCCCTTGGGCACTCAGGGACCAGCAGAAAAGCGAGGCCACAGCCTCTCTCCCCAGCACATTTCTCCTGACACCATCTCCTCCATCGTCAACAAGCTGAGCCTCAATAACCTTCCCCTCCTGCTCCTGCCCCAGCTCTTTCAGAACCCTCGGCCCCCAGCCTCAGCAGCCCTGAAGAATGAAGGAAGCCCGGTAGAAGCCCTAATGCCTACGTGACCATTCTCAGGCGCTCCCGTGCTTTCTAACTCAGCAATACCCGCTGTGTCTTTGCTGCTGAAGGGATCTCAATCCCCTGGATCTACTGAGATGGCGGACTGAAGGACCTCGCTGGCACACCGTCCCTCAAACATTGGCAGCCAACCCCCAGCCTTATCTCTATGGGGTTACCCCTTTTCTGTTTCCAGTCTAGTTTCAAGCTTTTTCAGTGAACCCTGCTAACTCCTGTGCCAATACCCTTGTGCCGCTTTGTGCCACTTTGAGTCAGGTTCAACCCGTCTGCGACCAGAAGGCCTGGTGTTGTGCAGACCGACCCACGACCAGAAATACCAAAATTTTGCTGGAGACACCAGGCTCGCAGCAAGGTGTTGATCTGCTGCCTATTACTGCATCAGGCACCTAGTCACGCCAAAGCCCAGTCTGCAAAGATGCTGGAACCAACTAAAGGGAGAGTGATGGAGGGGCCAAAAGAAGCCACAAGGAAGCCTGGCAGGCCTTTCAACAGCAGAAATTCTGAACCAGAGCTGCCAGCACAACAGCCTACTCTTACAAGCAGCCCAGCGCCATTGGATCCTCCTCATCGGCTGCCCTGGGTGATGTCCTCAGCTCCCAGGGAGTGCCCGTCTCCTCCGGTGGCTTTGGCTATGTCTTTCGAAGTCTGGGCTGCTTCAGTCCTGCCACCGATCACCAGCTTCTGGGCACAGCTCTTCCACTACTTTGCAGTCCAACTCACTGGCCACTTAGGCAGCCCACACTTTCTCAGCTTCTCTAGGAGCACGTGATGGGAGACAGGGACAAAGCTTCCATTCAAGTATAGCTCAACAACAGCCACTGCTCTCCCATTGTCCGATACCCACTCACTTCAATGTACAACACAGGGAGGTGACGTGAGCATGATTTCCCCTTTGTAAATCCACGCCAACAAATCCCCATCACATTCTTGATCTTGCTGGCCTTGGCAGTGCGTTTCGGGAACATTTCCTCCATCACCCTTCCAAGGGATGAGGTTAGTCCCACCACCCTCTACTTCCTCGCATCTTCCTTCTTCAGTTGCTGCAAGACAGCAGGGCTACGAGCTCTCTTCCACCCATCAGGAAGTGCTCCGAGGCAATATGACTTTGCCATGAGAATGGACAGTGAGCTCCCAACGACATCAGCCAGCTCCCTCAGCATTCGTGGCTGTCAGCCACCAAGCCCCTACAGACTTGCGTACATCCAGACACAAAGCACTCCTTCCTACCTCCCTTCCTCCTCCTCAGCAACGAGGACAGCTCACCAGACAAACACCCAGAAAAACACTCACCTTGGATCAAATGGGATAGGGCCTCTCATTCATCGAATTTTCAGAATGCATCAACCACCACCAGGGCCACAGCTCTGCAGCCAAATTCAGCAAGCTCGACTTTCTCCTCTTTTCTAGGAGGATGTGATGGGAGATTGTGACAAAGGCACCATTCAAGTACAGCTCAACAGCAGACACTGCTCTCCCCTTGTACAACACCTGCTCGCCTCAACATGGATAACACCGAGGTAGCTCCAGCATGATTTTCCTTCGTAACTCCTCAATGATCACTCCGTATCACCTTCATCTTGACTTTCTCTGTTCTTTCTGGGAGGGTTTCCTCCAAGACATTCCCTTAAAAAAGAGGGCAGCCTCGTGAGACTCCACTTTCCCACATCCTCCTTCTTCATCATCTTCATGATATGAGGGCTATGAGCTCTCTCTACCACCCATCAGCACCTGCTCCCAGGCAACATGACCTTGCCAAGCTAATAGACAGTCGCCTCTCAAGGACATCAGCCAGCTCCCTTGGCATTGCTGGGTGCAACCCCTCAGGCCCTGTCTCCTTACCTACACCCAGTCGCACAGCACTCCTTCTTGCCTCCCTTCATCTCCCTCAGCAACAAGCACAGCTTGCTGGACAAACAGCCTGCAAAAACATTCACTTTGCCTCATCTGGGCAGGCCTTGCCATTCATCAACCCCTCGGCATGCAACAACCGCCACCAGGACCTCGGCTCGGCTGCCACGTGCAGCATGCTTGCCTCCAACTCCCCTTGGCAAGCTCCAACTCCTCTTTCTCTCCATCAGACACTGTGCACAGAACTGGCCTCACCCCTTGGTTCTCACCTCAACTAAAGACCCCAGAGGCCCTGGATCACCAGTCTCCCCTATCTGCTGCTCCCACTCCCCCTCTGCCTCTCGCCACACTCACAGGCTCTCCAGAAACTCACCTGCTCTTGCCGGCTGCCACATAGACATCCATGGAGTCATTAAGGTGGGAAAAGTCCCTTAACATCATGGAGTCCAAACGCCAACCTTACATTGCCAAACCCACCACTAAACCATGTCCCAAAGCACCACTTCTACACATCTTTTAAATACCTCCCATGATAGTGACTCAACCACTTCCCTGAGAAGCCTGTTCCAATGCTTCACAGCCCTTTCAGTGATGAAATTTTGCCACACATTCAACGTAAAACTCTGCTGGTGCAACTTCAGGCCATTTCCTCTTGTCCTATCGCTTGTTAATAGCGATAAGAGACCAATACCCAAATCACTACAACCTCCTGCCAGGTACTTGTAGAGAGTGGCAAGGTTTCCCCTCAGACTCCCTCACCCTCCTTTTCTCCACACTAAACAAGCCCAGTTCCGTTACCTGTGCCTCACAAGACTTCTGCTCTAGACCCTGCACCAGCTTTGTTGCTTTTCCTTGCACATGCTCCAGCACCTCAAGGTCTTTCCTGTTCTGAGGGGCCCAAAACGGAACAAAGTATTCAACGTGTGGCTTCACCAGTGCCGAGTACATATGGGACAATTGCTGTCCTACTGCTGCTGGCCACACTATTCCTGACACAAGCCAGGATGCTGTTGGCCTTCTTGGCCATTTGGGCACACAGCTGGCTCCTGTTCAGTTGGCTGTTCACCAACAGCCCAAGTGCTCTTCTACCGGGCAACTTTCCAGCCACTCTTCCCCAACCCCTGTAGCTTTGCATGGGGTCATTGTGACCCAAGTGCAGGACCCAGCACTCAGCCTTGTTGAACCGCATACAGTTCGCCTCGGCCCATCAATCCAGCCTGTCCAGAACCCTCTGTCGAGCCTTCCCACCCTCAAGCACATCTACACTTCTGCCCAACATGGTGTCGTCTGCAAACTTACTGAGGGTGCACTCGATCCCCTCGTGCACATCATTGACAAAGACAATAAACAGAACTGGCCGCAATAGTGTCCCCTGAGGAGCACCACTTGTGACCGGCCGCCAACAGGCTCTAACTCCATTCGCCAAAATTCTTCCCGTCTGGCTCTCCAGCCAGTTCTCTACCCAGCAAAAGCTATGCCCATCCAAGCCACAAGAAGTCAGTGTCTCTGGGAGAAGGCTGTGGGAAACGGTGTCAAAGGGTTTGCTGAAGTCTAGGTAGAACACATCCAGTCACTCCCTCATCCACTAAGTGGCTCACCTTGCCCTCGAAGGAGATCAGGTTAGTCAAGCAGGACCTGCCTTGCATAAACCCATGCTCACTGGGCCTGATCTCCTAGTCGTCCCATACGTGCAATGTACTTGCACTCCAGAGGATCTACTTCATAACCTTCCCAGGCTTCGAGGTCAGATTGACAGCCCTGGAGTTCCCTGGACCTTCGTTCTGGCCCTTCTTGTAGACGGCCATCACATTTGCTACATTCCAGTCAACTGGGACCTGCCCGATTAGCCAGGACTGCTGCTAAATTCTTGGAAATGGCTTAGTGAGCACCTCTGCCAGCTCCCTCAGTACCCTTGGGTGGATCCCATCCGGCCCAATACACCTCTGTGTGTCTCAGTGCTGTAGGAAGTCACTAAGCATTTCCATTGGCTTGTGGGGGCTTCATTCTGCTCCCCGACCCTGTCTTAAAGATCAGGGGGCTGGGTACTCGCAGAACAACTCATCTCACTACTAATACTTCTGATTACTATGGAACCATTGCAGAGAGGGACTCATTGCAATGGAAGGGGAAGCCCCTCATGCCCCACATATCTCCAAAGCCCAGAACAGCTGGCTAGGGCTGCGACGAAACCAGGACCCCTCTCCACAACGCATCTGCAGACCACCCCACCATAGTGCCACGGGATGACCTCACTGATGACAACCAACCTCTCCTATGCTTTGGACGCATCTTCTGAACGCACTGGCATCCGCCATGACAGCAAGACTTTGGCCTCTATTTCTCCCACATAAAAGTTGATACCAACGTCAGATGGACACGTCCTCAAGAGGAGCACATGAAAAAGGGAGCACTGCGGGAAGGAAAACAATCCCTGCCTCATTACTGGCGAGCTTGTGGCATGCAACAGCTGCTTGCTGCAAAGTGCTGTCATGTGCAAAGGCTGTCCCGCCCCCCGGGAACCAGCATAAAAGCAGGCCCGGGGCTGCTCTCCCTCACACATTTCTCCTGACACCTTCTCCTCCACGGACAGCAAGGTAAGCCTCAACCCCCTGTCCCTCCTTCTCTGGTGCTGTCTATTCCACCACCCTCACACTACAGCCTCAGCAGCCCTGACCCCCTGCCTTCTGCCACACTCTCCCCACAGCCCCACACCAGCCCTCTACACTCCCTCCACCTCCTACAACACCACCCCTTGCACTCCCACACCCACCCGCTTTCTCATCACCATCTCTTCCAGGGACCCTCCACACCACACACATGGCCTGCTACGACCTCTGCCGCCCCTGCGGACCCACCCCGCTGGCCAACAGCTGCAACGAGCCCTGTGTCAGGCAGTGCCAGGACTCCCGCGTCATCATTGAGCCCTCCCCTGTGCTGGTCACCCTGCCAGGACCCATCCTCACCTCCTTCCCACAGAACACCGCCGTCGGATCCTCCACATCCGCTGCCGTGGGCAGCGAACTCAGCTCCCAGGGAGTGCCCATCTCCTCCGGTGGCTTCGGCTATGGCTACGGCTATGGCTTAGGAGGCCTGGGCTGCTACTACGGCGGAAGAGGCTGCTACCCCTGCTAAAGGCCCTTGCCACCACCCCTGCCTTGGAAGATACAGCATGGACTGAGGACACACATCCAGGCCCTTCCTGGCACATCCACCTGCCATCCACAGCTCCTCCTCTCAAGGCACCAAGCAACAAAGCAGGGAAGGGGCCAGTTCGGGCTGCCTGCAAACATGGCCCATGTCCCTTCTCCTCTTCTCCCCCTGCCTTCTTTACATCACCCCTTCTGCTCTGTCCAGTACTCTCCTCTGCAAACAAATTCTCACAAGACAAAGACCGCTGGGTTACTCCACGGTAAATCTCCCACTGTGGGGCAGGAAGGCCTCGGTGCTCTGGACAGATGTCTCTCACACAGGGACCTCGCTGGTGGTTGCCTTACTTGCACCTCAGACGGGCTCCCTTCCACTTGGCGCTCCTGCCTTTTCACTGTTCATTTTTTTCTATCAATAAAGTTCTCCTGCATCCCAGCCTGAGATGACTCCTCTTCCTTTCATCTCCCTGGGCTCTTCTACCTTCACCTGGCACAAAGCCAGGACTCAAGATGTTCGTGGAGTGTGTGGAAAAAGGTCTGAAAGACCTCTCCTAGCAAGTATGTCCCCAGCAACAACAGCAACACCACCACAATGCCGCACAGAGGGGCTTCTAATCCATGACAACAAAACATTCAATTTCCAAGACAAAGACTTGGACGTGCTAACGAACCTCTACTCAAAACTCTGACACTAGCTCACCATGGCAGCATGCACTTGACCAACTCTCTTCCTCAACACGACTCTCAGCCCATCACAGCAAGCAGATTCACAGCAAACAATCATTTAGTGGGCAAAGGAACCCCCAGGGACCACCTAGTTCGATCCAGGCTGCTCAGGCAGGGTCGGCTCCAGCAGGGCTCCAGCAGACTTGTGTACATCCAGGCGCACAGCACTCCTTCCTACCTCCCTTCATCCTGCTCAGCAATGAGGACAGATCACTGGCCAAACACCCTGAAAAACACTCACCTGGGCTGAAAGGGGACAGGGTCTCTCATTCATCAATGTTTCAGAATGCATCAACTGCCACCAGCACCTCGGCTCTGCAGCCACGTGAAACATAGTTGCCCCAAGCTCCCCTCAGTGACCTCCAAATCATCTTTCTGCTCATCAGGCACTGTGCCGAGAAGTGGCCTCACCCCTCGGCACTCACCCCAAGGAGACACCACACACACCCTGCCTGCCCACATCAGTTCGAAGCCACTTCCACACCCGCTCTGCCGCTCAACACAGTCATGGGCTCTCTGGACACTGGTCTGCCCTTGCAGGGTGCTCCACATCAAGCACTGTGTCGTGCCAAAGCCCAGGCTGCAAATGTGCTGAACTCAGCTAAGGGGAGCCGTAGAGAGGGGCCAACACAAGGCTCTGGGGAGCCTGGCTGCAACGCGACAGCACAGGGCTTGCGAGCCCTGAAACAGGGCTGCAAGGACAACAGCCTGCTCTTGAGAGCAGCCCTCCAGCTGCTTCCACTTCGACACCCAGGGATGGCCCCAAACGGGAACAAGAGAAAACAGGTGGCCACCTTTCTCCCAGCTGACACCTTACAAGCATGAGAGACACCAAGCAACCCACAGAGCACAGCCAACAGCAAAGGCCAGGCCTACAGACAGGCTTAGCCAGCTGGCAGCGAGGCACGGAGGCACCAAATGCGATGGAAGAGGCAGTCCCTCATGCCCAGCACAGCTCCAAAGCCCACAGCAGCCTGCCAGGGCTGTGAGGAAATGGGAACCCCTTTTGAAACCGCACCCGCAAACCACACCACGTGAGTGCCATGGGTGACCTCACTGGTGACAACCCACCTCTCCCATGCTTTGGTTGCATCTTCTGCCTGCTCTGACAAGTGCCATCAACGACAAGTATTTGGTCTCAAACACTTGCACTTAAAAGCTGCTGCCAGGGCCAAGTGGACACGTCCTCAAGAGAAACATCTGAAATTAGATAATTGCAGGAAGCAGAACACACTGCACCTCATTACTTACACAGCTACAGCTGCAAATTGCTGTCATGTGCAATGGCTGACTCGCCCCCTTGGGCACTCAGGGACCAGCAGAAAAGCGAGGCCACAGCCTCTCTCCCCAGCACATTTCTCCTGACACCATCTCCTCCATCGTCAACAAGCTGAGCCTCAATAACCTTCCCCTCCTGCTCCTGCCCCAGCTCTTTCAGAACCCTCGGCCCCCAGCCTCAGCAGCCCTGAAGAATGAAGGAAGCCCGGTAGAAGCCCTAATGCCTACGTGACCATTCTCAGGCGCTCCCGTGCTTTCTAACTCAGCAATACCCGCTGTGTCTTTGCTGCTGAAGGGATCTCAATCCCCTGGATCTACTGAGATGGCGGACTGAAGGACCTCGCTGGCACACCGTCCCTCAAACATTGGCAGCCAACCCCCAGCCTTATCTCTATGGGGTTACCCCTTTTCTGTTTCCAGTCTAGTTTCAAGCTTTTTCAGTGAACCCTGCTAACTCCTGTGCCAATACCCTTGTGCCGCTTTGTGCCACTTTGAGTCAGGTTCAACCCGTCTGCGACCAGAAGGCCTGGTGTTGTGCAGACCGACCCACGACCAGAAATACCAAAATTTTGCTGGAGACACCAGGCTCGCAGCAAGGTGTTGATCTGCTGCCTATTACTGCATCAGGCACCTAGTCACGCCAAAGCCCAGTCTGCAAAGATGCTGGAACCAACTAAAGGGAGAGTGATGGAGGGGCCAAAAGAAGCCACAAGGAAGCCTGGCAGGCCTTTCAACAGCAGAAATTCTGAACCAGAGCTGCCAGCACAACAGCCTACTCTTACAAGCAGCCCAGCGCCATTGGATCCTCCTCATCGGCTGCCCTGGGTGATGTCCTCAGCTCCCAGGGAGTGCCCGTCTCCTCCGGTGGCTTTGGCTATGTCTTTCGAAGTCTGGGCTGCTTCAGTCCTGCCACCGATCACCAGCTTCTGGGTACAGCTCTTCCACTACTTTGCAGTCCAACTCACTGCCCACTTAGGCAGCCCACACTTTCTCAGCTTCTCTAGGAGCACGTGATGGGAGACAGGGACAAAGCTTCCATTCAAGTATAGCTCAACAACAGCCACTGCTCTCCCATTGTCCGATACCCACTCACTTCAATGTACAACACAGGGAGGTGACGTGAGCATGATTTCCCCTTTGTAAATCCACGCCAACAAATCCCCATCACATTCTTGATCTTGCTGGCCTTGGCAGTGCGTTTCGGGAACATTTCCTCCATCACCCTTCCAAGGGATGAGGTTAGTCCCACCACCCTCTACTTCCTCGCATCTTCCTTCTTCAGTTGCTGCAAGACAGCAGGGCTACGAGCTCTCTTCCACCCATCAGGAAGTGCTCCAAGGCAATATGACTTTGCCATGAGAATGGACAGTGAGCTCCCAACGACATCAGCCAGCTCCCTCAGCATTCGTGGCTATCAGCCACCAAGCCCCTACAAACTTGCGTACATCCAGACACAAAGCACTCCTTCCTACCTCCCTTCCTCCGCCTCAGCAACGAGGACAGCTCACCAGACAAACACCCAGAAAAACACTCACCTTGGATCAAATGGGATAGGGCCTCTCATTCTATCGAATTTTCAGAATGCATCAACCGCCACCAGGGCCACAGCTCTGCAGCCAAATTCAGCAAGCTCGACTTTCTCCTCTTTTCTAGGAGGATGTGATGGGAGATGGTGACAAAGGCACCATTCAAGTACAGCTCAACAGCAGACACTGCTCTCCCCTCGTACAACACCTGCTCGCCTCAACATGGATAACACCGAGGTAGCTCCAGCATGATTTTCCTTCGTAACTCCTCAATGATCACTTCATATCACCTTCATCTTGACTTTCTCTGTTCTTTCTGGGAGGCTTTCCTCCAAGACATTCCCTTAAAAAAGAGGGCAGCCTCGTGAGACTCCACTTTCCCACATCCTCCTTCTTCATCATCTTCATGATATGAGGGCTATGAGCTCTCTCTACCACCCATCAGCACCTGCTCCCAGGCAACATGACCTTGCCAAGCTAATAGACAGTCGCCTCTCAAGGACATCAGCCAGCTCCCTTGGCATTGCTGGGTGCAACCCCTCAGGCCCTGTCGCCCTATCTACACCCAGTCGCACAACACTCCTTCTTGCCTCCCTTCATCTCCCTCAGCAACAAGCACAGCTCGCTGGACAAACAGCCTGCAAAAACATTCACTTTGCCTCATCTGGGCAGGCCTTGCCATTCATCAACCCCTCGGCATGCAACAACTGCCACCAGGACCTCGGCTCGGCTGCCACGTGCAGCATGCTTGCCTCCAACTCCCCTTGGCAAGCTCCAACTCCTCTTTCTCTCCATCAGACACTGTGCACAGAACTGGCCTCACCCCTTGGTTCTCACCTCAACTAAAGACCCCAGAGGCCCTGGATCACCAGTCTCCCCTATCTGCTGCTCCCACTCCCCCTCTGCCTCTCGCCACACTCACAGGCTCTCCAGAAACTCACCTGCTCTTGCCGGCTGCCACATAGACATCCATGGAGTCATTAAGGTGGGAAAAGTCCCTTAGCATTATGGAGTCCAAACGCCAACCTTACATTGCCAAACCCACCACTAAACCATGTCCCAAAGCACCACTTCTACACATCTTTTAAATACCTCCCATGATAGTGACTCAACCACTTCCCTGGGCAGCCTGTTCCAATGCTTCACAGCCCTTTCAGTGATGAAATTTTGCCACACATCCAACGTAAAACTCTGCTGGTGCAACTTCAGGCCATTTCCTCTTGTCCTATCGCTTGTTAATAGCGATAAGAGACCAACACCCAAATCACTACAACCTCCTGCCAGGTAATTGTAGAGAGTGGCAAGGTCTCCCCTCAGACTCCCTCACCCTCCTTTCCTCCACACTAAACAAGCCCAGTTCCGTTACCTGTGCCTCACAAGACTTCTGCTCTAGACCCTGCACCAGCTTTGTTGCTTTTCCTTGCACATGCTCCAGCACCTCAAGGCCTTTCCTGTTCTGAGGGGCCCAAAACGGAACAAAGTATTCAACGTGTGGCTTCACCAGTGCCGAGTACATATGGGACAATTGCTGTCCTACTGCTGCTGGTCACACTATTCCTGATACAAGCCAGGATGCTGTTGGCCTTCTTGGCCACCTGGGCACATCGCTGGCTCCTGTTCAGTTGGCTGTTCACCAACAGCCCAAGTGCTCTTCTACCGGGCAACTTTCCAGCCACCCTTCCCCAACCCCTGTAGCTTTGCGTGGGGTCATTGTGACCCAAGCGCAGGACCCAGCACTCAGCCTTGTTGAACCGCATACAGTTCGCCTCGGCCCATCAATCCATCCTGTCCAGAACCCTCTGTCGAGCCTTCCCACCCTCAAGCACATCAACACTTCTGCCCAACATGGTGTCGTCTGCAAACTTACTGAGGGTGCACTCGATCCCCTCGTGCACATCATTGACAAAGACAATAAACAGAACTGGCCGCAACAGTGTCCCCTGGGAAGCACCACTTGTGACCGGCCGCCAACAGGCTCTAACTCCATTCGCCAAAACTCTTCCCGTCTGGCTCTCCAGCCAGTTCTCTACCCAGCAAAAGCTATGCCCATCCAAGCCACGAGCAGTCAGTGTCTCTGGGAGAAGGCTGTGGGACATGGTATCAAAGGGTTTGCTGAAGTCTAGGTAGAACACATCCACAGTCACTCCCTCATCCACTAAGTGGCTCACCTTGCCCTCGAAGGAGATCAGGTTAGTCAAGCAGGACCTGCCTTGCATAAACCCATGCTCACTGGGCCTGATCTCTCCCAGTTGTCCCATACGTGCAATGTACTTGCACTCCAGAGGATCTACTTCATAACCTTCCCAGGCTTCGAGGTCAGATTGACAGGCCTGGAGTACCCTGGACCTTCGTTCTGGCCCTTCTTGTAGACGGCCATCACATTTGCTACATTCCAGTCAAATGGGACCTGCCCGATTAGCCAGGACTGCTGCTAAATTCTTGCAAATGGCTTAGTGAGTACCTCTGCCAGCTCCCTGAGTCCTATTGGGTGGATCCCATCCGGCCCAATACACCTCTGTGTGTCTCAGTGCTGTAGGAAGTCACTAAGCATTTCCATTGGCTTGTGGGGGCTTCATTCTGCTCCCCAAACTTGTCTTCCAGATCAGAGGGCTGGGTACTCAGAAAACTACTCGTCTCACTATTAACACTTCTTATTACTGTGGAATCATTGCAGAGAGGGAGTCATCGCAATGGAAGGGGAAGCCCCTCATGCCCCGCGTACCTCCAAAGCACAGAACAGCTGGCTAGGGCTGCGACGAAACCAGGACCCCTCTCCACAACGCATCTGCAGACCACACCTCAATACAGCCACGGGATGACCTCACTGATGACAACCAACCTCTCCTATGCTTTGGACGCATCTTCTGCACGCAATGGCATGCGCCATCAACGCCAAGGCTTTGGCCTCTATTTCTCCCACATAAAAGCTGACACCAAGGTCACATGGACATGTCCTCAAGAGGAGCACATGAAAAAGGGAGCACTGTGGGAAGGAAAACATTCCCTGCCTCATTACTGGCGAGCTTGTGGCATGCAACAGCTGCTTGCTGCAAAGTGCTGTCATGTGCAAAGGCTGTCCCGCCCCCCGGGAACAAGCATAAAAGCAGGCCCGGGGCTGCTCTCCCTCACACATTTCTCCTGACACCTTCTCCTCCACGGACAGCAAGGTAAGCCTCAACCCCCTGTCCCTCCTTCTCTGGTGCTGTCTATTCCACCACCCTCAGACCACAGCCTCAGCAGCCCTGACCCCTGCCCTCGGCCATACTCTCCCCATAGCCCCACACCAGCCCTCCACACTCCCTCCACGTCCTACAACACCACCCCTTGCACCCCCACACCCACCCGCTTTCTCATCACCCTCTCTTCCAGACCCTCCACACCACACACATGGCCTGCTACGACCTCTGCCGCCCCTGCGGACCCACCCCGCTGGCCAACAGCTGCAATGAGCCCTGTGTCCTGAAGTGCCAGGACTCCCGCGTCATCATCCAGCCCTCCCCCGTCGTGGTCACCCTGCCAGGACCCATCCTCACCTCCTTCCCACAGAACACCGCCGTTGGATCCTCCACATCCGCTGCCGTGGGCAGCGAACTCAGCTCCCAGGGAGTGCCCATCTCCTCCGGTGGCTTCGGCTATGGCTACGGCTATGGCTTAGGAGGCCTGGGCTGCTACTACGGCGGAAGAGGCTGCTACCCCTGCTAAAGGCCCTTGCCACCACTCCTGCCTTGGAAGATACAGCATGGATTGAGGACACACATCCAGGTCCTTCCTGGCACATCCACCTGCCATCCACAGCTCCTCCTCTCAAGGCACCAAGCAACAAAGCAGGGAAGGGGCCAGTTCAGGCTGCCTGCAAACATGGCCCATGTCCCTTCTCCTCTTCTCCCCCTGCCTTCTTTGCATCACCCCTTCTGCTCTGTCCAGTATTCTTCTCTGCAAACAAATTCTCAGAAGACAAAGACCGCTGGGTTATTCCACTGTAAATCTCCCAGTGTGGGGCAGGAAGGCCGCGGTGCTCTGGACAGATGTCTCTCACACAGGGACCTCGCTGGTGGTTGCCTTACTTGCACCTCAGACGGGCTCCCTTCCACTTGGCGCTCCTGCCTTTTCACTGTTCATTTTTTTCTGTCAATAAAGTTCTCCTGCATCCCAGCCTGAGATGACTCCTCTTCCTTTCATCTCCCTGGGCTCTTCTACCTTCACCTGGCACAAAGCCAGGACTCAAGATGTTCACGGAGCGTGTGGAAAAAGGGCTGAAAGACCTCTCCTAGCAAGTATGTCCCCAGCAACAACAGCAACACCACCACAATGCCGCACAGAGGGGCTTCTAATCCATGACAACAAAACATTCAATTTCCAAGACAAAGACTTGGACGTGCTAACGAACCTCTACTCAAAACTCTGACACTAGCTCACCATGGCAGCATGCACTTGACCAACTCTCTTCCTCAACACGACTCTCAGCCCATCACAGCAAGCAGATTCACAGCAAACAATCATTTAGTGGGCAAAGGAACCCCCAGGGACCACCTAGTTCGATCCAGGCTGCTCAGGCAGGGTCAGCTCCTGCAGGGCTCCAGCAGACTTGTGTACATCCAGGCGCACAGCACTCCTTCCTACCTCCCTTCATCCTCCTCAGCAACAAGGACAGCTCACTGGCCAAACACCCTGAAAAACACTCACCTTGGCTGAAAGGGGACAGGGCCTCTCATTCATCAATGTTTCAGAATGCATCAACTGCCACCAGCACCTCGGCTCTGCAGCCACGTGAAACATAGTTGCCCCAAGCTCCCCTCAGTGACCTCCAAATCATCTTTCTGCTCATCAGGCACTGTGCCGAGAAGTTACCTCACCCCTCGGCACTCACCGCAAGGAGACACCACATACACCCTGCCTGCCCACATCAGTTCGAAGCCACTTCCACACCCACTCTGCCGCTCGACACAGTCATGGGCTCTCTAGACACTGGTCTGCCCTTGCAGGGTGCTCCACATCAAGCACTGTGTCGTGCCAAAGCCCAGGCTGCAAACGTGCTGAACTCAGCTAAGGGGAGCCGTAGAGAGGGGCCAACACAAGGCTCTGGGGAGCCTGGCTGCAACGCGACAGCACAGGGCTTGCGAGCCCTGAAACAGGGCTGCAAGGACAACAGCCTGCTCTTGAGAGCAGCCCTCCAGCTGCTTCCACTTCGACACCCAGGGATGGCCCCAAACGGGAACAAGAGAAAACAGGCAGCCACCTTTCTCCCAGCTGACACCTTACAAGCATGAGAGACACCAAGAAACCCACAGAGCACAGCCAACAGCAAAGGCCAGGCCTACAGACAGGCTTAGCCAGCTGGCAGCGAGGCACGGAGGCACAGAACACAATGGAAGAGGCAGTCCCTCATGCCCAGCACACCTCCAAAGCCCACAGCAGCCTGCCAGGGCTGTGAGGAAATGGGAATCCCTCTTGAAAACACACCCGCAAACTGCACCATGTGAGTCCCATGGGTGAACTCTGTGATGACACCCCACCTCTCCCATGCTTTGGTTGCATCTTCTGCCTGCCTTGACAACTGCCATCAACAACAAGCCTTTGGCCTCAAAAACTTGCACTTAAAAGCTGCTGCCAGGGCCAAGTGGACACGTCGTCAAGAGAAAGACCTGAAATTAGATAATTGCAGGAAGCAGAACACACTGCACCTCATTACTTACACAGCTACAGCTGCAAATTGCTGTCATGTGCAATGGCTGACTCGCCCCCTTGGGCACTCAGGGACCAGCAGAAAAGCGAGGCCACAGCCTCTCTCCCCAGCACATTTCTCCTGACACCATCTCCTCCATCGTCAACAAGCTGAGCCTCAATAACCTTCCCCTCCTGCTTCTGCCCCAGCTCTTTCAAGAACCTCGGCCCCCAGCAGCCCTGAAGAATGAAGGAAGCCCAGTAGAAGCCCTAATGCCTATGTGACCATTCTCAGGCGCTCCCGTGCTTTCTAACTCAGCAATACCCCTTGTGTCTTTGCTGCTGAAGGGATCTCAATCCCCTGGATCTACTGAGATGGCGGACTGAAGGACCTCACTGGCACACCGTCCCTCAAACTTTGGCAGGCCACCCCCACACTTATCTCTATGGGGTTATTCGTTTTCTCCTTCCAGTCTAGTTTCAAGCTCTTGCAGTGACCCTTGCTAACTCCTGTGCCAAGACCCTTGTGCCACTTTGTGTCAGGTGGAACCCGTCTGCGACCAGAATGCCTGATGTCATGCAGAGCGACCCATGACCAGAAATACAAATATTCTGCTGGAGATACCAGGCTTGCAGCAAGGTATTGATCTGCTGCCTATTCCTGCATCAGGCACCTAGTCACGCCAAAGTCCAGTCTGCTAAGATGCTTGAACCACCTAAATGGAAAGTGATGAAGGGCACAAAACAAGCCACCAGGAAGCCTGGCAGGCCTTTCAACAGCAGAAATTCTGAACCAGAGCTGCCAGCACAACAGCCTACTCTTGCAAGCAGCCCAGCGCCATCGGATCGTCCTCATTGGCTGCCCTGGGTGATGTCCTCAGCTCCCAGGGAGTGCCCGTCTCCTCCGGTGGCTTTGGCTATGTCTTTCGAAGTCTGGGCTGCTTCAGATCTGCCACCGATCACCAGCTTCTGGGCACAGCTCTTCCACTACTTTGCAGTCCAACTCACTGCCCACTTAGGCAGCCCACACTTTCTCAGCTTCTCTAGGAGCACGTGATGGGAGACAGGGACAAAGCTTCCATTCAAGTATAGCTCAACAACAGCCACTGCTCTCCCATTGTCCAATAATCACTCACTTCAATGTAGAAGACATGGCAGTGACGCGAGCATGATTTCCCCTTTGTAAATTCGCACCAACAATTCCCCATCACATTCTTGACCTTGCTGGCCTTGGCGGTGTGTTTGGGGAACATTTCCTCCATCACCTTTCCGAGGGATGAGGTAAGTCCCACCAGCCTCTTGCTCGCATCTTCCTTCTTCAGTTGCTTCAAGACAGGGGAGCTACAAGCTCTCCTTCAGCCATCAGGAAGCGCTCCAAGGCAACATGACCTTGCCATGAGAATGGACAGTGAGCTCCCAATGACATCAGCCAGCTCCCTCAGCACTCGTGCCTACGAGCAATCTATGCCCTACAGACTTGGGTACAACCACATGCACAGCACTCCTTCCTACCTCCCTTCATCCTCCTCAGCAACGAGGTCAGCTCACCGGCCAAACGCCCTGCAAAACACTCACCTTGGATCAAATGGGATAGGGCCTCTCATTCATCGAATTTTCAGAATGGATCAACCGCCACCAGATCCTCTGCGTTGCAGCCATGTACAGCGTGCTTGCCTCCAACTCCCCTTGGCAACCTCCAAAACCTCTTTCTCTCCATCAGACACTGTGCACAGAACTGGCCTCGCCCCTAGGTTCTCAACCCAAATAAAGACCCCAGAGGCCCTGGATCACCAGTCTCCCCTGCCTGCTGTTCACACTCCCTCTCTGTCTCTCGCCACACTCACAGGCTCTCCAGAAACTCACCTGCCCTTGCCAGCTGCCCCATAGACACCCATGGAGTCATCTAGGTGGGAAAAGTCCCTTAACATTATGGATTCCAAATGCCAGCCTAACAGTGCCAAGTCCACCACTAAACCATGTCCCTAAGCGCCACTTCTACATGTCTTTTAAATACCTCCCATGATAGTGACTCAACCACTTCCCTGGGCAGCCTGTTCCAATGCCTGACTACTCTTTTTGTGATGAAATTTTGCCTAATATCCCATGTAAATCTGCACTGGTGACACTTGAGGCCGTTTGCTCTTGCTCTATCACTTGTTAATGCGATAAGATACCAACACTCAACTCCTTACAACCTCCTGCCAGGTACTTGTACAGAGTGGCAAGGTCTCCCCTCAGCCCCCCTCAGCCTCCTCTTCTCCAAATTAAATAAGCCCTGTTACATTACTTGTGCCTCATAAGGCTTCTACTCTAGACCCTTCACCAGCTTTGTTGCTTTTCCTTGGACATGCTCCAGCACCTCAGGGTCTTTCCTGTTGTGAGGGGGCCAAAACGGAACGCAGTATTCAACATGTGGCTTCACCAGTGCCGAGTACATGTGGGACAATTACTGCCCTAGTGCTGCTGGCCACACTATTCCTGATACAAGCTAGGATGTTGTTGGCCTTCTTGGCCATTTGGGCACACAGCTGGCTCCTGTTCAGCTGGCTGTTCACCAACAGCCCAGGTCCTAGTCTGCTGGGCAGCTTTCCAGCCACTCTTCCCCTTTCCTGTAGCTTTGCATGGGGTCATTGTGACCCAAGCGCAGGACCCAGCACTCAGCCTTGTTGAACCGCATACAGTTGGCCTCGGCCCATCGATCGAGTCTGTCCAGATCCCTCTGTAGAGCCTTCCCACCCTCAAGCACATCAACACTCCTGCTCAACATGGTGTTGTCTGCAAACGTACTGAGGGTGCACTCGATCCCTCGTGCAGATCATTGACAAAGACATTAAACAGAACTGGCCGCAATAGTGTCCCCTGGGAAGCACCACTTGTGACCGGCTGCCAACAGGCTCTAACTCCATTCACTAAAGCTCGTGGTGTCTGGCTATCCCCCCAGTTCTCTACCCAGAAAAGGGTATGTCTGTCCAAGCCACGAGCAGTCAGTGTCTCCGGGAGAAGGCTGTGGGAAATGGTGTCAAAGGCTTTGCTGAAGTCCAGGGAGACAACATTCACAGCCACTCCCTCATCCACTAAGCGGCTCACCTTGCCCTCGAAGGAGATCAGGTTAGTCAAGCAGGACCTGCCTTGCATAAACCCGTGCTCACTGGGCCTGATCTCCTAGTTGCCCCATATGTGCCGTGTACTTGCACTCCAGAGGATCTACTTCATAACCTTCCCAGGCTTCGAGATCAGATTGACAGCCCTGGAGTTCCCTGGACCTTCGTTCTGGCCCTTCTTGTAGACGGCCATCACATTTGCTACATTCCAGTCAACTGGGACCTGCCCGATTAGCCAGGACTGCTGCTAAATTCTTGGAAATGGCTTAGTGAGCACCTCGCCAGCTCCCTCAGTACCCTTGGGTGGATCACATCCGGCCCCTACACCTCTGTGTGTCTCAGTGCTGTAGGAAGTCACTAAGCATTTCCATTGGCTTGTGGGGGCTTCATTCTGCTCCCTGACCCTGTCTTCCAGATCAGGGGGCTGGGTACTTGCAGAACAACTTATCGCACTATTAATACTTCTGATTACTATGGAACCATTGCAGAGAGGGACTCATCGCAATGGAAGGGGAAGCCCCTCATGCCCCGCATACCTCCAAAGCCCAGAACAGCCAGCCAGGGCTGCGACGAAACAAGGACCCCTCTCCACAACGCATCTGCAGACCACACCTCAATACTGCCACGGGATGACCTCACTGATGACAACCGACCTCTCCTATGCTTTGGATGCATCTTCTGCACGCACTGGCATTCGCCATGACACCAAGACTTTGGCCTCTATTTCTCCCACATAAAAGTTGACACCAAGGTCACATGGACATGTCCTCAAGAGGACAACATGAAAAAGGGAGCACTGCGGGAAGGAAAACATTCCCTGCCTCATTACTGGCGAGCTTGTGGCATGCAACAGCTGCTTGCTGCAAAGTGCTGTCATGTGCAAAGGCTGTCCCGCCCCTCGAGAACCAGCATAAAAGATCTACCAGTGCCGCTGTCCCTCACAGCTTTCTCCTGACACCTTCTCCTCCACGGTCAGCAAGGTGAGTATCAATTCCGTGCCTCTCCTTCTCCTGCGCTATCTCTTCCACCACCCTCAGCCACCAGCCTCAACAGCCCTGACCCGTACCCCATGCCATGCTCCCAATAGCCCAGCCCCACAGCAGCCCTCTACACTCCCTTGTCCTCCTACAACATTGCCTCTCGCACTCCCACACCCACCCGCTTTCTCAACACCATCTCTTCCAGGGACCCTCTACACCACACACATGGCCTGCTACGACCTCTGCCGCCCCTGCGGACCCACCCCGCTGGCCAACAGCTGCAACGAGCCCTGTGTCAGGCAGTGCCAGGACTCCCGCGTCATCATCCAGCCCTCCCCCGTGCTGGTCACCCTGCCAGGACCCATCCTCACCTCCTTCCCACAGAACACCGCCGTCGGATCCTCCGCATCTGCTGCCGTGGGCAGCGAACTCAGCTCCCAGGGAGTGCCCATCTCCTCCGGTGGCTTCGGCTATGGCTACGGCTGCGGCTTAGGAGGCCTGGGCTGCTACTACGGCGGAAGAGGCTGCTACCCTTGCTAAAGGCCCTTGCTACCACTCCTGCCTTGGAAGATACAGCATGGACTGAGGACACACATCCAGGCCCTTCCTGGCACATCCACCTGCCATCCACAGCTCCTCCTCTCAAGGCACCAAGCAACAAAGCAGGGAAGGGGCCAGTTCGGGCTGCCTGCAAACATGGCCCATGTACCTCCTCCTTTTCTCCCACTTCCTTCTTTCCATAAGCCCTTCTGCTCTGTCCAGTACTCTCCTCTGCAAACAAATTCTCACAAGCCAAAGACCACTGGGGAAATCCACTGTAATGCTCCCAGTGTGGGGCAGGAAGACCTCGGTGCTCTGGCCACTTCTATCTCACACAGGGACCTCGCTGGTGGTAGCCCTACTTGCACCTCAGACGGGCTCCCTTCCACTTGGTGCTCCTCCCTTTTCACTGTTGGTTTTTTTTTTTCTTTTAATAAAGTTCTCCTGCATCCCAGCCTGAGACGACTCCTCTTCCTTTCATCTCCCTGAGATCTTCTGCCTTCACCCAGCACAAAGCCAGGGCTCAAGACGTTCTCAAAGGGTGTCGAAAAGGGCTGAAAGACCACTCTCAGGAAGTATGTCCCCAGCAACAACATCACCAACAACACAAAGCCACACAGGGGGGCTTCCAGTGTATGACAAGAAATCATTCAAATGCCACAAGAATGACTTGGACATATATAGGGATGTCTGCTGCCTCCCTGGGGCCCAGCTCAGGGATGTTGCTAAGAAACTCCCTGGTCTGGTGCGGACCTCTGATTATTAGTCCCTCTTGGTAACGCAGGTTGGCGGGGACGAGATCCCAGAGAGAAGTCCCAAGGCCATCAAAAGGGACTTCAGGGCACTGGGGCGACTCGTTGAGGGATCAGGGGAGCAGGTGGTGTTTTCCTCCATCCCTTCAGTGGCAGGGAACAGCACTGAAAGGGGCAGGAAAACTCACCTGGTTAACAGGTGGCTCAGGGACTGATGCCATCGGTCAAATTTTGGCTTCTTTGATCACGGGGAGGTGTACACCGCACCGGGCTTGCTGGCGACAGGCAGATCGCAGCTATCTCAAATGGGAAAAAGGATTCTTGGCCACGAGCTGGCGGGGCTCATTGAGAGGGCTTTAAACTTGGTTTGAAGGGGGAAGGGGACATCGCCCAGCTCACTAGGGATGAGCCCAGGCTTGGCGTGCCAGGGTCAGGGGTGAGATTGACAGCCCAGCTCAAGTGTGTCTATACCAAAGCACGTAGCATGGGCCAGAAACAGGAGGAGCTGGAACAGCAGGATGGCTACGACTTGGTCGCCATCACAGAAACGTGGTGGGACAACTCGCATGACTGGCAAGCTGTCATGGATGGCTACAGACTCTTTAGGAAAGACAGGCCAACAAGGAGAGGTGGTGGAGTTGCTCTGTATGTGAGGAAGCAACTGGAATGCATTGAGCTTGGCCTGGGGGCAAATGAGGAATGACTTGAGAGCTTGTGGGTTAGAATTAAGGGAGAGGCTCACACAGGTGACATTATGGTAGGTGTGTACTACAGGCCACCTGACCAGGAGGAGGAAATTGATGAGGCCTTCTACAGGCAGCTGCAAGCAGCCTCAGAATCACAGGCCCTGGTTCTCATGGAGGACTTCAACCACCCTGACATCAGCTGGGAAGACCATACAGCTAGGCAGGCACAATCCAGGAGGTTCCTACAGAGCATCGATGATAAATTTCTGATGCAAGTGGTGGAAGAACCAACAAGGAAAGGCGTGCTGCTGGACCTTGTGTTAACAAACAAGGAGGGACTGGTGGAGGATGTGAAGGTCGGAGGTAGACTCGGCTGCAGTGACCATGAAATGGTCGAGTTCAGGATCCTGCGTGGAGGAAGCAGGGCGATAAGCAGGATAAAAACCTTGGAGCTCAGGAGGGCTGACTTTGGCCTCTTCAAGGAGCTACTGGGAGGTATCCCATGGGCCAGGGCTCTCGAAGGCAGGGGGGTCCATGAGTGCTGGTCGCTCTTTAAACCACACTTCCTCCATGCTCAGGAGAAATGCATCCCCCTGAGAAAGAAATCGAGCAAAGGAGGCAGGAGACCTGCATGGTTAAACAAGGAGCTTCTAGCAGAGATCAGGCAGAAGAGAAAGGTCCATGGAATGTGGAAAGAGGGGCAGGCCACTTGCGAAGAGTACAGGAACGTGGTCAGAGCATGCAGGGATGCGACGAGGAAGGCCAAGGCCCACCTGGAATTGAAGCTGGCAAGGGATGTCAAAAACAACAAGAAGGGCTTCTTCAACTACATCAGCAGCAAAGGAAGGCTAGGGACAATGTGGGGCCGCTGCTGAATGAGGCGGGTGTCCTGGTGACGGAGGATGCGGAGAAGGCAGAGCTAATCAATGCCTTCTTTGCTTCAGTCTTCAGAGCTAAGACTGGCCCTCAGAGAAAAAGCCTACAAAGAGGACGACTTTCCCTTGGTCAAGGAGGACTGTGTGAGGGATCACTTAAGCAATCTGGACGTCCACAAATACATGGGCCCCGATGGAATGCACCCACGAGTGCTGAGAGAGCTGGCGGATGTCATTGCTGAGCCACTCTCCATCATCTTTGAGAGGTCCTGGGGGACAGGAGAGGTGCCTGAGGACTGCAGAAAGGCCAATGTCACTCCAATCTTCAAAAAGGGCAAGAAGGAGGACCCAGGGAACTACAGGCCGGTCAGCCTCACCTCCATCCCGGGAAAGGTGATGGAGCAGCTTATCCTGGAGGCCATCATGAAGCAAGTGGAAGAAAAGAAGGTTATCAGGAGTAGTCAGCATGGATTCACCAAGGGGAAATCATGCCTGACCAATCTAATAGCTTTCTACGATGACATGACTGGCTGGGTAGATGAAGGGAGAGCCGTGGATGTTGTCTACCTGGACTTCAGCAAGGCTTTCGACACAGTCTCCCATGATACCCTCCTAGGGAAGCTGAGGAAGTGTGGGCTGGATGAGTGGTCGGTGAAGTGGTTAGAGAACTGGCTGAATGGCAGAACTCAGAGGGTTGTCATCAGCGGCGCTGAGTCTAGTTGGAGGCTGGTAACAAGTGGTGTCCCCCAGGGGTCAGTACTGGGCCCAGTCTTGTTTAACTTCTTCATCAACGACCTGGATGAAGAGTTAGAATGTACCCTCAGCAAGTTTGCTGATGACACCAAACTGCGAGGTGTGGTAGACACACCGGAAGGCTGTGCTGCCATTCACCGTGACCTGGATAGGCTGGAAAGTTGGGCAGAGAGGAACCTGATGAGATTTAACAAATGCAAATGCAGGGTCCTGCACCTGGGGAGAAACAACCCCATGCACCAGTACAGGCTTGGGTTGGACCTGCTGGAGAGCAGCTCTGCGGAGAGGGACCTGGGTGTCCTGGTGGACGACAGGTTAACCATGAGCCAGCAGTGTGCCCTGGCTGCCAAGAAGGCCAATGGGATCCTGGGGTGCATCAAGAAGAGTGTGGCCAGCAGGACGAGGGAGGTTCTCCTTCCCCTCTACACTGCCCTGGTGAGGCCTCATCTGGAGTACTGTGTCCAGTTCTGGGCTCCCCAGTTCAAGAAGGATGAAGAGCTACTGGAGAGAGTCCAGCGGAGGGCTACAAGGATGATGAGGGGACTGGAACATCTCCCCTACGAGGAGAGGCTGAGGGAGCTGGGCTTGTTCAGCCTGAAGAAGAGAAGGCTGCGAGGGTACCTAATAAATGCTTCTAAATATCTGAAGGGTGGGTGTCAGGAGGATGGGGCCAAGCTCTTTTCAGTGGTGCCCAGTGACAGGACAAGGGGCAATGGGCACAAACTGAGGCACAGGAAGTTCCGTCTGAACATGAGGAAGAATTTCTTCCCTCTGAGGGTGACGGAGCCCTGGAACAGGCTGCCCAGGGAGGTTGTGGAGTCTCCTTCTCTGGAGATATTCAAGACCCGCCTGGACAAGTTCCTGTGCAGCCTGCTGTAGGTGACCCTGCTTGGGCAGGGGGGTTGGACTGGATGACCCACAGAGGTCCCTTCCAACTCCTACCATTCTGTGATTCTGTGATTCTGTGATCTACTTCATAACCTTCCCAGGCTTCGAGGTCAGATTGAAAGGCCTGGAGTTCCCTGGACCTTCGTTCTGGCCATTCTTGTAGACGGGCATCACATTTGCTACATTCCAGTCAACTGGGACCTGCCCGATTAGCCAGGACTGCTGCTAAATTCTTGCAAATGGCTTAATGAGCACCTCTGCCAGCTCCCTCAGTACCCTTGGGTGGATCTCATCCGGCCCCATACACCTCTGTGTGTCTCAGTGCTGTAGGAAGTCACTAAGCATTTCCATTGGCTTGTGGGGGCTTCATTCTGCTCCCTGACCCTGTCTTCCAGATCAGGGGGCTGGGTATTTGGAGAAAAAATGGTCTCACTACTAATACTTCTGATTACTATGGAACCATTGCAGAGAGGGACTCATCGCAATGAACAGGGAAGTCCCTCATGCCCCACATACCTCCAAAGCACAGAACAGCCGGACAGGGCTGCGACGAAACCAGGACCCCTCTGCAATACGCGTCTCCAGACCACACAACAATAGTGCCACGGGATGACCGCACTGATGACAACCGACCTCTCCTATGCTTTGCACGCATCTTCTGCACGCAATGGCATGCGCCATCAACACCAAGGCTTTGGCCTCTATTTCTCCCACATAAAAGCTGACAACAAGGTCACATGGACACGTCCTTAAGAGGAGCACATGAAAAAGGGAGCACTGCGGGAAGGAAAACATTCCCTGCCTCATTACTGGCAAGCTTGTGGCATGCAACAGCTGCTTGCTGCAAAGTGCTGTCATGTGCAAAGGCTGTCCCGCCCCTCGGGAACCAGCATAAAAGCAGGCCCAGTGCTGCTCTCCCTCACACATTTCTCCTGACACCTTCTCCTCCACGGACAGCAAGGTAAGCCTCAACCCCCTGTCCCTCCTTCTCTGGTGCTGTCTATTCCACCACCCTCACACCACAGCCTCAGCAGCCCTGACCCCTGCCCTCGGCCATACTCTCCCCATAGCCCCACACCAGCCCTCCCCAATCCCTCCACCTCCTACAACACCTCCCCTTGCACCCCCACACCCACCTGCTTTCTCATCACCCTCTCTTCCAGGGACCCTCTACACCACACACATGGCCTGCTACGACCTCTGCCGCCCCTGCGGACCCACCCCGCTGGCCAACAGCTGCAATGAGCCCTGTGTCCTGAAGTGCCAGGACTCCCGCGTCATCATCCAGCCCTCCCCCGTCGTGGTCACCCTGCCAGGACCCATCCTCACCTCCTTCCCACAGAACACCGCCGTCGGATCCTCCGCATCTGCTGCCGTGGGCAGCGAACTCAGCTCCCAGGGAGTGCCCATCTCCTCCGGTGGCTTCGGCTATGGCTACGGCTATGGCTTAGGAGGCCTGGGCTGCTACTACGGCGGAAGAGGATGCTACCCCTGCTAAAGGCCCTTGCCACCACTCCTGCTTTGGAAGATACAGCATGGATTGAGGACACACATCCAGGCTCTTCCTGGCACATCCACCTGCCATCCACAGCTCCTCCTCTCAAGGCACCAAGCAACAAAGCAGGGAAGGGGCCAGTTCGGGCTGTCTGCAAACATGGCCCATGTCCCTTCTCCTCTTCTCCCACTGCCTTCTTTGCGTCACCCCTTCTGCTCTGTCCAGTACTCTCCTCTGCAAACAAATTCTCAGAAGACAAAGACCGCTGGGTTATTCCACTGTAAATCTCCCACTGTGGGGCAGGAAGGCCTCAGTTCTCTGGCCACTGTGTGGCTCCCTGTGTCTCTGGTCACTTTCGGTCTCACACAGGGACCTCGCTGGTGGGTGCCCTACTTGCACCTCAGACGGGCTCCCTTCCACTTGGCGCTCCTGCCTTTTCACTGTTCATTTTTTTCTGTCAATAAAGTTCTCCTGCATCCCAGCCTGAGATGACTGCTCTTCCTTTCATCTCCCTGGGCTCTTCTACCTTCACCTGGCACAAAGCCAGGGCTGAAGATGTTCGCAGAGGGCGTGGAAAAAGGTCTGAAAGACCTCTCCTAGGAAGTATGTCCCCAGCAACACCAACAACACCACAATGCCGCACAGAGGGGCTTCTAATCCATGACAACAAAACATTCAATTTCCAAGACAAAGACTTGGACGTGCTAACGAACCTCTACTCACACCTCTGACACTAGCTCCCCATGGCAGCATGCACTTGACCAACTCTCTTCCTCAACACGACTCTCAGCCCATCACAGCAAGCAGATTCACAGCAAACAATCATTTAGTGGGCAAATATTTGAGAGGTCCTGGAGGACAGGAGAGGTGTCTGAGGACTGGAGAAAGGCCAATGTCACTCCAATCTTCAAAACGGGCAAGAAGGAGGATCCAGGGAACTACAGGCCAGTCAGCCTCACCTCCATCCCGGGAAAGGTGATGGAGCAGCTTATCCTGGAGGCCATCATGAAGCAAGTGAAAGAAAAGAAGGTTCTCAGGAGTAGTCAGCATGGATTCACCAAGGGGAAATCATGCCTGACCAATCTGATAGCTTTCTACAATGACATGACTGGCTGGGTAGACGAAGGGAGAGCCGTGGATGTTGTCTACCTGGACTTCAGCAAGGCTTTCGACACAGTCTCCCATGATACCCTCCTAGGGAAGCTGAGGAAGTGTGGGCTGGATGAGTGGTCGGTGAAGTGGTTAGAGAACTGGCTGAATGGCAGAACTCAGAGGGTTGTCATCAGCGGCGCTGAGTCTAGTTGGAGGCTGGTAACTAGTGGTGTCCCCCAGGGGTCAGTACTGGGCCCAGTCTTGTTTAACTTCTTCATCAACGACCTGGATGAAGAGTTAGAATGTACCCTCAGCAAGTTTGCTGATGACACCAAACTGCGAGGTGTGGTAGATACACCAGAAGGCTGTGCTGCCATTCAGCGTGACCTGGATATGCTGGAAAGTTGGGCAGAGACGAACCTGATGAGGTTTAACAAAGCCAAATGCAGGGTCCTGCACCTGGGGAGGAACAACCTCATGCACCAGTGCAGGCTTGGGGTGGACCTGCTGGAGAGCAGCTCTGCGGAGAGGGACCTGGGTGTCCTGGTGGACGACAGGTTAACCATGAGCCAGCAGTGTGGCCTGGCTGCCAAGAAGGCCAACGGGATCCTGGGGTGCATCAAGAAGAGTGTGGCCAGCAGGACGAGGGAGGTTCTCCTTCCCCTCTACACTGCCCTAGTGAAGCCTCATCTAGAATAGTCTGTCCAGTTCTGGGCTCCTCAGTTCAAGAAAGATGAAGAGCTACTGGAGAGAGTCCAGCGGAGGGCTACAAGGATGGTGAGGGGACTGGAACATCTCCCCTACGAGGAGAGGCTGAGGGAGCTGGGCTTGTTCAGCCTGAAGAAGAGAAGGCTGCGAGGGTACCTAATAAATGCTTCTAAATATCTGAAGGGTGGGTGTCAGGAGGATGGGGCCAAGCTCTTTTCAGTGGTGCCCAGTGACAGGACAAGGGGCAATGGGCACAAACTGAGGCACAGGAAGTTCCGTCTGAACATGAGGAAGAACTTCTTCCCTCTGAGGGTGACGGAGCCCTGGAACAGGCTGCCCAGGGAGGTTGTGGAGTCTCCTTCTCTGGAGATATTCAAGACCCGCCTGGACAAGTTCCTGTGCAGCCTGCTGTAGGTGACCCTGCTTCGGCAGGAGGGTTGGACTGGATGACCCACAGAGGTCCCTTCCAACTCCTACCATTCTGTGATTCTGTGATTCTGTGATCTACTTCATAACCTTCCCAGGCTTCGAGGTCAGATTGAAAGGCCTGGAGTTCTCTGGACCTTCGTTCTGGCCATTCTTGTAGACGGGCATCACATTTGCTACATTCCAGTCAACTGGGACCTGCCCGATTAGCCAGGACTGCTGCTAAATTCTTGCAAATGGCTTAATGAGCACCTCTGCCAGCTCCCTCAGTACCCTTGGGTGGATCTCATCCGGCCCCATACACCTCTGTGTGTCTCAGTGCTGTAGGAAGTCACTAAGCATTTCCATTGGCTTGTGGGGGCTTCATTCTGCTCCCTGACCCTGTCTTCCAGATCAGGGGGCTGGGTATTTGGAGAAAAAATGGTCTCACTATTAATACTTCTGATTACTATGGAACCATTGCAGAGAGGGACTCATCGCAATGAACAGGGAAGTCCCTCATGCCCCACATACCTCCAAAGCACAGAACAGCCGGACAGGGTTGCGACGAAACCAGGACCCCTCTGCAATACGCGTCTCCAGACCACACAACAATAGTGCCACGGGATGACCGCACTGATGACAACCGACCTCTCCTATGCTTTGCACGCATCTTCTGCACGCAATGGCATGCGCCATCAACACCAAGGCTTTGGCCTCTATTTCTCCCACATAAAAGCTGACAACAAGGTCACATGGACACGTCCTTAAGAGGAGCACATGAAAAAGGGAGCACTGCGGGAAGGAAAACATTCCCTGCCTCATTACTGGCAAGCTTGTGGCATGCAACAGCTGCTTGCTGCAAAGTGCTGTCATGTGCAAAGGCTGTCCCGCCCCTCGGGAACCAGCATAAAAGCAGGCCCAGTGCTGCTCTCCCTCACACATTTCTCCTGACACCTTCTCCTCCACGGACAGCAAGGTAAGCCTCAACCCCCTGTCCCTCCTTCTCTGGTGCTGTCTATTCCACCACCCTCAGACCACAGCCTCAGCAGCCCTGACCCCTGCCCTCGGCCATACTCTCCCCATAGCCCCACACCAGCCCTCCCCAATCCCTCCACCTCCTACAACACCTCCCCTTGCACCCCCACACCCACCTGCTTTCTCATCACCCTCTCTTCCAGGGACCCTCCACACCACACACATGGCCTGCTACGACCTCTGCCGCCCCTGCGGACCCACCCCGCTGGCCAACAGCTGCAATGAGCCCTGTGTCCTGAAGTGCCAGGACTCCCGCGTCATCATCCAGCCCTCCCCCGTCGTGGTCACCCTGCCAGGACCCATCCTCACCTCCTTCCCACAGAACACCGCCGTCGGATCCTCCGCATCTGCTGCCGTGGGCAGCGAACTCAGCTCCCAGGGAGTGCCCATCTCCTCCGGTGGCTTCGGCTATGGCTACGGCTATGGCTTAGGAGGCCTGGGCTGCTACTACGGCGGAAGAGGATGCTACCCCTGCTAAAGGCCCTTGCCACCACTCCTGCTTTGGAAGATACAGCATGGATTGAGGACACACATCCAGGCTCTTCCTGGCACATCCACCTGCCATCCACAGCTCCTCCTCTCAAGGCACCAAGCAACAAAGCAGGGAAGGGGCCAGTTCGGGCTGTCTGCAAACATGGCCCATGTCCCTTCTCCTCTTCTCCCACTGCCTTCTTTGCGTCACCCCTTCTGCTCTGTCCAGTACTCTCCTCTGCAAACAAATTCTCAGAAGACAAAGACCGCTGGGTTATTCCACTGTAAATCTCCCACTGTGGGGCAGGAAGGCCTCAGTTCTCTGGCCACTGTGTGGCTCCCTGTGTCTCTGGTCACTTTCGGTCTCACACAGGGACCTCGCTGGTGGGTGCCCTACTTGCACGTCAGACGGGCTCCCTTCCACTTGGCGCTCCTGCCTTTTCACTGTTCATTTTTTTCTGTCAATAAAGTTCTCCTGCATCCCAGCCTGAGATGACTGCTCTTCCTTTCATCTCCCTGGGCTCTTCTACCTTCACCTAGCACAAAGCCAGGGCTGAAGATGTTCGCAGAGGGTGTGGAAAAAGGTCTGAAAGACCTCTCCTAGGAAGTATGTCACCAGCAACAACACCAACAACACCACAATGCCGCACAGAGGGGCTTCTAATCCATGACAACAAAACATTCAATTTCCAAGACAAAGACTTGGACGTGCTAACGAACCTCTACTCACACCTCTGACACTAGCTCCCCATGGCAGCATGCACTTGACCAACTCTCTTCCTCAACACGACTCTCAGCCCATCACAGCAAGCAGATTCACAGCAAACAATCATTTAGTGGGCAAATATTTGAGAGGTCCTGGAGGACAGGAGAGGTGTCTGAGGACTGGAGAAAGGCCAATGTCACTCCAATCTTCAAAACGGGCAAGAAGGAGGATCCAGGGAACTACAGGCCAGTCAGCCTCACCTCCATCCCGGGAAAGGTGATGGAGCAGCTTATCCTGGAGGCCATCATGAAGCAAGTGAAAGAAAAGAAGGTTCTCAGGAGTAGTCAGCATGGATTCACCAAGGGGAAATCATGCCTGACCAATCTGATAGCTTTCTACAATGACATGACTGGCTGGGTAGACGAAGGGAGAGCCGTGGATGTTGTCTACCTGGACTTCAGCAAGGCTTTCGACACAGTCTCCCATGATACCCTCCTAGGGAAGCTGAGGAAGTGTGGGCTGGATGAGTGGTCGGTGAAGTGGTTAGAGAACTGGCTGAATGGCAGAACTCAGAGGGTTGTCATCAGCGGCGCTGAGTCTAGTTGGAGGCTGGTAACTAGTGGTGTCCCCCAGGGGTCAGTACTGGGCCCAGTCTTGTTTAACTTCTTCATCAACGACCTGGATGAAGAGTTAGAATGTACCCTCAGCAAGTTTGCTGATGACACCAAACTGCGAGGTGTGGTAGATACAACCAGAAGGCTGTGCTGCCATTCAGCGTGACCTGGATATGCTGGAAAGTTGGGCAGAGACGAACCTGATGAGGTTTAACAAAGCCAAATGCAGGGTCCTGCACCTGGGGAGGAACAACCTCATGTACCAGTACAGGCTTGGGGTGGACCTGCTGGAGAGCAGCTCTGCGGAGAGGGACCTGGGTGTCCTGGTGGACGACAGGTTAACCATGAGCCAGCAGTGTGCCCTGGCTGCCAAGAAGGCCAATGGGATCCTGGGGTGAATCAAGAAGAGTGTGGCCAGCAGGACAAGGGAGGTTCTCCTTCCCCTCTACACTGCCCTAGTGAAGCCTCATCTAGAGTAGTCTGTCCAGTTCTGGGCTCTCCAGTTCAAGAAAGATGAAGAGCTACTGGAGAGAGTCCAGCGGAGGGCTACAAGGATGGTGAGGGGACTGGAACATCTCCCCTACGAGGAGAGGCTGAGGGAGCTGGGCTTGTTCAGCCTGAAGAAGAGAAGGCTGCGAGGGTACCTAATAAATGCTTCTAAATATCTGAAGGGTGGGTGTCAGGAGGATGGGGCCAAGCTCTTTTCAGTGGTGCCCAGTGACAGGACAAGGGGCAATGGGCACAAACTGAGGCACAGGAAGTTCCGTCTGAACATGAGGAAGAACTTCTTCCCTCTGAGGGTGACGGAGCCCTGGAACAGGCTGCCCAGGGAGGTCGTGGAGTCTCTTTCTCTGGAGATATTCAAGACCCGCCTGGACAAGTTCCTGTGCAGCCTGCTGTAGGTGACCCTGCTTCGGCAGGAGGGTTGGACTGGATGACCCACAGAGGTCCCTTCCAACTCCTACCATTCTGTGATTCTGTGATTCTGTGATCTACTTCATAACCTTCCCAGGCTTCGAGGTCAGATTGAAAGGCCTGGAGTTCTCTGGACCTTCGTTCTGGCCATTCTTGTAGACGGGCATCACATTTGCTACACTCCAGTCAACTGGGACCTGCCCGATTAGCCAGGACTGCTGCTAAATTCTTGCAAATGGCTTAATGAGCACCTCTGCCAGCTCCCTCAGTACCCTTGGGTGGATCTCATCCGGCCCCATACACCTCTGTGTGTCTCAGTGCTGTAGGAAGTCACTAAGCATTTCCATTGGCTTGTGGGGGCTTCATTCTGCTCCCTGACCCTGTCTTCCAGATCAGGGGGCTGGGTATTTGGAGAAAAAATGGTCTCACTATTAATACTTCTGATTACTATGGAACCATTGCAGAGAGGGACTCATCGCAATGAACAGGGAAGTCCCTCATGCCCCACATACCTCCAAAGCACAGAACAGCCGGACAGGGTTGCGACGAAACCAGGACCCCTCTGCAATACGCGTCTCCAGACCACACAACAATAGTGCCACGGGATGACCGCACTGATGACAACCGACCTCTCCTATGCTTTGCACGCATCTTCTGCACGCAATGGCATGCGCCATCAACACCAAGGCTTTGGCCTCTATTTCTCCCACATAAAAGCTGACAACAAGGTCACATGGACACGTCCTTAAGAGGAGCACATGAAAAAGGGAGCACTGCGGGAAGGAAAACATTCCCTGCCTCATTACTGGCAAGCTTGTGGCATGCAACAGCTGCTTGCTGCAAAGTGCTGTCATGTGCAAAGGCTGTCCCGCCCCTCGGGAACCAGCATAAAAGCAGGCCCAGTGCTGCTCTCCCTCACACATTTCTCCTGACACCTTCTCCTCCACGGACAGCAAGGTAAGCCTCAACCCCCTGTCCCTCCTTCTCTGGTGCTGTCTATTCCACCACCCTCAGACCACAGCCTCAGCAGCCCTGACCCCTGCCCTCGGCCATACTCTCCCCATAGCCCCACACCAGCCCTCCCCAATCCCTCCACCTCCTACAACACCTCCCCTTGCACCCCCACACCCACCTGCTTTCTCATCACCCTCTCTTCCAGGGACCCTCCACACCACACACATGGCCTGCTACGACCTCTGCCGCCCCTGCGGACCCACCCCGCTGGCCAACAGCTGCAATGAGCCCTGTGTCCTGAAGTGCCAGGACTCCCGCGTCATCATCCAGCCCTCCCCCGTCGTGGTCACCCTGCCAGGACCCATCCTCACCTCCTTCCCACAGAACACCGCCGTCGGATCCTCCGCATCTGCTGCCGTGGGCAGCGAACTCAGCTCCCAGGGAGTGCCCATCTCCTCCGGTGGCTTCGGCTATGGCTACGGCTATGGCTTAGGAGGCCTGGGCTGCTACTACGGCGGAAGAGGATGCTACCCCTGCTAAAGGCCCTTGCCACCACTCCTGCTTTGGAAGATACAGCATGGATTGAGGACACACATCCAGGCTCTTCCTGGCACATCCACCTGCCATCCACAGCTCCTCCTCTCAAGGCACCAAGCAACAAAGCAGGGAAGGGGCCAGTTCGGGCTGTCTGCAAACATGGCCCATGTCCCTTCTCCTCTTCTCCCACTGCCTTCTTTGCGTCACCCCTTCTGCTCTGTCCAGTACTCTCCTCTGCAAACAAATTCTCAGAAGACAAAGACCGCTGGGTTATTCCACTGTAAATCTCCCACTGTGGGGCAGGAAGGCCTCAGTTCTCTGGCCACTGTGTGGCTCCCTGTGTCTCTGGTCACTTTCGGTCTCACACAGGGACCTCGCTGGTGGGTGCCCTACTTGCACCTCAGACGGGCTCCCTTCCACTTGGCGCTCCTGCCTTTTCACTGTTCATTTTTTTCTGTCAATAAAGTTCTCCTGCATCCCAGCCTGAGATGACTGCTCTTCCTTTCATCTCCCTGGGCTCTTCTACCTTCACCTAGCACAAAGCCAGGGCTGAAGATGTTCGCAGAGGGTGTGGAAAAAGGTCTGAAAGACCTCTCCTAGGAAGTATGTCCCCAGCAACAACACCAACAACACCACAATGCCGCACAGAGGGGCTTCTAATCCATGACAACAAAACATTCAATTTCCAAGACAAAGACTTGGACGTGCTAACGAACCTCTACTCACACCTCTGACACTAGCTCCCCATGGCAGCATGCACTTGACCAACTCTCTTCCTCAACACGACTCTCAGCCCATCACAGCAAGCAGATTCACAGCAAACAATCATTTAGTGGGCAAATATTTGAGAGGTCCTGGAGGACAGGAGAGGTGTCTGAGGACTGGAGAAAGGCCAATGTCACTCCAATCTTCAAAACGGGCAAGAAGGAGGATCCAGGGAACTACAGGCCAGTCAGCCTCACCTCCATCCCGGGAAAGGTGATGGAGCAGCTTATCCTGGAGGCCATCATGAAGCAAGTGAAAGAAAAGAAGGTTCTCAGGAGTAGTCAGCATGGATTCACCAAGGGGAAATCATGCCTGACCAATCTGATAGCTTTCTACAATGACATGACTGGCTGGGTAGACGAAGGGAGAGCCGTGGATGTTGTCTACCTGGACTTCAGCAAGGCTTTCGACACAGTCTCCCATGATACCCTCCTAGGGAAGCTGAGGAAGTGTGGGCTGGATGAGTGGTCGGTGAAGTGGTTAGAGAACTGGCTGAATGGCAGAACTCAGAGGGTTGTCATCAGCGGCGCTGAGTCTAGTTGGAGGCTGGTAACTAGTGGTGTCCCCCAGGGGTCAGTACTGGGCCCAGTCTTGTTTAACTTCTTCATCAACGACCTGGATGAAGAGTTAGAATGTACCCTCAGCAAGTTTGCTGATGACACCAAACTGCGAGGTGTGGTAGATACAACCAGAAGGCTGTGCTGCCATTCAGCGTGACCTGGATATGCTGGAAAGTTGGGCAGAGACGAACCTGATGAGGTTTAACAAAGCCAAATGCAGGGTCCTGCACCTGGGGAGGAACAACCTCATGTACCAGTACAGGCTTGGGGTGGACCTGCTGGAGAGCAGCTCTGCGGAGAGGGACCTGGGTGTCCTGGTGGACGACAGGTTAACCATGAGCCAGCAGTGTGCCCTGGCTGCCAAGAAGGCCAATGGGATCCTGGGGTGAATCAAGAAGAGTGTGGCCAGCAGGACAAGGGAGGTTCTCCTTCCCCTCTACACTGCCCTAGTGAAGCCTCATCTAGAGTAGTCTGTCCAGTTCTGGGCTCCCCAGTTCAAGAAAGATGAAGAGCTACTGGAGAGAGTCCAGCGGAGGGCTACAAGGATGGTGAGGGGACTGGAACATCTCCCCTACGAGGAGAGGCTGAGGGAGCTGGGCTTGTTCAGCCTGAAGAAGAGAAGGCTGCGAGGGTACCTAATAAATGCTTCTAAATATCTGAAGGGTGGGTGTCAGGAGGATGGGGCCAAGCTCTTTTCAGTGGTGCCCAGTGACAGGACAAGGGGCAATGGGCACAAACTGAGGCACAGGAAGTTCCGTCTGAACATGAGGAAGAACTTCTTCCCTCTGAGGGTGACGGAGCCCTGGAACAGGCTGCCCAGGGAGGTCGTGGAGTCTCCTTCTCTGGAGATATTCAAGACCCGCCTGGACAAGTTCCTGTGCAGCCTGCTGTAGGTGACCCTGCTTCGGCAGGAGGGTTGGACTGGATGACCCACAGAGGTCCCTTCCAACTCCTACCATTCTGTGATTCTGTGATTCTGTGATCTACTTCATAACCTTCCCAGGCTTCGAGGTCAGATTGAAAGGCCTGGAGTTCTCTGGACCTTCGTTCTGGCCATTCTTGTAGACGGGCATCACATTTGCTACATTCCAGTCAACTGGGACCTGCCCGATTAGCCAGGACTGCTGCTAAATTCTTGCAAATGGCTTAATGAGCACCTCTGCCAGCTCTCTCAGTACCCTTGGGTGGATCTCATCCGGCCCCATACACCTCTGTGTGTCTCAGTGCTGTAGGAAGTCACTAAGCATTTCCATTGGCTTGTGGGGGCTTCATTCTGCTCCCCGACCCTGTCTTCCAGATCAGGGGGCTGGGTATTTGGAGAAAAAATGGTCTCACTATTAATACTTCTGATTACTATGGAACCATTGCAGAGAGGGAGTCATCGCAATGAACAGGGAAGTCCCTCATGCCCCACATACCTCCAAAGCACAGAACAGCCGGACAGGGCTGCGACGAAACCAGGACCCCTCTGCAATACGCGTCTCCAGACCACACAACAATAGTGCCACGGGATGACCGCACTGATGACAACCGACCTCTCCTATGCTTTGCACGCATCTTCTGCACGCAATGGCATGCGCCATCAACACCAAGGCTTTGGCCTCTATTTCTCCCACATAAAAGCTGACAACAAGGTCACATGGACACGTCCTTAAGAGGAGCACATGAAAAAGGGAGCACTGCGGGAAGGAAAACATTCCCTGCCTCATTACTGGCGAGCTTGTGGCATGCAACAGCTGCTTGCTGCAAAGTGCTGTCATGTGCAAAGGCTGTCCCGCCCCTCGGGAACCAGCATAAAAGCAGGCCCAGGGCTGCTCTCCCTCACACATTTCTCCTGACACCTTCTCCTCCACGGACAGCAAGGTAAGCCTCAACCCCCTGTCCCTCCTTCTCTGGTGCTGTCTATTCCACCACCCTCACACCACAGCCTCAGCAGCCCTGACCCCTGCCCTCGGCCATACTCTCCCCATAGCCCCACACCAGCCCTCCCCAATCCCTCCACCTCCTACAACACCTCCCCTTGCACCCCCACACCCACCTGCTTTCTCATCACCCTCTCTTCCAGGGACCCTCCACACCACACACATGGCCTGCTACGACCTCTGCCGCCCCTGCGGACCCACCCCGCTGGCCAACAGCTGCAACGAGCCCTGTGTCCTGAAGTGCCAGGACTCCCGCGTCATCATCCAGCCCTCCCCCGTCGTGGTCACCCTGCCAGGACCCATCCTCACCTCCTTCCCACAGAACACCGCCGTCGGATCCTCCGCATCTGCTGCCGTGGGCAGCGAACTCAGCTCCCAGGGAGTGCCCATCTCCTCCGGTGGCTTCGGCTATGGCTACGGCTATGGCTTAGGAGGCCTGGGCTGCTACTACGGCGGAAGAGGATGCTACCCCTGCTAAAGGCCCTTGCCACCACTCCTGCTTTGGAAGATACAGCATGGATTGAGGACACACATCCAGGCTCTTCCTGGCACATCCACCTGCCATCCACAGCTCCTCCTCTCAAGGCACCAAGCAACAAAGCAGGGAAGGGGCCAGTTCGGGCTGTCTGCAAACATGGCCCATGTCCCTTCTCCTCTTCTCCCACTGCCTTCTTTGCGTCACCCCTTCTGCTCTGTCCAGTACTCTCCTCTGCAAACAAATTCTCAGAAGACAAAGACCGCTGGGTTATTCCACTGTAAATCTCCCACTGTGGGGCAGGAAGGCCTCAGTTCTCTGGCCACTGTGTGGCTCCCTGTGTCTCTGGTCACTTTCGGTCTCACACAGGGACCTCGCTGGTGGGTGCCCTACTTGCACGTCAGACGGGCTCCCTTCCACTTGGCGCTCCTGCCTTTTCACTGTTCATTTTTTTCTGTCAATAAAGTTCTCCTGCATCCCAGCCTGAGATGACTGCTCTTCCTTTCATCTCCCTGGGCTCTTCTACTTTCACCTGGCACAAAGCCAGGGCTGAAGATGTTCGCAGAGGGTGTGGAAAAAGGTCTGAAAGACCTCTCCTAGGAAGTATGTCCCCAGCAACAACACCAACAACACCACAATGCCGCACAGAGGGGCTTCTAATCCATGACAACAAAACATTCAATTTCCAAGACAAAGACTTGGACGTGCTAACGAACCTCTACTCACACCTCTGACACTAGCTCCCCATGGCAGCATGCACTTGACCAACTCTCTTCCTCAACACGACTCTCAGCCCATCACAGCAAGCAGATTCACAGCAAACAATCATTTAGTGGGCAAATATTTGAGAGGTCCTGGAGGACAGGAGAGGTGTCTGAGGACTGGAGAAAGGCCAATGTCACTCCAATCTTCAAAACGGGCAAGAAGGAGGATCCAGGGAACTACAGGCCAGTCAGCCTCACCTCCATCCCGGGAAAGGTGATGGAGCAGCTTATCCTGGAGGCCATCATGAAGCAAGTGAAAGAAAAGAAGGTTCTCAGGAGTAGTCAGCATGGATTCACCAAGGGGAAATCATGCCTGACCAATCTGATAGCTTTCTACAATGACATGACTGGCTGGGTAGATGAAGGGAGAGCCGTGGATGTTGTCTACCTGGACTTCAGCAAGGCTTTCGACACAGTCTCCCATGATACCCTCCTAGGGAAGCTGAGGAAGTGTGGGCTGGATGAGTGGTCGGTGAAGTGGTTAGAGAACTGGCTGAATGGCAGAACTCAGAGGGTTGTCATCAGCGGCGCTGAGTCTAGTTGGAGGCTGGTAACTAGTGGTGTCCCCCAGGGGTCAGTACTGGGCCCAGTCTTGTTTAACTTCTTCATCAACGACCTGGATGAAGAGTTAGAATGTACCCTCAGCAAGTTTGCTGATGACACCAAACTGCGAGGTGTGGTAGATACACCAGAAGGCTGTGCTGCCATTCAGCGTGACCTGGATATGCTGGAAAGTTGGGCAGAGACGAACCTGATGAGGTTTAACAAAGCCAAATGCAGGGTCCTGCACCTGGGGAGGAACAACCTCATGCACCAGTGCAGGCTTGGGGTGGACCTGCTGGAGAGCAGCTCTGCGGAGAGGGACCTGGGTGTCCTGGTGGACGACAGGTTAACCATGAGCCAGCAGTGTGCCCTGGCTGCCAAGAAGGCCAACGGGATCCTGGGGTGCATCAAGAAGAGTGTGGCCAGCAGGACGAGGGAGGTTCTCCTTCCCCTCTACACTGCCCTAGTGAAGCCTCATCTAGAATAGTCTGTCCAGTTCTGGGCTCCTCAGTTCAAGAAAGATGAAGAGCTACTGGAGAGAGTCCAGCGGAGGGCTACAAGGATGGTGAGGGGACTGGAACATCTCCCCTACGAGGAGAGGCTGAGGGAGCTGGGCTTGTTCAGCCTGAAGAAGAGAAGGCTGCGAGGGTACCTAATAAATGCTTCTAAATATCTGAAGGGTGGGTGTCAGGAGGATGGGGCCAAGCTCTTTTCAGTGGTGCCCAGTGACAGGACAAGGGGCAATGGGCACAAACTGAGGCACAGGAAGTTCCGTCTGAACATGAGGAAGAACTTCTTCCCTCTGAGGGTGACGGAGCCCTGGAACAGGCTGCCCAGGGAGGTTGTGGAGTCTCCTTCTCTGGAGATATTCAAGACCCGCCTGGACAAGTTCCTGTGCAGCCTGCTGTAGGTGACCCTGCTTCGGCAGGAGGGTTGGACTGGATGACCCACAGAGGTCCCTTCCAACTTCTACCATTCTGTGATTCTGTGAAAGGAACTCCCAGGGACCACCTAGTTCGATCCAGGCTGCTCAGGCAGGGTCAGCTCCAGCAGGGCTCCAGCAGACTTGTGTACATCCAGGCGCACAGCACTCCTTCCTACCTCCCTTCATCCTCCTCAGAAATGAGGACAGCTCACATGCCAAACACCCTGAAAAACACTCACCTTGGCTGAAAGGGGACAGGGCCTCTCATTCATCAATGTTTGAGAATGCATCAACTGCCACCAGCACCTCGGCTCTGCAGCCACGTGAAACATAGTCGCCCCAGGAAGGCCTCGGTGCTCTGGCCACTATCGTTCTGACACTGGGACCTCGCTGGTGGTTGCCCTACTTGCACCTCAGACGGGCTCCCTTCCACTTGGTGCTCCTGCCTTTTCACTCTTGGTTTTTTTTTTTGTGTCAATAAATTTCTCCTGCATCCCAGCCTGAGACCACTCTACTTCCTTTCATCTCCCTGCGCTCTTCTACCTTCACCTGGCACAAAGCCAGGACTCAAGATGTTCGTGGAGTGTGTGGAAAAAGGGCTGAAAGACCTCTCCTAGGAAGTATGTCCACAGCAACAACACCAACAATACCACAATGCCGCACAGAGGGGTTTCTAATCCATGACAACAAAACATTCAATTTCCAAGACAAAGACTTGGACGTGCTAACGCACCTCTACTCACACCTGTGACACCAGCTCCCCATAGCAACATGCACTTGACCAGTTCTCTTCCTCAGCATGACTCTCAGCCCATCACAGCAAGCAGGTTCACAGCAAACAATCATTTAGTGGGCAAATGAACCTCATGGAATCATGTAGCTCAATCCAGGCTGCTCAGGCAGGGTCAGCTCCAGCAGGGCTCCAGCAGACATGTGCACATCCAGGAGCACAGCACTCCTTCCTACCTCCCTTCATCCTCCTCAGCAATGAGGACAGATCACTGGCCAAATACCCTGAAAAACACTCACCTTGGCTGAAAGGGGACAGGGCCTCTCATTCCTCAGTGTTTCAGAATGCATCAACTGCCACCAGCACCTCGGTTCTGCAGCCACCTTAAGCATGGTTGCCCCCAGCTCCCCTCAGTGACCTCCAAATCCTCTTTCTGCTCATCAGACACTGTGCAGAGAAGTGGCCTCACCCCTCGGCATTTACCCCAAGGAGACACCACACACACCCTGCCTGCCCACATCAGTTCTAAGCCACTTCCACACCCACTCTGCCACTCAACACAGTCATGGGCTCTCAAGAGAAACACCTGAAATTAGATAATTGCAGGAAGCAGAACACACTGCACCTCATTACTTACACAGCTACAGCTGCAAATTGCTGTCATTTGCAATGGTTGACTTGCCCCCTTGGGCACTCAGGGACCAGCAGAAAAGCGAGGCCACAGCCTCTCTCCCCAGCACATTTCTCCTGACACCATCTCCTCCATGGTCAACAACCTGAGCCTCAATAACCTTCCCCTCCTGCTCCTGCCCCGGCTCCTTCAACACCCTTGGTCCCCAGCCTCAGCAGCCCTGAAGAGAGAAAGAAGCCCAGTAGAAGCCCTAATGCCTACGTGACCATTCTCAGGTGCTCCCGTGCTTTCTAACTCAGCAATACCCGCTGTGTCTTTGCTGCTGAAGGGATTTCAATCCCCTGGATCTACTGAGATGGCGGACTGAAGGACCTCACTGGCACACCGTCCCTCAAACATTGGCAGGCCACCCACAGCCTTATCTCTATGTGGTTATTCGTTTTCTCCTTCCAGTCTAGTTTCAAGCTATTGCAGTGAACCCTGCTAACTCCTAGGCCAAGACCCTTGTGCTGCTTTGAGTCATGTGGAACCCATGTGCGACCAGAAGGCCTGATGTCATGTAGACCACCCCACAATCAGAAATACCAAAATTCTGCTGGAGATACCAGGCTTGCAGCAAGGTATTGATCTGCTGCCTCTTCCTGCATCAGGCACCTAGTCACGCCAAAGCCCAGTCTGCAAAGATGCTGGAACCAGCTAAAGGGAGAGTGATGGAGGGGCCAAAAGAAGCCACCAGGAAGCCTGGCAGGCCTTTCAACAGCAGAAATTCTGAACCAGAGCTGCCAGCACAACAGCCTACTCTTGCAAGCAGCCCAGCGCCATTGGATCCTCCTCATTGGCTGCCCTGGGTGATGTCCTCAGCTCCCAGGGAGTGCCCGTCTCCTCTGATGGCTTTGGCTATGTCTTTCGAAGTCTGGGCTGCTTCAGTCCTGCCACCGATCACCAGCTTCTGGGCACAGCTCTTTCACTACTTTGCAGTCCAACTCACTGGCCACTTAGGCAGCCCACACTTTCTCAGCTTCTCTAGGAGCACTTGATGGCAGACAGGGACAAAGCTTCCATTCAAGTATAGCTCAACAACAGCCACTGCTCTCCCATTGTCCGATAACCCGTCACTTCAATGTACAACACAGGGAGGTGACGCGAGCATGATTTCCCATTTGTAAATCCATGCCAATAGCTCCCCATCACATTCTTGACCATCCTGGCCTTGGCAGTGTGTTTGAGGAACATTTCCTCCATCGCCTTTAGAAGGGATGAGGTTAGCCCTACCACCCTCTACTTCCACACATCTTCCTTCTTCAGTTGCTTCAAGACAGCAGGGCTGCGAGCTCTCTTCTACCCATCAGGAAGTGCTCCAAGGCAACAGGAATTTGCCATGAGAATGGACAGTGAGCTCCCAACGACATCAGCCAGCTCCCTCAGCATTCGTGGCTATCAGCCACCAAGACCCTACAGACTTGCATATGTCCAGACACAAAGCACTCCTTCCTACCTCCCTTCCTCCTCCTCAGCAACGAGGACTGCTCACCAAACACCCAGAAAAACACACACCTTGGATCAAATGGGATAGGACCTCTCATTTGTTGAATTTTCAGAATGCATCAATGGCCACCAGGACCACAGCTCTGCTGCCAAATTCAGCAAGCTCGACTTTCTCGTCTTCTCTAGGAGGATGTGATGGGTGACGGTGTCAAAGGCACCATTCAAGTACAGCTCCAGAAAGCCACTGCTCTCCCCTCCTCCAAAACACGGTCGCCTCAACACAGAAAAACACAGAGGTCGCTCCAGCATGATTTCCCCTTCGTAAATACACATTGACCACTCCCCATCACCTTCATCTTGAGTTTCTCAGTTCATTCCGAAATGATTTCCTCCATTACTTTCTCTAGAAAAGAGGGCAGGATCACCAGTCTCTATTTTAGCACATCCTCCTTCTTCATCAACTTCAAGATATGAGGGCTATGAGCTCACTCTTCCAGCCATCAGGATCTACTCCCAGGCAACAAGACCTTGCCAAGCTAATAGACAGTCGCCTCTCAAGTACATCAGCCAGCTCCCTTGGCATTGCTGGGTGCAACCCCTCAGGCCCTGGCGCCTTAGCTACACCCAGTCGCACAGCACTCCTTCTTGCCTCCCTTCATCTCCCTCAGCAACAAGCACAGCTCGCCGTACAAACAGCCTGCAAAAACACTCCCTTCGGCTCATCTGGGCAGGCCTTGCCATTCATCAACCCCTCAGCATGCAACAAAGGCCACCAGGACCTCTGCTCTGCAGCCACGTGCAGCATGCTTGCCTCCAACTCCCCTTGGCAACCTCCAAAACCTCTTTCTCTCCATCAGACACTGTGCACAGAACTGGCCTCACCCCTAGGCACTCACCGCAAGTAAAGACCCCAGAGGCCCTGGATCACCAGTCTCCCCTGCCCGCTGTTCACACTCCCCCTCTGCCTCTCGCCACACTCACAGGCTCTCCAGAAACTCACCTGCCCTTGCCGGCTGCCCCATAGACACCCATGGAGTCATTTAGGTGGGAAAAGTCCCTTAACATCATGGAATCCAAACGCCAACCTAACATTGCCAAGTGCACCACTAAAACATATCCCTAAGCGCCACTTCTAGATGTCTTCTAAATACCTCCCATGATATTGACTCAACCACTTCCCCTGGGCAGCCTGTTCCAATGCTTGACAGCGCTGTCAGTGATGATATTTTGCCAAACATCCTTTGTAAATCTCTCCCAGTGCAACTTCAGGCCGTTTGCTCTTGCCCTATTGCTTGTTAATGGGAGAAGAGACTGACACCCAACTCCTTACAACCTCCTGCCAGGTACTTGTAAAGAGTCTCCCCTCAGCCTCCTTTTCTCCAGACTAAACAAGCCCAGTTCCCTTACCTGTGCCTCACAAGACTTCTGCGCTAGACCCTGCACCAGCTTTGTTGTTTTTCCTTGCACACACTCCAGCACCTCAAGGTCTTTCTTGTAGTGAGCGGCCCAAAACTGAACACAGTATCTGAGGTGTTGCTTCACCAATGCTGAGTACGCAATGGACAATCGCTGCCCTTGTGCTGCTGGCCACACTGTTCCTGGTACAAGCCAGGATGCCGTTGGCCATCGGGGCACACAGCTGGCTCAGGGGCAGTCGGCTGTCGACAAACAGTCCAGGTCCTTTTCTGCCAGGCATCTTTCCAGCCACTCTTCCCCAACCCCTGTAGCTTTGCATGGGGTCATTGTGACCCAAGCGCAGGACCCAGCACTCAGCCTTGTTGAAGCTCCTACAGCTGGCTTCGGCCCATAGATCCAGCCAGTCGAAATCCCTCTGTAGAGCCTTCCCACCCTCAAGCACATCTACACTCCTGCCCAACTTGGTGTCATCTGCAACCTTACTAGAGGGTGCACTCGATCCCCTCGTGCAGATTATTGATAAAGACATTACACAGAACTGGCCCCAATACCGAGCTCTGGGGAGCACCACTTATGACCGGCCGCCAACAGGCTCTAACTCCATTCACCAAAACTCTTGGCGTCTGGCTATCCAGCCAGTTTGCTAACCAGAAAAGGGTATGTCCATCCAAGCCACAAGCAGACAGATTCTCCAGGAGAAGGCTGTGGGAAATGGTGTCAAAGGCTTTGCTGAAGTCTAGGTAGAACACATCCACAGCCACTCCCTCATCCACTAAGCGGCTCACCTTGCTCTGGAAGGAGATCAGGTTGGTCAAGCAGGACCTGCCTTGCATAAACCCATGCTCACTGGGCCTGATCTCCCAGTTGTCCCATACGTGCAGTGTGGTGGCACTCCAGAGGATCTACTTCATAACCTTCCCAGGCTTCGAGGTCAGATTGACAGGCTTGGAGTTCCTTGCACCTTCCCTCTGGCCCTTCTTCTAGACGGACGTCACATTTGCTACATTCCAGTCAACTGGGACCTCTCTGATCATTCAGGGCTGCTGCTAAAATCATGAAAATTGCTTAGTGAGCACCTCTGCCAGCTCCCTCAGTACCCTTGGGTGGATCCCATCCGGCCCCATACACCTCTGTGTGTCTCAGTGCTGTAGGAACTCACTAAGCATTTCCATTGGCTTGTGGGGGCTTCATTCTGCTCCCCGACCCTGTCTTCCAGATCAGGGGGCTGGGTACTCAGACAACAACTCGTATTACTATTAAATACTGTGGCAAAGGCGGCATTAAATACCTCAGCCTTTCCCTCATCCTTTGTCACTCTCTCTGCTGTATTGTATTTCCATCAGACATCTGATCTAATCTCAGTCTAAGTTGAAGGCCACCACAGCAACAAGGGCTAATGATTGTGATACTTCTCCCAGCCGCTTCTAGAATATTTCGTCTGCAACTATATCATAACTTTCCTGCTGCACATCAGCTTCCAGCTCCCCCTGTTTGTTGCCCATGCTGTAGGCATTGCTGTAGACACACTGCAGCTGGGCTATTGATGCCGCTGCCTTTTCTGGGGCTTTTTCTAATGCCTTTGTGACAATTTTGAGGTACTTCATGGTTTCTAACACACACAAAACCCCTTGTGTCTTTGCTGTCGCAGGGATCTCAAACCCCTGCATCCACGGAGATGGTGGACTGAAGGACCTCACTAGTACACTGTCACCCAAACATTCATATGCCGTCCCCAGGCATAACTCTACAGATTTACTCCTTTCCTCCTCCAAATCCAGTCCAAAGCTCTTTCAATGAACACTGCGAACTCCTGTGCAAAGAGTCCTTTCCCCCTTGTACTCAGGTGTCCAGGTACGTGTATATCGTCTGTTGCCAGTAGGTCTGGTGTCAAGTAGATGGACCAATGATCAAAAACCCCAAAATTCTAGCGGTGAAGCCAGGCTGGAAGCCAGGTATTGATGTGCTACCTCTTCCTGCATCAAACACTGCGTCACGCCAAGGTTCAGGCTGTAAATGTGCCACACCCAGCTCAAGGGAGCACTACGGAGGGGTCAACAGAAGCCTTTGGGGTGCCTGGCAGGCCTCCAGACAGCACAGGGGTTGGGAGCTCAGAACCAGGGCTGACAAATCAATAGCCTGCTCTCACAAGCAGCCCTCCAACTGCTTGCGCTGTGACAGCCAGGGATGGACAGGGTCCCCTCTTTACAATGCACCTGCAGACCACAACACTATAGTGCCACGGGATGACCTCACTGATGACAACCGACCTCTCCTATGCTTTGGACGCATCTTCTGAACACACTGGCATGCGCCATCAACGCCAAGGCTTTGGCCTCTATTACTCCCACATAAAAGGTGACACCAAGGTCAGATGGACACGTCCTCAAGAGGAGCACATGAAAAGGGAGCACTGCGGGAAGGGAAACATTCCCTGCCTCATTACTGGCGAGCTTGTGGCATGCAACAGCAGCTTGCTGCAAAATGCTGTCATGTGCAAAGGCTGTCCCGCCCCTCAGGAACCAGTATAAAAGGAAGCCCAGAGGTGCTCTCCCTCACACTTTTCTCCTGACACCTTCTCCTCCACGGACAGCAAGGTAAGCCTCAAACCCCTGCCCCTCCTTCTCTGGTGCTGTCTATTCCACCACCCTCACACCACAGCCTCAGCAGCCCTGACCTCCTGCCCTCTGCCATACTCTCCCCAGAGCCCCACTCCAGCCCTCCACACTCCCTCCACCTCCTACAACACCAACCCTTGCACCCCCACACCCACCCGCTTTCTCATCACCCTCTCTTCCAGGGACCCTCCACACCACACACATGGCCTGCTACGACCTCTGCCGCCCCTGCGGACCCACCCCGCTGGCCAACAGCTGCAACGAGCCCTGTGTCAGGCAGTGCCAGGACTCCCGCGTCATCATTGAGCCCTCCCCTGTGCTGGTCACCCTGCCAGGACCCATCCTCACCTCCTTCCCACAGAACACCGCCGTCGGATCCTCCGCATCGGCTGCCGTGGGCAGCGAACTCAGCTCCCAGGGAGTGCCCATCTCCTCCGGTGGCTTCGGCTACGGCTACGGCTATGGCTTAGGAGGCCTGGGCTGCTTCTATGGCAGAAGAGGATGCTACCCCTGCTAAAGGCCCTTGCCACCACCCCTGCCTTGGAAAAGACAGCATGGATTGAGGACACACATCCAGGTCCTTCCTGGCACATCCACCTGCCATCCACAGCTCCTCCTCTCAAGGCACCAAGCAACAAAGCAGGGAAGAGGCCAGTTCGGGCTGCCTGCAAACATGGCCCATGTAACTCCTCCTGTTCTCTGCCTTCCTTCTTTGCGTCACCCCTTCTGCTCTGTCCAGTACCCTCCACTGCAAACACCTTCTCACAAGCCAAAGACCACTGAGGTAATCCACTGTAACGCTGCCACTGTGGGGCAGGAAGGCCTCAGTGCTCTGGACAGATCTCTCTCACACAGGGACCTCGCTGGTGGTTGCCCTCCTTGCACCTCAGACGGGCTCCCTTCCACTTGGAGCTCCTGCCTTTTCACTGTTCATTTTTTTCTATCAATAAAGTTCTCCTGCATCCCAGCCTGAGACGACTCCTCTTCCTTTCATCTCCCTGGGCTCTTCTACCTTCACCTGGCACAAAGGCAGGCCTCAAGATGTTCTCGGAGGGGATGGAAAAAGGGCTGAAAGACCTCTCCTAGGAAGAATGTCCACAGCAACAACACCACCAGCAACGCAAATCCACACATGGGGGCTTCCTGCCCATGACAACAAAATATTCAGTTTCAAAGACAAAGATTTGGACATGCTAACGCACCTCTACTCATGCCTCTGACACTAGCTCCCCATAGGTGCATGTACTTGACCAACTCTCTTCCTCAGCACGACTCTCAGCCCATCACAGCAAGCAGATTCACAGCAAACAATCATTTAGTGGGCAAAGGAACCTCCAGGGAACACCTAGTTCGATCCAGGCTGCTCAGGCAGGGTCGGCTCCAGCAGGGCTCCAGCAGACTTGTGTACATCCAGGCGCACAGCACTCCTTCCTACCTCTCCTCATCCTCCTCAGCAACGAGGACCTCTCACTGGCCAAATACCCTGAAAAACACTCACCTTGGCTGAAAAGGGACAGGGCCTCTCATTCATCAATGTTTCAGAATGCATCAACTGCCACCAGTACCTTGGCTCTGCAGCCACCTGAAGCATGGTTGCCCCAAACTCCCCTCAGTGAGCTCCAGATCCTCTTTCTTCTCATCAGACACTGTGCAGAGAAGTGGCCTCACCCCTCGGCACTCACCCCAAGGAGACACCACACAAACCCTGCCTGCCCACATCAGTTCTAAGCCACTTCCACACCCGCTCTGCCGCTCGACACAGTCATGGGCTCTCTAGACACTGGTCTGCCCTTGCAGGGTGCTCCACATCAAGCACTGTGTCGTGCCAAAGCCCAGGCTGCAAACGTGCTGAACTCAGCTAAGGGGAGCCTTAGAGAGGGGCCAGCACAAGGCTCTGGGGAGCCTGGCTGCAACGTGACAGCACAGGGCTTGCGAGCCCTGAAACAGGGCTGCAAGGACAACAGCCTGCTCTTGAGAGCAGCCCTCCAGCTGCTTCCGCTTCGACACCCAGGGATGGCCCCAAACGGGAACAAGAGAAAACAGGCAGCTGCCTTTCTCCCAGCTGAATCCTTACAAGCATGAGGGACACCAAGAAACCCACTGTCTTGGTTTCGGCTGCCGCCGGCAACAAAAGCACCATGTGGCCGCACCTCCCCCCGCCGGCGTGTGGAGGAGAATGAAAAAGAAAACAGGCAGAAACCGGTGGGTCGGGATAAGGGCAGTTTAACAGAACAGCAAACAGAGGGAACAGCAACAACAACGGTACAGATAAAGAGAAAACACAACAATGAACCGCACGACCCAGACAGCCGCTCTCCCGAACAGGACCAGTGCCGTGTCCCCCCAAACCGCGAGAGCATTCCCGCCATGCCGCCCCCCCCACCGGAACCCAGCGTGATGTCACATGGTATGGAATACCGGGCTCTGTTTGGCCAGGTGGGGTCAGCCCCCACCCCCCAGCTGTGCCCCTTCCTGGAGTCCGGTGAAAATTAACCCTGTCCTGGTCAAACCCAGGACATTATCCACCCCTTATTCCATACCATCTACGTCATGCCCAGGTCCCCCATTGTCCGGTTGATCACCACCACTTCTCCTGTCTCCAGATATCATTCCCTTAGTCTATGGATCATCACTCTAAAGTGTCCGTTGAGTTCATTTAATCCATGACTTCGGGCTCCATCTGTCGTAATGGTCTTCCGTGGCAGGAGAGGTGATGTGTGGTGATGGGCAGTCACTTGCTGTATCCAGAGCTCATGGCTGATGTATCTGGTGCGGCCCGTGCCCACAGTCTGCAGGAGATGTTGATCTTGATGAAGTTGCTGGATGCCAGTTGTTGAAAACCAGGTAGAGTTCCATCATCGCTGTGCTCTGCTAGGTTTTCACGAAAAAGTCCATCCTTCTTTAATCTGGACGATTCTTACTATGCTACTACTGGTACAAAATATAACAATTATAACTGTGATAACACACAGTGACAGGGTTATTTAACAATTAACTTTATACAATTTATTTATGGACTATTCTCACCCAAAATTAAATCCCCATGAGGTACACATCGGACTTCCCCATCCTTCCTCATTACCCACCAGGTACACCCAGGTCCTTGAGCAAAAGCAATCCCCCGGACGGGCTTGCCTTTGCCCGAGGCAGGACTAACCCAAACTGTCTTCCCTAACATGTTCCGCATGTGCACTACAGGGACTTTATCGCCTTCTACGGGGCGCTGAGGTTTTGACTGGGCAGGACCAGTCCGGTTGGTGGACCCTCTGGTGTTGACCAACCAGGTGGCCTTTGCTAAACGGGTATCCCAATTTTTGAAAGTCCCACCCCCCATTGCCCTCAAAGTGGTTTTTAGAAGCCCATCGTAACGTTCGATCTTTCCAGAGGCTGGTGCATGGTAGGGGATGTGATACACCCACTCAATACCGTGTTCTTTGGCCCAGGTGTCTATGAGGCTGTTGCGAAAATGAGTCCCGTTGTCCGACTCAGTTCTTTCAGGAGTGCCATGTCGCCACAGGACTTGTTTTTCCAGGCCCAGGATGGTATTCCGGGCGGTGGCATGGGGCACAGGGTAGGTTTCCAGCCATTCGGTGGTGGCCTCCACCATTGTGAGCACATAGCGCTTGCCTTGGCGGATTTTTGGCAGTGTGATGTAGTCAATCTGCCAGGCCTCCCCATATTTATATTTTAGCCATTGTCCTCCATACCACTGAGGCTTTACCCGCTTGGCTTGCTTGATTGCAGCGCATGTCTCACATTCATGGATAACCTGTGCGATGGTATCCATGGTCAAGTCCACCCCTCGGTCACGAGCCCATCGGTATGTCACATCTCTTCCTTGGTGGCCCGAGGTGTCATGGGCCCACCGAGCTATAAAGAGTTCACCCTTATGTTGCCAGTCCATATCCACCTGAGCCACTTCAATCTTAGCAGCCTGATCTACCTGGTGGTTGTTTTGATGTTCTTCAGTGGCCCGACTCTTAGGGATGTGGGCGTCCACGTGACGGACTTTTACAGCCAACTGCTCCAGCCGGGCAGCAATATCTTGCCACAATGGGGCAGCCCAGATAGGTTTGCCTCTGCGCTGCCAGTTGTTCTTCTTCCATTGCTGCAGCCACCCCCACAAGGCATTGGCCACCATCCAAGAGTCGGTGTAAAGATAGAGCACTGGCCACTTCTCTCGACTGGCAATGTCTAAAGCCAGCTGGATGGCTTTCACCTCTGCAAACTGGCTGGACTCACCTTCTCCCTCGGCAGTTTCCGCAACTTGTCGTGTAGGGCTCCATACAGCAGCCTTCCACCTCCGCTGCTTCCCCACAATGCGACAGGACCCATCCGTGAACAGGGCATACTGTTTCTTATCTTCTGGCAGCTGCTTATACAGTGGGGCCTCTTCAGCACGTGTCACCTCCTCCTCTGGCGATGCTCCGAAATCTTTGCCTTCTGGCCAGTCCATGATTACCTCCAGAATTCCTGGGCGACTGGGGTTTCCCATTCGGGTGTGCTGGGTGATCAGAGCGACCCACTTACTCCACGTAGCATCGGTGGCATGATGCGTAGAGGGGACTCTTTGTTTGAACATCCAGCCCAGGACCGGCAATCGTGGTGCTAGGAGGAGCTGTGCTTCAGTGCCGACCACTTCTGAAGCAGCTCGAACGCCTTCATATGCTGCCAGAATCTCTTTTTCAGTGGGAGTATAGTGGGCCTCGGATCCTTTGTATCCCCAGCTCCAAAACCTCAGGGGTCGACCTCGAGTCTCCCCTGGTGCTTTCTGCCAGAGACTCCTGGTTGGGCCATTCTCCCCGGCTGCGGTGTAGAACACGTTTTTAACATCTTGCCCTGACCGGACTGGACCAAGGGCTACGGCATGAACTATCTCCCGTTTAATTTGTTCAAATGCCTGTCGTTGCTCAGGGCCCCATTCAAAATCATTCTTCTTCTGGGTCACGTGGTACAGAGGACTTACAATTTGGCTGTAATTTGGGATGTGCATCCTCCAAAAACCCACAACACCCAGGAAGGCCTGTGCTTCCTTTTTGCTGGTGGGTGGAGACATAGCTGCTATTTTGTTGATGACATCCATTGGGATTTGACGGCGCCCATCCTGCCATTTTATCCCCAAAAACTGGATCTCTTGCGCAGGTCCCTTGACTTTACTTCGCTTAATGGCGAAACCGGCTTTCAGAAGGATCTGAACTATTTTCTCCCCTTTCTCAAAAACCTCCTCCGCTGTGTCGCCCCATATAATGATGTCGTTGATGTACTGCAGATGTTCTGGAGCTTCACCTTTTTCCAGTGCAGTCTGGATTAGTCCATGGCAAATGGTGGGACTCTGTTTCCACCCCTGGGGCAGTCGATTCCAGGTGTACTGGATGCCCCTCCAGGTGAAAGCAAACTATGGCCTGCACTCTGCTGCCAAAGGGATGGGGAAGAATGCATTAGCGATGTCAGTTGTAGCGTATCACTTGGCTGCCTTTGACTCCAGCTGATATTGAAGTTCTAACATGTCTGGCACGGCAGCACTCAGCGGTGGTGTGACTTCATTCAGGCCACGGTAGTCTATTGTCAGTCTCCACTCTCCAGTAGATTTTCTCACTGGCCATATGGGACTATTAAAGGGTGAGCGAGTTTTGGTGATCACTCCTTGACTCTCCAGCTGGCGGATCAGCTGATGAATGGGGACAAGGGAGTCTCGGCTAGTACGATACTGTCGCCGGTGCACCGTTGTGGTCGCGATTGGCACCTGTTGTTCTTCCACCCTCAGCAACCCCACAACGGAAGGATCCTCCAAGAGACCAAGCAAAATGGACAGCTGTTTAATTTCTTCCGTCTCCACAGCAGCTATGCCAAAAGCCCACCGATACCCCTTTGGGTCCTTGAAATAGCCTCTGCTAAGATAGTCTATCCCAAGGATGCACGGAGCCTCGGGGCCAGTTACAATGGGGTGCTTCTGCCAGTCCTGCCCAGTGAGGCTCACTTCAGCCTCCAGTACACTCAGCTCTTGGGACCCCCCTGTCACTCCCGAAATGCAAATGGACTCTGACCCTTTGAACTCTGATGGCATTAAAGTACACTGTGCACCAGTGTCCACTAGAGCTTTATACTCTTGTGGATCTGACGTGCCAGGCCACCGAATCCACACCGTCCAATAAACACGGTTGTCCCTTTCCTCCACCTGGCTGGAGGCAGGGCCCCTCTAATCCTCGTCAGAGAATTTGCTGCTCACCTGCTGTAAAAATGACTTGGAGGTCCCCTCCAGAGGATCGGAATCAAGGTCAAACTGTCTGCCTGGTCTGGAGAGCTGGCTGCTGGAAACTGGAGCGGCATTTTTCCTAACAGAATCCCCTTTTGTGATTGTTTTACCTCGCAACTCACGTACTCGTGCCTCTAGACTTGAGGTGGGTTTCCCATCCCACTTCCTCATGTCCTCTCTGTGGTCACGCAGGTAAAACCACCGGGTGCCCCGGGGTGTGTAGCCTCTGTATTCCCTCTCCTGAGCAGGGAAACGCTTGCCCCTAATAGCTGAGACACTGGCCCGTACAGGTGGGGAGTAGGACATGTTCTCTTTGATTTGCCGCACCTCCCGGGCCAGTTTCTCCACAGCTGAGACAACGGAGGAAGAGAGACTTTCCTCATATTGCCGGAGTCTGACAGCCACCTCATCCACTGTTGGTGCCTCCTTACCCTTCCAGTTTACAACTGCCAGTGAGTTCGCATATGAGGAGGGTGCGCTCCGCACAAACTTCCTCCACATAGATGCTGTGCACTGGATTTCATCTGGGTCTGTGGGTAACTGGTCATCATCTGGTTCATTATAAACCAGCTCCCACACAGCTAATTCCCTCAAGTACTGAATACCCTTTTCCATATTGGTCCACTTGCCAGGATAACATACAAAATCGTTACTGAAGGGGTATCTCTCCCTCACCCCTGAGAGAAGTCTCCTCCAGAGGCTGAGGACTTGTTCCTTTTTCCCAATGGCCTTGTCAATGCCCCCGTCCCTGGCCAGGGATCCCAGCTGCTTGGCTTCCTTGCCCTCTAATTCCAAGCTGCTGGCCCCATTATCCCAGCACTGCAGCAGCCAGGTGACAATGTGCTCGCCTTGGTGGCGCCTGAAATCTTTCCGCATGTCTCGCAGCTCGCCCAGGGACAGGGACCGGGTGATGATCTCTGTCTCTGTCTCCCGCGATGACCCTGGCTCATCGTCATCCCTCCCGGAGCGATCTACTCTCTTTGCGTCTTTCTTTAGTTTTACAGGGGCAACTGCTACCGGCACAGGTCGGTCATTGGGCTCAGCCGCGATGCCTGCAGCTGGAGCTGGAGCAGCTGCCGTGCCCGCTGGGGAAACCGAGGCAGACCCTGCAGCTGTGGCAGCGGTGGTGCTGGCTGGGGGGGCTGTGACTGCCTGCTGGGCTGGAGGGGCTGCAGGGCCGGCTGGGGGGGCAGCGCCAGTCGCAATGCCTGACGCTTTGCTTCCCCCCCTTTCCCCTTTAAGGCACTGAACAGTGTTGAACATGGCTCTGTAGGCATGGGCCAGACCCCAGCACATTGTGGTGATCTGTGTCTCTCTGGAGTTCCCAGGGTGGCAGCACACTTTTTTCAGATGTTTTACCAGATTGTCCGGATCCTGCATTTGTTCAGGGGTGAGTTTAAAACACACCGCAGGTGCCCACTGCTCTAGACATCTGTCCATGCTGTCCCACACACCCAGCCACTCACAGCTATCCAGCCCCGGGGCAGGTCTCTGCACGATGTTCTTAACGACTTGCTTAACCCTAAACAAAACCCAGAAACCATTCAGGAGGCATAACAAAAGGAGAGTGCTGCCCTGAGCATCCCACTGGTACTCGAAGTTCTCAAAAGCAGTTAGGACCAGCCTGAGGGAGAGAGGGGGGGCGAAAGAGTGGGGGAAGGTATCCCCTTCCGTTTTCCCCACAGACTGGGTTTGATTATTAACAAAATCTAAGACATAGGATCCGAGGTACGGAAATGACCGCAGTGCCGCATGCAAATACAAGACTAATTTCATGAACAGTGATGTTATCATATCATAAGTCGATATCGTACAGTACAGCAAAATCATCATCTTAATCCTTTTTCCAGTGATGATGAACAGCATGGCAGTAAACACATACTGCAAATAAGGGTTCAAAAACCACAGCCATCTGAACAAAGTCAGCAACATTTCTACCAGCGACTATTTAACTAAACAGAAAAATACCTATAACAAAATTTAACAAAATCTAAGACAGCTGTTTTAACACCCGCTGCTCAGCCCTGCCGTTATCCCTGCCCCACGCTTGGGCGCCAAATTAATGTCTTGGTTTCGGCTGCCACTGGCAACAAAGCGCCACGTGGCCACCCCTCCCCCCGCCGGCGTGTGGAGGAGAATGAAAAAGAAAACAGGCAGAAACCGGTGGGTCGGGATAAGGGCAGTTTAACAGAACAGCAAACAGAGGGAACAGCAACAACAACGGTACAGATAAAGAGAAAACACAACAACGAACCGCACGACCCAGACAGCCGCTCTCCCGAACAGGACCAGTGCCGTGTCCCCCCAAACCGCGAGAGCGTTCCCGCCATGCCGCCCCTCCCACTGGAACCCAGCGTGACGTCACATGGTATGGAATACCGGGCTCTGTTTGGCCAGGTGGGGTCAGCCCCCACCCCCCAGCTGTGCCCCTTCCTGGAGTCCGGTGAAAATTAACCCTGTCCTGGCCAAACCCAGGACACCCACAGAGCACAGCCAACAGCAAAGGCCAGGCCTACAGACAGGCTTAGCCAGCTGGCAGCGAAGCACGGAGGCACTGAACACAATGGAAGAGGCAGTCCCTCATGCCCAGCACACCTCCAAAGCCCACAGCAGCCTGCCAGGGCTGTGAGGAAATGGGAACCCCTCTTGAAAACATGCCCGCAAACCACACCATGTGAATGCCATGGCTGACCTCCCTGATGACACCCCACCTCTCCCATGCTTTGGTTGCATCTTCTGCCTGCTCTGACAAGTGCCATCAACAACAAGTCTTTGGCCTCAAACACTTGCACTTAAAAGCTGCTGCCAGGGCCAAGTGGACACCTCGTCAAGAGAAAGACCTGAAATTAGATAATTGCAGGAAGCAGAACACACTGCACCTCATTACTTACACAGCTACAGCTGCAAATTGCTGTCATGTGCAAAGGCTGACTCACCCCCTTGGGCACTCAGGGACCAGCAGAAAAGCGAGGCCACAGCCTCTCTCCCCAGCACATTTCTCCTGACACCATCTTCTCCATGGTCAACAAGCTGAGCCTCAAAAACCTTCCCCTCCTGCTCCTGCTCTGGCTCTTTCAAAACCCTCGGCCCCCAGCCTCAGCAGCCCTGAAGAATGAAGGAAGCCCAGTAGAAGCCCTAATGCCTACGTGACCATTCTCAGGTGCTCCCGTGCTTTATAACTCATCAGTATCCGCTGTGTCTTTGCTGCTGAAGGGATCTCAATCCCCTGGATCTACTGAGATGGCAGACTGAAGGACCTCGCTGGCACACCATCCCTCAAACTTTAGCAGGCCACCCACAGCCTTATCTCTATGGGGTTATCCGTTTTCTCCTTCCAGTCTAGTTTCAAGCTTTTTCAGTGACCCCTGTTAACTCCTGTGCCAAAAACCTTGTGCCGCTTTGTGCTTTGAGTCAGGTTCAACCCGTCTGCTACCAGAAGCCCTGGTGTCATGCAGACCGACCCACGACCAGAAATACCAAAATTCTGCTGGAGACACCAGGCTCACAGCAAGGTGTTCATCTGCTGCCTCTTCCTGCATCAGGCACCTAGTCACGCCAAAGCCCAGTCTGCAAAGATGCTGGAACCAGCTAAAGGGAGAGTGATGGAGGGGCCAAAAGAAGCCACCAGGAATCCTGGCAGACCTTTCAACAGCAGAAATTCTGAACCAGAGCTGCCAGTACAGCAGCCTACTCTTGCAAGCAGCCTACTGCCATCGGATCGTCCTCATTGGCTGCTCTGGGTGATGTCCTCAGCTCCCAGGGAAATCCATGTCTCCTCCCGTGGCTTTGGCTTTGGAGGCCTGTGCTGCTTTAGATCTGCCACTGATCATAACCTTCTGGGCCCACCTCTTCCACTACTTTGCAGTCCAACTCACTGCCCACTTAGGCAGCCCACACTTTCTCAGCTTCTGTAGGAGCATGTGATGGGAGACAGGGACAAAGCTTCCATTCAAGTATAGCTCAACAACAGCCACTGCTCTCCCACTGTCCAATACCCACTCACTTTAACATAGAAGACATGGCGGTGACGCGAGCATGATCTCCCCTTTGTAAATCCACACCAACAACTCCCCATCACTTTCTTGACCTTGCTGGCCTTGGTAGTGCTTTGGGGAATATTTCCTATTTCCTCCATCACCTTTCCAATGGATGAGGTTAGTCCCACCAGCCTCTTCCTCGCATCTTCCTTCTTCAGTTGCTTCAAGACAGCTGGGCTACAAGCTCTCATTCAGCCATCAGGAAGCACTCCAAGGCAACATGACCTTGCCATGAGAATGGATAGTGAGCTCCCAACGGCATCAGCCAGCTCCCTCAGCACTCGTGCCTACGAGCAATCAACGCCCTACAGACTTGCGTACAACCAGATGCACAGTACTCCTTCCTAGTTGCCTTCATCCTCCTCAGCAATGAGGACAGCTCACCGGCCAAACGCCCTGCAAAACACTCACCTTGGATCAAATGGGATAGGGACTCTCATTCATCGAATTTTCAGAATGGATCAACTGCCACCAGATCCTCTGCAGCTATGTGCAGCGTGCTTGCCTCCAACTCCCCTTGGCAACCTCCAAAATCTCTTTCTCTCCATCAGACACTGTGCACAGAACTGGCCTCACCCCTAGGCACTCACCGCAAGTAAAGACCCCAGAGGCCCTGGATCACCAGTCTCCCCTACCTGCTGTTCACACTCCTCCTGTGTCTCTCGCCACACTCACAGGCTCTCCAGAAACTCACCTGCCCTTGCCGGCTGCCCCATAGACACCCATGGATTCATTTAGGTGGGAAAAGTCCCTTAACATCATGGAATCCAAATGTCAGCCTAACACTGCCAAGTCCACCACTAAACCATGTCCCTAAGCGCCACTTCGGCATGTTTTCTAAATACTTCCCATGATATTGACTCAACCACTTCCCCTGGGCACCCTGTTCCAATGCTTGACAGCGCTGTCGGTGATGATATTTTGCCGAACCTCTTTTGTAAATCTCTCCCAGTGCAACTTCAGGCCGTTTGCTCTTGCCCTATTGCTTGTTAATGGGAGAAGAGACTGACACCCAACTCCTTACAACCTCCTGCCAGGTACTTGTAGAGAGAGGCATGGTCTCCCTTCAGCCTCCTTTTCTCCACACTAATAAAGCCAAGTTCCCTTACCTGTGCCTCACAAGACTTCTGCGCTAGACCCTGCACCAGCTTTGTTGCTTTATCTTGCACACACTCCAGCACCTCAAGGTCTTTCTTGTAGTGAGCGGCCCAAAACTGAACACAGTATCTGAGGTGTTGCTTCACCAATGCTGAGTACGCAATGGACAATCGCTGCCCTAGTGCTGCTGGCCACACTATTTCTGGTACAAGCCAGGATGCCGTTGGCCATAGGGGGACACACATGGCTCAGGTGCAGTCGGCTGTCGACAAACAGCCCAGATCCTTTTCTGCCCGGCATCTTTCCAGCCACTCTTCCCCAGTCCTGTAGCTTTGCATGGGGTCATTGTGACCAAAGGGCAGGACGTGAAGGTTGGAGGTAGACTCGGCTGCAGTGACCATGAAATGGTCGAGTTCAGGATCCTGCGTGGAGGAAGCAGGGCGATAAGCAGGATCAAAACCCTGGACCTCAGGAGGGCTGACTTTGGCCTCTTCAAGGAGCTACTGGGAGGAATCCCGTGGGCCAGGGCTCTCGAAGGCAGGGGGGTCCATGAGTGCTGGTCGCTTTTTAAACAACACTTCTTCCATGCACAGGAGCAATGCATCCCCCTGAGAAAGAAATTTAGCAAAGGAGGAAGGAGACCTGCATGGTTAAACAAGGAGCTTCTAGCGGAGATCAGGCAGAAGAGAAAGGTGCATGGCATGTGGAAAGAGGGACAGGCCACTTGGGAAGAGTACAGAAACGTAGTGAGAGCATGCAGGGATGTGACGAGGAAGGCCAAGGCTCACCTGGAATTGAAGCTGGCAAGGGATGTCAAAAACAACAAGAAGGGCTTCTTCAACTACATCAGCAGCAAAAGGAAGGCTAGGGACAACGTGGGGCCGCTGCTGAATGAGGCGGGTGTCCTGGTGACGGAGGATGCGGAGAAGGCAGAGCTAATGAATGCCGCCTTTGCTTCAGTCTTCAGTGCTAAGACTGGCCCTCAGGAATCCCAGGCCCCGGAGGTAAGAGAGGAAGCCTACAGAGAGGACGACTTTCCCTTGGTCGAGGAGGACTGTGTGAGGGATCGCTTAAGCGATCTGGATGTCCACAAATCCATGGGCCCCGATGGAATGCACCCACGAGTGCTGAGGGAGCTGGCGGATGTCATTGCTGAGCCACTCTCCATCATCTTTGAGAGGTCCTGGAAGACAGGAGAGGTGCCCGAGGACTGGAGAAAGGCCAATGTCACTCCAATCTTCAAAAAGGGCAAGAAGGAGGACCCAGGGAACTACAGGCCGGTCAGCCTCACCTCCATCCCGGGAAAGGTGATGGAGCAGCTTATCCTGGAGGCCATCATGAAGCAAGTGGAAGAAAAGAAGGTTATCAGGAGTAGTCAGCATGGATTCACCAAGGGGAAATCATGCCTGACCAATCTGATAGCTTTCTACGATGACATGACTGGCTGGGTAGACGAAGGGAGAGCTGTGGATGTTATCTACCTTGACTTCAGCAAGGCTTTCGACACAGTCTCCCATGATATCCTCCTGGGGAAGCTGAGGAAGTGTGGGCTGGATGAGTGGTCGGTGAAGTGGATAGAGAACTGGCTGAATGGCAGAACTCAGAGGGTTGTCATCAGCGGCGCTGAGTCTAGTTGGAGGCTGGTGACAAGTGGTGTCCCTCAGGGGTCAGTACTGGGCCCAGTCTTGTTTAACTTCTTCATCAACGACCTGGATGAAGAGTTAGAATGTACCCTCAGCAAGTTTGCTGATGACACCAGACTGGGAGTTGTGGTAGACACACCGGAAGGCTGTGCTGCCATTCAGCGTGACCTGGATAGGCTGGAAAGCTGGGCAGAGAGGAACCTGATGAGATTCAACAAAGGCAAATGCAGGGTCCTGCACCTGGGGAGGAACAACTCCATGCACCCGTACAGGCTTGGGGTGGACCTGCTGGAGAGCAACTCTGCGGAGGGGGACCTGGGTGTCCTGGTGGATGACAGGTTAACCATGAGCCAGCAGTGTGCCCTGGCTGCCAAGAAGGCCAATGGCATCCTGGGGTGAATCAAGAAGAGTGTGGTCAGCAGGACGAGGGAGGTTCTCCTTCCCCTCTACACTGCCCTGGTGAGGCCTCATCTGGAGTCCTGTGTCCAGTTCTGGGCTCCCCACTTCAAGAAAGATGAAGAGCTACTGGAGAGAGTCCAGCGGAGGGCTACAAGGATGAGGAGGGGACTGGAACATCTCCCCTACGAGGAGAGGCTGAGGGAGCTGTGCTTGTTCAGCCTGAAGAAGAAAAGGCTGCGAGGGGACCTAATAAATGCTTATAAATATCTGCAGGGTGGGTGTCAGGAGGATGGGGCCAAGCTCTTTTCAGTGGTGCCCAGTGACAAGACAAGGGGCAATGGGCACAAACTGAGGCACAGGAAGTTCCGTCTGAACATGAGGAAGAACTTCTTCCCTCTGAGGGTGACGGAGCAATGGAACAGGCTGCCCAGGGAGGTTGTGGAGTCTCCTTCTCTGGAGATATTCAAGACCCGTGTGGACAAGGTCCTGTGCAGTCTGCTGTAGGTGACCCTGCTTCGGCAGGAGGGTTGGGCTAGATGACCCACAGAGGTCCCTTCCAACCCCTACTATTCTGTGATTCTGTGACTCTGTGAGGGCTGCTGGTGAGAGCAGGCTGTTGTTGTAGCAGGCGTGGTGCAGAGCTGGCAAGCCCTGTGCTGTCCGGAGGCCTGCCAGGCTCCCCAGAGGCTTGTGCTGGCCCCTCTCTAGAGATCCCCTTAGCTGGGTGCGAATCGTTTGCAACCTCGACTCTGGCTTGACGTGTCCAGACAAGGGCAAGGAAGCTCGTGAAGGAATTAGAGAACAGGAGTTAAGAGGAGTGGTTGAAGATACTCGGGGTGTGCAGTGTGAAGATAAAGAAGGCTGAGGGGTGACCTTATCGCTGTCTGCAACTACCTGAAAGGAGGTTGTAAGAAGATGGAAAGGTGGATAGAAGTCTCTTCTCCTTAGGCACATGTGATAGTAGAAGAGGACAGAGCCTCAAGTTGCATTCAGGGGAGTTTTGTATTGGGTATTCGGAAAAATTTCATCCTAGAAAGGGTGATGAAGTGCTGGAAGAGGCTGCCCAGGGAAGTGTCGGAGTCAGCATCTTGGGAGGTATTTGAAGGGCGTGTAGACATAAAATGATAGGACTAGAGAATCATAGTATAGTTTGTGTTGGAAGGGACCTTGAAAGGTCATCTAGTGCAGCCTTCCTGCAATGGGCAGGGACATCTAGCACTATAGCAGGTTGCTCCGAGCCGCGTCCATCCTGACCTTGAATGTTTCCAGGGATGGGACATCTCCCACCTCTCTGGGCAACCTGATCCAGTGTTTCCCGTTCATCATTGTAAAAAATTTCCTCCTTACATCCAGACTAAATCTACGCTCTTTTAGTTTAAAAGCAATACCCCTTGTCGTATCCGATGGAGCTACAGGCAGATGGTTTTGTGGTGGACTTGGCAGTGGTAGCTTAGCGACTGGAGCCGATGATAGGAAGAGTCTTTTCCCAGCTCAATAAGTCTATGATTGTATAAGGGGCAGCCGGCAAGGGCAGGTGAGTTTCTGGAGAGCGCGTGAGAGTGGCGAGAGGCAGAGCGGGAGTGTGAGCAGGAGGCAGGGGAGGCTGGTGAGGCAGGGCGTTTGGTGGCCTGTGCTTGAGGTGAGTGCCGAGTGGCCAGGCCACTTGTCTGCACAGCACGTGACAGGAAGAAAGAGGGTTTGGAGCATGGCAAGGAGAGCTGGGGGCAATCATGGTGCAGGTGTCTGCAGAGCCGCTGTCCTGGTGGCGGTTGGTGCATTCTGAAGTGTTGATGAATGAGAGGCCGTGTCCCACTTCAGGCAAGGTGAGTGTTTTGCAGGGTGTTTGGCTTGTGAGTTGTCCTCGTTGTTGAGGAGGACGAAGGGAGGTAGGAAGGAGTGCTGTGCGTCTGGATGTACACAGGTCTATTGGTCCTTGCTGGCTTGTAGCTGCGAATGCCGAGGGAGCTGGCTGCTGTCCTTGGGAGCTCAGTGCCCATTCTCTTGTCAAGGTCATGTTGCGTGGGAGTGGTTGCTGATATGTGGAAGAGAGCTCGTAGCCCTCCTGTCTTGAAGAACATGAGGAAGGAAGGTGTGGGAAAGCAGAGGCTAGTGATCCTCAGCTTGTCCCCTGGAGAGGTGATGGAGGAAGTGGTCCCAAAAGCACTGCCAAGTGAAGGTGAAGAAAGTGATGGGGAGCTTTTGGGGTGAATTTAGAAAGGGGAAATGCTGCTTCAGTGACCTCCATTTCTTGTGTGTTGAAGTGAGTGGGTGTTGGACAAGGGGAGAGCAGTGGCTTTTGGACCGTTTGTCACTGTCTGCCATTGGGTGGTCCTAGAGAAGCTGAGAAAGTGTGGGTAGCACAAGTGGCCCGTGAAGTGCACTGCAAAGTGGCTGAAGGTCTGTGCCCAGAGGCTTGTGATGAGTGGCGCAAAGTCCACTAACAGTCAGGTGTCAAGTGATGTAGGCCAGGAGTCGTATCCATGGGGCCACGACTGTTCATCTTCCTGATCGATGAGGTGGGCAGCGGGTCAGAGTGGCCCCTGAGGCAGTCGGCAGCTGATGCAGAAGGTGGAGGACTGGCCGAGTGGTTGTGGCAGTGTTGAGAGGGAGTTGGAGAAGTTGGCGAACAGGGCCGAGAGGAATGTCCTGAGGTTCAAGACAGGCAATCAGAGAATCATTAATGTATGAAAAGACCTCCAAGATCATCAAATCCAACCATTAGCACAACACTACGATGCCTGCTAAACAGTGTCCCGAAGCGCAATGTCTACACATTTTTGAAACAGCTGCGGGTCTGGTGACTCCACCAGTTCCCTGGGCACATGCCAAGTCGTGCATGAGGGCAGGAACAGCGCTGGTCCCCAGGACATTGTGGAGGCTGAGAGGCATGAAAGCAGCTTTGCTGAGCCCAACCTTGTGGTGCTGGCAGAAAGCAAGGTGACTACAAGGCAGCAAGGCAGCCTTGGGGCCAAAGAGGCCCAGAGTCTCGAGGGCGACATTGGGAGGAGCATTGGCAGCACATTGGGACAGGTGATCTTGCTGTCTCTTCATCACTGAGGGTGCCCCGTGTGGAATCCTGTGTGCAGCTGAGGGCTTGGCAGTGGAAGAGGTGCACGGCATTAGTGGAAGAAGTTGAGTGCAGGGCCAGCGAGATGCTTAAGGGTCTGGAGCATCCTTCCACTGAGGAGAAGCCGAGTGAGCTGGGAGGTGTTTTAGCCAGGAGGCAAAGCTGCTGATCGGAGATGACACAAATGTGTGTCAAAACCCGAGTGGAAGGCATGAGGCCAGGCAAGTCGGACTCTTGTGTTGGCTGCCCATGACCAGGGCAAGAGGAAATGGGCAAATCAGAAGAGATGGGCCATTTCCTTGGAAGTGAAGACAATGCTTTTTCAGTGTGCAGCCAAGCAGTGGAAGCGGTTGCACAGAGAGGTGTTGGAGTCTTGATTGTAGGAGCTACTGAAAAGCTGAGTGGCCGTGGTCATGGACATCCTGCTGGAGCTGATGCTGTTGTGTAGTTTGGTTTGAACTGGGTGATCCCTAGGGGTTCCTTGCGCACCCAATGATCTTGTTTGCTGTGCTTCTGCTTGTTCTGATGACCTGAGGTACATTGTCAGGAAGAGAGCTGGTCAAGTGCGTGCTGCCATGGGGAGCTTGCATCAGAGGTGTGAGTAGAAGTGCGTTAGCATGTGCAAGCCTTTGTTTGAGCAATTGAAGGGTTTGTTGTCATGGACTGGAAGCCCCCCTGTGCTGCTCTGTGTTGTTGCTGGTGTTGTTGCTTGGGACACACTTCCTATGAGAGGTCTTGTAGCCCGTTTGGACACATTCTGAGACCCTCTTGAGCCCTGGCTTTGTGCAGGGTGAAGGCGGCAGAGCCTTGTGAGGTGCAAGGAAGAGGAGGCATCTGAGGCTGTGATGCAGGAGAACTTTATTGAGGGAACGTAAAACAGCGAAAAGGCATGAGTGTGAAGTGGCTGGGAGACAGTCTAGAAGAGCAAGTAGGGCGACAATCAGCGGGGGTCCCTTGGGTGAGATAGATCCGGCCAGAGCAACGAGGTCTTTGTGCTCTGCAGTGGATTTCCCCAGTGCCCTATGAGCTGTGAGAAGGTTTTTGCAGCAGAAAATACCGGACATAGTTGAAGGGGCAAAGGAAAAAAGGAAGAGGGAGAGGAGGAGGTCCATGGGCCATGTTTGCAGGCAGCCCAAGCTGACTGCTTCCTTGCCTGTGTGCTTGTTGCATTGAGAGGAACAGATGTGAACGGCTGGTCTAGATGCCAGGAAGGGCCTGGATGTGCATCCTCAATGCATGCGGAGGCTTCCAGAGCAGGGGTGGTGGTAAGGGGGCCTTTAGCAGGGGTAGCAGCCTCTTCCGCCGTAGTTGCAGCCTCTTGCGCCGTAGTAGCAGCCCAGGCCTCCAAAGCCGTAGCCGTAGCCATAGCCATAGCCAAAGGCACCGGAGGAGACGGGCACTCCCTAGCAAAAGGAAGGCTAGGGACAACGTGGGGCCGCTGCTGAATGAGGCGGGTGTCCTGGTGACGGAGGATGCGGAGAAGGCAGAGCTAATGAATGCCGCCTTTGCTTCAGTCTTCAGTGCTAAGACTGGCCCTCAGGAATCCCAGGCCCCGGAGGTAAGAGAGGAAGCCTACAGAGAGGACGACTTTCCCTTGGTCGAGGAGGACTGTGTGAGGGATCGCTTAAGCGATCTGGATGTCCACAAATCCATGGGCCCCGATGGAATGCACCCACGAGTGCTGAGGGAGCTGGCGGATGTCATTGCTGAGCCACTCTCCATCATCTTTGAGAGGTCCTGGAAGACAGGAGAGGTGCCCGAGGACTGGAGAAAGGCCAATGTCACTCCAATCTTCAAAAAGGGCAAGAAGGAGGACCCAGGGAACTACAGGCCGGTCAGCCTCACCTCCATCCCGGGAAAGGTGATGGAGCAGCTTATCCTGGAGGCCATCATGAAGCAAGTGGAAGAAAAGAAGGTTATCAGGAGTAGTCAGCATGGATTCACCAAGGGGAAATCATGCCTGACCAATCTGATAGCTTTCTACGATGACATGACTGGCTGGGTAGACGAAGGGAGAGCTGTGGATGTTATCTACCTTGACTTCAGCAAGGCTTTCGACACAGTCTCCCATGATATCCTCCTGGGGAAGCTGAGGAAGTGTGGGCTGGATGAGTGGTCGGTGAAGTGGATAGAGAACTGGCTGAATGGCAGAACTCAGAGGGTTGTCATCAGCGGCGCTGAGTCTAGTTGGAGGCTGGTGACAAGTGGTGTCCCTCAGGGGTCAGTACTGGGCCCAGTCTTGTTTAACTTCTTCATCAACGACCTGGATGAAGAGTTAGAATGTACCCTCAGCAAGTTTGCTGATGACACCAAACTGGGAGGTATGGTAGATACACCAGAAGGCTGTGCTGCCGTTCAGCGTGACCTGGATAGGCTGGAGAGCTGGGCAGAGAGGAACCTGATGAGGTTCAACAAGGGCAAGTGCAGGGTCCTGCACCTGGGGAGGAACAACCTCATGCACCAGTACAGGCTTGGGGTGGACCTGCTGGAGAGCAGCTCTGCGGAGAGGGACCTGGGTGTCCTGGTGGACGACAGGTTAACTATGAGCCAGCAGTGTGCCCTGGCTGCCAAGAAGGCCAATGGGATCCTGGGGTGCATCAAGAAGAGTGTGGCCAGCAGGACAAGGGAGGTTCTCCTTCCCCTCTACACTGCCCTGGTGAGGCCTCATCTGGAGTACTGTGTCCAGTTCTGGGCTCCCCACTTCAAGAAAGATGAAGAGCTACTGGAGAGAGTCCAGCGGAGGGCTACAAGGATGGTGAGGGGACTGGAGCATCTCCACTACGAGGAGAGGTTGAGGGAACTGGGCTTGTTCAGCCTGAAGAAGAGAAGGCTGCGAGGGGACCTTATAAATGCCTACAAATATGTGAAGGGTGGGTGTCAGGCGGATGGGGCCAAGCTCTTTTCAGTGGTGCCCAGTGACAGGACAAGGGGCAATGGGCACAAACTGAGGCACAGGAAGTTCCGTCTGAACATGAGGAGGAACTTCTTCTCTCTGAGGGTGACGGAGCACTGGAACAGGCTGCCCAGGGAGGTTGTGGAGTCTCCTTCTCTGGAGATATTCAAGACCCGCCTGGACAAGGTCCTGTGCAGCCTGCTGTAGGTGACCCTGCTTCGGCGGGGGGGTTGGACTAGATGACCCACAGAGGTCCCTTCCAACCCCTACTATTCTGTGATTCTGTGATTCTGTGATTCTGTGACCCAGCACTCAGCCTTGTTGAAGCTCCTACAGCTGGCTTCGGCCCATAGATCCAGCCAGTCGAAATCCCTCTGTAGAGCCTTCCCACCCTCAAGCACATCTACACTCCCGCCCAACTTTGTGTCATCTGCAACCTTATTGAGGGTGCACTCGATCCCCTCGTGCAGATCATTGATAAAGACATTAAACAGAACTGGCCCCAGTACTGAGCCCTGGGGAGCACCTCTTGTGACCAGCCGCCAACAGGCTCTAACTCCATTCGCCAAAACTCTTGGTGTCTGGCTATCCAGCCAGTTTGCTAACCAGCAAAGGGTATGTCCGTCCAAGCCACGAGCAGTCAGTGTCGCCAGGAGAAGGCTGTGGGACATGGTGTCAAAGGCTTGCTGAAGTCTAGGCAGAACACATTCACAGCCACTCCCTCATTCACTAAGAACCTTGCCCTCGAATCAGATCAGGTTAGTCAAGCAGGACCTGCCTTGCATAAACCCATGCTCACTGGGCCTGATCTCCCAGTTGTCCCATATGTGCCATGTACTTGCACTCCAGAGGATCTACTTCATAACCTTCCCAGGCTTCGAGGTCAGATTGACAGGCTTGGAGTTCCCTGGACATTCATTCTGGCCCTTCTTGTAGACGGGCATCACATTTGCTACATTCCAGTCAACTGGGACCTGCCCGATTAGCCAGGACTGCTGCTAAATTCTTGGAAATTGCTTAGTGAGCACCTCTGCCAGCTCCCTCAGTACCCTTGGGTGGATCCCATCCGGCCCCATACACCTCTGTTTGTCTCAGTGTGGTAGGAACTCACTAAGCATTTCCATTGGCTTGTGGGGGCTTCATTCTGCTCCCCGACCCTGTCTTCCAGATCATGGGGCTGGGTACTCAGACAACAACTCGTATTACTATTAAATACTGTGGCAAAGGCGGCATTAAATACCTCAGCCTTTCCCTCATCCTTTGTCACTCTCTCTGCTGTACTGTATTTCCATCAGACATCTGATCTAATCTCAGTCTAAGTTGAAGGCCACCACAGCAACAAGGGCTAATGATTGTGATACTTCTCCCAGCCGGTTGTAGAATATTTCGTCTGCAACTGTATCATAACTTTCCTGCTGCACATCAGCTTCCAGCTCCCCCTGTTTGTTGCCCATGCTGTATGCACTGCTGTAGACACACTGCAGCTGGGCTATTGATGCCGCTGCCTTTTCTGGGGCTTTTTCTAATGCCTTTGTGACAATTTTGAGGTACTTCATGGTTTCTAACACACACAAAGCCCCTTGTGTCTTTGCTGTCGCAGGGATCTCAAACCCCTGCATCCACGGAGATGGTGGACTGAAGGACCTCACTAGTACACTGTCACCCAAACATTCATATGCCGTCCCCAGGCATAACTCTACAGATTTATTCCTTTCCTCCTCCAAATCCAGTCCAAAGCACTTTCAATGAACGCTGCGAACTCCTGTGCAAAGAGTCCTTTCCCCCTTGTACTCAGGTGTCCAGGTACGTGTATATCGTCTGTTGCCAGTAGGTCTGGTGTCAAGTAGATGGACCAATGATCAAAAACCCCAAAATTCTAGCGGTGAAGCCAGGCTGGAAGCCAGGTATTGATGTGCTACCTCTTCCTGCATCAAACACTGCGTCACGCCAAGGTTCAGGCTGTAAATGTGCCACACCCAGCTCAAGGGAGCACTACAGAGGGGTCAACAGAAGCCTTTGGGGTGCCTGGCAGGCCTCCAGACAGCACAGGGGTTGGGAGCTCAGAACCAGGGCTGACAAATCAATAGCTTGCTCTCACAAGCAGCCCTCCAACTGCTTGCGCTGTGACAGCCAGGGATGGACAGGGTCCCCTCTTTACAATGCACCTGCAGACCACAACACTATAGTGCCACGGGATGACCTCACTGATGACAACCGACCTCTCCTATGCTTTGGACGCATCTTCTGCACGCACTGGCATGCGCCATCAACGCCAAGGCTTTGGCCTCTATTACTCCCACATAAAACGTGACACCAAGGTCAGATGGACACATCCTCAGGAGGAGGACATGAAAAAGGGAGCACTGTGGGAAGGAAAACATTCCCTGTCTCATTACTAGCGAGCTTGTGGCATGTAATAGCTGCTTGCTGCAAAGTGCTGTCATGTGCAAAGGCTGTCCCGCCCCTCAGGAACCAGCATAAAAGCAAGCCCAGGGCTGCTCTCCCTCACACTTTTCTCCTGACACCTTCTCCTCCACGGACAGCAAGGTAAGCCTCAAACCCCTGCCCCTCCTTCTCTGGTGCTGCCTATTCCAACACCCTCAGACCACAGCCTCAGCAGCCCTGATCCCTGCCCTCTGCCACACTCTCCCCACAGCCCCATACCAGCCCTCCCCACTCCCTCCGCCTCATACAACACCACCCCTTGCACCCCCACACCAACCCACTTTCTCATCACCATCTCTTCCAGGGACCCTCCACACCACACACATGGCCTGCTACGACCTCTGCCGCCCCTGCGGACCCACCCCGCTGGCCAACAGCTGCAACGAGCCCTGTGTCAGGCAGTGCCAGGACTCCCGCGTCATCATTGAGCCCTCCCCCGTGCTGGTCACCCTGCCAGGACCCATCCTCACCTCCTTCCCACAGAACACCGCCGTTGGATCCTCCGCATCCGCTGCCGTGGGCAGCGAACTCAGCTCCCAGGGAGTGCCCATCTCCTCCGGTGGCTTCGGCTATGGCTACGGCTGTGGCTACGGCTTAGGAGGCCTGGGCTGTTACTATGGCAGAAGAGGCTGCTACCCCTGCTAAAGGCCCTTTTCACCACCCCTGCCTTGGAAGGTACAGCATGGATTGAGGACACACATCCAGGTCCTTTCTGGCACATCCACCTGCCATCCACAGCTCCTCCTCTCAAGGCACCAAGCAACAAAGCAGGGAAGGGGCCAGTTCGGGCTGTCTGCAAACATGGCCCATGTCCCTTCTCCTCTTCTCCCACTGCCTTCTTTGCGTCACCCCTTCTGCTCTGTCCAGTACTCTCCTCTGCAAACAAATTCTCACAAGCCAAAGACCACTGGGGAATTCCACTGTAACGCTGCCACTGTGGTGCAGGAAGACCTGGGTGCTCTGGACAGATCTCTCTCACACAGAGACCTCGCTGGTGATTGCCCTCCTTGCACCTTAGATGGGTTCCCTTCCACTTGGTGCTCCTGCCTTTTCACTGTTCATTTATCTTTTTTGTCAATAAAGTTCTCCTGCATCCCAGCCTGAGATGACTCCTCTTCCTTTTATCTCCCTGGGCTCTTCTACCTTCACCTGGCACAAAGCCAGGGCTGAAGATGTTCGCAGAGGGTGTGGAAAAAGGTCTGAAAGTCCTCTCCTAGGAAGTATGTCCACAGCAACAACACCACCAACAACACAAAGCCACACATGGGGGCTTCCAGTGCATGACAACAAAACATTCAAATGCCGAAAGAAAGGCTTGGATATCCTATCGCACCTCTACTCACACCTCTGACACCAGCTCCCCATGGCAGCATGCACTTGACCTACTCTCTTCCTCACCAGCACGACTCTCAGCCCATCACAGCAAGCAGATTCACAGCAAACAATCATTTAGTGGGCAAAGGAACCTCCAGGGAACACCTAGTTCGATCCAGGCTGCTCAGGCAGGGTCGGCTCCAGCAGGGCTCCAGCAGACTTGTGTACATCCAGGCGCACAGCACTCCTTCCTACCTCCCTTCATCCTCCTCAACAACGAGGACAGCTCACTGGCCAAATACCCTGCAAAACACTCACCTTGGCTGAAAGGGGACAGGGCCTCTCATTCATCAATGTTTCAGAATGCATCAACTGCCACCAGTACCTTGGCTCTGCAGCCACCTGAAGCATGGTTGCCCCAAACTCCCCTCAGTGAGCTCCAAATCCTCTTTCTTCTTATCAGGCACTGTGCAGAGAAGTGGCCTCACCCCTCGGCACTCACCCCAAGGAGACACCACACACACCCTGCCTGCCCACATCAGGTCTAAGCCACTTCCACACCCGCTCTGCCGCTCGACACAGTCATGGGCTCTCTGGACACTGGTCTGCCCTTGCAGGGTGCTCCACATCAAGCACTGTGTCGTGCCAAAGCCCAGGCTGCAAACGTGCTGAACTCAGCTAAGGGGAGCCTTAGAGAGGGGCCAACACAAGGCTCTGGGGAGCCTGGCTGCAACGCGACAGCACAGGGCTTGCGAGCCCTGAAACAGGGCTGCAAGGACAACAGCCTGCTCTTGAGAGCAGCCCTCCAGCTGCTTCCACTTCGACACCCAGGGATGGCCCCAAACGGGAACAAGAGAAAACAGGCAGCTGCCTTTCTCCCAGCTGAATCCTTACAAGCATGAGGGACATCAAGCAACCCACAGAGCACAGCCAACAGCAAAGGCCAGGCCTACAGACAGGCTCAGCCAGCTGGCAGCGAGGCACGGAGGCACTAAACACAATGGAAGAGGCAGTCCCTCATGCCCAGCACACCTCCAAAGCACACAGCAGCCTGCCAGGGCTGTGAGGAAATGGGAACCCCTCTTGAAAACATGCCCGCAAACCGCACCATGTGAATGCCATGGCTGACCTCCCTGATGACATCCCCACCTCTCCCATGCTTTGGTTGCATCTTCTGCCTGCTCTGACAAGTGCCATCAGCGACAAGTATTCGGTCTCAAACACTTGCACTTAAAAGCTGCTGCCAGGGCCAAGTGGACACGTCCTCAAGAGAAACATCTGAAATTAGATAATTGCAGGAAGCAGAACACACTGCACCTCATTACTTACACAGCTACAGCTGCAAATTGCTGTCATGTGCAATGGCTGACTCGCCCCCTTGGGCACTCAGGGACCAGCAGAAAAGCGAGGCCACAGTCTCTCTCCCCAGCACATTTCTCCTGACACCATCTCCTCCATGGTCAACAAGCTGAGCCTCAATAACCTTCCCTTCCTGCTCCTGCCCCGGCACTTTCAAAACCCTCGGCCCCCAGCCTCAGCAGCCCTGAAGAGAGAAGGAAGCTCAGTTAGAAGCCCTAATGCCTACGTGACCATTCTCAGGCGCTCCCGTGCTTTCTAACTCAGCAATACCCGCTGTGTCTTTGCTGCTGAAGGGATCTCAATCCCCTGGATCTACTGAGATGGCAGACTGAAGGACCTCGCTGGCACACCGTCCCTCAAACTTTGGCAGGCCACCCACAGCCTTATCTCTATGTGATTATTCGTTTTCTCCTTCCAGTCTAGTTTCAAGCTCTTGCAGTGAACCCTGCTAACTCCTGTGCCAAACACCTTGTGCCGCTTTGAGTCAGGTGGAACCCATCTGCTGCTAGAAGCCCTGGTGTCATGCAAAGAGACCCATGACCAGAAATACCAAAATTCTGCTGGAGACACCAGGCTCGCAGCAAGGTGTTGATCTGCTGCCTATTACTGCATCAGGCACCTAGTCACGCCAAAGCCCAGTCTGCAAAGATGCTGGAACCAACTAAAGGGAGAGTGATGGAGGGGCCAAAAGAAGCTACCAGGAAGCCTGACAGGCCTTTCAACAGCAGAAATTCTGAACCAGAGCTGCCAGCACAGCATCCTCCTCTTCCAAGCAGCCCACTGCCATCGGATCGTCCTCATTGGCTGCCCTGGGTGATGTCCTCAGCTCCCAGGGAGTGCCCGTCTCCTCCGGTGGCTTTGGCTATGTCTTTCGAAGTCTGGGCTGCTTCAGTCCTGCCACTGATCACCAGCTTCTGGGCACAGCTCTTGCACTACTTTGCAATCCAACTCACTGCCCACTTAGGCAGCACACACTTTCTCAGCTTCTGTAGGAGCATGTGATGGGAGACAGGGACAAAGCTTCCATTCAAGTAAACCTCAACAACAGCCACTGTTCTCCCCTTGTCCAACACCCACTCACTTCAACACACAAGAAATGGAGGTCACTGAAGCACCATTTCCCCTTTCTAAATTCACCCCAAAAGCTCCCCGTCACTTTCTTCACCTTCACTTGGCAGTGCTTTTGGGACCACTTCCTCCATCACCTCTCCAGGGGACAAGCTGAGGATCGCTAGCCTCTGCTTTCCCACACCTTCCTTCCTCAGGTTCTTCAAGACAGGAGGGCTACGAGCTCTCTTCCACATATCAGCAACCTCTCCCACGCAACATGACCTTGACAAGAGAATGGGCACTGAGCTCCCAAGGACAGCAGCCAGCTCCCTCGGCATTCGCAGCTACAAGCCAGCAAGGACCAATAGACCTGTGTACATCCAGACGCACAGCACTCCTTCCTACCTCCCTTCGTCCTCCTCAACAATGAGGACAACTCACAAGCCAAACACCCTGCAAAACACTCACCTTGCCTGAAGTGGGACACGGCCTCTCATTCATCAACACTTCAGAATGCACCAACCGCCACCAGGACAGCGGCTCTGCAGCCACCTGCACCATGATTGCCCCCAGCTCTCCTTGCCATGCTCCAAACCCTCTTTCTTCCTGTCACGTGCTGTGCAGACAAGTGGCCTGGCCACTCGGCACTCACCTCAAGCACAGGCCACCAAACGCCCTGCCTCACCAGCCTCCCCTGCCTCCTGCTCACACTCCCGCTCTGCCTCTCGCCACTCTCACGCGCTCTCCAGAAACTCACCTGCCCTTGCCGGCTGCCCCTTATACAATCATAGACTTATTGAGCTGGGAAAAGACTCTTCCTATCATTGGCTCCAGCTGCTAAGCTACCGCTACCAAGTCCACCACGAAACCATCTGCCTGTAGCTCCATCGGATACGACAAGGGGTATTGCTTTTAAACTAAAAGAGTGTAGATTTAGACTGGATGTAAGGAGGAAATTTTTTACAATGATGAACGGGAAACACTGGATCAGGGTGCCCAGAGAGGTGGGAGATGTCCCATCCCTGGAAACATTCAAGGTCAGGATGGACGCGGCTCGGAGCAACCTGCTATAGTGCTAGATGTCCCTGCCCATTGCAGGAAGGCAGCACTAGATGACCTTTCAAGGTCCCTTCCAACACAAACTATACTATGATTCTCTAGTCCTATCATTTTATGTCTACACGCCCTTCAAATACCTCCCAAGATGCTGACTCCGACCCTTCCCTGGGCAGCCTCTTCCTGCACTTCATCACCCTTTCAGGGATGAAATTTTTCCGAATACCCAATACAAACCTCCCCTGAATGCAACTTGAGGCTCTGTCCTCTTCTACTATCACATGTGCCTAAGGAGAAGAGACTTCTATCCACCTTTCCACCTTCTTACAACCTCCTTTCAGGTAGTTGCAGACAGCGATAAGGTCACCCCTCAGCCTTCTTTATCTTCACACTGCACACCCCGAGTATCTTCAACAGCTCCTCTTAACTCCTGTTCTCTAATTCCTTCACGAGCTTCCTTGCCCTTGTCTGGACACGTCAAGCCAGAGTCGAGGTTGCAAACGATTCGCACCCAGCTAAGGGGATCTCTAGAGAGGGGCCAGCACAAGCCTCTGGGGAGCCTGGCAGGCCTCCGCACAGCACAGGGCTTGCCAGCTCTGCACGACGCCTGCTACAACAACAGCCTGCTCTCACCAGCAGCCCTCACAGAGTCACAGAATCACAGAATAGTAGGGGTTGGAAGGGACCTCTGTGCGTCATCTAGCCCAACCCTCCTGCCAAAGCAGGGTCACCTACAGCAGACTGCACAGGACCTTGTCCACGCGGGTCTTGAATATCTCCAGAGAAGGAGACTCCACAACCTCCCTGGGCAGCCTGTTCCAGGGCTCCGTCACCCTCAGAGGGAAGAAGTTCTTCCTCATGTTCAGACGGAACTTCCTGTGCCTCAGTTTGTGCCCATTGCCCCTTGTCCTGTCACTGGGCACCACTGAAAAGAGCTTGGCCCCATCCTCCTGACACCCACCCTGCAGATATTTATAAGCATTTATTAGGTCCCCTCGCAGCCTTTTCTTCTTCAGGCTGAACAAGCCCAGCTCCCTCAGCCTCTCCTCGTAGGGTAGATGTTCCTGTCCCCTCATCAGACTTGTAGCCCTCCGCTGGACTCTCTCCAGTAGCTCTTCATCTTTCTTGAACTGGGGAGCCCAGAACTGGACACAGGACTCCAGATGAGGCCTCACCAGGGCAGTGTAGAGGGGAAGGAGAACCTCCCTCGTCCTGCTGACCACACTCTTCTTGATGCACCCCAGGATTCCATTGGCCTTCTTGGCAGCCAGGGCACACTGCTGGCTCATGGTTAACCTGTCATCCACCAGGACACCCAGGTCCCTCTCCGCAGAGCTGCTCTCCAGCAGGTCCACCCCAAGCCTGTACTGGTGCATGGGATTGTTCCTCCCCAGGTGCAGGACCCTGCATTTGCCTTTGTTGAATCTCATCAGGTTCCTCTCTGCCCAGCTTTCCAGCCTATCCAGGTCACGCTGAATGGCAGCACAGCCTTCCGGTGTGTCTACCACAACTCCCAGTCTGGTGTCATCAGCAAACTTGCTGAGGGTACATTCTAACTCTTCATCCAGGTCGTTGATGAAAAAGTTAAACAAGACTGGGCCCAGTACTGACCCCTGGGGGACACCACTTGTCACCAGCCTCCAACTAGACTCAGCGCCGCTGATGACAACCCTCTGAGTTCTGCCATTCAGCCAGTTCTCTATCCACTTCACCGACCACTCATCCAGCCCACACTTCCTCAGCTTCCCCAGGAGGATATCATGGGAGACTGTGTCGAAAGCCTTGCTGAAGTCAAGGTAGATAACATCCACAGCTCTCCCTTCGTCTACCCAGCCAGTCATGTCATCGTAGAAAGCTATCAGATTGGTCAGGCATGATTTCCCCTTGGTGAATCCATGCTGACTACTCCTGATAACCTTCTTTTCTTCCACTTGCTTCATGATGGCCTCCAGGATAAGCTGCTCCATCACCTTTCCCGGGATGGAGGTGAGGCTGACCGGCCTGTAGATCCTCCTTCTTGCCCTTTTTGAAGATTGGAGTGACATTGGCCTTTCTCCAGTCCTCGGGCACCTCTCCTGTCCCACAGGACCTCTCAAAGATGATGGAGAGTGGCTCAGCAATGACATCCGCCAGTTCCCTCAGCACTCGTGGGTGCATTCCATTGGGGCCCATGGATTTGTGGGCGTCCAGATCGCTTAAGCGATCCCTCACACAGTCCTCCTCGACCAAGGGAAAGTCGTCCTCTTTGTAGGCTTCTTCTCATACCTCTGGGGCCTGCGATTCCTGAGGGCCAGTCTTAGCACTGAAGACTGAAGCAAAGAAGGCATTCAGTAGCTCTGCCTTCTCCGCATCCTCCGTCACCAGGACACCCGCCTCATTCAGCAGCGGCCCCACATTGTCCCTAGCCTTCCTTTTGCTGCTGATGTACTTGAAGAAGCCCTTCTTGTTGTTTTTCACATCCCTTGCCAGTTTCAATTCCAGGTGGACCTTGGCCTTCCTCGTCGCATCCCTGCATGCTCGGAACACGTTCCTGTACTCTTCCCAAGGGGCCGGCCCCTCTTTCCACATTCCATGGACCTTTCTCTTCTGCCTGATCTCTGCTAGAAGCTCCTTCTTTAACCATGCAGGTCGCCTGCCTCCTTTGCTCGATTTCTTTCTCAGGGGGATGCATTGCTCCTGTGCATGGAAGAAGTGTTGTTCAAAGAGCGACCAGCACTCATGGACCCCCCTGCCTTCGAGAGCCCTGGCCCACGGGATTCCTCCCAGTAGCTCCTTGAAGAGGGCAAAGTCAGCCCTCCTCTGCCTGCTTCCCCTTCCACACCCCGCACACGGCAATAGCCATGCTCAAGCCCAAACAGGCAGCCCTCATTCTCCCACCTACAACTTTACAAGCATGAGGGACACCAACACACCAGAAGCACATAACCAAACGGAAAGGCCAGGCATAAGCACACCCTTAGCCAGCTGGCAGCAAGGCAGGGATGCACTGAACACCATGCAAGGGGCAGCCCCTCACGCCCACTACACCTGCTAAACCCACAGCAGCCTCCAAGGGCTGCAAGGAAACGGGGTCCCCTCTTCACAACGCACCCGCAAACCACACCACACCAGTGCCACGGCATGACTCCACTGATGACACCGCACCACTCCACGCTTTGCCCATGTCTGGTGAACGCGCTGACATGCACCTGCCATGGAAATACTCCCAAAAGCCGACTCTCACTTAAAAGGTGCCGACAGGGTCACACGGACACCTCCTCAACTGGACGACTTCAATTTGGAGAATTGCAGGAAGGAAGACACACCCCACCTCATTAGTCGCCAGCCTCTGGCATGCAACAGCTGCTTGCTGCAAAGCGCTGTCCTGCGCAAAGCCTGTCCCGCCCCTCGGGGACCAGCATATAAGTTGGACCAGCGCTGCTCTCCCTCACACACTTCTCCTGACACCTTCTCCTCCACCATCAACAAGGTGAGTCTCAACACCCCTGCCCCTCCTTCTCCTCACCTGGCTCTTCCAGGACGCTCGGACACCAGCCCTCCCCACTCCCTCACCCCCCTGCAGCACTGCCCCTCGCACCCCCATGCCCCTCCGCTTTCTCATCACCCCGTCTTCCAGGTACTCTCCACACCACACACATGGCCTGCTACGACCTCTGCCGCCCCTGCGGACCCACCCCGCTGGCCAACAGCTGCAACGAGCCCTGTGTCAGGCAGTGTGAGGACTCCCGTGTCATCATCCAGCCCTCCACCGTCGTGGTCACCCTGCCAGGACCCATCCTCAGCTCCTTCCCACAGAACACCACCGTTGGATCCTCCACATCCGCTGCCGTGGGCAGCGAACTCAGCTCCCAGGGAGTGCCCGTCTCCTCCGGTGCCTTTGGCTATGGCTATGGCTACGGCTACGGCTTAGGAGGCCTGGGCTGCTACTACGGCGCAAGAGGCTGCAACTATGGCGGAAGAGGCTGCTACCCCTGCTAAAGGCCCCCTTACCACCACCCCTGCTCTGGAAGCCTCCGCATGCACTGAGGATGCACATCCAGGCCCTTCCTGGCATCTAGACCAGCCGTCCACATCTGTTCCTCTCAATGCAACAAGCACACAGGCAAGGAAGCAGTCAGCTTGGGCTGCCTGCAAACATGGCCCATTGACCTCCTCCTCTCCCTCTTCCTTTTTTCCTTTACCCCTTCAACTATGTCCGGTATTTTCTGCTGCAAAAACCTTCTCACAGCTCATAGGGCACTGGGGAAATCCACTGCAGAGCACAAAGACCTCGTTGCTCTGGCCAGATCTATCTCACCCAAGGGACGCCCGCTGTTTGTCGCCCTACTTGCTCTTCTACACTGGCTCCCAGCCACTTCACACTCATGCCTTTTCGCTGTTTTACGTTCCCTCAATAAAGTTCTCCTGCATCACAGCCTCAGATGCCTCCTCTTCCTTGCATCTCACAAGGCTCTGCCGCCTTCACCCTGCACAAAGCCAGGGCTCAAGAGGGTCTCAGAATGGGTCCAAATGGGCTACAAGACCTCTCATAGGAAGTGTGTCCCAAGCAACAACACCAGCAACAACACAGAGCAGCACAGGGGGACTTCCAGTCCATGACAACAAACCCTTCAATTGCTCAAACAAAGGCTTGCACACGCTAACGCACTTCTACTCACACCTCTGATGCAAGCTCCCCATGGCAGCACGCACTTGACCAACTCTCTTCCCGACAATGTACCTCAGGTCATCATAACAAGCAGAAGCACAGCAAACAAGACCATTGGGTGCGCAAGGAACCCCTAGGGATCACCCAGTTCAAACCAAACTACACAACAGCATCAGCTCCAGCAGGATGTCCAGGACCACGGCCACTCAGCTTTTCAGTAGCTCCTACAATCAAGACTCCAACACCTCTCTGTGCAACCGCTTCCACTGCTTGGCTGCACACTGAAAAAGCATTGTCTTCACTTCCAAGGAAATGGCCCATCTCTTCTGATTTGCCCATTTCCTCTTGCCCTGGCCATGGGCAGCCAACACAAGAGTCCGACTTGCCTGGCCTCATGCCTTCCACTCGGGTTTTGACACACATTCCTGTCATCTCTGATCAGCAGCTTTGCCTCCTGGCTAAAACACCTCCCAGCTCACTCGGCTTCTCCTCAGCGGAAGGATGCTCCAGACCCTTAAGCATCTCGCTGGCCCTGCACTCAACTTCTTCCACTAACGCCGTGCCCCTCTTCCACAGCCGAGCCCTCAGCTGCACACAGGATTCCACACGGAGCACCCCCAGTAACGAAGAGACAGCAAGATCACCTCCCCCATTGTGCTGCCAATGCTCCTCCCAATGTCGCCCTCAAGACTCTGGGCCTCTTTGGCCCCAAGGCTGCCTTGCTGCCTTGTAGTCACCTTGCTTTCTGCCAGCACCACAAGGTTGGGCTCAGCAAAGCTGCTTTCAAGCCTCTCAGCCTCCACAATGTCCTGGGGACCAGCGCTGTTCCTGCCCTCATGCACGACTTGGCATGTGCCCAGGGAACTGGTGGAGTCACCAGACCCGCAGCTGTTTCAAAAATGTGTAGACATTGCGCTTCGGGACACTGTTTAGCAGGCATCGTAGTGTTGTGCTAAAGGTTGGATTTGATGATCTTGGAGGTCTTTTCATACATTAATGATTCTCTGATTGCCTGTCTTGAACCTCAGGACATTGCTCTCGGCCCTGTTCGCCAACTTCTCCAACTCCCTCTCAACACTGCCACAACCACTCGGCCAGTCCTCCACCTTCTGCATCAGCTGCCGACTGCCTCAGGGGCCACTCTGACCCGCTGCCCACCTCATCGATCAGGAAGATGAACAGTCGTGGCCCCATGGATACGACTCCTGGGCTACATCACTTGACACTTGACTGTCAGTGGACTTTGCGCCACTCATCACAAGCCTCTGGGCCCAGACCTTCAGCCACTTTGCAGTGCACTTCACAGGCCACTTGTGCTACCCACACTTTCTCAGCTTCTCTAGGACCACCCAATGGCAGACAGTGACAAAGGGTCCGAAAGCCACTGCTCTCCCCTTGTCCAACACCCACTCACTTCAACACACAAGAAATGGAGGTCACTGAAGCAGCATTTCCCCTTTCTAAATTCACCCCAAAAGCTCCCCATCACTTTCTTCACCTTCACTTGGCAGTGCTTTTGGGACCACTTCCTCCATCACCTCTCCAGGGGACAAGCTGAGGATCACTAGCCTCTGCTTTCCCACACCTTCCTTCCTCAGGTTCTTCAAGACAGGAGGGCTACGAGCTCTCTTCCACACATCAGCAACCGCTCCCGCGCAACATGACCTTGACAAGAGAACGGGCACTGAGCTCCCAAGGACAGCAGCCAGCTCCCTCGGCATTCGCAGCTACAAGCCACCAAGGACCGATAGACTTGTGTACATCCAGACGCACAGCACTCCTTCCTACCTCCCTTCATCCTCCTCAACAACGAGGACAACTCACAAGCCAAACACCCTGCAAAACACTCACCTTGCCTGAAGTGGGACACGGCCTCTCATTCATCAACACTTCAGAATGCACCAACCGCCACCAGGACAGCGGCTCTGCAGCCACCTGCACCATGATTGCCCCCAGCTCTCCTTGGCATGCTCCAAACCCTCTTTCTTCCTGTCACGTGCTGTGCAGAGAAATGACCTGGACACTCGGCACTCACCTCAAGCACAGGCCACCAAACGCCCTGCCTCACCAGCCTCCCCTGCCTCCTGCTCACACTCCCGCTCTGCCTCTCGCCACTCTCACGCGCTCTCCAGAAACTCACCTGCCCTTGCCGGCTGCCCCTTATACAATCATAGACTTATTTAGCTGGGAAAAGACTCTTCCTATCATCGGCTCCAGTCGCTAAGCTACCACTGCCAAGTCCACCACGAAACCATCTGCCTGTAGCTCCAGGGCATACGACAAGGGGTATTGCTTTTAAACTAAAAGAGCGTAGATTTAGACTGGATCTAAGGAGGAAACTTTGACAATGATGAACGGGAAACACTGGATCAAGTTGCCCAGAGAGGTGGGAGATGTCCCATCCCTGGAAACATTCAAGGTCAGGATGGACGCGGCTCGGAGCAACCTGCTATAGTGCTAGATGTCCCTGCCCATTGCAGGAAGGCTGCACTACATGACCTTTCAAGGTCCCTTCCAACACAAACTATACTATGATTCTCTAGTCCTATCATTTTATGTCTACACGCCCTTCAAATACCTCCCAAGATGCTGACTCCGACCCTTCCCTGGGCAGCCTCTTCCTGCACTTCATCACCCTTTCAGGGATGAAATTTTTCCGAATACCCAATACAAACCTCCCCTGAATGCAACTTGAGGCTCTGTCCTCTTCTACTATCACATGTGCCTAAGGAGAAGAGACTTCTATCCACCTTTCCACCTTCTTACAACCTCCTTTCAGGTAGTTGCAGACAGCGATAAGGTCACCCCTCAGCCTTCTTTATCTTCACACTGCACACCCCGAGTATCTTCAACAGCTCCTCTTAACTCCTGTTCTCTAATTCCTTCACGAGCTTCCTTGCCCTTGTCTGGACACGTCAAGCCAGAGTCGAGGTTGCAAACGATTCGCACCCAGCTAAGGGGATCTCTAGAGAGGGGCCAGCACAAGCCTCTGGGGAGCCTGGCAGGCCTCCGCACAGCACAGGGCTTGCCAGCTCTGCACGACGCCTGCTACAACAACAGCCTGCTCTCACCAGCAGCCCTCACAGAGTCACAGAATCACAGAATAGTAGGGGTTGGAAGGGACCTCTGTGCGTCATCTAGCCCAACCCTCCTGCCAAAGCAGGGTCACCTACAGCAGACTGCACAGGACCTTGTCCACGCGGGTCTTGAATATCTCCAGAGAAGGAGACTCCACAACCTCCCTGGGCAGCCTGTTCCAGGGCTCCGTCACCCTCAGAGGGAAGAAGTTCTTCCTCATGTTCAGACGGAACTTCCTGTGCCTCAGTTTGTGCCCATTGCCCCTTGTCCTGTCACTGGGCACCACTGAAAAGAGCTTGGCCCCATCCTCCTGACACCCACCCTGCAGATATTTATAAGCATTTATTAGGTCCCCTCGCAGCCTTTTCTTCTTCAGGCTGAACAAGCCCAGCTCCCTCAGCCTCTCCTCGTAGGGTAGATGTTCCTGTCCCCTCATCAGACTTGTAGCCCTCCGCTGGACTCTCTCCAGTAGCTCTTCATCTTTCTTGAACTGGGGAGCCCAGAACTGGACACAGGACTCCAGATGAGGCCTCACCAGGGCAGTGTAGAGGGGAAGGAGAACCTCCCTCGTCCTGCTGACCACACTCTTCTTGATGCACCCCAGGATTCCATTGGCCTTCTTGGCAGCCAGGGCACACTGCTGGCTCATGGTTAACCTGTCATCCACCAGGACACCCAGGTCCCTCTCCGCAGAGCTGCTCTCCAGCAGGTCCACCCCAAGCCTGTACTGGTGCATGGGATTGTTCCTCCCCAGGTGCAGGACCCTGCATTTGCCTTTGTTGAATCTCATCAGGTTCCTCTCTGCCCAGCTTTCCAGCCTATCCAGGTCACGCTGAATGGCAGCACAGCCTTCCGGTGTGTCTACCACAACTCCCAGTCTGGTGTCATCAGCAAACTTGCTGAGGGTACATTCTAACTCTTCATCCAGGTCGTTGATGAAAAAGTTAAACAAGACTGGGCCCAGTACTGACCCCTGGGGGACACCACTTGTCACCAGCCTCCAACTAGACTCAGCGCCGCTGATGACAACCCTCTGAGTTCTGCCATTCAGCCAGTTCTCTATCCACTTCACCGACCACTCATCCAGCCCACACTTCCTCAGCTTCCCCAGGAGGATATCATGGGAGACTGTGTCGAAAGCCTTGCTGAAGTCAAGGTAGATAACATCCACAGCTCTCCCTTCGTCTACCCAGCCAGTCATGTCATCGTAGAAAGCTATCAGATTGGTCAGGCATGATTTCCCCTTGGTGAATCCATGCTGACTACTCCTGATAACCTTCTTTTCTTCCACTTGCTTCATGATGGCCTCCAGGATAAGCTGCTCCATCACCTTTCCCGGGATGGAGGTGAGGCTGACCGGCCTGTAGATCCTCCTTCTTGCCCTTTTTGAAGATTGGAGTGACATTGGCCTTTCTCCAGTCCTCGGGCACCTCTCCTGTCCCACAGGACCTCTCAAAGATGATGGAGAGTGGCTCAGCAATGACATCCGCCAGTTCCCTCAGCACTCGTGGGTGCATTCCATTGGGGCCCATGGATTTGTGGGCGTCCAGATCGCTTAAGCGATCCCTCACACAGTCCTCCTCGACCAAGGGAAAGTCGTCCTCTTTGTAGGCTTCTTCTCATACCTCTGGGGCCTGCGATTCCTGAGGGCCAGTCTTAGCACTGAAGACTGAAGCAAAGAAGGCATTCAGTAGCTCTGCCTTCTCCGCATCCTCCGTCACCAGGACACCCGCCTCATTCAGCAGCGGCCCCACATTGTCCCTAGCCTTCCTTTTGCTGCTGATGTACTTGAAGAAGCCCTTCTTGTTGTTTTTCACATCCCTTGCCAGTTTCAATTCCAGGTGGACCTTGGCCTTCCTCGTCGCATCCCTGCATGCTCGGAACACGTTCCTGTACTCTTCCCAAGGGGCCGGCCCCTCTTTCCACATTCCATGGACCTTTCTCTTCTGCCTGATCTCTGCTAGAAGCTCCTTCTTTAACCATGCAGGTCGCCTGCCTCCTTTGCTCGATTTCTTTCTCAGGGGGATGCATTGCTCCTGTGCATGGAAGAAGTGTTGTTCAAAGAGCGACCAGCACTCATGGACCCCCCTGCCTTCGAGAGCCCTGGCCCACGGGATTCCTCCCAGTAGCTCCTTGAAGAGGGCAAAGTCAGCCCTCCTCTGCCTGCTTCCCCTTCCACACCCCGCACACGGCAATAGCCATGCTCAAGCCCAAACAGGCAGCCCTCATTCTCCCACCTACAACTTTACAAGCATGAGGGACACCAACACACCAGAAGCACATAACCAAACGGAAAGGCCAGGCATAAGCACACCCTTAGCCAGCTGGCAGCAAGGCAGGGATGCACTGAACACCATGCAAGGGGCAGCCCCTCACGCCCACTACACCTGCTAAACCCACAGCAGCCTCCAAGGGCTGCAAGGAAACGGGGTCCCCTCTTCACAACGCACCCGCAAACCACACCACACCAGTGCCACGGCATGACTCCACTGATGACACCGCACCACTCCACGCTTTGCCCATGTCTGGTGAACGCGCTGACATGCACCTGCCATGGAAATACTCCCAAAAGCCGACTCTCACTTAAAAGGTGCCGACAGGGTCACACGGACACCTCCTCAACTGGACGACTTCAATTTGGAGAATTGCAGGAAGGAAGACACACCCCACCTCATTAGTCGCCAGCCTCTGGCATGCAACAGCTGCTTGCTGCAAAGCGCTGTCCTGCGCAAAGCCTGTCCCGCCCCTCGGGGACCAGCATATAAGTTGGACCAGCGCTGCTCTCCCTCACACACTTCTCCTGACACCTTCTCCTCCACCATCAACAAGGTGAGTCTCAACACCCCTGCCCCTCCTTCTCCTCACCTGGCTCTTCCAGGACGCTCGGACACCAGCCCTCCCCACTCCCTCACCCCCCTGCAGCACTGCCCCTCGCACCCCCATGCCCCTCCGCTTTCTCATCACCCCGTCTTCCAGGTACTCTCCACACCACACACATGGCCTGCTACGACCTCTGCCGCCCCTGCGGACCCACCCCGCTGGCCAACAGCTGCAACGAGCCCTGTGTCAGGCAGTGTGAGGACTCCCGTGTCATCATCCAGCCCTCCACCGTCGTGGTCACCCTGCCAGGACCCATCCTCAGCTCCTTCCCACAGAACACCACCGTTGGATCCTCCACATCCGCTGCCGTGGGCAGCGAACTCAGCTCCCAGGGAGTGCCCGTCTCCTCCGGTGCCTTTGGCTATGGCTATGGCTACGGCTACGGCTTAGGAGGCCTGGGCTGCTACTACGGCGCAAGAGGCTGCAACTATGGCGGAAGAGGCTGCTACCCCTGCTAAAGGCCCCCTTACCACCACCCCTGCTCTGGAAGCCTCCGCATGCACTGAGGATGCACATCCAGGCCCTTCCTGGCATCTAGACCAGCCGTCCACATCTGTTCCTCTCAATGCAACAAGCACACAGGCAAGGAAGCAGTCAGCTTGGGCTGCCTGCAAACATGGCCCATTGACCTCCTCCTCTCCCTCTTCCTTTTTTCCTTTACCCCTTCAACTATGTCCGGTATTTTCTGCTGCAAAAACCTTCTCACAGCTCATAGGGCACTGGGGAAATCCACTGCAGAGCACAAAGACCTCGTTGCTCTGGCCAGATCTATCTCACCCAAGGGACGCCCGCTGTTTGTCGCCCTACTTGCTCTTCTACACTGGCTCCCAGCCACTTCACACTCATGCCTTTTCGCTGTTTTACGTTCCCTCAATAAAGTTCTCCTGCATCACAGCCTCAGATGCCTCCTCTTCCTTGCATCTCACAAGGCTCTGCCGCCTTCACCCTGCACAAAGCCAGGGCTCAAGAGGGTCTCAGAATGGGTCCAAATGGGCTACAAGACCTCTCATAGGAAGTGTGTCCCAAGCAACAACACCAGCAACAACACAGAGCAGCACAGGGGGACTTCCAGTCCATGACAACAAACCCTTCAATTGCTCAAACAAAGGCTTGCACACGCTAACGCACTTCTACTCACACCTCTGATGCAAGCTCCCCATGGCAGCACGCACTTGACCAACTCTCTTCCCGACAATGTACCTCAGGTCATCATAACAAGCAGAAGCACAGCAAACAAGACCATTGGGTGCGCAAGGAACCCCTAGGGATCACCCAGTTCAAACCAAACTACACAACAGCATCAGCTCCAGCAGGATGTCCAGGACCACGGCCACTCAGCTTTTCAGTAGCTCCTACAATCAAGACTCCAACACCTCTCTGTGCAACCGCTTCCACTGCTTGGCTGCACACTGAAAAAGCATTGTCTTCACTTCCAAGGAAATGGCCCATCTCTTCTGATTTGCCCATTTCCTCTTGCCCTGGCCATGGGCAGCCAACACAAGAGTCCGACTTGCCTGGCCTCATGCCTTCCACTCGGGTTTTGACACACATTCCTGTCATCTCTGATCAGCAGCTTTGCCTCCTGGCTAAAACACCTCCCAGCTCACTCGGCTTCTCCTCAGCGGAAGGATGCTCCAGACCCTTAAGCATCTCGCTGGCCCTGCACTCAACTTCTTCCACTAACGCCGTGCCCCTCTTCCACAGCCGAGCCCTCAGCTGCACACAGGATTCCACACGGAGCACCCCCAGTAACGAAGAGACAGCAAGATCACCTCCCCCATTGTGCTGCCAATGCTCCTCCCAATGTCGCCCTCAAGACTCTGGGCCTCTTTGGCCCCAAGGCTGCCTTGCTGCCTTGTAGTCACCTTGCTTTCTGCCAGCACCACAAGGTTGGGCTCAGCAAAGCTGCTTTCAAGCCTCTCAGCCTCCACAATGTCCTGGGGACCAGCGCTGTTCCTGCCCTCATGCACGACTTGGCATGTGCCCAGGGAACTGGTGGAGTCACCAGACCCGCAGCTGTTTCAAAAATGTGTAGACATTGCGCTTCGGGACACTGTTTAGCAGGCATCGTAGTGTTGTGCTAAAGGTTGGATTTGATGATCTTGGAGGTCTTTTCATACATTAATGATTCTCTGATTGCCTGTCTTGAACCTCAGGACATTGCTCTCGGCCCTGTTCGCCAACTTCTCCAACTCCCTCTCAACACTGCCACAACCACTCGGCCAGTCCTCCACCTTCTGCATCAGCTGCCGACTGCCTCAGGGGCCACTCTGACCCGCTGCCCACCTCATCGATCAGGAAGATGAACAGTCGTGGCCCCATGGATACGACTCCTGGGCTACATCACTTGACACTTGACTGTCAGTGGACTTTGCGCCACTCATCACAAGCCTCTGGGCCCAGACCTTCAGCCACTTTGCAGTGCACTTCACAGGCCACTTGTGCTACCCACACTTTCTCAGCTTCTCTAGGACCACCCAATGGCAGACAGTGACAAAGGGTCCGAAAGCCACTGCTCTCCCCTTGTCCAACACCCACTCACTTCAACACACAAGAAATGGAGGTCACTGAAGCAGCATTTCCCCTTTCTAAATTCACCCCAAAAGCTCCCCATCACTTTCTTCACCTTCACTTGGCAGTGCTTTTGGGACCACTTCCTCCATCACCTCTCCAGGGGACAAGCTGAGGATCACTAGCCTCTGCTTTCCCACACCTTCCTTCCTCAGGTTCTTCAAGACAGGAGGGCTACGAGCTCTCTTCCACACATCAGCAACCGCTCCCGCGCAACATGACCTTGACAAGAGAACGGGCACTGAGCTCCCAAGGACAGCAGCCAGCTCCCTCGGCATTCGCAGCTACAAGCCACCAAGGACCGATAGACTTGTGTACATCCAGACGCACAGCACTCCTTCCTACCTCCCTTCATCCTCCTCAACAACGAGGACAACTCACAAGCCAAACACCCTGCAAAACACTCACCTTGCCTGAAGTGGGACACGGCCTCTCATTCATCAACACTTCAGAATGCACCAACCGCCACCAGGACAGCGGCTCTGCAGCCACCTGCACCATGATTGCCCCCAGCTCTCCTTGGCATGCTCCAAACCCTCTTTCTTCCTGTCACGTGCTGTGCAGAGAAATGACCTGGACACTCGGCACTCACCTCAAGCACAGGCCACCAAACGCCCTGCCTCACCAGCCTCCCCTGCCTCCTGCTCACACTCCCGCTCTGCCTCTCGCCACTCTCACGCGCTCTCCAGAAACTCACCTGCCCTTGCCGGCTGCCCCTTATACAATCATAGACTTATTTAGCTGGGAAAAGACTCTTCCTATCATCGGCTCCAGTCGCTAAGCTACCACTGCCAAGTCCACCACGAAACCATCTGCCTGTAGCTCCAGGGCATACGACAAGGGGTATTGCTTTTAAACTAAAAGAGCGTAGATTTAGACTGGATCTAAGGAGGAAACTTTGACAATGATGAACGGGAAACACTGGATCAAGTTGCCCAGAGAGGTGGGAGATGTCCCATCCCTGGAAACATTCAAGGTCAGGATGGACGCGGCTCGGAGCAACCTGCTATAGTGCTAGATGTCCCTGCCCATTGCAGGAAGGCTGCACTACATGACCTTTCAAGGTCCCTTCCAACACAAACTATACTATGATTCTCTAGTCCTATCATTTTATGTCTACACGCCCTTCAAATACCTCCCAAGATGCTGACTCCGACACTTCCCTGGGCAGCCTCTTCCAGCACTTCATCACCCTTTCGGGGATGAAATTTTTCCGAATACCCAATCCAAACCTCCCCCTAATGCAACTTGAGGCTCTGTCCTCTTCTACTATCACATGTGCCTAAGGAGAAGAGACTTCTATCCACCTTTCCACCTTCTTACAACCTCCTTTCAGGTAGTTGCAGACAGCGATAAGGTCACCCCTCAGCCTTCTTTATCTTCACACTGCACACCCCGAGTAACTTCAACTGCTCCTCTTAACTCCTGTTCTCTAATTCCTTCACGAGCTTCGTTGCTCTTGTCTGGAAACGTCAAGCCAGAGTCGAGGTTGCAAACGATTCGCACCCAGCTAAGGGGATCTCTAGAGAGGGGCCAACACAAGCCTCTGGGGAGCCTGGCAGGCCTCCGCACAGCACAGGGCTTGCCAGCTCTGCACCACGCCTGCTACAACAACAGCCTGCTCTCACCAGCAGCCCTCCTCTGCCTGCTTCCACTCCCACACCCCGCACACGGCCATAGCCACGCTCAAGCCCAAACAGGCAGCCCTCATTCTCCCACCTACAACTTTACAAGCATGAGGGACACCAACACACCAGAAGCGCATACCCAAACGGAAAGGCCAGGCCTAAACGCAGCCTTAGCCAGCTGGCAGCAAGCCAGGGACGCACTGAACACCATGCAAGGGGCAGCCCCTCACGCCCACTACACCTGCTAAACCCACAGCAGCCTCCAAGGGCTGCAAGGAAACGGGGTCCCCTCTTCACCACGCACCTGCAAACCACACCACACCAGTGCCACGGCATGACTCCACTGATGACACCGCACCACTCCACGCTTTGCCCATGTCTGCTGAACGTGCTGACATGCACCTGCCATGGAAATACTCCCAAAAGCCGACTCTCACTTAAAAGGTGCCGACAGGGTCACACGGACACCTCCTCAAATGGACGACTTCAATTTGGAGAATTGCAGGAAGGAAGACACACCCCACCTCATTACTCGCCAGCCTCTGGCATGCAACAGCTGCTTGCTGCAAAGCGCTGTCCTGCGCAAAGCCTGTCCCGCCCCTCGGGGACCAGCATATAAGTTGGACCAGCGCTGCTCTCCCTCACACACTTCTCCTGACACCTTCTCCTCCACCATCAACAAGGTGAGTCTCAACACCCCTGCCTCTCCTTCTCCTCACCTGGCTCTTCCAGGACGCTCAGACACCAGCCCTCCCCACTCCCTCACCCCCCTGCAGCACTGCCCCTCGCACCCCCATGCCCCTCCGCTTTCTCATCACCCTGTCTTCCAGGTACTCTCCACACCACACACATGGCCTGCTACGACCTCTGCCGCCCCTGCGGACCCACCCCGCTGGCCAACAGCTGCAACGAGCCCTGTGTCAGGCAGTGTGAGGACTCCCGTGTCATCATCCAGCCCTCCACCGTCGTGGTCACCCTGCCAGGACCCATCCTCAGCTCCTTCCCACAGAACACCACCGTTGGATCCTCCACATCCGCTGCCGTGGGCAGCGAACTCAGCTCCCAGGGAGTGCCCGTCTCCTCCGGTGCCTTCGGCTATGGCTATGGCTATGGCTACGGCTTAGGAGGCCTGGGCTGCTACTACGGCGCAAGAGGCTGCAACTATGGCGGAAGAGGCTGCTACCCCTGCTAAAGGCCCCCTTACCACCACCCCTGCTCTGGAAGCCACGGCATGCATTGAGGATGCACATCCAGGCCCTTCCTGGCATCTAGACCAGCTGTCCACAGCTCTTCCTCTCCAGGCAACAAGCACATAGGCAAGGAAGCAGTCAGCTTGGGCTGCCTGCAAACATGGCCCATTGACCTCCTCTTCTCCCTCTTCCTTCTCTCCATTGCCTCTTCAACTATGTCCGGTACTTTCTGCCGCAAAAACCTTCTCACAGCTCATAGGGCACTGGGGAAATCCACTGCAGGGCACAAAGACCTCGTTGCTCTGGCCGGATCTATCTCACCCAAGGGACCCCCGCTGATTGTCGCCCTACTTGCTCTTCTACACTGGCTCCCAGCCACTTCACACTCATGCCTTTTCGCTGTTTTACGTTCCCTCAATAAAGTTCTCCTGCATCACAGCCTCAGATGCCTCCTCTTCCTTGCATCTCACAAGGCTCTGCCGCCTTCACCCGTGCACAAAGCCAGGGCTCAAGAGGGTTTCAGAATGTGTCCAAACGGGCTACAAGACCTCTCACAGAAAGTATGTCCCGAGCAACAACACCAAAAACACAAAGCAGCACAGGGGGACTTCCAGTCCATGACAACAAACCCTGCAATTGCTCAAACAAAGGCTTGCACATGCTAATGCGCTTCTACTCACACCTTTCATGCAAGCTCCCCATAGCAGCATGCACTTGACCTACTCTCTTCCCGACAATGTACCTCAGGCCATCACACCTAGCAGAAGCACAGCAAACTAAATCATTGGGTGCGCAAGGAACCCCTAGGGATCAGCTAGTTCAAGCCAAACTACACAACAGCATCAGCTCCAGCAGGATGTCCATGACCATGGCCACTCAGCTTTTCAGTAGCTCCTACAATCAAGACTCCAACACCTCTCTGTGCAACCGCTTCCACTGCTTGGCTGCACACTGAAAAAGCATTGTCTTCACTTCCAAGGAAATGGCCCATCTTTTCTGATTTCCCCATTCCCTCTTGCCCTGGCCATGGGCAGCCAACACAAGAGTCCGACTTGCCTGGCCTCATGCCTTCCACTCGGGTTTTGACACACATTCCTGTCATCTCCGATCAGCAGCTTTGCCTCCTGGCTAAAACACCTCCCAGCTCACTCGGCTTCTCCTCAGCGGAAGGATGCTCCAGACCCTTAAGCATCTCACTGGCCCTGCACTCAACTTCTTCCACTAACGCCGTGCCCCTCTTCCACTGCCGAGCCCTCAGCTGCACACAGGATTCCACACGGGGCACCCCCAGTAATGAAGAGACAGCAAGATCACCTCCCCCATTGTGCTGCCAATGCTCCTCCCAATGTCGCCCTCGAGACTCTGGGCCTCTTTGGCCCCAAGGCTGCCTTGCTGCCTTGTAGTCACCTTGCTTTCTGCCAGCACCACAAGGTTGGGCTCAGCAAAGCTGCTTTCAAGCCTCTCAGCCTCCACAATGTCCTGGGGACCAGCGCTGTTCCTGCCCTCATGCACGACTTGGCATGTGCCCAGGGAACTGGTGGAGTCACCAGACCCGCAGCTGTTTCAAAAATGTGTAGACATTGCGCTTCGGGACACTGTTTAGCAGGCATCGTAGTGTTGTGCTAAAGGTTGGATTTGATGATCTTGGAGGTCTTTTCATACATTAATGATTCTCTGATTGCCTGTCTTGAACCTCAGGACATTGCTCTCGGCCCTGTTCGCCAACTTCTCCAACTCCCTCTCAACACTGCCACAACCACTCGGCCAGTCCTCCACCTTCTGCATCAGCTGCCGACTGCCTCAGGGGCCACTCTGACCCGCTGCCCACCTCATCGATCAGGAAGATGAACAGTCGTGGCCCCATGGATACGACTCCTGGGCTACATCACTTGACACTTGACTGTCAGTGGACTTTGCGCCACTCATCACAAGCCTCTGGGCCCAGACCTTCAGCCACTTTGCAGTGCACTTCACAGGCCACTTGTGCTACCCACACTTTCTCAGCTTCTCTAGGACCACCCAATGGCAGACAGTGACAAAGGGTCCGAAAGCCACTGCTCTCCCCTTGTCCAACACCCACTCACTTCAACACACAAGAAATGGAGGTCACTGAAGCAGCATTTCCCCTTTCTAAATTCACCCCAAAAGCTCCCCATCACTTTCTTCACCTTCACTTGGCAGTGCTTTTGGGACCACTTCCTCCATCACCTCTCCAGGGGACAAGCTGAGGATCACTAGCCTCTGCTTTCCCACACCTTCCTTCCTCATGTTCTTCAAGACAGGAGGGCTACGAGCTCTCTTCCACACATCAGCAACCGCTCCCGCGCAACATGACCTTGACAAGAGAACGGGCACTGAGCTCCCAAGGACAGCAGCCAGCTCCCTCGGCATTCGCAGCTACAAGCCACCAAGGACCGATAGACTTGTGTACATCCAGACGCACAGCACTCCTTCCTACCTCCCTTCATCCTCCTCAACAACGAGGACAACTCACAAGCCAAACACCCTGCAAAACACTCACCTTGCCTGAAGTGGGACACGGCCTCTCATTCATCAACACTTCAGAATGCACCAACCGCCACCAGGACAGCGGCTCTGCAGCCACCTGCACCATGATTGCCCCCAGCTCTCCTTGGCATGCTCCAAACCCTCTTTCTTCCTGTCACGTGCTGTGCAGAGAAATGACCTGGACACTCGGCACTCACCTCAAGCACAGGCCACCAAACGCCCTGCCTCACCAGCCTCCCCTGCCTCCTGCTCACACTCCCGCTCTGCCTCTCGCCACTCTCACGCGCTCTCCAGAAACTCACCTGCCCTTGCCGGCTGCCCCTTATACAATCATAGACTTATTTAGCTGGGAAAAGACTCTTCCTATCATCGGCTCCAGTCGCTAAGCTACCACTGCCAAGTCCACCACGAAACCATCTGCCTGTAGCTCCAGGGCATACGACAAGGGGTATTGCTTTTAAACTAAAAGAGCGTAGATTTAGACTGGATCTAAGGAGGAAACTTTGACAATGATGAACGGGAAACACTGGATCAAGTTGCCCAGAGAGGTGGGAGATGTCCCATCCCTGGAAACATTCAAGGTCAGGATGGACGCGGCTCGGAGCAACCTGCTATAGTGCTAGATGTCCCTGCCCATTGCAGGAAGGCTGCACTACATGACCTTTCAAGGTCCCTTCCAACACAAACTATACTATGATTCTCTAGTCCTATCATTTTATGTCTACACGCCCTTCAAATACCTCCCAAGATGCTGACTCCGACGCTTCCCTGGGCAGCCTCTTCCAGCACTTCATCACCCTTTCGGGGATGAAATTTTTCCGAATACCCAATCCAAACCTCCCCCTAATGCAACTTGAGGCTCTGTCCTCTTCTACTATCACATGTGCCTAAGGAGAAGAGACTTCTATCCACCTTTCCACCTTCTTACAACCTCCTTTCAGGTAGTTGCAGACAGCGATAAGGTCACCCCTCAGCCTTCTTTATCTTCACACTGCACACCCCGAGTAACTTCAACTGCTCCTCTTAACTCCTGTTCTCTAATTCCTTCACGAGCTTCGTTGCTCTTGTCTGGAAACGTCAAGCCAGAGTCGAGGTTGCAAACGATTCGCACCCAGCTAAGGGGATCTCTAGAGAGGGGCCAACACAAGCCTCTGGGGAGCCTGGCAGGCCTCCGCACAGCACAGGGCTTGCCAGCTCTGCACCACGCCTGCTACAACAACAGCCTGCTCTCACCAGCAGCCCTCCTCTGCCTGCTTCCACTCCCACACCCCGCACACGGCCATAGCCATGCTCAAGCCCAAACAGGCAGCCCTCATTCTCCCACCTACAACTTTACAAGCATGAGGGACACCAACACACCAGAAGCGCATACCCAAACGGAAAGGCCAGGCCTAAACGCAGCCTTAGCCAGCTGGCAGCAAGCCAGGGATGCACTGAACACCATGCAAGGGGCAGCCCCTCACGCCCACTACACCTGCTAAACCCACAGCAGCCTCCAAGGGCTGCAAGGAAACGGGGTCCCCTCTTCACCACGCACCTGCAAACCACACCACACCAGTGCCACGGCATGACTCCACTGATGACACCGCACCACTCCACGCTTTGCCCATGTCTGCTGAACGTGCTGACATGCACCTGCCATGGAAATACTCCCAAAAGCCGACTCTCACTTAAAAGGTGCCGACAGGGTCACACGGACACCTCCTCAACTGGACGACTTCAATTTGGAGAATTGCAGGAAGGAAGACACACCCCACCTCATTACTCGCCAGCCTCTGGCATGCAACAGCTGCTTGCTGCAAAGCGCTGTCCTGCGCAAAGCCTGTCCCGCCCCTCGGGGACCAGCATATAAGTTGGACCAGCGCTGCTCTCCCTCACACACTTCTCCTGACACCTTCTCCTCCACCATCAACAAGGTGAGTCTCAACACCCCTGCCTCTCCTTCTCCTCACCTGGCTCTTCCAGGACGCTCAGACACCAGCCCTCCCCACTCCCTCACCCCCCTGCAGCACTGCCCCTCGCACCCCCATGCCCCTCCGCTTTCTCATCACCCTGTCTTCCAGGTACTCTCCACACCACACACATGGCCTGCTACGACCTCTGCCGCCCCTGCGGACCCACCCCGCTGGCCAACAGCTGCAACGAGCCCTGTGTCAGGCAGTGTGAGGACTCCCGTGTCATCATCCAGCCCTCCACCGTCGTGGTCACCCTGCCAGGACCCATCCTCAGCTCCTTCCCACAGAACACCGCCGTTGGATCCTCCACATCCGCTGCCGTGGGCAGCGAACTCAGCTCCCAGGGAGTGCCCGTCTCCTCCGGTGCCTTCGGCTATGGCTATGGCTATGGCTACGGCTTAGGAGGCCTGGGCTGCTACTACGGCGCAAGAGGCTGCAACTATGGCGGAAGAGGCTGCTACCCCTGCTAAAGGCCCCCTTACCACCACCCCTGCTCTGGAAGCCACGGCATGCATTGAGGATGCACATCCAGGCCCTTCCTGGCATCTAGACCAGCTGTCCACAGCTCTTCCTCTCCAGGCAACAAGCACATAGGCAAGGAAGCAGTCAGCTTGGGCTGCCTGCAAACATGGCCCATTGACCTCCTCTTCTCCCTCTTCCTTCTCTCCATTGCCTCTTCAACTATGTCCGGTACTTTCTGCCGCAAAAACCTTCTCACAGCTCATAGGGCACTGGGGAAATCCACTGCAGGGCACAAAGACCTCGTTGCTCTGGCCGGATCTATCTCACCCAAGGGACCCCCGCTGATTGTCGCCCTACTTGCTCTTCTACACTGGCTCCCAGCCACTTCACACTCATGCCTTTTCGCTGTTTTACGTTCCCTCAATAAAGTTCTCCTGCATCACAGCCTCAGATGCCTCCTCTTCCTTGCATCTCACAAGGCTCTGCCGCCTTCACCCGTGCACAAAGCCAGGGCTCAAGAGGGTTTCAGAATGTGTCCAAACGGGCTACAAGACCTCTCACAGAAAGTATGTCCCGAGCAACAACACCAAAAACACAAAGCAGCACAGGGGGACTTCCAGTCCATGACAACAAACCCTGCAATTGCTCAAACAAAGGCTTGCACATGCTAATGCGCTTCTACTCACACCTTTCATGCAAGCTCCCCATAGCAGCATGCACTTGACCTACTCTCTTCCCGACAATGTACCTCAGGCCATCACACCTAGCAGAAGCACAGCAAACTAAATCATTGGGTGCGCAAGGAACCCCTAGGGATCAGCTAGTTCAAGCCAAACTACACAACAGCATCAGCTCCAGCAGGATGTCCATGACCATGGCCACTCAGCTTTTCAGTAGCTCCTACAATCAAGACTCCAACACCTCTCTGTGCAACCGCTTCCACTGCTTGGCTGCACACTGAAAAAGCATTGTCTTCACTTCCAAGGAAATGGCCCATCTTTTCTGATTTCCCCATTCCCTCTTGCCCTGGCCATGGGCAGCCAACACAAGAGTCCGACTTGCCTGGCCTCATGCCTTCCACTCGGGTTTTGACACACATTCCTGTCATCTCCGATCAGCAGCTTTGCCTCCTGGCTAAAACACCTCCCAGCTCACTCGGCTTCTCCTCAGCGGAAGGATGCTCCAGACCCTTAAGCATCTCACTGGCCCTGCACTCAACTTCTTCCACTAACGCCGTGCCCCTCTTCCACTGCCGAGCCCTCAGCTGCACACAGGATTCCACACGGGGCACCCCCAGTAATGAAGAGACAGCAAGATCACCTCCCCCATTGTGCTGCCAATGCTCCTCCCAATGTCGCCCTCGAGACTCTGGGCCTCTTTGGCCCCAAGGCTGCCTTGCTGCCTTGTAGTCACCTTGCTTTCTGCCAGCACCACAAGGTTGGGCTCAGCAAAGCTGCTTTCAAGCCTCTCAGCCTCCACAATGTCCTGGGGACCAGCGCTGTTCCTGCCCTCATGCACGACTTGGCATGTGCCCAGGGAAATGGTGGAGTTACCAGCCCCGCAGCTGTTTCAAAAATGTGTAGACATTGCGCTTCGGGACACTGTTTAGCAGGCATCGTAGTGTTGTGCTAAAGGGTGGATTTGATGATCTTGGAGGTCTTTTCATACATTAATGATTCTCTGATTGCCTGTCTTGAACCTCAGGACATTGCTCTCGGCCCTGTTCGCCAACATCTCCAACTCCCTCTCAACACTGCCACAACCACTCGGCCAGTCCTCCACCTTCTGCATCAGCTGCCGACTGCCTCAGGGGCCACTCTGACCCGCTGCCCACCTCATCGATCAGGAAGATGAACAGTCGTGGCCCCATGGATACGACTCCTGGCCTACATCACTTGACACCTGACTGTTAGTGGACTTTGCGCCACTCATCACAAGCCTCTGGGCACAGACCTTCAGCCACTTTGCAGTCCACCTCACGGGCCACTTGCGCAGCCCACACTTTCTCAGCTTCTCTAGGACCACCCAATGGGAGACAGTGACAAAGGGTCCGAAAGCCACTGCTCTCCCCTTGTCCAACACCCACTCACTTCAACACACAAGAAATGGAGGTCACTGAAGCAGCATTTCCCCTTTCTAAATTCACCCCAAAAGCTCCCCATCACTTTCTTCACCTTCACTTGGCAGTGCTTTTGGGACCACTTCCTCCATCACCTCTCCAGGGGACAAGCTGAGGATCACTAGCCTCTGCTTTCCCACACCTTCCTTCCTCAGGTTCTTCAAGACAGGAGGGCTACGAGCTCTCTTCCACATATCAGCAACCGCTCCCACGCAACATGACCTTGACAAGAGAATGGGCACTGAGCTCCCAAGGACAGCAGCCAGCTCCCTCGGCATTCGCAGCTACAAGCCAGCAAGGACCGATAGACCTGTGTACATCCAGACACACAGCACTCCTTCCTACCTCCCTTCGTCCTCCTCAACAACGAGGACAACTCACAAGCCAAACACCCTGCAAAACACTCACCTTGCCTGAAGTGGGACACGGCCTCTCATTCATCAACACTTCAGAATGCACCAACCGCCACCAGGACAGCGGCTCTGCAGCCACCTGCACCATGATTGCCCCCAGCTCTCCTTGCCATGCTCCAAACCCTCTTTCTTCCTGTCACGTGCTGTGCAGACAAGTGGCCTGGCCACTCGGCACTCACCTCAAGCACAGGCCATCAAACGCCCTGCCTCACCAGCCTCCCCTGCCTCCTGCTCACACTCCCGCTCTGCCTCTCGCCACTCTCACGCGCTCTCCAGAAACTCACCTGCCCTTGCCGGCTGCCCCTTATACAATCATAGACTTATTGAGCTGGGAAAAGACTCTTCCTATCATCGGCTCCAGTCGCTAAGCTACCACTGCCAAGTCCACCACGAAACCATCTGCCTGTAGCTCCATCGGATACGACAAGGGGTATTGCTTTTAAACTAAAAGAGCGTAGATTTAGACTGGATGTAAGGAGGAAACTTTTTACAACGATGAACGGGAAACACTGGATCAGGGTGCCCAGAGAGGTGGGAGATGTCCCATCCCTGGAAACATTCAAGGTCAGGATGGACGCAGCTCGGAGCAACCTGCTATAGTGCTAGATGTCCCTGCCCATTGCAGGAAGGCTGCACTAGATGACCTTTCAAGGTCCCTTCCAACACAAACTATACTATGATTCTCTAGTCCTATCATTTTATGTCTACACGCCCTTCAAATACCTCCCAAGATGCTGACTACGACCCTTCCCTGGGCAGCTTCTTCCTGCACTTCATCACCCTTTCGGGGATGAAATTTTTCCGCATACCCAATCCAAACCTCCCCTAATGCAACTTGAGGCTCTGTCCTCTTCTACTATCACTTGTGTCTAAGGAGAAGAGACTTCTATCCACCTTTCCATCTTCTTACAACCTCCTTTCAGGTAGTTGCAGACAGCGATAAGGTCACCCCTCAGCCTTCTTTATCTTCACACTGCACACCCCGAGTAACTTCAACCGCTCCTCTTAACTCCTGTTCTCTAATTCCTTCACGAGCTTCGTTGCTCTTGTCTGGACACGTCAAGCCAGGGTCGAGGTTGCAAACGATTCGCACCCAGCTAAGGGGATCTCTAGAGAGGGGCCAACACCAGCCTCTGGGGAGCCTGGCAGGCCTCCGGACAGCACAGGGCTTGCCAGCTCCGCACCACGCCTGCTACAACACCACTCATCCAGCCTACACTTCCTCAGCTTCCCTAGGAGGATATCATGGGAGACTGTGTCGAAAGCCTAGATGAAGTCAAGGTAGACAACATCCACGGCTCTCCCTTCGTCTACCCAGCCAGTCATGTCATCGTAGAAAGCTATTAGATTGGTCAGGCATGATTTCCCCTTGATGAATCCATGCTGACTACTCCTGAGAACCTTCTTTTCTTCCACTTGTTTGATGATGGCCTCCAGGTGAAGCTGCTCCATTACCTTTCCCGGGATGGAGGTGAGGCTGACCGGCCTGTAGATCCCTGGGGCCTCCTTCTTGCCCTTTTTGAAGATTGGAGTGACATTGGCCTTTCTCCAGTCCTCGGGCACCTTGCCTGTCCCACAGGACCTCTCAAAGATGATGGAGAGTGGCTCAGCAATGACATCTGCCAGCTCCCTCAGCACTCGTGGGTACATTCCATTGGGGCCCATGGATTTGTGGGCGTCCAGATCGCTGAAGCGATCCCTCACACAGTCCTCCTCGACCAAGGGAAAGTCGTCCTCTTTGTAGGCTTCTTCTCTTACCTCTGGGGCCTGGCATTCCTGAGGGCCAGTCTTAGCACTGAAGACTGAAGCAAAGAAGGCATTCAGTAGCTCTGCCTTCTCCGCATCCTCCGTCACCAGGACACCCGCCTCATTCAGCAGTGGCCCCACATTGTCCCTAGCCTTCCTTTTGCTGCTAATGTACTTGAAGAAGCCCTTCTTGTTGTTTTTCACATCCCTTGCCAGTTTCAATTCCAGGTGGGCCTTGGCCTTCCCCGTCGCATCACTGCACGCTCGGAACACATTCCTGTACTCTTCCCAAGGGGCCGGCCCCTCTTTCCACATTCCATGGACCTTTCTCTTCTGCCTGATCTCTGCTAGAAGCTCCTTCTTTAACCATGCAGGTCGCCTGCCTCCTTTGCTCGATTTCTTTCTCAGGGGGATGCATTGCTCCTGTGCATGGAAGAAGTGTTGTTCAAAGAGCGACCAGCACTCATGGACCCCCCTGCCTTCGAGAGCCCTGGCCCACGGGATTCCTCCCAGTAGTTCCTTGAAGAGGGCAAAGTCAGCCCTCCTCTGCCTGCTTCCACTCCCACACCCCGCACACAGCCATAGCCACGCTCAAGCCCAAACAGGCAGCCCTCATTCTCCCACCTACAACTTTACAAGCATGAGGGACACCAACACACCAGAAGCACATACCCAAACGGAAAGGCCAGGCCTAAACACAGCCTTAGCCAGCTGGCAGCAAGCCAGGGACGCACTGAACACCATGCAAGGGGCAGACCCTCACGCCCACTACACCTGCTAAACCCACAGCAGCCTCCAAGGGCTGCAAGGAAACGGGGTCCCCTCTTCACCACGCACCTGCAAACCACACCACACCAGTGCCACGGCATGACTCCACTGATGACACCGCACCACTCCACGCTTTGCCCATGTCTGCTGAACGTGCTGACATGCACCTGCCATGGAAATACTCCAAAAAGCCGACTCTCACTTAAAAGGTGCCGACAGGGTCACACGGACACCTCCTCAACTGGACGACTTCAATTTGGAGAATTGCAGGAAGGAAGACACACCCCACCTCATTACTCGCCAGCCTCTGGCATGCAACAGCTGCTTGCTGCAAAGCGCTGTCCTGCGCAAAGCCTGTCCCGCCCCTTGGGGACCAGCATATAAGTTGGACCAGCGCTGCTCTCCCTCACACACTTCTCCTGACACCTTCTCCTCCACCATCAACAAGGTGAGTCTCAACACCCCTGCCCCTCCTTCTCCTCACCTGGCTCTTCCAGGACGCTCGGACACCAGCCCTCCCCACTCCCTCACCCCCCTGCAGCACTGCCCCTCGCACCCCCATGCCCCTCCGCTTTCTCATCACCCCGTCTTCCAGGTACTCTCCACACCACACACATGGCCTGCTACGACCTCTGCCGCCCCTGCGGACCCACCCCGCTGGCCAACAGCTGCAACGAGCCCTGTGTCAGGCAGTGTGAGGACTCCCGTGTCATCATCCAGCCCTCCACCGTCGTGGTCACCCTGCCAGGACCCATCCTCAGCTCCTTCCCACAGAACACCACCGTTGGATCCTCCACATCCGCTGCCGTGGGCAGCGAACTCAGCTCCCAGGGAGTGCCCGTCTCCTCCGGTGCCTTTGGCTATGGCTATGGCTACGGCTTAGGAGGCCTGGGCTGCTACTACGGCGCAAGAGGCTGCAACTATGGCGGAAGAGGCTGCTACCCCTGCTAAAGGCCCCCTTACCACCACCCCTGCTCTGGAAGCCACGGCATGCATTGAGGATGCACATCCAGGCCCTTCCTGGCATCTAGACCAGCTGTCCACAGCTCTTCCTCTCCAGGCAACAAGCACATAGGCAAGGAAGCAGTCAGCTTGGGCTGCCTGCAAACATGGCCCATTGACCTCCTCTTCTCCCTCTTCCTTCTCTCCATTGCCTCTTCAACTATGTCCGGTACTTTCTGCCGCAAAAACCTTCTCACAGCTCATAGGGCACTGGGGAAATCCACTGCAGGGCACAAAGACCTCGTTGCTCTGGCCGGATCTATCTCACCCAAGGGACCCCCGCTGATTGTCGCCCTACTTGCTCTTCTAGACTGTCTCCCAGCCACTTCACACTCATGCCTTTTCGCTGTTTTACGTTCCCTCAATAAAGTTCTCCTGCATCATAGCCTCAGATGCCTCCTCTTCCTTGCATCTCACAAGGCTCTGCCGCCTTCACCCGTGCACAAAGCCAGGGCTCAAGAGGGTTTCAGAATGTGTCCAAACGGGCTACAAGACCTCTCACAGAAAGTATGTCCCGAGCAACAACACCAAAAACACAAAGCAGCACAGGGGGACTTCCAGTCCATGACAACAAACCCTGCAATTGCTCAAACAAAGGCTTGCACATGCTAATGCGCTTCTACTCACACCTTTCATGCAAGCTCCCCATAGCAGCATGCACTTGACCTACTCTCTTCCCGACAATGTACCTCAGGCCATCACACCTAGCAGAAGCACAGCAAACTAAATCATTGGGTGCGCAAGGAACCCCTAGGGATCAGCTAGTTCAAGCCAAACTACACAACAGCATCAGCTCCAGCAGGATGTCCATGACCATGGCCACTCAGCTTTTCGGCATCTCCTACAATCAAGACTCCAACACCTCTCTGTGCAACCGCTTCCACTGCTTGGTCGCACACTGAAAAAGCATTGTCTTCACTTCCAAGGAAATGGCCCATCTTTTCTGATTTCCCCATTCCCTCTTGCCCTGGCCATGGGCAGCCAACACAAGAGTCCGACTTGCCTGGCCTCATGCCTTCCACTCGGGTTTTGACACACATTCCTGTCATCTCTGATCAGCAGCTTTGCCTCCTGGCTAAAACACCTCCCAGCTCACTCAGCTTCTCCTCAGCGGAAGGATGCTCCAGACCCTTAAGCATCTCACTGGCCCTGCACTCAACTTCTTCCACTAACGCCATGCCCCTCTTCCACCGCCAAGCCCTCAGCTGCACAAAGGATTCCACACGGGGCACCCTCAGTGATGAAGAGACAGCAAGATCACCTCCCCCAATGTGCTGCCAATGCTCCTCCCAATGTCGCCCTCGAGACTCTGGGCCTCTTTGGCCCCAAGGCTGCCTTGCTGCCTTGTAGTCACCTTGCTTTCTGCCAGCACCACAAGGTTGGGCTCAGCAAAGCTGCTTTCAAGCCTCTCAGCCTCCACAATGTCCTGGGGACCAGCGCTGTTCCTGCCCTCATGCACGACTTGGCATGTGCCCAGGGAACTGGTGGAGTCACCAGACCCGCAGCCGTTTCAAAAATGTGTAGACATTGCGCTTCGGGACACTGTTTAGCAGGCATCGTAGTGTTGTGCTAATGGTTGGATTTGATGATCTTGGAGGTCTTTTCATACATTAATGATTCTCTGATTGCCTGTCTTGAACCTCAGGACATTCCTCTCGGCCCTGTTCGCCAACTTCTCCAACTCCCTCTCAACACTGCCACAACCACTCGGCCAGTCCTCCACCTTCTGCATCAGCTGCCGACTGCCTCAGGGGCCACTCTGACCCGCTGCCCACCTCATCGATCAGGAAGATGAACAGTCGTGGCCCCATGGATACGACTCCTGGCCTACATCACTTGACACCTGACTGTTAGTGGACTTTGCGCCACTCATCACAAGCCTCTGGGCACAGACCTTCAGCCACTTTGCAGTACACTTCACGGGCCACTTGTGCTACCCACACTTTCTCAGCTTCTCTAGGACCACCCAATGGCAGACAGTGACAAAGGGTCCAAAAGCCACTGCTCTCCCCTTGTCCAACACCCACTCACTTCAACACACAAGAAATGGAGGTCACTGAAGCAGCATTTCCCCTTTCTAAATTCACCCCAAAAGCTCCCCGTCACTTTCTTCACCTTCACTTGGCAGTGCTTTTGGGACCACTTCCTCCATCACCTCTCCAGGGGACAAGCTGAGGATCACCAGCCTCTGCTTTCCCACACCTTCCTTCCTCAGGTTCTTCAAGACAGGAGGGCTACGAGCTCTCTTCCACATATCAGCAACCACTCCCACGCAACATGACCTTGACAAGAGAATGGGCACTGAGCTCCCAAGGACAGCAGCCAGCTCCCTCGGCATTCGCAGCTACAAGCCAGCAAGGACCAATAGACCTGTGTACATCCAGACACACAGCACTCCTTCCTACCTCCCTTCGTCCTCCTCAACAACGAGGACAACTCACAAGCCAAACACCCTGCAAAACACTCACCTTGCCTGAAGTGGGACACGGCCTCTCATTCATCAACACTTCAGAATGCACCAACCGCCACCAGGACAGCGGCTCTGCAGCCACCTGCACCATGATTGCCCCCAGCTCTCCTTGCCATGCTCCAAACCCTCTTTCTTCCTGTCACGTGCTGTGCAGACAAGTGGCCTGGCCACTCGGCACTCACCTCAAGCACAGGCCACCAAACGCCCTGCCTCACCAGCCTCCCCTGCCTCCTGCTCACACTCCCGCTCTGCCTCTCGCCACTCTCACGCGCTCTCCAGAAACTCACCTGCCCTTGCCGGCTGCCCCTTATACAATCATAGACTTATTGAGCTGGGAAAAGACTCTTCCTATCATCGGCTCCAGTCGCTAAGCTACCACTGCCAAGTCCACCACAAAACCATCTGCCTGTAGCTCCATCGGATACGACAAGGGGTATTGCTTTTAAACTAAAAGAGCGTAGATTTAGACTGGATGTAAGGAGGAAACTTTTTACAACGATGAACGGGAAACACTGGATCAGGGTGCCCAGAGAGGTGGGAGATGTCCCATCCCTGGAAACATTCAAGGTCAGGATGGACGCAGCTCGGAGCAACCTGCTATAGTGCTAGATGTCCCTGCCCATTGCAGGAAGGCTGCACTAGATGACCTTTCAAGGTCCCTTCCAACACAAACTATACTATGATTCTCTAGTCCTATCATTTTATGTCTACACGCCCTTCAAATACCTCCCAAGATGCTGACTACGACCCTTCCCTGGGCAGCTTCTTCCTGCACTTCATCACCCTTTCGGGGATGAAATTTTTCCGCATACCCAATCCAAACCTCCCCTAATGCAACTTGAGGCTCTGTCCTCTTCTACTATCACTTGTGTCTAAGGAGAAGAGACTTCTATCCACCTTTCCATCTTCTTACAACCTCCTTTCAGGTAGTTGCAGACAGCGATAAGGTCACCCCTCAGCCTTCTTTATCTTCACACTGCACACCCCGAGTAACTTCAACCGCTCCTCTTAACTCCTGTTCTCTAATTCCTTCACGAGCTTCGTTGCTCTTGTCTGGACACGTCAAGCCAGGGTCGAGGTTGCAAACGATTCGCACCCAGCTAAGGGGATCTCTAGAGAGGGGCCAACACCAGCCTCTGGGGAGCCTGGCAGGCCTCCGGACAGCACAGGGCTTGCCAGCTCCGCACCACGCCTGCTACAACACCACTCATCCAGCCTACACTTCCTCAGCTTCCCTAGGAGGATATCATGGGAGACTGTGTCGAAAGCCTAGATGAAGTCAAGGTAGACAACATCCACGGCTCTCCCTTCGTCTACCCAGCCAGTCATGTCATCGTAGAAAGCTATTAGATTGGTCAGGCATGATTTCCCCTTGATGAATCCATGCTGACTACTCCTGAGAACCTTCTTTTCTTCCACTTGTTTGATGATGGCCTCCAGGAGAAGCTGCTCCATTACCTTTCCCGGGATGGAGGTGAGGCTGACCGGCCTGTAGATCCCTGGGGCCTCCTTCTTGCCCTTTTTGAAGATTGGAGTGACATTGGCCTTTCTCCAGTCCTCGGGCACCTCGCCTGTCCCACAGGACCTCTCAAAGATGATGGAGAGTGGCTCAGCAATGACATCTGCCAGCTCCCTCAGCACTCGTGGGTACATTCCATTGGGGCCCATGGATTTGTGGGCGTCCAGATCGCTTAAGCGATCCCTCACACAGTCCTCCTCGACCAAGGGAAAGTCGTCCTCTTTGTAGGCTTCTTCTCTTACCTCTGGGGCCTGGCATTCCTGAGGGCCAGTCTTAGCACTGAAGACTGAAGCAAAGAAGGCATTCAGTAGCTCTGCCTTCTCCGCATCCTCCGTCACCAGGACACCCGCCTCATTCAGCAGTGGCCCCACATTGTCCCTAGCCTTCCTTTTGCTGCTAATGTACTTGAAGAAGCCCTTCTTGTTGTTTTTCACATCCCTTGCCAGTTTCAATTCCAGGTGGGCCTTGGCCTTCCCCGTCGCATCACTGCACGCTCGGAACACATTCCTGTACTCTTCCCAAGGGGCCGGCCCCTCTTTCCACATTCCATGGACCTTTCTCTTCTGCCTGATCTCTGCTAGAAGCTCCTTCTTTAACCATGCAGGTCGCCTGCCTCCTTTGCTCGATTTCTTTCTCAGGGGGATGCATTGCTCCTGTGCATGGAAGAAGTGTTGTTCAAAGAGCGACCAGCACTCATGGACCCCCCTGCCTTCGAGAGCCCTGGCCCACGGGATTCCTCCCAGTAGCTCCTTGAAGAGGGCAAAGTCAGCCCTCCTCTGCCTGCTTCCACTCCCACACCCCGCACACAGCCATAGCCACGCTCAAGCCCAAACAGGCAGCCCTCATTCTCCCACCTACAACTTTACAAGCATGAGGGACACCAACACACCAGAAGCACATACCCAAACGGAAAGGCCAGGCCTAAACACAGCCTTAGCCAGCTGGCAGCAAGCCAGGGACGCACTGAACACCATGCAAGGGGCAGACCCTCACGCCCACTACACCTGCTAAACCCACAGCAGCCTCCAAGGGCTGCAAGGAAACGGGGTCCCCTCTTCACCACGCACCTGCAAACCACACCACACCAGTGCCACGGCATGACTCCACTGATGACACCGCACCACTCCACGCTTTGCCCATGTCTGCTGAACGTGCTGACATGCACCTGCCATGGAAATACTCCCAAAAGCCGACTCTCACTTAAAAGGTGCCGACAGGGTCACACGGACACCTCCTCAACTGGACGACTTCAATTTGGAGAATTGCAGGAAGGAAGACACACCCCACCTCATTACTCGCCAGCTTCTGGCATGCAACAGCTGCTTGCTGCAAAGCGCTGTCCTGCGCAAAGCCTGTCCCGCCCCTCGGGGACCAGCATAAAAGTTGGACCAGCGCTGCTCTCCCTCACACACTTCTCCTGACACCTTCTCCTCCACCATCAACAAGGTGAGTCTCAACACCCCTGCCCCTCCTTCTCCTCACCTGGCTCTTCCAGGACGCTCGGACACCAGCCCTCCCCACTCCCTCACCCCCCAGCAGCACTGCCCCTCGCACCCCCATGCCCCTCCGCTTTCTCATCACCCCGTCTTCCAGGTACTCTCCACACCACACACATGGCCTGCTACGACCTCTGCCGCCCCTGCGGACCCACCCCGCTGGCCAACAGCTGCAACGAGCCCTGTGTCAGGCAGTGTGAGGACTCCCGTGTCATCATCCAGCCCTCCACCGTCGTGGTCACCCTGCCAGGACCCATCCTCAGCTCCTTCCCACAGAACACCACCGTTGGATCCTCCACATCCGCTGCCGTGGGCAGCGAACTCAGCTCCCAGGGAGTGCCCGTCTCCTCCGGTGCCTTTGGCTATGGCTATGGCTACGGCTTAGGAGGCCTGGGCTGCTACTACGGCGCAAGAGGCTGCAACTATGGCGGAAGAGGCTGCTACCCCTGCTAAAGGCCCCCTTACCACCACCCCTGCTCTGGAAGCCACGGCATGCATTGAGGATGCACATCCAGGCCCTTCCTGGCATCTAGACCAGCTGTCCACAGCTCTTCCTCTCCAGGCAACAAGCACATAGGCAAGGAAGCAGTCAGCTTGGGCTGCCTGCAAACATGGCCCATTGACCTCCTCTTCTCCCTCTTCCTTCTCTCCATTGCCTCTTCAACTATGTCCGGTACTTTCTGCCGCAAAAACCTTCTCACAGCTCATAGGGCACTGGGGAAATCCACTGCAGGGCACAAAGACCTCGTTGCTCTGGCCGGATCTATCTCACCCAAGGGACCCCCGCTGATTGTCGCCCTACTTGCTCTTCTACACTGGCTCCCTGCCACTTCACACTCATGCCTTTTCGCTGTTTTACGTTCCCTCAATAAAGTTCTCCTGCATCACAGCCTCAGATGCCTCCTCTTCCTTGCATCTCACAAGGCTCTGCCGCCTTCACCCGTGCACAAAGCCAGGGCTCAAGAGGGTTTCAGAATGTGTCCAAATGGGCTACAAGACCTCTCACAGAAAGTATGTCCCGAGCAACAACACCAAAAACACAAAGCAGCACAGGGGGACTTCCAGTCCATGACAACAAACCCTGCAATTGCTCAAACAAAGGCTTGCACATGCTAATGCGCTTCTACTCACACCTTTCATGCAAGCTCCCCATAGCAGCATGCACTTGACCTACTCTCTTCCCGACAATGTACCTCAGGCCATCACACCTAGCAGAAGCACAGCAAACTAAATCATTGGGTGCGCAAGGAACCCCTAGGGATCAGCTAGTTCAAGCCAAACTACACAACAGCATCAGCTCCAGCAGGATGTCCATGACCATGGCCACTCAGCTTTTCGGCATCTCCTACAATCAAGACTCCAACACCTCTCTGTGCAACCGCTTCCACTGCTTGGTCGCACACTGAAAAAGCATTGTCTTCACTTCCAAGGAAATGGCCCATCTTTTCTGATTTCCCCATTCCCTCTTGCCCTGGCCATGGGCAGCCAACACAAGAGTCCGACTTGCCTGGCCTCATGCCTTCCACTCGGGTTTTGACACACATTCCTGTCATCTCTGATCAGCAGCTTTGCCTCCTGGCTAAAACACCTCCCAGCTCACTCGGCTTCTCCTCAGCGGAAGGATGCTCCAGACCCTTAAGCATCTCGCTGGCCCTGCACTCAACTTCTTCCACTAACGCCATGCCCCTCTTCCACCGCCAAGCCCTCAGCTGCACAAAGGATTCCACACGGGGCACCCCCAGTAATGAAGAGACAGCAAGATCACCTCCCCCAATGTGCTGCCAATGCTCCTCCCAATGTCGCCCTCGAGACTCTGGGCCTCTTTGGCCCCAAGGCTGCCTTGCTGCCTTGTAGTCACCTTGCTTTCTGCCAGCACCACAAGGTTGGGCTCAGCAAAGCTGCTTTCAAGCCTCTCAGCCTCCACAATGTCCTGGGGACCAGCGCTGTTCCTGCCCTCATGCACGACTTGGCATGTGCCCAGGGAACTGGTGGAGTCACCAGACCCGCAGCTGTTTCAAAAATGTGTAGACATTGCGCTTCGGGACACTGTTTAGCAGGCATCGTAGTGTTGTGCTAAAGGTTGGATTTGATGATCTTGGAGGTCTTTTCATACATTAATGATTCTCTGATTGCCTGTCTTGAACCTCAGGACATTCCTCTCGGCCCTGTTCGCCAACTTCTCCAACTCCCTCTCAACACTGCCACAACCACTCGGCCAGTCCTCCACCTTCTGCATCAGCTGCCGACTGCCTCAGGGGCCACTCTGACCCGCTGCCCACCTCATCGATCAGGAAGATGAACAGTCGTGGCCCCATGGATACGACTCCTGGCCTACATCACTTGACACTTGACTGTCAGTGGACTTTGCGCACTCATCACAAGCCTCTGGGCACAGACCTTCAGCCACTTTGCAGTGCACTTCACGGGCCACTTGTGCTACCCACACTTTCTCAGCTTCTCTAGGACCACCCAATGGCAGACAGTGACAAACGGTCCAAAAGCCACTGCTCTCCCCTTGTCCAACACCCACTCACTTCAACACACAAGAAATGGAGGTCACTGAAGCAGCATTTCCCCTTTCTAAATTCACCCCAAAAGCTCCCCGTCACTTTCTTCACCTTCACTTGGCAGTGCTTTTGGGACCACTTCCTCCATCACCTCTCCAGGGGACAAGCTGAGGATCACCAGCCTCTGCTTTCCCACACCTTCCTTCCTCATGTTCTTCAAGACAGGAGGGCTACGAGCTCTCTTCCACATATCAGCAACCGCTCCCACGCAACATGACCTTGACAAGAGAATGGGCACTGAGCTCCCAAGGACAGCAGCCAGCTCCCTCGGCATTCGCAGCTACAAGCCAGCAAGGACCGATAGACCTGTGTACATCCAGACACACAGCACTCCTTCCTACCTCCCTTCGTCCTCCTCAACAATGAGGACAACTCACAAGCCAAACACCCTGCAAAACACTCACCTTGCCTGAAGTGGGACACGGCCTCTCATTCATCAACACTTCAGAATGCACCAACCGCCACCAGGACAGCGGCTCTGCAGCCACCTGCACCATGATTGCCCCCAGCTCTCCTTGCCATGCTCCAAACCCTCTTTCTTCCTGTCACGTGCTGTGCAGACAAGTGGCCTGGCCACTCGGCACTCACCTCAAGCACAGGCCACCAAACGCCCTGCCTCACCAGCCTCCCCTGCCTCCTGCTCACACTCCCGCTCTGCCTCTCGCCACTCTCACGCGCTCTCCAGAAACTCACCTGCCCTTGCCGGCTGCCCCTTATACAATCATAGACTTATTGAGCTGGGAAAAGACTCTTCCTATCATCGGCTCCAGTCGCTAAGCTACCACTGCCAAGTCCACCACAAAACCATCTGCCTGTAGCTCCATCGGATACGACAAGGGGTATTGCTTTTAAACTAAAAGAGCGTAGATTTAGACTGGATGTAAGGAGGAAACTTTTTACAACGATGAACGGGAAACACTGGATCAGGGTGCCCAGAGAGGTGGGAGATGTCCCCTCCCTGGAAACATTCAAGGTCAGGATGGACGCGGCTCGGAGCAACCTGCTATAGTGCTAGATGTCCCTGCCCATTGCAGGAAGGCTGCACTAGATGACCTTTCAAGGTCCCTTCCAACACAAACTATACTATGATTCTCTAGTCCTATCATTTTATGTCTACACGCCCTTCAAATACCTCCCAAGATGCTGACTACGACCCTTCCCTGGGCAGCCTCTTCCTGCACTTCATCACCCTTTCTAGGATGAAATTTTTCCGCATACCCAATCCAAACCTCCCCTAATGCAACTTGAGGCTCTGTCCTCTTCTACTATCACTTGTGTCTAAGGAGAAGAGACTTCTATCCACCTTTCCATCTTCTTACAACCTCCTTTCAGGTAGTTGCAGACAGCGATAAGGTCACCCCTCAGCCTTCTTTATCTTCACACTGCACACCCCGAGTAACTTCAACCACTCCTCTTAACTCCTGTTCTCTAATTCCTTCACGAGCTTCGTTGCTCTTGTCTGGACACGTCAAGCCAGGGTCGAGGTTGCAAACGATTCGCACCCAGCTAAGGGGATCTCTAGAGAGGGGCCAACACCAGCCTCTGGGGAGCCTGGCAGGCCTCCGGACAGCACAGGGCTTGCCAGCTCCGCACCACGCCTGCTACAACACCACTCATCCAGCCTACACTTCCTCAGCTTCCCTAGGAGGATATCATGGGAGACTGTGTCGAAAGCCTAGATGAAGTCAAGGTAGACAACATCCACGGCTCTCCCTTCGTCTACCCAGCCAGTCATGTCATCGTAGAAAGCTATTAGATTGGTCAGGCATGATTTCCCCTTGATGAATCCATGCTGACTACTCCTGAGAACCTTCTTTTCTTCCACTTGTTTGATGATGGCCTCTCGGAGAAGCTGCTCCATTACCTTTCCCGGGATGGAGGTGAGGCTGACCGGCCTGTAGATCCCTGGGGCCTCCTTCTTGCCCTTTTTGAAGATTGGAGTGACATTGGCCTTTCTCCAGTCCTCGGGCACCTCGCCTGTCCCACAGGACCTCTCAAAGATGATGGAGAGTGGCTCAGCAATGACATCTGCCAGCTCCCTCAGCACTCGTGGGTACATTCCATTGGGGCCCATGGATTTGTGGGCATCCAGATCGCTTAAGCGATCCCTCACACAGTCCTCCTCGACCAAGGGAAAGTCGTCCTCTTTGTAGGCTTCTTCTCTTACCTCTGAGGCCTGGCATTCCTGAGGGCCAGTCTTAGCACTGAAGACTGAAGCAAAGAAGGCATTCAGTAGCTCTGCCTTCTCCGCATCCTCCGTCACCAGGACACCCGCCTCATTCAGCAGCGGCCCCACATTGTCCCTAGCCTTCCTTTTGCTGCTAATGTACTTGAAGAAGCCCTTCTTGTTGTTTTTGACATCCCTTGCCAGTTTCAATTCCAGGTGGGCCTTGGCCTTCACCGTCGCATCACTGCACGCTCGGAACACATTCCTGTACTCTTCCCAAGGGGCCGGCCCCTCTTTCCACATTCCATGGACCTTTCTCTTCTGCCTGATCTCTGCTAGAAGCTCCTTCTTTAACCATGCAGGTCGCCTGCCTCCTTTGCTCGATTTCTTTCTCAGGGGGATGCATTGCTCCCGTGCATGGAAGAAGTGTTGTTCAAAGAGCGACCAGCACTCATGGACCCCCCTGCCTTCGAGAGCCCTGGCCCACGGGATTCCTCCCAGTAGCTCCTTGAAGAGGGCAAAGTCAGCCCTCCTCTGCCTGCTTCCACTCCCACACCCCGCACACAGCCATAGCCACGCTCAAGCCCAAACAGGCAGCCCTCATTCTCCCACCTACAACTTTACAAGCATGAGGGACACCAACACACCAGAAGCACATACCCAAACGGAAAGGCCAGGCCTAAACACAGCCTTAGCCAGCTGGCAGCAAGCCAGGGACGCACTGAACACCATGCAAGGGGCAGACCCTCACGCCCACTACACCTGCTAAACCCACAGCAGCCTCCAAGGGCTGCAAGGAAACGGGGTCCCCTCTTCACCACGCACCCGCAAACCACACCACACCAGTGCCACGGCATGACTCCACTGATGACACCGCACCACTCCACGCTTTGCCCATGTCTGCTGAACGTGCTGACATGCACCTGCCATGGAAATACTCCCAAAAGCCGACTCTCACTTAAAAGGTGCCGACAGGGTCACACGGACACCTCCTCAAATGGACGACTTCAATTTGGAGAATTGCAGGAAGGAAGACACACCCCACCTCATTACTCGCCAGCCTCTGGCATGCAACAGCTGCTTGCTGCAAAGCGCTGTCCTGCGCAAAGCCTGTCCCGCCCCTTGGGGACCAGCATATAAGTTGGACCAGCGCTGCTCTCCCTCACACACTTCTCCTGACACCTTCTCCTCCACCATCAACAAGGTGAGTCTCAACACCCCTGCCCCTCCTTCTCCTCACCTGGCTCTTCCAGGACGCTCGGACACCAGCCCTCCCCACTCCCTCACCCCCCTGCAGCACTGCCCCTCGCACCCCCATGCCCCTCCGCTTTCTCATCACCCCGTCTTCCAGGTACTCTCCACACCACACACATGGCCTGCTACGACCTCTGCCGCCCCTGCGGACCCACCCCGCTGGCCAACAGCTGCAACGAGCCCTGTGTCAGGCAGTGTGAGGACTCCCGTGTCATCATCCAGCCCTCCACCGTCGTGGTCACCCTGCCAGGACCCATCCTCAGCTCCTTCCCACAGAACACCACCGTTGGATCCTCCACATCCGCTGCCGTGGGCAGCGAACTCAGCTCCCAGGGAGTGCCCGTCTCCTCCGGTGCCTTTGGCTATGGCTATGGCTACGGCTTAGGAGGCCTGGGCTGCTACTACGGCGCAAGAGGCTGCAACTATGGCGGAAGAGGCTGCTACCCCTGCTAAAGGCCCCCTTACCACCACCCCTGCTCTGGAAGCCACGGCATGCATTGAGGATGCACATCCAGGCCCTTCCTGGCATCTAGACCAGCTGTTCACATCTGTTCCTCTCAATGCAACAAGCACACAGGCAAGGAAGCAGTCAGCTTGGGCTGCCTGCAAACATGGCCCATGGACCTCCTCCTCTCCCTCTTCCTTTTTTCCTTTGCCCCTTCAACTATGTCCGGTATTTTCTGCTGCAAAAACCTTCTCACAGCTCATAGGGCACTGGGGAAATCCACTGCAGAGCACAAAGACCTCGTTGCTCTGGCCGGATCTATCTCACCCAAGGGACCCCCGCTGATTGTCGCCCTACTTGCTCTTCTAGACTGTCTCCCAGCCACTTCACACTCATGCCTTTTCGCTGTTTTACGTTCCCTCAATAAAGTTCTCCTGCATCACAGCCTCAGATGCCTCCTCTTCCTTGCATCTCACAAGGCTCTGCCGCCTTCACCCTGCACAAAGCCAGGGCTCAAGAGGGTCTCAGAATGTGTCCAAACGGGCTACAAGACCTCTCATAGGAAGTGTGTCCCAAGCAACAACACCAGCAACAACACAGAGCAGCACAGGGGGGCTTCCAGTCCATGACAACAAACCCTTCAATTGCTCAAACAAAGGCTTGCACACGCTAACGCACTTCTACTCACACCTCTGATGCAAGCTCCCCATGGCAGCACGCACTTGACCAGCTCTCTTCCTGACAATGTACCTCAGGTCATCAGAACAAGCAGAAGCACAGCAAACAAGATCATTGGGTGCGCAAGGAACCCCTAGGGATCAGCTAGTTCAAACCAAACTACACAACAGCATCAGCTCCAGCAGGATGTCCATGACCACGGCCACTCAGCTTTTCAGTAGCTCCTACAATCAAGACTCCAACACCTCTCTGTGCAACCGCTTCCACTGCTTGGCTGCACACTGAAAAAGCATTGTCTTCACTTCCAAGGAAATGGCCCATCTCTTCTGATTTGCCCATTTCCTCTTGCCCTGGTCATGGGCAGCCAACACAAGAGTCCGACTTGCCTGGCCTCATGCCTTCCACTCGGGTTTTGACACACATTCCTGTCATCTCCGATCAGCAGCTTTGCCTCCTGGCTAAAACACCTCCCAGCTCACTCGGCTTCTCCTCAGTGGAAGGATGCTCCAGACCCTTAAGCATCTCGCTGGCCCTGCACTCAACTTCTTCCACTAATGCCGTGCACCTCTTCCACTGCCAAGCCCTCAGCTGCACACAGGATTCCACACGGGGCACCCTCAGTGATGAAGAGACAGCAAGATCACCTCCCCCAATGTGCTGCCAATGCTCCTCCCAATGTCGCCCTCGAGACTCTGGGCCTCTTTGGCCCCAAGGCTGCCTTGCTGCCTTGTAGTCACCTTGCTTTCTGCCAGCACCACAAGGTTGGGCTCAGCAAAGCTGCTTTCATGCCTCTCAGCCTCCACAATGTCCTGGGGACCAGCGCTGTTCCTGCCCTCATGCACGACTTGGCATGTGCCCAGGGAACTGGTGGAGTCACCAGACCCGCAGCTGTTTCAAAAATGTGTAGACATTGCGCTTCGGGACACTGTTTAGCAGGCATCGTAGTGTTGTGCTAAAGGTTGGATTTGATGATCTTGGAGGTCTTTTCATACATTAATGATTCTCTGATTGCCTGTCTTGAACCTCAGGACATTCCTCTCGGCCCTGTTCGCCAACTTCTCCAACTCCCTCTCAACACTGCCACAACCACTCGGCCAGTCCTCCACCTTCTGCATCAGCTGCCGACTGCCTCAGGGGCCACTCTGACCCGCTGCCCACCTCATCGATCAGGAAGATGAACAGTCGTGGCCCCATGGATACGACTCCTGGCCTACATCACTTGACACTTGACTGTCAGTGGACTTTGCGCACTCATCACAAGCCTCTGGGCACAGACCTTCAGCCACTTTGCAGTGCACTTCACGGGCCACTTGTGCTACCCACACTTTCTCAGCTTCTCTAGGACCACCCAATGGCAGACAGTGACAAACGGTCCAAAAGCCACTGCTCTCCCCTTGTCCAACACCCACTCACTTCAACACACAAGAAATGGAGGTCACTGAAGCAGCATTTCCCCTTTCTAAATTCACCCCAAAAGCTCCCCGTCACTTTCTTCACCTTCACTTGGCAGTGCTTTTGGGACCACTTCCTCCATCACCTCTCCAGGGGACAAGCTGAGGATCACCAGCCTCTGCTTTCCCACACCTTCCTTCCTCATGTTCTTCAAGACAGGAGGGCTACGAGCTCTCTTCCACATATCAGCAACCGCTCCCACGCAACATGACCTTGACAAGAGAATGGGCACTGAGCTCCCAAGGACAGCAGCCAGCTCCCTCGGCATTCGCAGCTACAAGCCAGCAAGGACCGATAGACCTGTGTACATCCAGACACACAGCACTCCTTCCTACCTCCCTTCGTCCTCCTCAACAATGAGGACAACTCACAAGCCAAACACCCTGCAAAACACTCACCTTGCCTGAAGTGGGACACGGCCTCTCATTCATCAACACTTCAGAATGCACCAACCGCCACCAGGACAGCGGCTCTGCAGCCACCTGCACCATGATTGCCCCCAGCTCTCCTTGCCATGCTCCAAACCCTCTTTCTTCCTGTCACGTGCTGTGCAGACAAGTGGCCTGGCCACTCGGCACTCACCTCAAGCACAGGCCACCAAACGCCCTGCCTCACCAGCCTCCCCTGCCTCCTGCTCACACTCCCGCTCTGCCTCTCGCCACTCTCACGCGCTCTCCAGAAACTCACCTGCCCTTGCCGGCTGCCCCTTATACAATCATAGACTTATTGAGCTGGGAAAAGACTCTTCCTATCATCGGCTCCAGTCGCTAAGCTACCACTGCCAAGTCCACCACAAAACCATCTGCCTGTAGCTCCATCGGATACGACAAGGGGTATTGCTTTTAAACTAAAAGAGCGTAGATTTAGACTGGATGTAAGGAGGAAACTTTTTACAACGATGAACGGGAAACACTGGATCAGGGTGCCCAGAGAGGTGGGAGATGTCCCATCCCTGGAAACATTCAAGGTCAGGATGGACGCGGCTCGGAGCAACCTGCTATAGTGCTAGATGTCCCTGCCCATTGCAGGAAGGCTGCACTAGATGACCTTTCAAGGTCCCTTCCAACACAAACTATACTATGATTCTCTAGTCCTATCATTTTATGTCTACACGCCCTTCAAATACCTCCCAAGATGCTGACTACGACCCTTCCCTGGGCAGCCTCTTCCTGCACTTCATCACCCTTTCTAGGATGAAATTTTTCCGCATACCCAATCCAAACCTCCCCTAATGCAACTTGAGGCTCTGTCCTCTTCTACTATCACTTGTGTCTAAGGAGAAGAGACTTCTATCCACCTTTCCATCTTCTTACAACCTCCTTTCAGGTAGTTGCAGACAGCGATAAGGTCACCCCTCAGCCTTCTTTATCTTCACACTGCACACCCCGAGTAACTTCAACCACTCCTCTTAACTCCTGTTCTCTAATTCCTTCACGAGCTTCGTTGCTCTTGTCTGGACACGTCAAGCCAGGGTCGAGGTTGCAAACGATTCGCACCCAGCTAAGGGGATCTCTAGAGAGGGGCCAACACCAGCCTCTGGGGAGCCTGGCAGGCCTCCGGACAGCACAGGGCTTGCCAGCTCCGCACCACGCCTGCTACAACACCACTCATCCAGCCTACACTTCCTCAGCTTCCCTAGGAGGATATCATGGGAGACTGTGTCGAAAGCCTAGATGAAGTCAAGGTAGACAACATCCACGGCTCTCCCTTCGTCTACCCAGCCAGTCATGTCATCGTAGAAAGCTATTAGATTGGTCAGGCATGATTTCCCCTTGATGAATCCATGCTGACTACTCCTGAGAACCTTCTTTTCTTCCACTTGTTTGATGATGGCCTCTCGGAGAAGCTGCTCCATTACCTTTCCCGGGATGGAGGTGAGGCTGACCGGCCTGTAGATCCCTGGGGCCTCCTTCTTGCCCTTTTTGAAGATTGGAGTGACATTGGCCTTTCTCCAGTCCTCGGGCACCTCGCCTGTCCCACAGGACCTCTCAAAGATGATGGAGAGTGGCTCAGCAATGACATCTGCCAGCTCCCTCAGCACTCGTGGGTACATTCCATTGGGGCCCATGGATTTGTGGGCATCCAGATCGCTTAAGCGATCCCTCACACAGTCCTCCTCGACCAAGGGAAAGTCGTCCTCTTTGTAGGCTTCTTCTCTTACCTCTGAGGCCTGGCATTCCTGAGGGCCAGTCTTAGCACTGAAGACTGAAGCAAAGAAGGCATTCAGTAGCTCTGCCTTCTCCGCATCCTCCGTCACCAGGACACCCGCCTCATTCAGCAGCGGCCCCACATTGTCCCTAGCCTTCCTTTTGCTGCTAATGTACTTGAAGAAGCCCTTCTTGTTGTTTTTGACATCCCTTGCCAGTTTCAATTCCAGGTGGGCCTTGGCCTTCACCGTCGCATCACTGCACGCTCGGAACACATTCCTGTACTCTTCCCAAGGGGCCGGCCCCTCTTTCCACATTCCATGGACCTTTCTCTTCTGCCTGATCTCTGCTAGAAGCTCCTTCTTTAACCATGCAGGTCGCCTGCCTCCTTTGCTCGATTTCTTTCTCAGGGGGATGCATTGCTCCCGTGCATGGAAGAAGTGTTGTTCAAAGAGCGACCAGCACTCATGGACCCCCCTGCCTTCGAGAGCCCTGGCCCACGGGATTCCTCCCAGTAGCTCCTTGAAGAGGGCAAAGTCAGCCCTCCTCTGCCTGCTTCCACTCCCACACCCCGCACACAGCCATAGCCACGCTCAAGCCCAAACAGGCAGCCCTCATTCTCCCACCTACAACTTTACAAGCATGAGGGACACCAACACACCAGAAGCACATACCCAAACGGAAAGGCCAGGCCTAAACACAGCCTTAGCCAGCTGGCAGCAAGCCAGGGACGCACTGAACACCATGCAAGGGGCAGACCCTCACGCCCACTACACCTGCTAAACCCACAGCAGCCTCCAAGGGCTGCAAGGAAACGGGGTCCCCTCTTCACCACGCACCCGCAAACCACACCACACCAGTGCCACGGCATGACTCCACTGATGACACCGCACCACTCCACGCTTTGCCCATGTCTGCTGAACGTGCTGACATGCACCTGCCATGGAAATACTCCCAAAAGCCGACTCTCACTTAAAAGGTGCCGACAGGGTCACACGGACACCTCCTCAAATGGACGACTTCAATTTGGAGAATTGCAGGAAGGAAGACACACCCCACCTCATTACTCGCCAGCCTCTGGCATGCAACAGCTGCTTGCTGCAAAGCGCTGTCCTGCGCAAAGCCTGTCCCGCCCCTTGGGGACCAGCATATAAGTTGGACCAGCGCTGCTCTCCCTCACACACTTCTCCTGACACCTTCTCCTCCACCATCAACAAGGTGAGTCTCAACACCCCTGCCCCTCCTTCTCCTCACCTGGCTCTTCCAGGACGCTCGGACACCAGCCCTCCCCACTCCCTCACCCCCCTGCAGCACTGCCCCTCGCACCCCCATGCCCCTCCGCTTTCTCATCACCCCGTCTTCCAGGTACTCTCCACACCACACACATGGCCTGCTACGACCTCTGCCGCCCCTGCGGACCCACCCCGCTGGCCAACAGCTGCAACGAGCCCTGTGTCAGGCAGTGTGAGGACTCCCGTGTCATCATCCAGCCCTCCACCGTCGTGGTCACCCTGCCAGGACCCATCCTCAGCTCCTTCCCACAGAACACCACCGTTGGATCCTCCACATCCGCTGCCGTGGGCAGCGAACTCAGCTCCCAGGGAGTGCCCGTCTCCTCCGGTGCCTTTGGCTATGGCTATGGCTACGGCTTAGGAGGCCTGGGCTGCTACTACGGCGCAAGAGGCTGCAACTATGGCGGAAGAGGCTGCTACCCCTGCTAAAGGCCCCCTTACCACCACCCCTGCTCTGGAAGCCACGGCATGCATTGAGGATGCACATCCAGGCCCTTCCTGGCATCTAGACCAGCTGTTCACATCTGTTCCTCTCAATGCAACAAGCACACAGGCAAGGAAGCAGTCAGCTTGGGCTGCCTGCAAACATGGCCCATGGACCTCCTCCTCTCCCTCTTCCTTTTTTCCTTTGCCCCTTCAACTATGTCCGGTATTTTCTGCTGCAAAAACCTTCTCACAGCTCATAGGGCACTGGGGAAATCCACTGCAGAGCACAAAGACCTCGTTGCTCTGGCCGGATCTATCTCACCCAAGGGACCCCCGCTGATTGTCGCCCTACTTGCTCTTCTAGACTGTCTCCCAGCCACTTCACACTCATGCCTTTTCGCTGTTTTACGTTCCCTCAATAAAGTTCTCCTGCATCACAGCCTCAGATGCCTCCTCTTCCTTGCATCTCACAAGGCTCTGCCGCCTTCACCCTGCACAAAGCCAGGGCTCAAGAGGGTCTCAGAATGTGTCCAAACGGGCTACAAGACCTCTCATAGGAAGTGTGTCCCAAGCAACAACACCAGCAACAACACAGAGCAGCACAGGGGGGCTTCCAGTCCATGACAACAAACCCTTCAATTGCTCAAACAAAGGCTTGCACACGCTAACGCACTTCTACTCACACCTCTGATGCAAGCTCCCCATGGCAGCACGCACTTGACCAGCTCTCTTCCTGACAATGTACCTCAGGTCATCAGAACAAGCAGAAGCACAGCAAACAAGATCATTGGGTGCGCAAGGAACCCCTAGGGATCAGCTAGTTCAAACCAAACTACACAACAGCATCAGCTCCAGCAGGATGTCCATGACCACGGCCACTCAGCTTTTCAGTAGCTCCTACAATCAAGACTCCAACACCTCTCTGTGCAACCGCTTCCACTGCTTGGCTGCACACTGAAAAAGCATTGTCTTCACTTCCAAGGAAATGGCCCATCTCTTCTGATTTGCCCATTTCCTCTTGCCCTGGTCATGGGCAGCCAACACAAGAGTCCGACTTGCCTGGCCTCATGCCTTCCACTCGGGTTTTGACACACATTCCTGTCATCTCCGATCAGCAGCTTTGCCTCCTGGCTAAAACACCTCCCAGCTCACTCGGCTTCTCCTCAGTGGAAGGATGCTCCAGACCCTTAAGCATCTCGCTGGCCCTGCACTCAACTTCTTCCACTAATGCCGTGCACCTCTTCCACTGCCAAGCCCTCAGCTGCACACAGGATTCCACACGGGGCACCCTCAGTGATGAAGAGACAGCAAGATCACCTCCCCCAATGTGCTGCCAATGCTCCTCCCAATGTCGCCCTCGAGACTCTGGGCCTCTTTGGCCCCAAGGCTGCCTTGCTGCCTTGTAGTCACCTTGCTTTCTGCCAGCACCACAAGGTTGGGCTCAGCAAAGCTGCTTTCATGCCTCTCAGCCTCCACAATGTCCTGGGGACCAGCGCTGTTCCTGCCCTCATGCACGACTTGGCATGTGCCCAGGGAACTGGTGGAGTCACCAGACCCGCAGCTGTTTCAAAAATGTGTAGACATTGCGCTTCGGGACACTGTTTAGCAGGCATCGTAGTGTTGTGCTAATGGTTGGATTTGATGATCTTGGAGGTCTTTTCATACATTAATGATTCTCTGATTGCCTGTCTTGAACCTCAGGACATTCCTCTCGGCCCTGTTCGCCAACTTCTCCAACTCCCTCTCAACACTGCCACAACCACTCGGCCAGTCCTCCACCTTCTGCATCAGCTGCCGACTGCCTCAGGGGCCACTCTGACCCGCTGCCCACCTCATCGATCAGGAAGATGAACAGTCGTGGCCCCATGGATACGACTCCTGGCCTACATCACTTGACACCTGACTGTTAGTGGACTTTGCGCCACTCATCACAAGCCTCTGGGCACAGACCTTCAGCCACTTTGCAGTGCACTTCACGGGCCACTTGTGCTACCCACACTTTCTCAGCTTCTCTAGGACCACCCAATGGCAGACAGTGACAAACGGTCCAAAAGCCACTGCTCTCCCCTTGTCCAACACCCACTCACTTCAACACACAAGAAATGGAGGTCACTGAAGCAGCATTTCCCCTTTCTAAATTCACCCCAAAAGCTCCCCGTCAGTTTCTTCACCTTCACTTGGCAGTGCTTTTGGGACCACTTCCTCCATCACCTCTCCAGGGGACAAGCTGAGGATCACTAGCCTCTGCTTTCCCACACCTTCCTTCCTCAGGTTCTTCAAGACAGGAGGGCTACGAGCTCTCTTCCACATATCAGCAACCACTCCCACGCAACATGACCTTGACAAGAGAATGGGCACTGAGCTCCCAAGGACAGCAGCCAGCTCCCTCGGCATTCGCAGCTACAAGCCACCAAGGACCAATAGACCTGTGTACATCCAGACGCACAGCACTCCTTCCTACCTCCCTTCGTCCTCCTCAACAACGAGGACAACTCACAAGCCAAACACCCTGCAAAACACTCACCTTGCCTGAAGTGGGACACGGCCTCTCATTCATCAACACTTCAGAATGCACCAACCGCCACCAGGACAGCGGCTCTGCAGCCACCTGCACCATGATTGCCCCCAGCTCTCCTTGCCATGCTCCAAACCCTCTTTCTTCCTGTCACGTGCTGTGCAGACAAGTGGCCTGGCCACTCGGCACTCACCTCAAGCACAGGCCACCAAACGCCCTGCCTCACCAGCCTCCCCTGCCTCCTGCTCACACTCCCGCTCTGCCTCTCGCCACTCTCACGCGCTCTCCAGAAACTCACCTGCCCTTGCCGGCTGCCCCTTATACAATCATAGACTTATTGAGCTGGGAAAAGACTCTTCCTATCATCGGCTCCAGTCGCTAAGCTACCACTGCCAAGTCCACCACAAAACCATCTGCCTGTAGCTCCATCGGATACGACAAGGGGTATTGCTTTTAAACTAAAAGAGCGTAGATTTAGTCTGGATGTAAGGAGGAAATTTTTTACAATGATGAACGGGAAACACTGGATCAGGTTGCCCAGAGAGGTGGGAGATGTCCCATCCCTGGAAACATTCAAGGTCAGGATGGACGCGGCTCGGAGCAACCTGCTATAGTGCTAGATGTCCCTGCCCATTGCAGGAAGGCTGCACTAGATGACCTTTCAAGGTCCCTTCCAACACAAACTATACTATGATTCTCTAGTCCTATCATTTTATGTCTACACGCCCTTCAAATACCTCCCAAGATGCTGACTCCGACACTTCCCTGGGCAGCCTCTTCCAGCACTTCATCACCCTTTCTAGGATGAAATTTTTCCGAATACCCAATACAAAACTCCCCTGAATGCAACTTGAGGCTCTGTCCTCTTCTACTATCACATGTGCCTAAGGAGAAGAGACTTCTATCCACCTTTCCATCTTCTTACAACCTCCTTTCAGGTAGTTGCAGACAGCGATAAGGTCACCCCTCAGCCTTCTTTATCTTCACACTGCACACCCCGAGTATCTTCAACCACTCCTCTTAACTCCTGTTCTCTAATTCCTTCACGAGCTTCCTTGCCCTTGTCTGGACACGTCAAGCCAGAGTCGAGGTTGCAAACGATTCGCACCCAGCTAAGGGGATCTCTAGAGAGGGGCCAGCACAAGCCTCTGGGGAGCCTGGCAGGCCTCCGGACAGCACAGGGCTTGCCAGCTCTGCACCACGCCTGCTACAACAACAGCCTGCTCTCACCAGCAGCCCTCACAGAGTCACAGAATCACAGAATAGTAGGGGTTGGAAGGGACCTCTGTGGGTCATCTAGCCCAACCCTCCTGCCGAAGCAGGGTCACCTACAGCAGGCTGCACAGGACCTTGTCCACACGGGTCTTGAATATCTCCAGAGAAGGAGACTCCACAACCTCCCTGGGCAGCCTGTTCCATTGCTCCGTCACCCTCAGAGGGAAGAAGTTCTTCCTCATGTTCAGACGGAACTTCCTGTGCCTCAGTTTGTGCCCATTGCCCCTTGTCTTGTCACTGGGCACCACTGAAAAGAGCTTGGCCCCATCCTCCTGACACCCACCCTGCAGATATTTATAAGCATTTATTAGGTCCCCTCGCAGCCTTTTCTTCTTCAGGCTGAACAAGCACAGCTCCCTCAGCCTCTCCTCGTAGGGGAGATGTTCCAGTCCCCTCCTCATCCTTGTAGCCCTCCGCTGGACTCTCTCCAGTAGCTCTTCATCTTTCTTGAAGTGGGGAGCCCAGAACTGGACACAGGACTCCAGATGAGGCCTCACCAGGGCAGTGTAGAGGGGAAGGAGAACCTCCCTCGTCCTGCTGACCACACTCTTCTTGATGCACCCCAGGATGCCATTGGCCTTCTTGGCAGCCAGGGCACACTGCTGGCTCATGGTTAACCTGTCATCCACCAGGACACCCAGGTCCCCCTCCGCAGAGTTGCTCTCCAGCAGGTCCACCCCAAGCCTGTACGGGTGCATGGAGTTGTTCCTCCCCAGGTGCAGGACCCTGCATTTGCCTTTGTTGAATCTCATCAGGTTCCTCTCTGCCCAGCTTTCCAGCCTATCCAGGTCACGCTGAATGGCAGCACAGCCTTCCGGTGTGTCTACCACAACTCCCAGTCTGGTGTCATCAGCAAACTTGCTGAGGGTACATTCTAACTCTTCATCCAGGTCGTTGATGAAAAAGTTAAACAAGACTGGGCCCAGTACTGACCCCTGAGGGACACCACTAGTTACCAGCCTCCAACTAGACTCAGCGCCGCTGATGACAACCCTCTGAGTTCTGCCATTCAGCCAGTTCTCTGTCCACTTCATCGACCACTCATCCAGCCCACACTTCCTCAGCTTCCCTAGGAGGATATCATGGGAGACTGTGTCGAAAGCCTTGATGAAGTCAAGGTAGACAACATCCACGGCTCTCCCTTCGTCTACCCAGCCAGTCATGTCATCGTAGAAAGCTATTAGATTGGTCAGGCATGATTTCCCCTTGGTGAATCCATGCTGACTACTCCTGATAACCTTCTTTTCTTCCACTTGTTTGACGATGGCCTCCAGGAGAAGCTGCTCCATCACCTTTCCCGGGATGGAGGTGAGGCTGACCGGCCTGTAGTTCCCTGGGTCCTCCTTTTTGCCCTTTTTGAAGACTGGAGTGACATTGGCGTTTCTCCAGTCCTCGGGCACCTCTCCTGTCCCCCAGGACCTCTCAAAGATGATGGAGAGTGGCTCAGCAATGACATCCGCCAGCTCTCTCAGCACTCGTGGGTGCATTCCATTGGGGCCCATGGATTTGTGGGCGTCCAGATCGCTTAAGCGATCCCTCACACAGTCCTCCTCGACCAAGGGAAAGTCGTCCTCTTTGTAGGCTTCTTCTCTTACCTGTGGGGCCTGCGATTCCTGAGGGCCAGTCTTAGCACTGAAGACTGAAGCAAAGAAGGCATTCAGTAGCTCTGCCTTCTCCGCATCCTCCGTCACCAGGACACCCGCCTCATTCAGCAGCGGCCCCACATTGTCCCTAGCCTTCCTTTTGCTGCTGATGTACTTGAAGAAGCCCTTCTTGTTGTTTTTCACATCCCTTGCCAGCTTCAATTCCAGGTGGGCCTTGGCCTTCCTCGTCGCATCCCTGCACGCTCGGAACACGTTCCTGTACTCTTCCCAAGGGGCCGGCCCCTCTTTCCACATTCCATGGACCTTTCTCTTCTGCCTGATCTCTGCTAGAAGCTCCTTCTTTAACCATGCAGGTCGCCTGCCTCCTTTGCTCGATTTCTTTCTCAGGGGGATGCATTGCTCCCGTGCATGGAAGAAGTGTTGTTCAAAGAGCGACCAGCACTCATGGACCCCCCTGCCTTCGAGAGCCCTGGCCCACGGGATTCCTCCCAGTAGCTCCTTGAAGAGGGCAAAGTCAGCCCTCCTCTGCCTGCTTCCATTCCCACACCCCGCACATGGCCATAGACAGGATCAAGCCCAAACAGGCAGCCCTCATTCTCCCACCTACAACTTCACAAGCATGGGGGACACCAACACACCAGAAGCACATACCCAAACGGAAAGGCCACGCCTAAACACAGCCTTAGCCAGCTGGCAGCAAGCCAGGGACGCACTGAACACCATGCAAGGGGCAGCCCCTCACGCCCACTACACCTGCTAAACCCACAGCAGCCTCCAAGGGCTGCAAGGAAACGGGGTCCCCTCTTCACAACGCACCCGCAAACCACACCACACCAGTGCCACGGCATGACTCCACTGATGACACCGCACCACTCCACGCTTTGCCCATGTCTGCTGAACGCGCTGACATGCACCTGCCATGGAAATACTCCCAAAAGCCGACTCTCACTTAAAAGGTGCCGACAGGGTCACACGGACACCTCCTCAACTGGACGACTTCAATTTGGAGAATTGCAGGAAGGAAGACACACCCCACCTCATTACTCGCCAGCCTCTGGCATGCAACAGCTGCTTGCTGCAAAGCGCTGTCCTGCGCAAAGCCTGTCCCGCCCCTCGGGGACCAGCATATAAGTTGGACCAGCGCTGCTCTCCCTCACACACTTCTCCTGACACCTTCTCCTCCACCATCAACAAGGTGAGTCTCAACACCCCTGCCCCTCCTTCTCCTCACCTGGCTCTTCCAGGACGCTCGGACACCAGCCCTCCCCACTCCCTCACCCCCCTGCAGCACTGCCCCTCGCACCCCCATGCCCCTCCGCTTTCTCATCACCCCGTCTTCCAGGTACTCTCCACACCACACACATGGCCTGCTACGACCTCTGCCGCCCCTGCGGACCCACCCCGCTGGCCAACAGCTGCAACGAGCCCTGTGTCAGGCAGTGTGAGGACTCCCGTGTCATCATCCAGCCCTCCACCGTCGTGGTCACCCTGCCAGGACCCATCCTCAGCTCCTTCCCACAGAACACCACCGTTGGATCCTCCACATCCGCTGCCGTGGGCAGCGAACTCAGCTCCCAGGGAGTGCCCGTCTCCTCCGGTGCCTTTGGCTATGGCTATGGCTACGGCTACGGCTTAGGAGGCCTGGGCTGCTACTACGGCGCAAGAGGCTGCAACTACGGCGGAAGAGGCTGCTACCCCTGCTAAAGGCCCCCTTACCACCACCCCTGCTCTGGAAGCCTCCGCATGCATTGAGGATGCACATCCAGGCCCTTCCTGGCATCTAGACCAGCCGTTCACATCTGTTCCTCTCAATGCAACAAGCACACAGGCAAGGAAGCAGTCAGCTTGGGCTGCCTGCAAACATGGCCCATGGACCTCCTCCTCTCCCTCTTCCTTTTTTCCTTTGCCCCTTCAACTATGTCCGGTATTTTCTGCTGCAAAAACCTTCTCACAGCTCATAGGGCACTGGGGAAATCCACTGCAGAGCACAAAGACCTCGTTGCTCTGGCCGGATCTATCTCACCCAAGGGACCCCCGCTGATTGTCGCCCTACTTGCTCTTCTAGACTGTCTCCCAGCCACTTCACACTCATGCCTTTTCGCTGTTTTACGTTCCCTCAATAAAGTTCTCCTGCATCACAGCCTCAGATGCCTCCTCTTCCTTGCACCTCACAAGGCTCTGCCGCCTTCACCCTGCACAAAGCCAGGGCTCAAGAGGGTCTCAGAATGTGTCCAAACGGGCTACAAGACCTCTCATAGGAAGTGTGTCCCAAGCAACAACACCAGCAACAACACAGAGCAGCACAGGGGGGCTTCCAGTCCATGACAACAAACCCTTCAATTGCTCAAACAAAGGCTTGCACATGCTAACGCACTTCTACTCACACCTCTGATGCAAGCTCCCCATGGCAGCACGCACTTGACCAGCTCTCTTCCTGACAATGTACCTCAGGTCATCAGAACAAGCAGAAGCACAGCAAACAAGATCATTGGGTGCGCAAGGAACCCCTAGGGATCACCCAGTTCAAACCAAACTACACAACAGCATCAGCTCCAGCAGGATGTCCATGACCACGGCCACTCAGCTTTTCAGTAGCTCCTACAATCAAGACTCCAACACCTCTCTGTGCAACCGCTTCCACTGCTTGGCTGCACACTGAAAAAGCATTGTCTTCACTTCCAAGGAAATGGCCCATCTCTTCTGATTTGCCCATTTCCTCTTGCCCTGGTCATGGGCAGCCAACACAAGAGTCCGACTTGCCTGGCCTCATGCCTTCCACTCGGGTTTTGACACACATTTGTGTCATCTCCGATCAGCAGCTTTGCCTCCTGGCTAAAACACCTCCCAGCTCACTCGGCTTCTCCTCAGTGGAAGGATGCTCCAGACCCTTAAGCATCTCGCTGGCCCTGCACTCAACTTCTTCCACTAATGCCGTGCACCTCTTCCACTGCCAAGCCCTCAGCTGCACACAGGATTCCACACGGGGCACCCTCAGTGATGAAGAGACAGCAAGATCACCTGTCCCAATGTGCTGCCAATGCTCCTCCCAATGTCGCCCTCGAGACTCTGGGCCTCTTTGGCCCCAAGGCTGCCTTGCTGCCTTGTAGTCACCTTGCTTTCTGCCAGCACCACAAGGTTGGGCTCAGCAAAGCTGCTTTCATGCCTCTCAGCCTCCACAATGTCCTGGGGACCAGCGCTGTTCCTGCCCTCATGCACGACTTGGCATGTGCCCAGGGAACTGGTGGAGTCACCAGACCCGCAGCTGTTTCAAAAATGTGTAGACATTGCGCTTCGGGACACTGTTTAGCAGGCATCGTAGTGTTGTGCTAATGGTTGGATTTGATGATCTTGGAGGTCTTTTCATACATTAATGATTCTCTGATTGCCTGTCTTGAACCTCAGGACATTCCTCTCGGCCCTGTTCGCCAACTTCTCCAACTCCCTCTCAACACTGCCACAACCACTCGGCCAGTCCTCCACCTTCTGCATCAGCTGCCGACTGCCTCAGGGGCCACTCTGACCCGCTGCCCACCTCATCGATCAGGAAGATGAACAGTCGTGGCCCCATGGATACGACTCCTGGCCTACATCACTTGACACCTGACTGTTAGTGGACTTTGCGCCACTCATCACAAGCCTCTGGGCACAGACCTTCAGCCACTTTGCAGTGCACTTCACGGGCCACTTGTGCTACCCACACTTTCTCAGCTTCTCTAGGACCACCCAATGGCAGACAGTGACAAACGGTCCAAAAGCCACTGCTCTCCCCTTGTCCAACACCCACTCACTTCAACACACAAGAAATGGAGGTCACTGAAGCAGCATTTCCCCTTTCTAAATTCACCCCAAAAGCTCCCCATCACTTTCTTCACCTTCACTTGGCAGTGCTTTTGGGACCACTTCCTCCATCACCTCTCCAGGGGACAAGCTGAGGATCACTAGCCTCTGCTTTCCCACACCTTCCTTCCTCATGTTCTTCAAGACAGGAGGGCTACGAGCTCTCTTCCACATATCAGCAACCACTCCCACGCAACATGACCTTGACAAGAGAATGGGCACTGAGCTCCCAAGGACAGCAGCCAGCTCCCTCGGCATTCGCAGCTACAAGCCAGCAAGGACCAATAGACCTGTGTACATCCAGACGCACAGCACTCCTTCCTACCTCCCTTCGTCCTCCTCAACAACGAGGACAACTCACAAGCCAAACACCCTGCAAAACACTCACCTTGCCTGAAGTGGGACACGGCCTCTCATTCATCAACACTTCAGAATGCACCAACCGCCACCAGGACAGCGGCTCTGCAGCCACCTGCACCATGATTGCCCCCAGCTCTCCTTGCCATGCTCCAAACCCTCTTTCTTCCTGTCACGTGCTGTGCAGACAAGTGGCCTGGCCACTCGGCACTCACCTCAAGCACAGGCCACCAAACGCCCTGCCTCACCAGCCTCCCCTGCCTCCTGCTCACACTCCCGCTCTGCCTCTCGCCACTCTCACGCGCTCTCCAGAAACTCACCTGCCCTTGCCGGCTGCCCCTTATACAATCATAGACTTATTGAGCTGGGAAAAGACTCTTCCTATCATCGGCTCCAGTCGCTAAGCTACCACTGCCAAGTCCACCACAAAACCATCTGCCTGTAGCTCCATCGGATACGACAAGGGGTATTGCTTTTAAACTAAAAGAGCGTAGATTTAGTCTGGATGTAAGGAGGAAATTTTTTACAATGATGAACGGGAAACACTGGATCAGGTTGCCCAGAGAGGTGGGAGATGTCCCATCCCTGGAAACATTCAAGGTCAGGATGGACGCGGCTCGGAGCAACCTGCTATAGTGCTAGATGTCCCTGCCCATTGCAGGAAGGCTGCACTAGATGACCTTTCAAGGTCCCTTCCAACACAAACTATACTATGATTCTCTAGTCCTATCATTTTATGTCTACACGCCCTTCAAATACCTCCCAAGATGCTGACTCCGACACTTCCCTGGGCAGCCTCTTCCTGCACTTCATCACCCTTTCTAGGATGAAATTTTTCCGAATACCCAATACAAAACTCCCCTGAATGCAACTTGAGGCTCTGTCCTCTTCTACTATCACATGTGCCTAAGGAGAAGAGACTTCTATCCACCTTTCCATCTTCTTACAACCTCCTTTCAGGTAGTTGCAGACAGCGATAAGGTCACCCCTCAGCCTTCTTTATCTTCACACTGCACACCCCGAGTATCTTCAACCACTCCTCTTAACTCCTGTTCTCTAATTCCTTCACGAGCTTCCTTGCCCTTGTCTGGACACGTCAAGCCAGAGTCGAGGTTGCAAACGATTCGCACCCAGCTAAGGGGATCTCTAGAGAGGGGCCAGCACAAGCCTCTGGGGAGCCTGGCAGGCCTCCGGACAGCACAGGGCTTGCCAGCTCTGCACCACGCCTGCTACAACAACAGCCTGCTCTCACCAGCAGCCCTCACAGAGTCACAGAATCACAGAATAGTAGGGGTTGGAAGGGACCTCTGTGGGTCATCTAGCCCAACCCTCCTGCCGAAGCAGGGTCACCTACAGCAGGCTGCACAGGACCTTGTCCACACGGGTCTTGAATATCTCCAGAGAAGGAGACTCCACAACCTCCCTGGGCAGCCTGTTCCATTGCTCCGTCACCCTCAGAGGGAAGAAGTTCTTCCTCATGTTCAGACGGAACTTCCTGTGCCTCAGTTTGTGCCCATTGCCCCTTGTCTTGTCACTGGGCACCACTGAAAAGAGCTTGGCCCCATCCTCCTGACACCCACCCTGCAGATATTTATAAGCATTTATTAGGTCCCCTCGCAGCCTTTTCTTCTTCAGGCTGAACAAGCACAGCTCCCTCAGCCTCTCCTCGTAGGGGAGATGTTCCAGTCCCCTCCTCATCCTTGTAGCCCTCCGCTGGACTCTCTCCAGTAGCTCTTCATCTTTCTTGAAGTGGGGAGCCCAGAACTGGACACAGGACTCCAGATGAGGCCTCACCAGGGCAGTGTAGAGGGGAAGGAGAACCTCCCTCGTCCTGCTGACCACACTCTTCTTGATGCACCCCAGGATGCCATTGGCCTTCTTGGCAGCCAGGGCACACTGCTGGCTCATGGTTAACCTGTCATCCACCAGGACACCCAGGTCCCCCTCCGCAGAGTTGCTCTCCAGCAGGTCCACCCCAAGCCTGTACGGGTGCATGGAGTTGTTCCTCCCCAGGTGCAGGACCCTGCATTTGCCTTTGTTGAATCTCATCAGGTTCCTCTCTGCCCAGCTTTCCAGCCTATCCAGGTCACGCTGAATGGCAGCACAGCCTTCCGGTGTGTCTACCACAACTCCCAGTCTGGTGTCATCAGCAAACTTGCTGAGGGTACATTCTAACTCTTCATCCAGGTCGTTGATGAAAAAGTTAAACAAGACTGGGCCCAGTACTGACCCCTGGGGGACACCACTAGTTACCAGCCTCCAACTAGACTCAGCGCCGCTGATGACAACCCTCTGAGTTCTGCCATTCAGCCAGTTCTCTGTCCACTTCATCGACCACTCATCCAGCCCACACTTCCTCAGCTTCCCTAGGAGGATATCATGGGAGACTGTGTCGAAAGCCTTGATGAAGTCAAGGTAGACAACATCCACGGCTCTCCCTTCGTCTACCCAGCCAGTCATGTCATCGTAGAAAGCTATTAGATTGGTCAGGCATGATTTCCCCTTGGTGAATCCATGCTGACTACTCCTGATAACCTTCTTTTCTTCCACTTGTTTGACGATGGCCTCCAGGAGAAGCTGCTCCATCACCTTTCCCGGGATGGAGGTGAGGCTGACCGGCCTGTAGTTCCCTGGGTCCTCCTTTTTGCCCTTTTTGAAGACTGGAGTGACATTGGCCTTTCTCCAGTCCTCGGGCACCTCTCCTGTCCCCCAGGACCTCTCAAAGATGATGGAGAGTGGCTCAGCAATGACATCCACCAGCTCTCTCAGCACTCGTGGGTGCATTCCATTGGGGCCCATGGATTTGTGGGCGTCCAGATCGCTTAAGCGATCCCTCACACAGTCCTCCTCGACCAAGGGAAAGTTGTCCTCTTTGTAGGCTTCTTCTCTTACCTGTGGGGCCTGCGATTCCTGAGGGCCAGTCTTAGCACTGAAGACTGAAGCAAAGAAGGCATTCAGTAGCTCTGCCTTCTCCGCATCCTCCGTCACCAGGACACCCGCCTCATTCAGCAGCGGCCCCACATTGTCCCTAGCCTTCCTTTTGCTGCTGATGTACTTGAAGAAGCCCTTCTTGTTGTTTTTCACATCCCTTGCCAGCTTCAATTCCAGGTGGGCCTTGGCCTTCCTCGTCGCATCCCTGCACGCTCGGAACACGTTCCTGTACTCTTCCCAAGGGGCCGGCCCCTCTTTCCACATTCCATGGACCTTTCTCTTCTGCCTGATCTCTGCTAGAAGCTCCTTCTTTAACCATGCAGGTCGCCTGCCTCCTTTGCTCGATTTCTTTCTCAGGGGGATGCATTGCTCCCGTGCATGGAAGAAGTGTTGTTCAAAGAGCGACCAGCACTCATGGACCCCCCTGCCTTCGAGAGCCCTGGCCCACGGGATTCCTCCCAGTAGCTCCTTGAAGAGGGCAAAGTCAGCCCTCCTCTGCCTGCTTCCATTCCCACACCCCGCACATGGCCATAGACAGGATCAAGCCCAAACAGGCAGCCCTCATTCTCCCACCTACAACTTCACAAGCATGGGGGACACCAACACACCAGAAGCACATACCCAAACGGAAAGGCCACGCCTAAACACAGCCTTAGCCAGCTGGCAGCAAGCCAGGGACGCACTGAACACCATGCAAGGGGCAGCCCCTCACGCCCACTACACCTGCTAAACCCACAGCAGCCTCCAAGGGCTGCAAGGAAACGGGGTCCCCTCTTCACAACGCACCCGCAAACCACACCACACCAGTGCCACGGCATGACTCCACTGATGACACCGCACCACTCCACGCTTTGCCCATGTCTGCTGAACGCGCTGACATGCACCTGCCATGGAAATACTCCCAAAAGCCGACTCTCACTTAAAAGGTGCCGACAGGGTCACACGGACACCTCCTCAACTGGACGACTTCAATTTGGAGAATTGCAGGAAGGAAGACACACCCCACCTCATTACTCGCCAGCCTCTGGCATGCAACAGCTGCTTGCTGCAAAGCGCTGTCCTGCGCAAAGCCTGTCCCGCCCCTCGGGGACCAGCATATAAGTTGGACCAGCGCTGCTCTCCCTCACACACTTCTCCTGACACCTTCTCCTCCACCATCAACAAGGTGAGTCTCAACACCCCTGCCCCTCCTTCTCCTCACCTGGCTCTTCCAGGACGCTCGGACACCAGCCCTCCCCACTCCCTCACCCCCCTGCAGCACTGCCCCTCGCACCCCCATGCCCCTCCGCTTTCTCATCACCCCGTCTTCCAGGTACTCTCCACACCACACACATGGCCTGCTACGACCTCTGCCGCCCCTGCGGACCCACCCCGCTGGCCAACAGCTGCAACGAGCCCTGTGTCAGGCAGTGTGAGGACTCCCGTGTCATCATCCAGCCCTCCACCGTCGTGGTCACCCTGCCAGGACCCATCCTCAGCTCCTTCCCACAGAACACCACCGTTGGATCCTCCACATCCGCTGCCGTGGGCAGCGAACTCAGCTCCCAGGGAGTGCCCGTCTCCTCCGGTGCCTTTGGCTATGGCTATGGCTACGGCTACGGCTTAGGAGGCCTGGGCTGCTACTACGGCGCAAGAGGCTGCAACTACGGCGGAAGAGGCTGCTACCCCTGCTAAAGGCCCCCTTACCACCACCCCTGCTCTGGAAGCCTCCGCATGCATTGAGGATGCACATCCAGGCCCTTCCTGGCATCTAGACCAGCCGTTCACATCTGTTCCTCTCAATGCAACAAGCACACAGGCAAGGAAGCAGTCAGCTTGGGCTGCCTGCAAACATGGCCCATGGACCTCCTCCTCTCCCTCTTCCTTTTTTCCTTTGCCCCTTCAACTATGTCCGGTATTTTCTGCTGCAAAAACCTTCTCACAGCTCATAGGGCACTGGGGAAATCCACTGCAGAGCACAAAGACCTCGTTGCTCTGGCCGGATCTATCTCACCCAAGGGACCCCCGCTGATTGTCGCCCTACTTGCTCTTCTAGACTGTCTCCCAGCCACTTCACACTCATGCCTTTTCACTGTTTTACGTTCCCTCAATAAAGTTCTCCTGCATCACAGCCTCAGATGCCTCCTCTTCCTTGCACCTCACAAGGCTCTGCCGCCTTCACCCTGCACAAAGCCAGGGCTCAAGAGGGTCTCAGAATGTGTCCAAACGGGCTACAAGACCTCTCATAGGAAGTGTGTCCCAAGCAACAACACCAGCAACAACACAGAGCAGCACAGGGGGGCTTCCAGTCCATGACAACAAACCCTTCAATTGCTCAAACAAAGGCTTGCACATGCTAACGCACTTCTACTCACACCTCTGATGCAAGCTCCCCATGGCAGCACGCACTTGACCAGCTCTCTTCCTGACAATGTACCTCAGGTCATCAGAACAAGCAGAAGCACAGCAAACAAGATCATTGGGTGCGCAAGGAACCCCTAGGGATCACCCAGTTCAAACCAAACTACACAACAGCATCAGCTCCAGCAGGATGTCCATGACCACGGCCACTCAGCTTTTCAGTAGCTCCTACAATCAAGACTCCAACACCTCTCTGTGCAACCGCTTCCACTGCTTGGCTGCACACTGAAAAAGCATTGTCTTCACTTCCAAGGAAATGGCCCATCTCTTCTGATTTGCCCATTTCCTCTTGCCCTGGTCATGGGCAGCCAACACAAGAGTCCGACTTGCCTGGCCTCATGCCTTCCACTCGGGTTTTGACACACATTTGTGTCATCTCCGATCAGCAGCTTTGCCTCCTGGCTAAAACACCTCCCAGCTCACTCGGCTTCTCCTCAGTGGAAGGATGCTCCAGACCCTTAAGCATCTCGCTGGCCCTGCACTCAACTTCTTCCACTAACGCCGTGCACCTCTTCCACTGCCAAGCCCTCAGCTGCACACAGGATTCCACACGGGGCACCCTCAGTGATGAAGAGACAGCAAGATCACCTGTCCCAATGTGCTGCCAATGCTCCTCCCAATGTCGCCCTCGAGACTCTGGGCCTCTTTGGCCCCAAGGCTGCCTTGCTGCCTTGTAGTCACCTTGCTTTCTGCCAGCACCACAAGGTTGGGCTCAGCAAAGCTGCTTTCATGCCTCTCAGCCTCCACAATGTCCTGGGGACCAGCGCTGTTCCTGCCCTCATGCACGACTTGGCATGTGCCCAGGGAACTGGTGGAGTCACCAGACCCGCAGCTGTTTCAAAAATGTGTAGACATTGCGCTTCGGGACACTGTTTAGCAGGCATCGTAGTGTTGTGCTAATGGTTGGATTTGATGATCTTGGAGGTCTTTTCATACATTAATGATTCTCTGATTGCCTGTCTTGAACCTCAGGACATTCCTCTCGGCCCTGTTCGCCAACTTCTCCAACTCCCTCTCAACACTGCCACAACCACTCGGCCAGTCCTCCACCTTCTGCATCAGCTGCCGACTGCCTCAGGGGCCACTCTGACCCGCTGCCCACCTCATCGATCAGGAAGATGAACAGTCGTGGCCCCATGGATACGACTCCTGGCCTACATCACTTGACACCTGACTGTTAGTGGACTTTGCGCCACTCATCACAAGCCTCTGGGCACAGACCTTCAGCCACTTTGCAGTGCACTTCACGGGCCACTTGTGCTACCCACACTTTCTCAGCTTCTCTAGGACCACCCAATGGCAGACAGTGACAAACGGTCCAAAAGCCACTGCTCTCCCCTTGTCCAACACCCACTCACTTCAACACACAAGAAATGGAGGTCACTGAAGCAGCATTTCCCCTTTCTAAATTCACCCCAAAAGCTCCCCGTCAGTTTCTTCACCTTCACTTGGCAGTGCTTTTGGGACCACTTCCTCCATCACCTCTCCAGGGGACAAGCTGAGGATCACTAGCCTCTGCTTTCCCACACCTTCCTTCCTCAGGTTCTTCAAGACAGGAGGGCTACGAGCTCTCTTCCACATATCAGCAACCACTCCCACGCAACATGACCTTGACAAGAGAATGGGCACTGAGCTCCCAAGGACAGCAGCCAGCTCCCTCGGCATTCGCAGCTACAAGCCAGCAAGGACCAATAGACCTGTGTACATCCAGACGCACAGCACTCCTTCCTACCTCCCTTCGTCCTCCTCAACAACGAGGACAACTCACAAGCCAAACACCCTGCAAAACACTCACCTTGCCTGAAGTGGGACACGGCCTCTCATTCATCAACACTTCAGAATGCACCAACCGCCACCAGGACAGCGGCTCTGCAGCCACCTGCACCATGATTGCCCCCAGCTCTCCTTGCCATGCTCCAAACCCTCTTTCTTCCTGTCACGTGCTGTGCAGACAAGTGGCCTGGCCACTCGGCACTCACCTCAAGCACAGGCCACCAAACGCCCTGCCTCACCAGCCTCCCCTGCCTCCTGCTCACACTCCCGCTCTGCCTCTCGCCACTCTCACGCGCTCTCCAGAAACTCACCTGCCCTTGCCGGCTGCCCCTTATACAATCATAGACTTATTGAGCTGGGAAAAGACTCTTCCTATCATCGGCTCCAGTCGCTAAGCTACCACTGCCAAGTCCACCACAAAACCATCTGCCTGTAGCTCCATCGGATACGACAAGGGGTATTGCTTTTAAACTAAAAGAGCGTAGATTTAGTCTGGATGTAAGGAGGAAATTTTTTACAATGATGAACGGGAAACACTGGATCAGGTTGCCCAGAGAGGTGGGAGATGTCCCATCCCTGGAAACATTCAAGGTCAGGATGGACGCGGCTCGGAGCAACCTGCTATAGTGCTAGATGTCCCTGCCCATTGCAGGAAGGCTGCACTACATGACCTTTCAAGGTCCCTTCCAACACAAACTATACTATGATTCTCTAGTCCTATCATTTTATGTCTACACGCCCTTCAAATACCTCCCAAGATGCTGACTCCGACACTTCCCTGGGCAGCCTCTTCCAGCACTTCATCACCCTTTCTAGGATGAAATTTTTCCGAATACCCAATACAAAACTTCCCTGAATGCAACTTGAGGCTCTGTCCTCTTCTACTATCACATGTGCCTAAGGAGAAGAGACTTCTATCCACCTTTCCATCTTCTTACAACCTCCTTTCAGGTAGTTGCAGACAGCGATAAGGTCACCCCTCAGCCTTCTTTATCTTCACACTGCACACCCCGAGTATCTTCAACCACTCCTCTTAACTCCTGTTCTCTAATTCCTTCACGAGCTTCCTTGCCCTTGTCTGGACACGTCAAGCCAGAGTCGAGGTTGCAAACGATTCGCACCCAGCTAAGGGGATCTCTAGAGAGGGGCCAGCACAAGCCTCTGGGGAGCCTGGCAGGCCTCCGGACAGCACAGGGCTTGCCAGCTCTGCACCACGCCTGCTACAACAACAGCCTGCTCTCACCAGCAGCCCTCACAGAGTCACAGAATCACAGAATAGTAGGGGTTGGAAGGGACCTCTGTGGGTCATCTAGCCCAACCCTCCTGCCGAAGCAGGGTCACCTACAGCAGGCTGCACAGGACCTTGTCCACACGGGTCTTGAATATCTCCAGAGAAGGAGACTCCACAACCTCCCTGGGCAGCCTGCTCCAGTGCTCCGTCACCCTCAGAGGGAAGAAGTTCTTCCTCATGTTCAGACGGAACTTCCTGTGCCTCAGTTTGTGCCCATTGCCCCTTGTCTTGTCACTGGGCACCACTGAAAAGAGCTTGGCCCCATCCTCCTGACACCCACCCTGCAGATATTTATAAGCATTTATTAGGTCCCCTCGCAGCCTTTTCTTCTTCAGGCTGAACAAGCACAGCTCCCTCAGCCTCTCCTCGTAGGGGAGATGTTCCAGTCCCCTCCTCATCCTTGTAGCCCTCCGCTGGACTCTCTCCAGTAGCTCTTCATCTTTCTTGAAGTGGGGAGCCCAGAACTGGACACAGGACTCCAGATGAGGCCTCACCAGGGCAGTGTAGAGGGGAAGGAGAACCTCCCTCATCCTGCTGACCACACTCTTCTTGATTCACCCCAGGATGCCATTGGCCTTCTTGGCAGCCAGGGCACACTGCTGGCTCATGGTTAACCTGTCATCCACCAGGACACCCAGGTCCCCCTCCGCAGAGTTGCTCTCCAGCAGGTCCACCCCAAGCCTGTACGGGTGCATGGAGTTGTTCCTCCCCAGGTGCAGGACCCTGCATTTGCCTTTGTTGAATCTCATCAGGTTCCTCTCTGCCCAGCTTTCCAGCCTATCCAGGTCACGCTGAATGGCAGCACAGCCTTCCGGTGTGTCTACCACAACTCCCAGTCTGGTGTCATCAGCAAACTTGCTGAGGGTACATTCTAACTCTTCATCCAGGTCGTTGATGAAAAAGTTAAACAAGACTGGGCCCAGTACTGACCCCTGGGGGACACCACTAGTTACCAGCCTCCAACTAGACTCAGCGCCGCTGATGACAACCCTCTGAGTTCTGCCATTCAGCCAGTTCTCTGTCCACTTCATCGACCACTCATCCAGCCCACACTTCCTCAGCTTCCCTAGGAGGATATCATGGGAGACTGTGTCGAAAGCCTTGATGAAGTCAAGGTAGACAACATCCACGGCTCTCCCTTCGTCTACCCAGCCAGTCATGTCATCGTAGAAAGCTATTAGATTGGTCAGGCATGATTTCCCCTTGGTGAATCCATGCTGACTACTCCTGATAACCTTCTTTTCTTCCACTTGTTTGACGATGGCCTCCAGGAGAAGCTGCTCCATCACCTTTCCCGGGATGGAGGTGAGGCTGACCGGCCTGTAGTTCCCTGGGTCCTCCTTTTTGCCCTTTTTGAAGACTGGAGTGACATTGGCCTTTCTCCAGTCCTCGGGCACCTCTCCTGTCCCCCAGGACCTCTCAAAGATGATGGAGAGTGGCTCAGCAATGACATCCACCAGCTCTCTCAGCACTCGTGGGTGCATTCCATTGGGGCCCATGGATTTGTGGGCGTCCAGATCGCTTAAGCGATCCCTCACACAGTCCTCCTCGACCAAGGGAAAGTCGTCCTCTTTGTAGGCTTCTTCTCTTACCTGTGGGGCCTGCGATTCCTGAGGGCCAGTCTTAGCACTGAAGACTGAAGCAAAGAAGGCATTCAGTAGCTCTGCCTTCTCCGCATCCTCCGTCACCAGGACACCCGCCTCATTCAGCAGCGGCCCCACATTGTCCCTAGCCTTCCTTTTGCTGCTGATGTACTTGAAGAAGCCCTTCTTGTTGTTTTTCACATCCCTTGCCAGCTTCAATTCCAGGTGGGCCTTGGCCTTCCTCGTCGCATCCCTGCACGCTCGGAACACGTTCCTGTACTCTTCCCAAGGGGCCGGCCCCTCTTTCCACATTCCATGGACCTTTCTCTTCTGCCTGATCTCTGCTAGAAGCTCCTTCTTTAACCATGCAGGTCGCCTGCCTCCTTTGCTCGATTTCTTTCTCAGGGGGATGCATTGCTCCCGTGCATGGAAGAAGTGTTGTTCAAAGAGCGACCAGCACTCATGGACCCCCCTGCCTTCGAGAGCCCTGGCCCACGGGATTCCTCCCAGTAGCTCCTTGAAGAGGGCAAAGTCAGCCCTCCTCTGCCTGCTTCCATTCCCACACCCCGCACACGGCCATAGACAGGATCAAGCCCAAACAGGCAGCCCTCATTCTCCCACCTACAACTTCACAAGCATGGGGGACACCAACACACCAGAAGCACATACACAAATGGAAAGGCCAGGCCTAAACACAGCCTTAGCCAGCTGGCAGCAAGGCAGGGACGCACTGAACACCATGCAAGGGGCAGCCCCTCACGCCCACTACACCTGCTAAACCCACAGCAGCCTCCAAGGGCTGCAAGGAAACGGGGTCCCCTCTTCACAACGCACCCGCAAACCACACCACACCACTGCCACGGCATGACTCCACTGATGACACCGCACCACTCCACGCTTTGCCCATGTCTGCTGAACGCGCTGACATGCACCTGCCATGGAAATACTCCCAAAAGCCGACTCTCACTTAAAAGGTGCCGACAGGGTCACACGGACACCTCCTCAACTGGACGACTTCAATTTGGAGAATTGCAGGAAGGAAGACACACCCCACCTCATTACTCGCCAGCCTCTGGCATGCAACAGCTGCTTGCTGCAAAGCGCTGTCCTGCGCAAAGCCTGTCCCGCCCCTTGGGGACCAGCATATAAGTTGGACCAGCGCTGCTCTCCCTCACACACTTCTCCTGACACCTTCTCCTCCACCATCAACAAGGTGAGTCTCAACACCCCTGCCCCTCCTTCTCCTCACCTGGCTCTTCCAGGACGCTCGGACACCAGCCCTCCCCACTCCCTCACCCCCCTGCAGCACTGCCCCTCGCACCCCCATGCCCCTCCGCTTTCTCATCACCCCGTCTTCCAGGTACTCTCCACACCACACACATGGCCTGCTACGACCTCTGCCGCCCCTGCGGACCCACCCCGCTGGCCAACAGCTGCAACGAGCCCTGTGTCAGGCAGTGTGAGGACTCCCGTGTCATCATCCAGCCCTCCACCGTCGTGGTCACCCTGCCAGGACCCATCCTCAGCTCCTTCCCACAGAACACCACCGTTGGATCCTCCACATCCGCTGCCGTGGGCAGCGAACTCAGCTCCCAGGGAGTGCCCGTCTCCTCCGGTGCCTTTGGCTATGGCTATGGCTACGGCTACGGCTTAGGAGGCCTGGGCTGCTACTACGGCGGAAGAGGCTGCAACTATGGCGGGAGAGGCTGCTACACATGTTGAAGGTCCCCTTGCCACCACCTGCTCCTGAAGCCACGGCATACATTGAGGACGTACATCCAGGCCCTTCCTGGCACATCCACCTGCCATCCACAGCTCCTCCTCTCAAGGCAACAAGTCTGAAACCTGGCAAGGGCTCATCCCAACCTGCCTACAAACATGGTCCACGTACCTCCTCCTCTTCTCCCACTTCCTTCTTTCCATAAGCCCTTCTGCTCTGCCCAGTACTCTCCGCTGCAAATACCTTCTTACAAGCCAAAACCCACTGAGGAAATCCACTGTAACGCTACCTCTGCAGGGCACAAGGACCTCGGTGCTCTGGACTGATCTATCTCACCCAAGGGACCCCCGCTGATTGTCGCCCTACTTGCTCTTCTACACTGGCTCCCAGCCACTTCACACTCATGCCTTTTCGCTGTTTTACGTTCCCTCAATAAAGTCCTCCTGCATCACAGCCTCAGATGCCTCCTCTTCCTTGCATCTCACAAGGCTCTGCCGCCTTCACCCTGCACAAAGCCAGGGCTCAGGAGGGTCTCAGAATGGGTCGAAATGGGCTACAAGACCTCTCATAGGAAGTGTGTCCCAAGCAACAGCACCAGCAACAACACAGAGCAGCACAGGGGGGCTTCCAGTTCATGACAACAAACCCTTCAATTGCTCACACAAAGGCTTGCACATGCTAACGGGCTTCTACTCACACCTCTGATGCAAGCTCCCCATGGCAGCACGCACTTGACCAACTCTTCTCTCCAGCACGACTCTCTGGCCATCACAGCAAGCAGATTCACATCAAACAAAATCATTTAGTGTGCAAGGAACCTCAGGGGTCATCTAGTTCAACCCAAACTACTCAAGCACCATCAGCCCCAGCAGTCTGTCCACTACCATGGGCACTCAGGTTTTCAGTAACTCCAAGGATGGAGACTCCAACAATTCTTCCACTGCTTGACCACCCTCACACTGAAAAAGACATCCTTTCATTGGCCATGGAAATCCATCTGCTTTCTCTTATGCTCATGGCCTCTTGTTATGGTTGTGTGCACTACAGATAAGAGCCAGCCTCCCTCGACATCATTCATGCCCTCAGGGATTTATAAACATTGACTACAGCTCCCCTGTGCGTCCTTGTCTCCTTGCCATGGGGTTTCAGCTCTCTCAGCCTCCAGCCCTGTCAATATCAGCATCCTCCTGCCAACGCTTAGCCTGATGCCACCCTGGAGTCTGGTGGCCTGTGTTCCCAAAATGCTTCATTTCCACCTTACAGTCCGTTTGTTCTCCACCGGGACCACAAGGTCTTTCTTTGCTAAGCTGCTTTCTATCCAGGTGGCCCCCAGCCGTTCCTGCTACCTGCGCTGACTCCTCACCAGAAACACGACTTTGAATCTCCCCTTGCTCAACTCCATGAGACTCCTCTGTTCCCAGGGCAGGGAAATCAGGTCGCCCTCTCAGCATTCACACGTTCAGACTATCTTTCTCCATGGACCTCTGCACCTCCAGCTACACAACCGCCCTTTCTGGGGGGTAGCTGTGAGTCCACCTGACTCACTGGCACCCCCAGTCAAGCCATGCATTGGCCCAGCATGCCACCAGTCCTCACCAACTGCGAGCTTGCCAGCATTATTCCAATCAATAAAAATGGCACGTGGGTAAACCCAGGAAAATAGAGGCCTGTTAGTCTAACTGCAAGAGCAAGAAAAAATACAGAGAATGCTATTGAAAGACACTTAAAGACAATTCCATCATCAGGCACAGTCAACACGTATTCACAGAGGGAAAGTCCTGTTTAACTCATTTGATATCCTTCTACGACAAGGTCATCTGCCTCGTGGATGAAGGGAAAGCCGTGGACGTAGTTTCTCTGGATTTTAGTACAGCTTTTGATCCTGTCCCTCACAGCATCCTTCTGGACAACTTGTCCAACTGTCAGATGAGCAGGTACACGGTGTGCTGGCTGAAGGGCAGACCTCAAAGCGTTGTAGGGAACTGGGCTGCATCTGGCTGGTGACCGGTCACCAGCGGTGCTCCTCAAGACTTCATTCTAGGGTCAGGTCTGTTCATGATTTTTATCAATGCTCTGGACACAGGAGTTGAATGCACCATGAGCCAGTTTGACAATGACACCAAACTGGGAGGTGCCTCTTGAGGGACAAGAGGCCTTGCAGAGGGATTTAGATTGATTGCAGCATTGGGTAACCACCAATTGAACCAGAACAAATGCCAGATTCTGCACCTAAGGTGGAATAATTGTGGACACAAGCACAGACTGGGAGAGGAGTAGCTGGAGAACAGCCCTGCAGGAAGGGATCTGGGGGTGCTGGCTGACAGCAGGCTCAAGCGGAGTCAGCAGGTTGCCCTGGCAGCCAAGAGGGCAAATGACATCCGAGGGGCCATCAACCACAGCACAACCAGACAGTCAAAAGAGGGGACTATCCCACTGCATTTAGTGTTGGTGCGGTCTCATCTTGAGCACTGTGAGGAGTTCTGGACATCACAATTGAAGAAGGATGTTAAGGAACACGAAAGCATCCAGAGGAGGGCAACAAAGCTGGTGAAAGGCCTGGAAGCCATGTCCTAGAGGAGCGGCTGAGGACACTTGATTTGTCTTATTTGGAGACGAGGAGGCTGAGGGGTGACCTCATTGCTCTCTGCAGCTTTATGAGGAGGGGACATGGAAGGGGAGGTGCTGACCTCTTCTCCCTGGGATCCAGTAACAAGACACATGGGAATGGATCAAAGCTGCATCATGGAGGTTCACAACTGATATTAGGAATCCCTTCTTTACCCAAAGGGTGGTCAAACACTGAAACAGGCTTCCTAGACAGGTTCTCAATGCCCCAAGCCTGTCACTGTTAAAGAGGCATTTGGACCACACCAACACTAATATGCTTTAACTTTTGGTCAGCCCTGAAGCAGTCAGGCATTTGGACTAGATAGAATCATAGAATGGTAAACGTTGGAAGGGACCTAAAAGATCATCTGGTTCCAAGCCCCCTGCCATGAGCAGGGACATCTGCCACTAGACCAGGTTGCTCAGAGCTCCATCCAACCTGGCCTTGAACACTGCCAAGGAGGGGGCATCCACAGCTTCTCTGGGCAACCTGGGCCAGTGTTTCACCACCCTCACGGGGAAGAATTTCTTCCTAATATCTAACCTAAATCTGTCCTCTTTTGGTTTAGAACCGTCCCCCCCTTGTCCTATCACTACACACTCTCGTGAACAGCCCCTCTCCATCCTTCCTGTCGGCCCCTTCAGGTACTGGAAGATTGCTCTAAGGTCACCCCGGAGCCTTCTCTTCTCCAGGCTGAACAGCCCCAACTCCCACAGCCTGTCCTCGTAGGAGAGGTACTCCAGCCCTCATCTTGGTGGCCCTCTTCTGGACCCGCTCCCAACACATCCACGTCCTTCTTATGTTGGGGGCTCCAGAGCTGGATGCAGGACTCCAGGCGGGGTCTCACGAGAGCGGAGTAAAGGGGCATAATCCCCTCGCTTGCCCTACTGGCCATGCTTCTCTTGATGCAGCCCAGGATACTTTCTGGGCTGCAAGCGCACATTGCCGGCTCATGTTGAGCTTCTCATCCTCCAGTACCCCCAAGTCCTTCTCCTCAGGGCTGCTGTCGAGCAACTCTCCGCCCAGCCTGTACTTGTGTTTGGGATTACCCTGACCCATATGCAGGACTTTGCACTTGGCCTTGTTGAACTTCATGTGGTTCACGCAGGCCCACCTCTCCAGCCTGTCAAGGTCCCTCTAATGGCATCCCTTCCCTCCAGCGTGTCAACCACACCACACAGCTTGGTGTCGTCGGCAAACTTGCTGAGGGCGCACTCAGTCCTCCTGTCCATGTCGCCGACAAAGATATTGAACAGCACCAGCCCCAGTACCAACCCCTGAGGCACACCACTCCTCGCTGGTCTCCACCTGGACGTCGAGCCATTGACTGCAACTCTTTGTGTGTGTCCATCGAGCCAGTTCCTTATCCAACGAGTGATCCATCTGTCAAATAGGTCCAGGTCCCTTCCAACTGGGCTGTTCTAGTCTAGCCTAGTCTATGCTGCTTCATCAACCGCTTGGCTCATGAACATCACCTCCAGGTTCTCAGATGTATGGTCCAGCACACACACCTCCCATTGCACCTCGACACCTTCCAGTCCCACCCCAGACCCACAAAAACACTGTGCAGGGAAACAACCTCCCCACTCGGCTCTCCCCCCAGGTGAAGCCCCTACAGGCAGTCACCCACCAGCCTCCCATACATCTGAGCCTCTCACCGCCCTCACCAGCTCTCCCAGAGCTCCTCAGCCCCATGGCCGCAGCCTTCCCTCACCCACAGCCAGGCACTCCATCAGCATCACAGAATCACAGAATCAGAATCCCAGCATGGCAGGGGTTGGAAGGGACCTCTGTGGGTCACCCAGTCCAACCCCCCTGCCAAAGCAGGGTCACCCAGAGCAGGCTGCACAGGACTGCATCCAGGTAGGTCTTCAATATCTCCAGAGAAGGAGAATCCACAACCTCCCTGGGCAGCCTGTTCCAGTGCTCCGTCACCCTCAGAGGGAAGAAGTTCTTCCTCCTGTTCAGACAGAACTTCCTCTCCTTCAGTTTGTGCCTGTTTCCCCTTGTCCTGTCACTGTGCACCACCGAAAAGAGTCTGGCCCCGTCCTCCTGACCCCCATCCTGCAGATATTTAGAAGCATTTTGAAGGTCCCCTCTCAGCCTTCTCTCCTCCAGGCTAAATAAGCACGAGTCCCTCAACCTTTCCTCAAAGGACAGATGCTCCCATACCCTCATCATCCTTGTAGCCTTCCACTGGGCTCTCTCCAGTAGCTCCTCATCTTTCTTGAGCTGAGGAACCCAGAACTGGACACAGGACTGCAGATGGGGCCTCACTAGGGCAGTGTAGAGGGGGAGGAGTACCTCCCTCGACCTGCTGGCCACAGTCCTCTTAATGCACCCCAGGATCCCACTGGCCTTCTTGGCAACCAGAGCACACTGCTGGCTCATGGTTAACCTGTTGTCCCCCAGCTCTCCCAGTCCCTTTCCACAGAGCTGCTCTCCAGCAGGTCCGCCCCAGCCTGTACTGGTGCACGGGGTTTTTCCTCCCCAGGTGCAGGACCCTGCCCTTGTTGAACTCCATCAGGTTCCTCTCTGCCCAACTTTCCAGCCTGTCCAGGTCTTGCGGGATCCAGCACAGCCTGCCGGTGTATCCACCACTCCTCCCAGTTTTGTGTCATCAGCAAACTTGCTGAGGGTGCACTCTAACTCTTCTTCACCCTCAGACACCAGCCAATCAGTAGGCAAATAAGAACCTGCCAAACAGGGGGTGGATAACAACCTGATAATCAGGGGGGCAAATAACAACCTGCCAATCAGGGGGCAGCTAACAAGTGCCACCTGCTGCAGAAGCTCCCAGAAGCTTCCAGAAGGCTCCTGTCAGGACCCCAAAAGCAACAACTCCAGCACAATAAATAGAGAATCTTCACCAAAGGGACCCCAAAACAGCTGCTGGGAGGGATGAGGGAGGCAACGAATGAGCAGAAATGCTGCTGAAAACCAAACCGAATGTCTCACACAACAGTAGTGAGGGGACTCAGAGGGGTCGGATGGAGGGAAGATGCCCTGATTAAGTAACAACCCCAAAAAAGCTGCAAGCACTAAATATGTCAACAAACCCTGCACTTCTTGCCCGTGATGCAGGGTGCCAGGGACTCCCATGCGGGGTCCTCTGCCATGGCCCCACTTGCTGTGGTCCCAAGCCCAACTGCCCAGCAGTCCCCATGACACCATCTTCCCTCATGGCAGGGTCCCAGGGACACCCACACAGGCTCCCGAGTCCCTGTCCCCACCTGGCTGCTGGGATCCTGGGAAACCCCATGTAGGGTGCCCAGGCCACCAATCCCCCTTTCTGAGGGGTCCTCAGCTGACCCAAGTCGGGGTCCCTGTTGCACTGTCCGCCTGGCTGCACGGTCCCCATTCCAACTGTGTGGGATTCCCCAGGCCATGGTCTCACCTTGTTATGGGGTCCCTAAGTGATCCCCTGGGGAGGGATCCCCAGGCCTCCATCCCATCTTCACTGCAGGCTCCCACAGTGACCCATGCAGGGGGTCTCTAGACCACCATCCTCCCTGCTGCAGGGTCCCTGGACCATCTGTGCATGGAACCACAAGCCACCGTCCTTATGCTCTGAGGTCACACAGAAAGACCCTGTGTGAAGTCACCATTCCCCACTGTGAGGTCCCTGAAGCCCTGGGGACCGGGGGCAGGACCAAGCTTGTGAGCCTGCTCTGCTGTGAAGATAGGGCTCCTGCGGGGCTGCACGGCCAAGGAGCTGGTGGGGTGGGAACATCCCCTTGTGCCACCCTCCTACCTCTGTGGTTCCCACCTTGGGCACTCAAACACAGATCTTTGAGTACCAGAGATCTTTGGTCCCCCCAAATTGCTAATACCAATGCCACTCACTCCTTCTTCGTTGGTTTTATTTTTCGCTCTCTGCAAGTGAAAAACGAAAGGCTTTTGAAAACAGGTGAGCTCTGGACTCAGACAGGAGCTCACAGTCTCCAGGGCTACTGGCAGCACTGAAATATTCATCAAAAGCCAATTAAGAGAATGCCTCCGAAGCAGCTGGAGTCCAGAGTGCCGGAGAGCTCTGCGCACAGCTGGAGTCGGCCCCGTTTCAAAGACGGAGCTTTTACCCAGGAACAAAGCCATTCCCTAACGCAAAACCAAACATCACCTGCCTTGGAGACGGGCAAGGAGAGGGGAAAACGGGTTTGGATCTGTTGGCCTTTTAATCCGGTGATTTAGTGCAAATAGCACACCTCCCTTGCTCATCTTAAAATAATTTCTAATCAATAGAAGAGAAACTCAAGAAATACCTGCACTTGTGAGCGACAGTTTTTCACCTTGGAGTTCAGCCAGCTTGACATCAACCCTTGGACTGGAATGGGTGCAGGAGCTCACCTCCCCGCAGCCCTGCGACGTGCCCGAGCAGCCAGGCCCGGCGGGATGTCTGCCTCATGCTTCAGAGCGTGTCTCAGCCCAAACTTGCTCCAGAGCTGCTCGTTTCGGGCACAGTCAGCTCAGACGGGTTCAAGGGAGCGGTGGGAGGAGGCTCGTAGCCACATTGTCCTCTGCCCAGAGGATGGATGGACCAGCATATGCCTGTCTCATCCACCCTGGGGAAACCAGGGGCCAGGTCATTTTGGTTGCCCCCTGCCCAGCTCTCTGCACCCCATCCTTAGGAGACCCCAAGCCAGGCACGCAGCAGGAGGGATGTGTTTGCCAGCACCTTCCTGAGCTGCAACTGAAATGGGTGGCACTTCTCCCAGTGTCTGACTCCCAACGGGACTCTCAGCCACCCAGCCAGGACCAGGTTCTCAGAGGATCCCCAAACGATGTCGTGGACCCGTCACTGCTTGCGGCCATGTACGGCTTTCTCCTTGTCTCCCCCCTTCCAGAAGACTGGACTCGGCAGGGCCAAATGCAAAATGATGATGGCAAAGACATTACTGCGCAGCAGCTCTTCCTGATCCCATGAACCAGGAGTCCGTAAGGAGTCCGATCCGTTCCTGTCCCACCCCAAGTCAGAAATTTTCCATTCAAGCTGCTCCTGGTTCCCATTTCACGTGCTAAGAAACCTCCCATCATTAGCAAGAGGGAAACTGGTGGGAGCTGGGCTGCTTGGGACAAAATGGTCCTCAGCTGGCCAAAATCATGCCCGGAGGGCGGCACAGGTTGTGCTGCAGGACATTGCCTGGAAAGGGGCTCACTGCTGGTGTGCTGTCCACCTAAAAGCACAAAAAAGAGCCACCAAACCGAAATCTGAGTGGCAGAGGGGTGCTTAGAGCTGGCGTGTCTCACCTGGGCTCCTGGAGCTTGGACACAGCAGCGTCGCGAGCCGGCTTCCACGCTGGCGTGAGCTCCACGTGGGCAGCTCGTACCCGTCTGCCCCGCTTTCCTCGGAGGAATGGGGAGGGCAGAGCAGGGATCGGGGCTGGAGCCGAAACTGGAACAGTTTGAGCGAAAGAGGTGACCCACAAAGAAGCTTCATTATGGAAACAACGCGTCAGGTGGAGCAGCGGTTCTCCGACGGCGATGGGATCTGCCCAAGCTACCCAAGCTTTCTCCTACCCGCTGCAGGCTGCTGGGCTGTTCCTCTGGTTCGTGTCACGCAGGAGACCTGCCCAGTTGAGCTAATGAGTCTCCTCCGGGCTTTCGTCCTGAACTCGCAAGATCTTGCTAGATAATATCAAAATCCTGGGTGATATTTCATTAAAAAGAGAGTCCTGCTCCATCCCAGGCGGTCACTGCAAGTTTGCACCTCTCCCCTGTGATCTTCCCTCACGCTCTAACGTTGCTTTGGTAATTAGCTCCAGAATTACCATATTTAAATCCAGCACCGCGGTTATTCGGCTGCTGCCACAGCAGTTCTGTCCGTGCAGCCTCCCAGCGACTCCTCGGCTGGAACAGGTCCGAAGCTCACGGGATGCAGCACGAAGTTTTACCCTCCCACCGGGACCTGGAAAATCTTCCTTGGCCTTTTGCGTTTCCCTGGCTCATATAATGGGTGCCCCGTCATTGGAAGGGTTCAAGGTCGAGTTGGTTTGAGCAACCTGATCCAGAATCATAGAATAATTAAGGTTGGAAAAGAACTCTAAGATCCTCAAGTCCAAACATCAACCCATCACCACCATGCCTGCTGAAAGAAAGATGTCTCTGCCCATGGGGGGGGGAGGGGGGGGGGTGGATTAGATGACCTTTAAAGGTCCCTTTCAACCCAAGACCTTCTATTCTAGAATTTTACCATCCAGCTGTGGATGCAGCTGGATGTGGGGTGGTTATCGTTCATCTGCCTGCCTTGAATTAAGAAGAGTGTGACCACTAGGTCGAGGGAGGTTTTCTTCCCCCTCTACTCTGCCCTAGTGAGGTCCCATCTGGAGTCCTGTGTCCAGTTCTGGGCTCCCCACTTCAAGAAAGATGAGCACCTACTGGAGAGAGTCCAGCGGAGGCCTACGAGGATGATGAGGGGACTGGAGGATCTCTCCTATGAGGAAAGGCTGAGGGAGCTGGGCTTTTTTACAGAATCACAGAATCCCAGCATGGTAGGGGTTGGAAGGGACCTCTGTGGGTCACCCGTCCCAACCCCCTGCCAAAGCAGGGTCACTCAGAGCAGGCTGCACAGGACCTCATCCAGGCGGGTCTTGAATATCTCCAGAGAAGGAGAATCCACAACCTCCCTGGGCAACCTGTCCCAGTGCTCCGTCACCCTCAGAGTGAAGAAGCTAAACAAGCCCAGCTCCCTCAGCCTTTCCTCATAAGAGAGAATCGCCAGTCCCCTCATCATCTTCGCAGCCCTCCTTCGGACTGTCTCCAGTAGCTCCTCATCTTTCTTGAACTGGGGAGCCCAGAACTGGACGCAGTACTGCAGATGGGACCTCACCAGGGCAGAGTAAAGGGGGAGAGAACATCCCTCGACCTTTAGCCTGGAGAAGAGAAGGCTGAGAGGGGACCTTAGAAATGCTTATAAATATCTGCAGGGTGGGGGTCAGGAGGACAGGGCCAGACTCTTTTCAGCGGTGCCCAGCGACAGGACAAGGGGCAACGGGCACAAACTGGAGCAGAGGAAGCTCCAGCTGAAGACGAGGAAGAACTTCTTCACTCTGAGGGTGACGGAGCACTGGAACAGGCTGCCCAGAGGGGCTGTGGAGTCTCCTTCTCTGGAGATATTGAAGACCCACCTGGACAAGGTCCTGTGCAGCCTGCTCTGAGTGACCCTGCTTCAGCAGGGGGGTTGGACTGGGTGACCCACAGAGGTCCCTTCCAACCCCTGCCATGCTGGGATTCTGTGAACCAGTGCAGGTGGAGTGGGAGATGCAGGAAACATCAACCTGAGCTTTCTTCCTGCCAAATCTAGGTATCTCATGGAGGATGTAAGAGGTGATGCTGTTTGCAGAGCAGATGGGTAGAGAAGGAGCTTTAGCGCTTCATCCCTGGCTCCACACGTGACGTCAGCCAGGGCATCCTGCATCACGAGAAGGAAAATAGCACCAGGGCTGGAATCTCTCGTGGAAAAGGGATATTTGGAGTGAGTCGGGAAAGCCCTGGGAGGGCTGGGGACATGCTGGGACTCACCCAGCTGGGAGAGGGGCTGGACAATTCCATCACAGACACAGCAGGTCGCACGAGGACAGGGTGACATCTTTCGATGTGCCCCCCTCCCCCCCCCAATCCATCCCAGGAAGGGGGTCCCTAAGGATCCAGCTTTTCTTCAGCTTTTCCCGAAGGAGAAGGGCACGGTCCAATTCCCAGTCTCATCCAGGAGAAAGGGAGAAAAGGAGTGGAAAAGCGGTGACATCCCACCGCTCCTCGACGGCGGGGTCGTTATCTCTTTCTGAGGGGGGGCTAAAAAAGTGGGAATTCCTGCTGGGTCTCCCTTAATCCCATTTTTCCACCATTTTATCATCGTTTTAATTTAGAGGGGTGCGCGGCTCTGCCTTCGCCTCGCAGAAAGCCCGAAGGAAAAGAGACTTGGGGGGGGGGGGGGGGGGAGAATTGAAACCGCCCAGCAGAGAGCTCTGCTCATTTTTAATCTCAATTTAAGCGTATTAAGGATGATTAAGCCTTTCCTCATCGAAATCTCTTTTGACCCGCACTTCGTGTTAGGGGGGAAGGGGAGGAACTCGCACCCCCCGCACCCCACCCCCCCCCCCCAGTACCCCGCACTGGGGCTCCCGGTGACGGCGACGGGGCGGGAGGAACCGAGCGGAGCCGAACGCAGCCGAGCTCAGCCGAGCCCCGCCGAGCCTCGCCGAGCCCGTCCGAGCCCCGCCGAGCTCAGCCGAGCCGAGCCGAACCCTGCCGAGGGCGGGGCAGCGCCGAGCCGAACGCAGCCGAGCCCCGCCGAGCCCCGCCGAGCTCAGCCGAGCCGAGCCGAACCCTGCCGAGGGCGGGGCAGCGCCGAGCCGAACGCAGCCGAGCCCCGCCGAGCCCCGCCGAGCTCAGCCGAGCCGAGCCGAACCCTGCCGAGGGCGGGGCAGCGCCGAGCCGAACGCAGCCGAGCCCCGCCGAGCCCCGCCGAGCTCAGCCGAGCCGAGCCGAAGCTAGCCGAACCCAGCCGAGCCCAGCCGAAGCCAGCCAAGGGCGGGGCAGCGCCGAGCCGAAGCCAGCCGAGCCCTGCCGAACCCCGCCGAGCCCCGCCGAGCCCCGTGTCCGGGTGAGACGGGACCCCCCCCCCCCCACCTAGGCGGGGGTGCTCGGGGGTGTGTGGGAGTTGGGGGGGTGGGGTCCTCAAAGATGGGGGGGACCCGTACGGGGGGGTGGAATCGGGGCGGCGCTGCGGGGGGAGGGGCTGGGGTGCGGAGCTGGGAGTCGGGGTGCAGGGGAGGCAAAAGGAGGGTGAGGCCCGGGATCTGGGGTGCGGGAGAGATCTGGGGTGCAGACCTGGGGTGCAGGGAGAGGTGTGGGGTACAAACCTGGGGTACAGACCAGGGATTTGGGGTGCGGGAAGACATCTGGGGTGCAGGGAAGAGGTGTGGGGTACAGACCTGGGATCTGGGGTGTGGGACTAGATCTGGGGTGCAGACCTGGGGAGCGGGGAGAGATGTGGGGTGCAGACCTGGATACAGAGCTGGGATTTGGGGTGCAGGAGGAGATCTGGGGTGGAGACCTGGGACTCGGGGTTTAGGGGCTGACATGGGGTGCAGAGCTGGGATTTGGGGTGTAGGAGGAGATCTGGGGTGCAGGGAGAGGTGTGGGGTACAGACCTGGGTGCAGATCTGGGGTGCAGACCTGGATGCAGACCTGGGATCTGGGGTGCAGGAGGGGATCTGGGCTGCAGAGCTGGGGTGCAGGGAGACGTGGGGTACAGACCTGGATGCAGACCTGGGATCTGGGGTGCAGACCTGGGGCTTGGGGTGCAGGAGAAGATCTGGGGTGCAGACCTGGATGCAGAGCTGGGATTTGGGGTGCAGGAGAAGATCTGGGGTGCAGAGCTGGGGTGCAGGGAGAGGTGTGGGGTGCAAACCTGGGTGCAGACCTGGGATCTGGGGTGCAGACCTGGGGCTTGGGGTGCAGGAGAAGATCTGGGGTGCAGACCTGGATGCAGACCTGGGATCTGGGGTGCAGGAGAAGATCTGGGGTGCAGACCTGGGGTGCAGATCTGGAACTCGGTGTTTAAGGGGCAACGTGGGGTGCAGACCTGGGATCTGGGATGGAGGAGGAGATCCGTGGTGCAAACCTGGGGTGCAGGGGGAGATTTGGGGCGCAGACCTCAGGTGAGACGTGGGGGTGCGGGGTGAGCCCCCGTTTGCGGAAGCCGGGCAGTGCCGCGTGGCAGGATCTGGCACCAACCCAGGCGCCGGTTTCGTTAATTAGCGACAACAGCCGACGAGTTTCTGCTGCCGCGGCCCGGCCGCGTCGCCGCCGAACGCACCGCTCCCGCTTTTCCTTTTCGCTTTTGCCGGCAGAAGTGGGTAAAAACCCACCAAAAAAAAAAAGAAAAAAGAAGTCCTGCCCGCCTGGCGTGTGGCCAGCGCTCGTGGGCACCCATGCCAGGGTGGGGGGTGAGCTCGGTGGTCCGTAGCGGGGGGCACCCTGAGGTGACCCCTGTTTAGCTCCCCCCCCTCACCGACTCCTTGCAGGGTTTTGGCCATGACGGAGGCGACGGGGCCGGTGGCCAAGCGCGTCTTGGTGACGGGTGGCACCGGCTTGGTGGGGAGAGCCATCGAGAAGGTGGTGGCTGATGGAGAGGGGCGGCCGGACGAGGAGTGGATCTTCGTGTCTTCTAGAGATGCCGACTTGACGTGAGTTGTCCGTGTGGGTTTTCGCTTGGAAATCCCCCTGGTCTTCTCCCTCGACGCTGCTGAACCCCCAAATTTCCCGTGCCAGGAATGCCGCGGAGACCAAAGCCCTGTTTGAGCAGCACAAGCCCACCCACGTCATCCACCTGGCCGCCATGGTTGGGGGCCTCTTCAAAAATATCCGCTACAACCTGGATTTCTGGGTGAGCACCCGGGGAATGGGTGGTATCGGGGCCCCTGTGGATGCTGCAACCCCTTGCCCTCCCCGAGCTGTGACATGGGGACGTGGTTTGCTCTGCTCCCGGGGCCAAACCACAGCTCCTCTGATTTCTGGAGTTCCTACCCATAGGGTGCAGGGTTTGGAAGGTCCCCACCCCACAGATCTGACCAATCTCTCTGTCCCCAGAGGAGAAACGTCCATATCAACGACAACGTCCTGCACTCGGCGTACGAGACGGGGGTGCAGAAGGTGGTCTCCTGCCTCTCCACTTGCATCTTCCCGGACAAGACAACGTACCCCATCGATGAGACCATGGTGAGCATCTCCGTCCCCGTGCACAGCTTGGGAGGGGTCCGTGCCCTGCTTAACCCTCTGGTCTCCTGTCCCCAGATTCACAACGGGCCGCCGCATAGCTCCAACTTTGGCTACTCCTACGCCAAGAGGATGATCGACATCCAGAATAGGTGCGGGAAGGACACGGGAGAGCCCGTGCGGGCTGCAAGCACCCTCCGGTTATCCGGGCAAAGGGAAGCCCCTGGAGCTCCCAGGAATTACATGAAGCTGGGGAGATACCTGGGCTCAGCAGACTGAGCTGCTGGTGGTTGGGGTCTTCTGGGGGGCAGCTCGGTGCTGGAGGGGTGGGTGACTGTGGCTGGCTGACAACCCACCTGCACCTCCCCTGCTCTCACCCAGGGGCTACTTCGAGCAGCACGGCTGCCGCTTCACCGCCGTCATCCCCACCAACGTCTTCGGGCCGCACGACAACTTCAACATCGAGGACGGCCACGTCTTGCCGGGGCTCATCCATAAGGTCTACCTGGCCAAACGTGAGCTCGGCAGGACTCCTTATGACTTTTTTTGGAGAGGGTTGGGGGTTGGTTTTTTTGATTTTTCTCCCTGCTCCATGAGCTCTGCAGAGTAGCAGGGTCAGTGGAGGTGGCTCTGATGCTCATGGACATGCTTTCCTTGCTTCCGCAGAGACTGGCTCTGCTCTGACCGTCTGGGGCACGGGCAAGCCCAGGAGACAGTTCATCTACTCCCTGGTATGCATGGCCTTGGGGAGCGCTGGCCTCCCAGGGCTTGGGGAGGGCAGCGTCTGGGGCTGGAGGGGTCGATGCCTGGACCACAGCAAGTTCTGAGCCCACTTGGGTTGTCCTGGGGCAGGGTTGGCCATCCTTAGGGTTGGGTTCCCTTGCGATGGGAGGGCTGGGGGACAGCAGCCACCCCCCAGGAGCCATCTGCCCTTCCACAGGACCTGGCCCGGCTCTTTCTTTGGGTCTTGCGGGAATACGACGAGGTGGAGCCCATCATTTTGTCAGGTAAGCCCCAGTCGGGCCCCTACAACCCCCTTTCTTGGAAGAGGAGGAATGGCCACGATCGTGTCCTTCACAGTGGGAGAAGAAGATGAAGTCTCCATCAGGGACGCAGCAGAGGCAATCATGGAGGCCATGGACTTCAGGGGAGAGCTTGTTGTATCCTTCGCTGTGGGCTGACCCCCCCGACCTTGCTCACAAGGCTGCTGCGGCATGGAGAGCACCCCACTTTCCACCAGCAGCCGTAGGGCTCCAGGGGAGATGCCATGGTCCAGAGCATCCCTCCCACTGCCCCAGCCAGGACACAGTGGGGCAGAGCGAGACCTGGTTTCCCCTCCTTTGGTTTCCCTTAATCCCTCCCCAACCCAGTTTGACACCACCAAAGCGGACGGGCAGTTCAAGAAGACGGCCAGCAATGCCAAGCTACGGCGCTACCTGCCCGGCTTCCAGTTCACACCTTTCCAGCAAGGTGAGATGAGGGGCTCCAGGAAAAGGGGGGGAGTCTTCACAGAATCACAGAATGGTCGGGGTTGGAAGGGACCTCTGTGGGTCATCTAGTCCAACCCCCCTGCCAAAGCAGGGTCACCTACAGTAGGCTGTAGAGGACCTTGTCCAGGCGGGTCTTGAGTATCTCCAGAGAAGGAGACTCCAGAACCTCCCTGGGCAGCCTGGGCCAGGGCTCCGTCACCCTCAGAGGGAAGAAGTTCTTCCTCGGATTCAGACGGAACTTCCTGTGCCTCAGTTTGTGCCCATTGCCCCTTGTCCTGTCACTGGGCACCACTGAAAAGAGTCTGGCCCCATCCTCCTGACACCCACCCTGCAGATATTTAGAAGCATTTATTAGGTCCCCTCGCAGCCTTCTCTTCTTCAGGCTGAACAAGCCCAGCTCCCTCAGCCTCCCCTCGTAGGGGAGATGTTCCCGTCCCCTCACCATCCAGTCCGCTGGACTCTCTCCAGTAGCTCTTCATCTTTCTTGAACTGGGGAGCCCAGAACTGGACAGAGTACTCCAGATGGGGCCTCACCAGGGCAGTGTAGAGGGGAAGGAGAACCTCCCTCGACCTGCTGGCCATACTCCTCCTAATGCACCCCAGGATGCCATTGGCCTTCTTGGCAGCCAGGGCACACTGCTGGCTCATGGTCAACCTGTCATCCACCAGGACACCCAGGTCCCTCTCCACAGAGCTGCTCTCCAGCAGGTCCAACCCAGCTTCCACCCACTGCAGTTAGCCTGGTGGCATCAGGATGGTCCATCCTTTCAGTATCTAGCGGGGGCTTGTAAGAAGGATGGGGATGGACTATTTATCTCTAGTTGTAGGACAAGAGATAATGGTTTTAAACTAAAAGAGGGGAAATTCAGACTGGATTGAAGGAAGAAATTTTTATGATGGGGATGGCGAAACACCGGCACAGGTTGCCCAGATGCCCCATCCCTGGAACCGTTCAAGGTCAGGTTGGACGGGGCTCTGAGCAACCTGATCCCATGGAAGATGTCCCTGCTCATGGCATGGGGGTTGGACTAGATGACCTTCCCAGATCCCCTTCCAACCCAAACCATTTGATGATCCCAAAACCAAGCCCATCTTCTCCCTCCCCAGCCGTGAAGGAGACCTGCGCCTGGTTCAGCACCAACTATGCCAACGCTAGGAAGTGACAGGCCAACACCGGGACCGGCGTCATCCTCTTCATCTCAGGGTTGTCCTTTGCTGGGGCAGAGGACGGGGCTGGGGGTTGACAGCGACATTTCCAAAGTAAAAGGGGGCCAGAGCCCAGCGAGCAGCTCCCACATTCCTGCCCGTTGCTGGGAGCGGCACGGGATGCCCACGGCAGGGAGGAAGGTTGGGGCACCCCAAAGGTGCTGGCACCCCAGACCAGGTGGTAGCCACCAACTGGAGCCACCACTGCTGCTGCTTTAGCCAGATGCAAGAAGCTGGTGGCTCCTGCTGAGCTCTAATGGGCTACACTGCTAATTACCTGTAATTAGGCTGTAATAAAGGGAAGGTGATCAGGGTTATTTCTCTGGTGCGAGAATGGCGGCTGAGTGTCACCTGGGGATGGTCCCAAAGGATCAGGACTGGGGGGGGGACCAGAAGGGGGAAGGCTCCAGCTGTAAATCTGGTGTTTATTAAAATATGTGGAAATTGTATAAAACTGGTGATAATGAGGAGCACAGTCCTGTACCCATGCTGGACCCATAGGGTCCCGAGTACCACCATGTGCTCTCCTCCACCAGGATCTAGAAGAACCAAAAAAAAGAGTTAAAAACCCCTCAGAAGAGGGTAAGGGGTCAGATATGGAGGGACGAGTCCATGGCCAAGCCACCACATGAGGCTCGACCGGTGGCATGGACATGGCAGAAGTCCTGCCCGGAGATGGCTTTCTTCCAGCACCGCTTCCCAACCCTGGTGAGCCCCTGGCACGGGGACCGTGGGGACAGCAAGGACCTACAGAGGAGAGACCCATCAGCAGCCCAAGAAGCCCCCAGTAGGGCTGTCCGCCCCACTGTCGGGTCACTGGTTGCATGCCGAGGTGACACCAGCCCCAACATGTCCCTGGAGCAGGAATGTCCCCTACGGTCGGACTCACACGTCACTGGCTGGAGACTGGCTTGGGCCGTAGGGTTTGATCTCCAAACGCTTCCCACCACCCAGGGCTGGCTCCAGCATCACCTGGTTGGGGAAGGAGAGGTTTGACAGGGCACCCTCTGTCCCTGGTGACCCTCCTGTCCTGCAGGAGATGTTTCTTGTCCCCTGGGGACATGTGGGTGCTACAGGATGAGTGCCTTGGCCATCCATCCTTGGAGGACACCCCCCCTCCACCCAAAAGTCCTCCTCGGGCATCATGGCAAGCGCTGTGGAACCAGCCCCAGCCCCTCTCCCAACAAGGTGTCCAGCACCCAGAGGTGCAGCCACGATGAGGAGATGATGATACCCCAACCCTAGAGGACCTGACTCTTGGGGGACGCAGCTGACCAAAAGCAGGGTCTGGCCTAACCTGGGGACATTCCACCCAGATCCTATCCCCAACCTAGGGACATTCCACCCAGATCCTCCCACCCAAGCTCAGGCTTACCCCACATGAGCTCAGCTTTGTCCTCCAACTGTTGGGGATGGGTGACTCTCGCCCTGCTAACCCGTGGAGGTCCCCTGCCATCGCTGGGGGCTGCTCCAGACTTGAGAGCTCTGCAGGAACACGGCATGGGTGGTGACATGCTCCCAGCGCTGCTGTCCCCAGGTGTTGGATGGGGACACCTTGGGGTGGTGCGCATACCCCAACATACCTTGGGGACATTCTGGGGTAACACCCATGTCCCAGCACAGGATGGGGACACGCTGGGGCTTCAGACCTCTGTCCTACAGCCACCACACCTCCCATCCCATGGTCATCCCTCCCATGTCCCCCTGCCCGGCCAGCTCTCACCTTGCAGGCAGCTCATCTCCATCCTGCCCAGCTCCTCCTGCAACAGCTCCACTTCGTGCTCTCTACGTGGGAGGAAGGAAACCCGGAGCTCCATCGCTTTGGTGGCTCCTTCTTGACTCCCATCATGGTGGCAGCCCCCTCTCCAGCCTCCCCACACCCTCCTCCGGGCAGAAATAGGGCAGGCAGCTGGGATGAGGTACCCAAAAGCTGCAGGCAAGCCATCAAGATGTGTCCTGCACCCTCCCGGGGACTGGCAACCCACCCTGGGGACCTCTGCCAGGTGGCAACGGGAGATGACATCCAGGATGGGCGCCCAGGTTGGGTCTTAGGAGCTCCCAAGGGCGCTGTGCCCATCCCCCGCCCCACAACCATCTCCTACCTGTCCGGGGTGGAGGTGAGCTGGTGGCGGGGAAACGCTGACCTGGCTTCCTGAGCACCGCGGCGGGCCACCTCCACCAGCCACTGCCCTGTGGAGAGGCCAAAGGGTGGGAGAGGGCAAAAGCCCCCTCACAGCCCACCCCCGTAGCACCCCCAGGGCGGTGTGTCCCCAACCAGGTCCCCCCACACCCGTCCCCACCTGCCATGGCAAGGGCCAGGAGAGCGGAGAGTGCCGGGATGCCGAGGGTGCTCGAGGCGAGGAAGAGGAGGAGGAGGATGGCTGCACGGGGCCACGTGGGCACCAGGAACGCAGACAGCAAGATGAAGTAGGAGCCATGGAGGGTGGAGATGGCACCTGGGCTGCTACCTGCTGGACAAGGACCAAGATCCTGGTGTCCGCACCCACCAGCACCCAGCCGCCCTCCAGCACCCATCCCCAGCTCACCGGCCGAGTCGAGGACGGCATGGAGGTTCTGCAGATGTTTCTCCAGCTGGCTTCTTGCACCCTCCATGGCCGCCAGCATCAGCTCCAGGCTCCGGCTGATGTGCTGCAGCTTCTCCATCACCTCCTCCATCCGGCGCTGCTGGGCCAGGAGAAGGGCCAGGTCGCTCTCTGCACGCAGAGGAGATGGACACGGTGTTGGGATGAGCTGGGGAAGCTGCACCCAGGGGTGTCCCGGTGGAAAAAAAGCTGGGAATGGGGTGTGCTGTGTTCCTACCTAGTTGGGAATAGATTTCTCGAGCTCCTTCCTGCGTGTGGAGGAGGTCAGATGGGACAACCCGGGGTCCTGTGGCCCCACGGCTGCTCACGTTCCCTGTAGAGAGGCACAAGAGGTTGGGTCCCAAATCCCAGGTCTGCACCCCATGCTGCCCCCTAAACCCCGAGTCCCAGGTCTCCACCCCAGATCTCCTCCTGCACCCCAGATCCCAGGTCTGCATCCAGGTCTGCACCCCAGATGTCGTCCTGCACCCCAAGCCCCAGGTTTGCACCCCAGATCCCAGGTCTGCACCCAGGTCTGTACCCACACCTCTCCCTGCACCCCAGATCTCCTCCTGCACCCCAGATCCCAGGTCTGCACCCCATGTCACCCCCTAAACGCCAAATCCCAGATCTGCACCCCAGGTCTGCACCCCAGATGACCTCCTGCACCCCAGATCCTAGCTCTGCACCCCAGGTCTCCCCCTGCACCCCAAATCCCAGGTCTGCATCCAGGTCAGCACCCCACACCGATCCCTGCACCCTAGATCTCCTCCTGCACCCCAAATCTCAGCTCTGCACCCCAGGTCTGCTCCCCAGAGCTCCTCCTGCACCCAAAATCGCAGCTCTGCACCCCATATCTCCTCCTGTACCCCAAGCCCCAGGTTTGCACTTCACATCCCAGGTCTGCACCCAGGTTTGTACCTCACACCTCTCCCTGCACCCCAGCTCTGCACCCCATATCTCCTCCTGCACCCCAGATCCCAGCTCTGCACCAGGACAGGGGGACGTAGCAGCATCCTGGCGTGGTGGCTCTCACCCACGAGCTCGGCCACGCGGCGTTGCCCACCGGCGATGAGGGGCTCGTCCAGCGCCGGCCGCCGCAGGCTCCGGTGGATGGGGGTCCCCGGTTTCGGCCGCTCCTGCAGCTCCTCCTGGGGTGAAGGTCGAGGTGGTGACCCCACAGCCCCCCCTCAAACCACCACCCCACGGTGATGCCCACCAAGGTGATGCTGGCATCTCCCCACGGGCACCCAAAATGAGCCCCCCACCAGGGTTTCACCTCCATCCCACGGTGCTGGGGGAAGAAACTTCGGAAAAGCCTTCAGAAGCGAGCAAGGCTGGGGGGTGGGAAGGGGGTCAGGGATGAAAACACCCGTCTGACACGAGGGAAATGGTCTAAAAAGGGCTGGTTTCACCCCAAAATGAGGATGAGAGGCTCAGGCAGAGGTGGCCGGGTGCAGCTCAGGCTCCGCGGCTACGAAGTTTGGGATTTTGGGGTGGAATCGCGTGGGATTGATATAGGATTTGGGGTGGAATTGGAGAAATCAGGGTTTGGGGTGCCCTGTCCCGGGATGTTACAGGGTTCGGGGTGCAGGGGTACGTCCAGGGACCCTCACCGCAGAGGGTGGGGGTTTGGGTGGTCAATTGAGGAGAAAGGTGTGAGTCCACCCCAGCACTTGGCCTTCACCCCCTCAAAACCATCCCACGTGGACGTGGGGCACCCCACGCCCGGCAAAGCGGCTGCCCAGGGTGGGGGGTCCCCAGGACACCCCCCAGTTTCCCAGGCAGTGGGGACCCCCCCACCTGACCATGGCAGGAGTCCTGGGGTGACATCTTGCAGCACGTGGCTTCAGCCCGGAACCTCTCATCACCCGTGGTCATCTCCAAGGGGACCCATGGGGAGGTCCCCACCTCTGGGGGGTTCCGCAACTCCTGCGGGGGGGGTCCCAAGCACCCAAATAACCTTCCGGCGGCGTAGAGGAGCAGCAGAGCCCACCAAGTCCAGGGTAGCATGATGGTGGAAGAGGGGTGAGGGGGGGTCCTGCAGTGAAAATGTGGGTGGGGAGCACCCCGAGGCTGTGAGCAGACCCCCAAATCCATAGAGGGGGTTTGCTCCCCCAATAGACCCATCCCATTGAGGGGACCCCCCCCAGTAGACCCATCCCGTTGAGGGGGACCCCCCCCCAATAGACACATCCCATTAGAGAGGGACCCCCCCCCATAGACCCATCCCGTTGTGGGGACCCCCTCAGTAGTCCCATCCCAATGAGGAGACCCCCCCCAATAGATACATCCCATTAGAGGGGGACCCCCTCCCGCAATAGACCCATCCCACTGTGGGGACCCCCCCATCAATAGACCCATCCCATTGTGGGGACAACCCCCAGTAAACCCATCCCGTTGAGGGGACCCCCCCAATAGACCCATCCCGTTGAGGGGACCCCCTCCTCCAGTAGACCCATCCCACTGTGGGGACCCCCCCCGATAGACCCATCCCATTAGAGGGGGACCCCCCCAATAGACCCATCCCGTTGAGGGGACCCCCTCCCCCAACAGACCCATCCCGTTGAGGGGACCCCCCCCCACTAGACCCATCCCGTTGAAGGTACCCCCCCCTCCCCAAAAGATCCATCCCATTGAGGGGACCCCCCCAATAGACCCAGGGGCGGTGGGGGTCTTGTGTCCTCCCCCCGACACCCCCCTTTTCCCGGCATCCCCCCACGCGTAGAGCTCTCCAACCAACCCTCGCCCCTCCCCGCACCTGCGCAGTGCCCGCCCCCTACCCCAGGCCCCGCCCCTTATAGCAATGGGGAGGGGGCGGGTCGTGCGCAGCCGATGGGCGCGGAGGGGGAGGCGTGGCCCGGAGAGGAGGCGTGGTCCGGAGGGGGCGTGGCCTGGGGGCGGCCGGCGCCATGGAGGAGGCGGTGGAGCTGCGGGTCGGGTTTGTGGGCGCCGGGCGGATGGCGGGAGGCCTCGGCCGGGGGCTGCTGCGGGCAGGTACGGGCAGGGAGGGGGCCTGACCCACAGAGCGGGGTGGGGACATGGGGACAGCCTTGTCCTGGCCCCCTCCGTGGGGTCCCTGCCCTCCCCGGGGTTCCTGCCCCAGAAAGTGATGGGGGGACACGGGGACAGCCCTGTCCCGTCCCCCTCCCTGGGGTCCCTGCCCAATAGAGCGGGGTGGGGACACGGGGACGCCCCTGTCCCATCCCCCTCCCAGGGGTCCCTGCCCTCCTCGGGGTCCCTGCCCCATAGAGTGGTGTGGAGACATGGGGACAGCCCTATCCTGGCCCCTTCCATGGGGTCCCTGCCCCATAGAATGGAGTGGGGACATGGGGACAGCCCTGTCCCATCCCCCTCCCTGGGGTCCCTACCCTCCCCGGGGTCCCTGCCCCATAGAGTGATGGGGGGACACGGAGACAGCCCTGTCCCATCCCCCTCCCTGGGGTCCCAGCCCCACAGAGTGGTGTGGGGACACGGGGACAGACAGCCCTGTCCTGGCCCCTTCCATGGGGTCCCTGCCCTCCCCGGGGTCCCTGCCCCATAGAGTGATGGGGGGACACGGGGACAGCCCTGTCCTGACCCCTTCCATGGGGTCCCTGCCCCATAGAGTGGTGTGGGGACATGGGGACAGCCCTGTCCTGGCCCCTTCCATGGGTTCCCTGCCCCAGAGAGTGGTGTGGGGACATGGGGACAGCCCTGTCCTGGCCCCTTCCATGGGGTCTCTGCCCCATAGAATGGTGTGGGGACACGGGGACAGCCCTGTCCTGGCCCCTTCCATGGGGTTTCTGCCCCATAGCCCAATGTGGGGACATGGGGACAGCCCTGTCCTGGCCCCTTCCATGGGGTTCCCTGCCCCAGAGAGTGGTGTGGGGACATGGGGACAGCCCTGTCCTGGCCCCCTCCCTGGGTGCTCTGAGGAGAGGAGCACATCCCCGCTGAGATCCGGGTCCCCGGGCTGCGCCGGGGTGTCCCCACCGCCACCCCGGGGTCACCCCAACCGCTCACCCTGATCCCCTCACCTCGATCCTCGTCTTCCCCAAGGGAAGGTGCCAGCCAGCAGCATCCTGGCCAGCGCTCCCTCGGACAAAAACCTGGCAGCTTGGCGGGTGAGTGGGGACGTGGTGGGGTGACAAGCCACTCTGCTCGGTTGGTGGCATGTTGGGGTGCGCCTCGCTATGATTTCGGGGCACCCTTTGACCCCAGCGCTGGGTTTTGCCTCGTCCTTCCCAGGTCTGGGTGAAATCCAGGGAGGTCCTCGGTGGCTTTGCGACTGGAGCGGGTCCCCAGGCTTTGTCCCTGCGTGGGGGGTGGGTGGGTGCTGGGGGTGAGGGGTGCCGGGTTGTGACACCCCCTCCCTGGCTGTGAGCAGGAGTCGGGCTGCCGGACCACGCACTGCAACCTTGAGGTGCTGCAGGAGAGCACCCTGGTCTTCCTGGCCACCAAACCCCACGTCCTGCCGGGCGTCCTGCAGGAGATCCGTCCTGCTGTGGGATCCCACCACGTCGTCGTCTCGCTGGTGGCCGGCGTCACCCTCCAGACGCTGCAGCGGGTGAGCCTCCTCCTCTTCTTCCTCCTCCTCCTCTTCCTTCTCCTCCCACTTGCACCTGGACCCATGGAGAAAGACCTCTTCTTCTTCCTCCTCCTCCTTTTCCTTCTCCAACTTCCACCCAGACCCGTGGAGAAGGACCTCGACCTCTTCTTCTTCCTCCTCCTCCTCTTCCTTCTTCTCCCATTTGCACCCAGACCTGTGGAGAAGAACCTCTTCTTCTTCCTCCTCCTCTTCCTTCTCCTCCCAACTTCCACCCAGACCTGTGGAGAAGGACCTCTTCTTCTTCTTCCTCCTCCTCTTCCTTCTCCTCCCACTTCCACCCGGACCCGTGGAGAAGGACCTCTTTGTCTTCTTCCTCCTCCTCTTCCTTCTCCTCCCACTTGCACCCAGACCTGTGGAGAAGGACCTCTTCTTCTTCCTCTTCCTCCTCTTCCTTCTCCTCCCAACTTCCACCCGGACCCGTGGAGAAGGACACGCCACTGTGGCTCTGTCCCCACCCGGGTTGTGTCCCCAGCTCATTTCTCACGGACCGAGCTTCTCTGCCAGCCCCAAACAGGTCTCAGGACACCCTTGGGTGCTGCCCGGAGCTGGCACCCCTCTCCCATCTCCGTCTCTTCCCAGCTTCTCCCTGTTGGGACCAAGGTGCTGCGGCTCATGCCCAACCTGCCGTGCGTGGTGCAGGCAGGGGCGATGGTCTTCGCCCGGGGCAGCAGTGCCGGTGATGGAGAAGCCGCCCTGCTGAAGAACCTGCTGTCCTCCTGCGGGCTGTGCGAGGAGGTCCTTGAATCCCACATCGACATCCACACCGGTCTCAGCGGCAGCGGGGTGGCCTACGTAAGCGCTCGCGGGACACGGGATGCCAGGAAAAAGCCCACCCATGATGGGTTGGGGTTTGGGGGTCCCCCCCTTTTGCCACGCTCACAGAATCCCAGAATGGTGGGGGTTGGAAGAGACCTCTGTGGGTCACCCAGTCCAACCCCCTGCCGAAGCAGGGTCACCTACAGCAGGCTGCACAGGACTGCGTCCAGGCGGGTCTTGAATATCTCCACAGAAGGAGACTCCACAACCTCCCTGGGCAGCCTGGGCCAGGGCTCCGTCACCCTCAGAGGGAAGAAGTTCTTCCTCATGTTCAGCTGGAGCTTCCTCTGCTTCAGTTTGTGCCCGTTGCCCCTTGTCCTGTCACTGGGCACCACTGCAAAGAGCCTGGCCCCGTCCTCCTGCCCCCCACCCTGCAGATATTGAGAGGCATTTCTAAGGTCCCCTCTCAGCCTTCTCTTCTCCAGGCTGAACAAGCCCAGCTCCCTCAGCCTTTCCTTGTAGGAGAGATGCTCCAGTCCCCTCCTCATCCTCGTAGCCCTGCGCTGGACTCTCTCCAGTAGCTCCTCACTCCCGATGCTCTTCTCGCCCAGGTCTACCTGTTTGCCGAAGCTTTGGCCGAGGGAGCAGTGAAGATGGGGATGCCGGGCGGCTTAGCCAGCAGGATCGCGGCTCAGACGTTGCTGGTGAGTCGGTGCCGTCACTCCTGTCCCACAGCTCCCACCAGGCTCGGGCACCTTGTCACCGTCGCTGCCCTGGGCTTTGTGGCACCCGAGCAAGGGAGGACATGCTCAATGTCCTCCTGCCTCAGTTTCCCCTCTTGAAACCGAAGATGAAGCCACCAGGAGACAGCAAAGGGCATGGCGGTGGGACAGGTGCTTTGGCGCGTTGTCCCCTGCCGCAGGGGCGTAGGCGATGGTAGGATGCCGCCATTCAAACCCTGGCATGGTGAGGGGAGGCGTTTGGGAGGTCCCCTTCTCTCTGACCCACCCTGGTCTCCCATAGGGTGCAGCGAAGATGATGCTGGAGACGGGGGAGCACCCGGCGAAGCTGCGAGGAGATGTCTGCACCCCTGGGGGCACCACCATCCATGCACTCCACCAGCTGGAGAAGGGTGCGCTGCGAGCCACCGTCATGGACGCCGTGGAGGTGGCCACCAACCGGGCACGCGACATGGCCAAGGACTAGTGGCCTGGCTGCGGATGAGCCCCCTCTGTCCCATCCCCCATGGGGCAGGAGGGGTGATGGGGACCAGACCGAACCCTTTCAGGGAGCAGGACACCCCCCAGGAGACCCTGGCTGGGGGTGGGAGATGGTGTGGACCCGTGTCCACTCCGCGGGCTACCTCTGCAGGGCTAGGACCAAATAAACATGGGCAGCACGATGGTAGGCTTGGCTCTTTCTGGTCCCTTCAATCTTCTGGGGGCTACTGCACCTGGCACGGGGTCACCTCCGTGGGGAGGTGATGGCCATGGGTCCCTAGGCCAGCAGGGATGGAGCTGATGCCACCCTGGCTCTACGCTGTGGACAGGGTTGGGGTTTTGGGGACAGGGATGGGTTTTCAGGGATGTGGTGATCTCAAATCAAGGCTGCTGGGGCTGGGCAGAGCGGCTGCAACCCTGTGGCAGGAGACAAGGACCATCGCAGGTGCCGTGAGGATGCTGAGGGACCTTGAGAAGTGGGGAGCTGGCAGGACGATGCTCTGGGGGCCAGCACGGAGCAAGGCTTTGATTTCCCAACTCGATGCCGAGCAGGGGTGCTTGGGTTACCCGTGGGCACCGATGCCCGCTCCTCTGCTCAAGCTCTGGAGATGCGAACTTGGAGGTGCTCTCCGCATCCCAGAACCGCGGGCGAGAAGTCAACCAGCCGAGAAACCTCCACCTCCCACCCTGGCCAGGCACCAGCATCAGACCGCGGTCCTGCAGACGGGTCTTGCTCCGGCAGCGAGGCGGTGGGGTGGAAGCCCAGACCCACTTCTCAGCCCCGAGGTGCTGCACATCAAGGCAGGAGAAACTCAAAGCTTGCCTATCTGGAGAGGATCCGAGCCTTCTGCGCACCCTAATTAAGCTTCGTTTGCCTCCCGGCACCTGCATGGATGCAATTAGTGATGGTTTGCGAACCGCTTTGAAGATGAAAGGCTTTTTCCGGGCAAAACATCGCTGGTGAAACAGCTGGATGCTGAGCTCCTACGGCTTTGACCCCGTCCCCAGGGATGCCATCACCCCAGATGCCAGTGGCACCAAGCCAAGAGAGATGCTGCAGCCCTATGGCCAAGGCATGACCTCCTTTGGGCACCTCAAGGCACCTAATTAATTAGCAACGCTCCAGAAAAGCTGGAGAAGGAGCTCGAGCTTGCCAGTCTCTCCTGCCCATCTCTACGCTTCGCCGTGTCGCCAGGGGAGGGGCTCGTGGCAACTACGCGGCGCGAGGAAGCAGCGGTCCTCAAGGTTTCCAAGCCACCTGGTAGCCCCTTTGTCCTTCTTCTGCCTGCTTTTATCCCTGCCCTGTCCCCAGGTGCCCCCCAAGGTGATTTTGCCGATCTCTCTGCAACATGCAGCCTTTGGATTTCATCCTTGGGCATCTCCATCTCTTCTGCGTCCTCCGCACCAGTCTTCAACAGATCTGGTTGAAAATCTTCGGCTAAATCCAGCTCCACCACAGAACTGCAGAATCCCAGCATGGTAGGGGTTGGAAGGGACCTCTGTGGATCATCTAGTCCAACCCCTCTGCCGAAGCAGGGTCACTCAGAGCAGGCTGCACAGGACCGCGCCCAGGCGGGTCTTGAATATCTCCAGAGAAGGAGACTCCACAACCTCCCTGGGCAGCCTGTTCCAGGGCTCCGTCACCCTCAGAGGGAAGAAGTTCTTCCTCATGTTCAGACGGAACTTCCTCTGCTTCAGTTTGTGCCCATTGCCCCTTGTCCTGTCGCTGGGCACCACTGAAAAGATTCTGGCCCCATCCTCCTGACCCCCACCCTGAAGAAATTTAGAAGCATTTATGAGATCCCCTCTCAGCCTTTTCTTCAGGCTGAACAGCCCAGCTCCCTCAGCCTCTCCTCGTAGGAGAGATGCTCCAGTCCCCTCCTCATCCTTGTAGCCCTCCGCTGGACTCTCTCCAGTAGCTCCTCATCTTTCTTGAACTGGGGAGCCCAGAACTGGACACAGGACTCCAGATGGGGCCTCACTGGGGCAGAGTAGAGGGGAAGGAGAACCTCCCTCGACCTGCTGGCCACACTCTTCTTGATGCATCCCAGGATCCCATTGGCCTTCTTGGCAACCAGGGCACACTCCTGGCTCATGGTCAACCTGTTGTCCCCTAGCACTCCCAGGTCCCTCTCCGCAGAGCTGCTCTCCAGCAGGTCTGCCCCAGCCTGTACTGGTGCATGGCGTTGTTCGTCCCCAGGTGCAGGACCCTGCACATGCCCTTGTTGAACTTCATCAGGTTCCTCTGCGCCCAACTCTCCAGCCTGCCCAGGTCTCGCTGGATGGCAGCACAGCCTGTACCGGTGTATCCACCACTCCTCCTGGTTTTGTGTCATCAGCAAACTTGCTGAGGGTACATTCTAACTCTTCATCCAGGTCATTGATGAGTAATTTGAATAAGACTGGGGTCCTCCTGGAAGGCATGTCAAAACACGTGGAACGCGATTAGACAGGCAACATGGCTTCATCAAGGGCCTGACAAAGGTAGTGGCCTTCTACGGTGGAGGGACTGCATTGGTGGACAAGGGAAGAGCTACAGGTGTCATCTACCTAGACTTCTGTAAGGCCTTTGATATGGTCCCACACAATACTCCTGGTGCTAAATTGGAGAGATGTGGGTTCAATGGATGGACTGTTAGATGGCTCAGGAATTGGCTGGATGGCCACATCCAGTGAGTTACAGTCAATGGCTCAATGTCCAAGTGGAAACCAGTAAGTCCCTCAAGGGTCCATACTGGGAGCAACACTATTCAGTAACTTCATCAATGACATATAGTGGGATTGAGTACCCCATCATGCAAGTTTGCAGATGACACTGAGCTGGGTGGTGTGGTTGATTTGCTTGAGGGATGGGATGCCATCCAGAGGGACCCTGACAGGCTGGAGGAGTGGGCCCATGAGAACCTCATGAAGTTCAACAAGGCCAAGTCCGAGGTCCTCAACTTAGGTTGGGGCATTCCCCAGTATCAGGACAGACTGGGGGATGAACGGATTGAGAGTGGCCCTGAGGAGAAGGACTTGGGGATGCTGGTGGATGAAAAGCTGGACATGACCCATCAATGTGTGCTCACAGCTCAGAAAGCCAACGGTACCCTGGGCTGCATCCCCAGCAGCGTGGGCACAGGGTGAGGGAGGGGATTCTGCCCCTCTGCCCTGCTCTGCTGAGACCCCCCCGGGAGTCCTGCATCCAGCTCTGGAGCCCTCAGCACAGGGCAGACCTGGAGCTGCTGGAGCGGGGCCAGAGGAGGCCCCAGCAATGATGCGAGGGCTGGAACCCCTCTGCTGGGAGGAAAGGCTGAGAGACTTGGGGTTGTTCAGCCTGGAGAAGGTCCAGGGAGACCTTCTTGTGGCCTATCAGTACTTAAAGGGGGCTTACAAGAAAGATGGAACAACGGTTTTGAACTGCAAGAAGGTAGATTTAGATTAGACATAAAGAAGAACTCTTTTCTGATGAGGGTGGTGAGACACTGGAGCAGGTTGCCCAGAGGATGCCCCATCATTGGAAGCATTCAAGGTCAGGTTGGATGGGGCTCTGAGCAACCGGATCTAGTGAAAGATGTCCCTGCCCAAGACAGGAGGGTTGGGCTAAACGATCTTTGAAGGTCCCTTTGAACCCAAATCATTCCATGCTTCGATGTTCTCACCTCCCCAAACCAGGCCCAAATGGTGCCACAAGTGCACCCAGGCTGACCTACAGGAGAAGCGAAGACCTCCAGCCCGGTACCTTCTGCTGAGCTTGGCAACATTTCTCTCAGACAACTGAAGAGTCCTTTAATTCACAAACTACTGCTTGAAGTGAGCCGCATCCCAAGCTCTCAGATGTTTTCGCAAGGGTTTTTTTGGGTGCAGAAGCTTATGAAAATAAATAGAATTCTGGTTCTACACGATTCCATCCTGTTGGTGAACAGAAGTCTCCATTCAAGCACAGCAGCGTTGAGCCCCAAACACGCACCATTGGGAAACCAAACCTGGACAGGCTGGAAAGTTGGGCAGAGGGGAACCTGATGAGGTTCAACAAGGGCAAGTGCAGGGTCCTGCACCTGGGGAGGAACAACCCCAGGCACCAGTACAGGCTGGGGCGGACCTGCTGGAGAGCAGCTCTGTGGAGAGGGACCTGGGAGTGCTGGGGGACAACAGGTTGACCGTGAGCCAGCAGCGTGTCCTGAGTGCCAAGAAGGCCAACGGTCTCCTGGGATGCATCAAGAGGAGGTCAAGGGAGGTTCTCCTTCCCCTCTACTCTGCCCTGGAGAGGCCCCATCTGCAGTGCTGTGTCCAGTTCTGGGCTCCCCAGCTCAAGAAAGATGAGGAGCTACTGGAGAGTCCAGTGGAGGGCTATGAGGATGATGAGGGGCCTGGAGCATCTCTCCTACAAGGAAAGGCTGAGGGAGCTGGGCTTGTTCAGCCTGAAGAAGAGAAGGCTGAGAGGGGACGTAATACATGCTTCTAAATTTCTTCAGGGTGGGTGTCAGGGGGATGGGGCCAGACTCTTTTCAGTGGTGCCCAGCGACAGGACAAGGGGCAACAGGCACAAATTGAAGCAGAGGAAGCTCCAGCTGAACATGAGGAAGAACTTCTTCCCTCTGAGGGTGACGGAGCACTGGCACAGGTTGCCCAGGGAGGTTGTGGAGTCTCCTTCTCTGGAGACATTCAAGACCCACCTGGACAAGGTCCTGTGCATCCTGCTCTGGGTGACCCTGCTTGGGCAGGGGGGTTGGACTGGATGATCCCCAGAAGTACCTTCTAACCCCAAACATTCTGTGATTCTGTGTGAGAAGCATGAAATGGGTGAGAAGCCACCCAGCACGTTGGCCGTGAACGTGGCAGAAGATGAACACCAGAAATTGAAGCTGGTTGGGTTTGCAAGGTGGGAAAAAAACTGCATTTCTTCCCTAATCTGAAGCATTTCTTGATGTTGGTTCTGTAGTGGAGCTTCAGGATCGGAAAGGACAAACCTTCAGCTCCAACTTTGACTTTTTGTGTGGGTTTTTTTCCTTGCTGCTGCCCAAATTCCCCAGCAGCCTTGTTTATTGGCAACTGAACCCTATCAATAAAGGGAAAAAAAGTAAATTTAGGGAGCAGTCGCAGCAGCTCGGGCACCTGCCTGGTCCTGCCACGTTAAATGGGCTGCGGAGCGGCGAGGAACATGATGGAGAAGACCACACGAAGAGGACACAACCGCACGGATGTCCCCATTTTGTCACCCCCTCCCACCCCACTGGGATGGCTCCGCGTGACCATTTACAGACGACAACCCCGAAGTGGGAATAAAAATCCATTTAATTTTCATAAACTCTGAAGTTAGGAGACAAAGACCCGACAGGTAGAAACACCCACCTTGCCTTGCTGACACGGGGTACGGCAGCACTGATGAGTTGGGTTTTGTTATTTTTTTTTTTTACTTCATTTCAATAATTTGGCTAAGCGGGCTAAAATTGAATCCAAAATCAGGTCGAGAGCTGCGAAATTCACATCAGATGCCTCCGATATTTCAATGCAGTGCCGGGAGCCTTCACCACGGAGGTGACCCCCTCCGGGGCGCGGCAGTTTCTTGGATGCCACGCAAGTGTCCCTTTCCTAATCCAGTGCATGAAGAAAGCTGTCTTAAACCAGTCCCAAACCTCCCCAGTTTAACAGGACTTCATTTTGGCAGCGGGATGGGTCTCACCAGCTTCTTCCAGGGCAGGACGTTTGCCCTACAGCACCCCAGGAGTGGTCCCTGTCCGGGCGGTCGTGCCCACCTCAGCCCCACTCCGAGATGCGGGGCGATTACTCGGCGTAACTTCCCTCATCGTCCTGGCTCCTTGCGGTGACGCCGAGCAGGTCCCCTTCCCTCGCCTCTTCTCCCGGAGACCAGGCAGCGCGGTGGGGGCTTCCACTCCCTTCTAGAGGTGCCACCCTTGCTCAGTCTCACGGGATATAAAAAATAGCACCACCTCAGTAGACTTAGGGTGAGGAACAACCCTCGAATACGCAACGTACGGAGGGGTGGTTGTACAAAAAAAACCCCTCTTGTTAGCCCTAAATTGTAAACCCCTCCCTTAGCCAGGGTAACTCGGGGGTCTTTGGGCCTCCTGAACCCCGGGGACCGCCCGTGACGGAGGGGTGAGGGGAGCTGGCACCTCCGCCGCCAGCCCCCTGGCACAACCGGGGTGTCCCCAGCCCCGTGTCCATCCCCTCCACCCCAGCCCCAAGCGGGGCGGTTGGTAGCCGAGAGGTCTCAGGTGGCCTCGCCCTAGGAATCAGGGCTGCCGCCGCGGTGCAGCCGCTGGGCCATGCTGAGGAGGGAGCGGAGCTGCACCAGCTTCAGCGGCCCCACTTGCCGGGGGTCCTGACCCTCCAGCCAGCGCAGCGCCGTCTCCAGACCCTTGATGGCTTCCCAAGCGGTGGGCAACAAGGGGTCCCCTCCTTCCCCACCCCTTCTGCCACCCTCATCTCCGGTAGCTGCCTCCTCCTCATCCTCCTCCGTCCCACAGCCTCCGGGGCCTTCCTCCTCAGGGTCCTCTTCCCCATCGTCCTCCTCCGTACCCGGGGCCGCGTCGTCCAAGTGCAACCAGTCGGCCACCTCCTCGGGAGCCAAGCGCTTGTAGGCCAATGCGGCCAGGTGGGTCAAGTCGCTAAAGACTTTGCTGTCCCCGCCACCTTCCTCCCCACGCGGGGGGTCTCCGTGCTCTTCCTCCCCGGGCTGGGGCTCGAAGGCGGCACGCAACCCCAGCAGCCAGCATTTCTCGATGGAGCCGGGGGGGATGAGGTCCCAGGAGAGGCCGGCCAGGTACAACATGTCCTTGAGGAAGAAGGACCGCACAAAGTCCATGGGGCCACCGGAGCCGCCGCCGCCGCTGCCGGCCGCACACGAGACGGCCAGGCGCAGCAATTCCCGCTTATAAAGCTGCTTGAAGGCGGACACTACCCCCTGCTCCAGCGGGGCTGGGATTCGGCCTCCTCCTCCTCCGGCCGATCCGCTCCCGGCAGGACCCTTGGAGAGGAAGAGGGCACGGATGGAGCCGTCGGGCGTCTGCAGCGGGGGCGATTCCTCGGGGCCCTTCCCGGAGGGGGGTGGCGGGGAGCTGAGCAGCAACACGGCCTTTTGCTGCAGGCAGCTCCGTCGCAAGTAACGTTTGACGCCCGGCACGAAGTCCTCAAAGAACCAAGCCCGGAGAAGGGCTGGTTCCAACCTGGCTTTGCGGCTGTAGCGGTAGCAAGCGGGGAATTTGTCCTGGTTGTGATGGCGGAGGCTTTGGGGATCGCGAAGCCCCCCGACCACCAGCGGCTTGAGCTTGTGGGAGCCGGTCAAGTTGGCAGCCAGCAGCACGGTGACACGTTCACGGGGAGCCAGCCGTCGCCGTGTCGTCGTCCCGCCGGCCTGCCCCGGCAACAGCTTCCAGTAGAGCCTGGTGACGTTGGCGTTGTAGATCTGCTCGTCGCCGTAACCTCCGGCGTCGGCCACCGGCGTCGGCAAGGTCTCAGGGCAGGCGGCGGGAGCCCGCTCGGGCTCGGCGGGGAGGCCGCCCTCGCCGTAGATGCGTTGGCTGGAGATGCCGTGACGTTTCTGCCAACGCCAGAACCAACCGTGGCTGGCTTTGAAGGTACACTCGGGATCGTAGATCTGCCGGGCGAAGGCTTCGGCTTGAGCTTGGATGAGCGGCCCGGAGAGGGGGACGCCATGCTGCCGGAGAGCGAGGAACCAGGCGTAGACGGCGCGGTCGATCTCCTCCTCGTTGGCCAAGCGCATCTTCTTGCGTTGGGTGCCCACCTCACCCCCCAGCTGCTCCAGGAACCACCGCAGCTTGGCTTCGTCCTTCAGCCAACCCCTCAGCGTGCCCCCCGGCACCCCGAAAGCCCGGCACACCGATGCCTGCCGCTCGCCTTTCTTCACCCGCTCGATGGCCTGCAGCTTGTCTTTGATGGAGTAGGCCCGGCGAAGCGCCATCTTCACCGACACCCCCCCGCCCGAGGTGCCGTTGCCTCCTCGTCGACCACCCGCCATAACGGCCGGACCCCCCTCGCCACCACCCTCCGGTTCCGGCTCCCCCCCGGGCATGGAGCAGCCGCCGCAGCCATGGGCTGGTACCGGGGGGGGGGAGGGGGGGGGGTGCGCGTTATAACCGGGGAGGGGGAGGGGGGGGTGCGGCGCCTTTGTCTGCGCTCCGGCCCCGAGCCGGCCGGTAAGGCGGGGCGGAGCGCAGCGCGCATGCGCCGCCCCCCCTCCAGTGATTCGGTTGCGCCGCTCCCCCCCCCCCCCCCTTGCCGTGTTGGACTCTCCCCCGCAGCTCCGCCACTGCTTTTGGGTTGTACCACTCTGCGCTGACGGGGGGTGAGTGCCTCCCCGCTTCCCTCCCACACCCCGCTTCCCCCCCCCGCGCTACCCGCCCGTTCTACCGTGATAAACGTGACGCGGGGGAGGCAGCCCGCGCTGTGAGCGCGGCGCGTTGTCTCCCTCCGAGAGCCCGTTCCCCCCCCGACCCCCCCCCCGCCGCGGGTGGTGCGCGCCGCCCCCACAACCCCCCGCGCGCCGCGCACCGCCTCCCTTTGCCCGGTGGAGGCCGAGCGGAGCGGAGGCGCCTGAGGCCTGGCCCGGGCCCAGTGCTGCCGGTGAGTGCTGCCCCCCTCCCCCGGGGCTCCCCGCTCCCTTTGGGGCGTGGGGGTCCTTCATCCCCGCCGTGGGCCTCGGTAATACGGCTTTCGGGGGTCTCTGGGGTCCGTTGCTTTTCTCGCAGCCCCGGGGAGGGGGAAACGCGGGAGCCCCTCACGAGCTGTGGGGGGGCTTTCCCCCTCAGGGGCCCAGAGAAGGGGTCGAGAGGGCTCCTCACGGTCCTTTGCGTCCCTGTTTTCCTCTCAGAGTCCCCAGGGAGAAGGCTGTGATCGTCCCTTTGTTACCTACGGGGCCTTTTGCCGCTCGTGAGCCATGAAAGGGGGGCCTGGGGGTCCCTCATTGTCGCTGGGGCCCTTTCCCTCATGGGGGGGGGAGGCTGATCATACGTAGGAGTCTCTTCTCCCGTTACAGTCTCAGAGAAGGGAGGTTGTGGGCTTCCGCCATCGTCTGTGGGGCTTCCTCACCTTCTTAAGGGAGGGGATTCTGCCCCTTTACTCCGCTCTCGTGAGACCCCACCTGGAGTCCTGCGTCCAGCTCTGGAGCCCCCAATACAAGAAGGACATGGCTGTGTTGGGAGCGGGTCCAAAGGAGGGCCACCAAGATGATCAGAGGGCTGGAGTACCTGTCCTACGAGGACAGGCTGAGGGAGTTGGGGCTGTTCAGCCTGGAGAAGAGAAGGCTGCGGGGTGACCTTAGAGCAGCCCTCCAGTGCCTGAAGGGGCCTACAGGAAGGATGGGGAGGGATTTTTCACAAGAGTGTGTAGTGATAGGACAAGGGGAAATGGCTGTAAACTAAAAGAGGGCAGATTTAGATTAGATTTTAGGAAGAAATTCTTCACCTTGAGAGTGGTGAGGCACTGGCCCAGGTTGCCCAGAGAAGCTGTGGCTGCCCCCTCCCTGGCAGTGTTCAAGGCCGGGTTGGATGGAGCTCTGAGCAACCTGGTGTGGTGGAAGATGTCCCTGCTTATGGCAGGGGGGCTGGAACCAGATGATCTTTAAGATCCCCTTCCAACCCTTACCATTCTATGATTCATGACCTCCTCAGCCCATTATTTGTGGGGTACCTTTCCCCCTCCCGTAGTCCTGAGGAAGAGAGCTTAGGGTGCTCTTGCCCTTCAAAATTACTTTTTCACTACGGAAAATCCCAGGGATTAGTGTGGTGATACACCCCCCTGCCCCCCACAGTCTCCTAGATCCCTTTCCTTAATAGATCTGGGAAGGGGGTTGTGGGGGACCCACCCCTATTCCCTGTGGGGTTTCTTTTCCCCTCATACTCCAGGAAAGGAGGTCTGGGGGTGGGGTGGCTCGTTATCTGTGAGGACCTTCTTCGCCTCCCAGACCCAGGGAAGGGGATCATGTAGGGTTTTCCCCTCTCTGTGGGGTCCCTTCACAGGCTCTGGGTAGGTGGTTGCAGCAGCACCCCGTTACTGGTGTAAAGGCAGGTTGGGCTGGTGATGGAGGTCTGCCTAAAGCTGTTCAAAGGTGCACAGCTGGAGGGGTGAAAAGATGGGGTGCTGGTTTGGGGGATACCCCTGCTGCCTGGAGCTTCACCCCTTCAGGTTTGGGGGATCAGTGTGTTTCCTGTCTTGGCAGGGAGGGGAGTTTAGGGGACTTTGCCCCAGTCCACAGCGTTTCTGGGTGACTCGGGGGATCTGTTCTACCGGTTCCTCATCCCTGGCAGTGTTCAAGGCCAGGTTGGACGGCGCTTGGAGCACCCTGATCTGGTGGAAGGTGTCCCTGCCTGTGGCAGGGGGGTTGGAACTGGATGATCTTTCAGGTCCTTTCCAACCCAAACCCTTCTATGATCTTGGCAAGGGTTTCTTGTTGACTTGCCTGCTGCAAAGGGAGACTCGAGCTGCTGCCCTGTCCTGGCACAGAGCAGCTGGCAGCTCCCTGTAACTGAAGCAGCGGCCTGATCCAGCCCATGGCCCAGCACCCTTAGCTGGCTCTTCAAACTTGGTTTGGAGCTGGAAGCCCCGTAATGTCATCCTGCCCTTGTTCCGTGGGTTCTGCTCATCTCGCCTCTCCCTCTCCTTGTCCTGGTGTTCCCAACCCCTCTGTAACCTTGGCAGTGCCTCTGGCAGCCTGTCCTGCTCTTTCTGCTTTTCCTTTTTGTTGCTCAGGAAATACCTGTTTCAAAACTATA